>NC_138177.1:126983188-128183188 GCF_964165515.1 Mesoplodon bidens | reverse complement strand
TGCTATGAAGAACCAAATGCAATGCTACAGGTAATCTACTCCGTATTGTTATAGCACAATTCCCATAATGACCCTGAGAAGTATGTGCTGCTATAGTCTCCATTTTACAGACGAGAAAACAACTGTCTGCCCTTTAAATGTGGCATTTAATTAACAAGATAATTTCATGCAGCAGGGTTAGGTTTGTGTTTTTTTTGGCAATAAAAAATCTGGACTTTAATAGACTTCTTGGCACTTAGATCCATTTCTCAAATCTGGATAAACAGGAACACAATTTACATATAATTTTTAAATTAACTAGTGTTAAAATAGAAAAAGGTCCTAAAAAAACAAGGAAGTGTAGGATGAATGGTTGTAATACTTTGTAGTAGACTGTTTGCAGAAGTGGCCACAAATGTCCCATTCTCTGAGTCCACATTTTTAAAAATGTGACTCAGCAGCTCCTCTATTCAAGACACGGTGCCTATATCCCCACCTCTTAAATCTGGGCTGACCTCACGAGCACCTAAAATGGGGAAGTGATGGTGGACTAGTAACGGGCCTGGTCCTCAACAGACTTTAAGTTCCTTTACTCTTACTTGAAACACCTACTTCTGTCACGCCAATAAGCATAAGCTAGCCTCCTGCAGGATGAGAGACCGTGTGAAGCTGAGCCGAATCAGCCTAGTTGTCCCTTCTAAGGCCTTAGATATATGAGCCCCACCATGGCAGGGTTAGTTTTATTGAGTTCTGACTACACTTAGGTACTACGCTGGTCAGTTTACCTACATTATCTTATTTATTTTTCACAAAAATCCAAGGCCCCATTTTTTATAAACAAGGAAACTGACACTCAGAAAGTAGAGCAACTTTCCCCAAATCATAAATTTAGTTGGTTTCTATAGACTTCAACTCCAAATTCTGTACCTTGATATTATATTACGCCATTGCCTTAACAAGTATATGTCTTACCAACCAGATTGTAGGTGACATAAGGGCAGTGTCTATCTGCATTTTTTTTTTACTAAAGCCTGTCTCGCAAGGCACTGCAATAAATATTTAATAAATACATTTTGATTGATTGATTAGTCCATTCCCCATTTATTGAATGCGTACAGTGTCAGACAGGCAGAAAGGCAAAGTGCAAGTTATATCCTAAGTAGGAAATACTATTATAGTATATCATATAACATACACACACACATATGTATAATCTATATTATAGTATAAAATGGACAGTGGGAACATAACAGAAGGAGAAATCACCTGATTAATTCAGTACACATCAAAAATACCATGTACAAATGCCCAAAACAAAAACTACCCTAGAAAACATTCTGTTTAGCAGGGGCCTAGCTGGAAACATTAGATTAGCAAGCAAAACATTCAGAAGAGGCCTCCCTCACCCTCCATGGATTGCAAAAGGCTGTAAACAGATCTCTAGCAATGTTTTCGACTCCAGATCCAGGACAAGGAGAGTGCCAGGAGGGCAGCTGCATCCTCTGCTGACTCTTACTCATTACTGAGCACTTCTCTCCTCCAGACCACAGTCACAGGAGTAAATAACCCTCACCCAATGGAGGCACACAGTTTAGCCAAAGTGGGTACACGATGCAGAAGGAAGAGGTGTATATAGCAGGCACTAAACGTATACTTCATGGTGGGATCCTCAGTGCACTCTCCAGATGGCCATTTCAAATGCTTACCTCAAATTTCCTACTCCTCCCCACTTCTGCTGATGGTCTTAACCATATTTCATTGAGAAAATAGAAATTTTCAGAAGAAAATTGCTTCATCTTTCCACCACTAAGTTCCTAAGCCTGAATCTGTACCCATCTTCTTCCCTCTTGTTACCATGGAGGAAGAGACCTTTCCACAACCAAAGGCCAATCCTTCCACTTGGCTCCAGAAGCCATCCCATCTTGCCCTCCCCTTAGGACTTTGCTCCTTCTTTGTTCCCTTCTTCTTCCATCATTATTCTCCCCCTTTCTAGTGAGCCATTCTCACTGGTGTAAAAACATGCTCTAGTGTGTCATATATTTAAAAATAAACAACATCCAAAAAGCTTTGACATCACATTCTTCTGTAGCCACTGCTTTAATTCTCTAAAGTTGTCTGCATAGGTGTCCACGTTTCTTCTCCCCTATTCACTCATCCCCTCCCATTGTTTTTAATTTTAACTTAATATACAGAAGAACTATTTAAAAATCACCACCATTCAGTGTTCTTATGTGCACCTCTCATATTCCATCTCCCTGCATCCCTTTCAAAGCTAACCACTATCTGAATTTTGTTTTTATCCTTCCCTTGCTTTTTTCTTTATTGGATATGCTATCAAATAATTTGTGCAAGGAAATTCACATAATTTAAGAGTACAATTCAGTGCATTTTGCTTAATATATACTGTCATGTAACCACCACCATAATCATGATCTAGCATACTTTTTAACCCCCAAAGTTCTCTCTTTCCCCTTTGCAGTCGACCTCCACCGCAACCCTCAGCCTCTACCAGCCACTTATTTCTGTAATAGTCTTGCCTTTTCTAGAATTTTATATAAATGGAATCCTACAATATGTAGTCTTTTGTGTTTGGCAGTTAGAATCATACTTTTGAGATTCATCCATGTTGTTATATATATATATATATATATATATATATATATATTAATTGTTTATTTCCTGTGCTGAATAGTATTTCATTGTATGGATATACTTCGATGTGTTTATCCATTCACCAATGGAGGAACATTTGTGTGGTTTCCATGTTTTGGCTATTGTGATTATTGCTGCTTTGCACATTCAGGTACAGGTTTTTTTGTGTGAACATACATTTTCAATTCTCTTGGGTAAATACCCAGGGATGGAATTTCTGGATTCTACGGAAAGTATACGTTTAACTTTATAAGAAACTGCCCAGCTTTTTCCAAAGCTGTTGCACCAGTTTTTCATCACCACCAGTACTATGTGACAATCCAGTTGCTCCATATCATCATTAACACTTGGTATGATCTATCTTTTTAACTTTAGCCATTCCAGTGGGTATTTAGTGGTATCTTGTGGTTTTAACTTGCGTTTCTCCACTGACTAATGATGTTGAACATCTTTTTATGTGTTTGTCATCCATATCTTTTCTTAGGTGAAATATCTATTCATATTGCTTGCCCATTTTTTAAATTGTTTATGTCTTCTAATTATTAAGTTGTAAGAATTCTTTATATATCCTGGATACAAGTCTTTGATCAAATATATGCTTTGCAAAATTTTCTCCAAGTTGGTGACTTGCCTTTGCATTTTCTTAACAATGTCTTTCAGAGAGCAAATGTTTTTAATTTTGATGAAATCCAATTTACCAGTTTTCTTCTTTTATGGTTTATACTTTTTGTGTCCCATCTAAAAGTCTTTTCCTGCTCCAGAGTCACAAAGATTTTCTCCTAAGTTTAATAGTTTTTGCTCTTACATTTAGGTCTATGACACATTTCATGTTAATTTTTGTGTGTGTTGTGAGGTAACAGCCAAATGTTGTAGCACGTTTGTTGGGTCCCTTCCTTCAGCACGCTTGTCAAAAACCAATTGACCATATATGAGCGGGTCTATTTTCTACTGATCTATATTCCTCTTCTTGTGCTAACACCATATGAGTTGTATAATAAATCTTAGAGTCATATACAGTAGGTTTCTTTTACTTTTTCAAAATTATTTAACTATTTTACGTCCTTTGCATTTCCATATGAATCTTAGAATCAACTTATCAATTTCTATTTTTAAAAAAAGCCAGTTTGGAGACTCTACTTTCTATAATTGTGGCATGAAGAAGAGTTAGAGAAGTTCCTCTCCGGAGAGAACAAGTATAAAACTGAACAAAATGATTAACAAACACTTCATAGCCCTGGAAGATGACCAAACTCAGGCAGCAATGCTAAGAAGTTTTGCTAACGAAAACTTCACCATATTAAATAAGAACAAGTTTGTGGCCTTCATGCTGGTCAGGGGGCAGGAGGCATTCCCATGCACCACTCCGATGTTGAGTAGCAAAAGCCTACAGTTTTATCTGCTGGATAAAATAGTTGTCTTGGTTTAGGGAGGATGGCAGAAGGGCTAATATGGGGAAATTTTAGAAGCAAGAGAGCCATAGAAGGGCTGACATAATAAAATCACATAGGTCTGGATGGGTGCCAAACTACATGTGCACCCCCAAAGAACCCAGTGAAAATGGAAAGTCTGGAGAGATTTGTGAATTTGCTGTATCTTTAAATGTGCTCCTTGGCCTACCCACAACTCAGACAGCAGAGAGTGAAGGCCTTGCTGGCTTAAGGTATCTAAACATAACCTCTGCCCAAATCACTGGCGTACCAATAAGTTATGTAGGTGTGGGAGAGACCTTCGGGAGCCAGTAGTCCTCCTCTGGGAAGCAAAACAAAACAGCAAAACTGAGCAGAGCCATCAACGGCTGCACACTTTAGGGAAGTGGACTTTGCAATTTTGAGGACAGACAAGTTAGTTACATACTGAAACCAAAAATAACAATCGTAAGAAGAATAAAACAAAATCTGAAATTACTACACATATTATCTACAATCTTTGCTTTTTTTTTTTTTTTTTTTTGCGGTACACAGGCCTCTCACTGCTGTGGCCTCTCCCGTTGTGTAGCACAGGCTCTGGACGCGCAGGCTCAGCGGCCATGGCTCACGGGCCCAGCTGCTCCGCGGCATGTGGGGCCTTCCCGGACCAGGGCACAAACCCATGTCCCCTGCATCGGCAGGCGGACTCTCAACCACTGCACCACCAGGGAAGCCCCCAATCTTTGCTTTTTAACAACAACAAAAAATATTATGAGGTACACAAAGAAACATAAAAGTATGACCCATGCACAGGAAATGAAAACCAGTCAATAAAAAATCATTCCAAATGGCCCTGGGTGTTGGATTTAGCATACACACACACATTTCAAAGCAGCTATATAAATATGTTTAAGGATTTAAAAAATATTTGTATTCAAATAATTAAGAGAAAATATGCTAAAAAAAAAAAGGTGAACAAATAGGGAAACATACCAGAGAAACAGACCCTATAAAAAAGATCCAAGTGGGAATTCTAAAGAATGCTGAAATTCTAGAGAAATGCTGAGAAGTATCATACTGAAAGGAAAAGTTTATTAGATGAGCTCAACAGAAGATTTGACCTGACAGAAGAAAGTCAGTGAGCTTTAAAATAGAAATTATAAATCTGAAGAATAGAGAGAGAAAAAGATTGAAAAAAAAAATTGAGGACTTCCCTGGTGGCACAGTGGTTAAGAATCTACCTGCCAAAGCAGGGGACACGGGTTCAAGCCCTGGTCCAGGAAGGTCCCACATGCCACGGAGCGACTAAGCCCCTGAGCCACAACTACGGAGCCCACACGCCTAGAGCCCGTGCTCCACAGCATGAAAAGCCACCGCAGTGGGAAGTCCACACACTGCAACGAAGAGTAGCCCCTGCTCGCCGTAACTAGAGAAAGCCCGTGAGCAGCAACCAAGACCCAACGCAACCAAAAATAAAAAATAGATAAACAAAAATAAATAAATAAGTAAAAACTGAACAGAATCTCAGACTTGTGTGGATCACATGAAGCAGTCTATCCTACATGTAGTTGAAATTCCAGGAGAAGAAAGAGAAAGGGGCAGGAAACATATATAAATAAATAAAGGGTGAAAACAGTGCAATTAATGGTTGACTTCCCATCAGAAACAATAGAAGTCAGAAAACATTGGAATGATGATTCAGAAGCTAAGAGAAAAATCTCTCAACCAAGAATTCCATATCTAGACTATTTTTCAGAAATGAAGACAAAATAAAGACAATTCCAAATAAACAATCTGATGGAATTTGTTGCTAGCATATCTGCACTATAAGAAATGCTAAAGGAAGTCCATTGGGCTAAAGGGAAATGACACCAGATGGTAACTCAGATCCACAGGAAAGACTGAAAAACATGGGAACTGGTAAATATTTGCACATATATGAAAGATTATACGTATTTATATATTTTCTGTTTTATTCTCTTGATTTCTTTAAAAGTCATATGACTCTTTAAAGCAAACATTTTAACACTTTATTGTAGGGTTCACAACATATATAGATGTGATATATATAGCAACAATAGCACAAAAGGGAGGGGCATGCTACTAGACTTGTGATAAGTTCCTATATTTTATCAGTAGTACATAAGTACATAAGTGTTTATTTGAGGTAGATTAGGATAAGTTAAAGATGCATATTATATCTTTAGAGGAACTACTGAAAAATAAGGCAAAGAAATATAGCTATCAAGTTAACAGGAATTAAAATGGAATACAAAAAATATTTTTTAAGCATAAAAAGTAGTAAAGGAGGAACAGAGGAGCAACGAAAACAAAAAAAAAAGATGAGATGAATAGAAAAAAATAGCAAAATGGCCTACCTCATCCAACCATATTGATAATTACATTTAATATAAATGGACTAAACACCCCAACCAAAGGTCAGAGATTGCCAGATAATACTTTAAAAAGCAAGATTCAGTATCTGTTTTCTACCAAAGATGCACTTTAAATTCAATGACACAAATGCTATCCAGGGTATCTTTCACTTTGGATATTATAATTTTCATCTCTAGAAGTTCTATTTGGGGTTTTTTCATATCTTCAAATTCTCTTCTCATTATGGCTACATGGATTTTCTTCTACCTTCTGAACATATGGAGCATATTTATAGTAGCTGTTTTAATGTTCTTATCTATTAGTTCAATCATTGATATCATTTTCGTGTATGTTTCTATTGTTTTTTTGTCTTATTTTCCTGCTTCTTTGCATGCCTTATAGTGTTTTTTGTTTGTTTTTGTTTTTTGTTTTTATCAGATACTAGATACTGTGAATTTATGTTGTTGGTTGCTAGATTTTCTTGTACTGCTTTAAGTACTATTATATTTTTTCTGACACACAGTTAAGTTATTGGATCACACTTGGATCTCTCCAAGCTTGCTTTTAAGCTTCTTATTATGGGTCCACAGCAGCCTTTAGTATAGTTTTAGACCCATTACTAAGATGTTTGATCTTTAAGGTTCCTACCTGATGCCCCACATATTATGAGATCTTTTCACTCTTACTTGTGAGAGCAAGAACTTTTCTTAGTCCCGTTAGGTCTAGGAATTGCTCTGCCTACTCTTTTCTGAGTGGTATTTCCCTGGCCTCAGATAAGTCCATCTCACTCAAGCGTAGGTAAGTACTCAGCCATAGACATTTAGCTGACTCTTCTACAGATCTCTGGAGCTCTCTTTCTGCACAGCTCCCTCCTCTGCAGTACTCTGCACAGCAAGTTGTGGCTGCCTTGCTCTCCCCTAACTCCAATCTCTGCTTCCCACTCAACAAGACCACTGGACTCTGCTTGGGTTTCCCCTTTCTGTGCTACCACATGGCAATTCTTTCCAGGGGATAGCTGGTACAATTACAGAGCTCACCTTGTTTGTTTTCCTTCACTCAAGCATTACAGCCCTGCTTTGCTGTTGTCCAATTTCTGAAAACCATTGTTTCATATAATTTTCTAGTTTCCTAGTTGTTTAAGGCAGAAGGGTAAATTTACTCTCCATTCCAACATCTTGGCTAGAAACAAAAGTTTCAATTTCCTTGCTTTTTAAAAATACTTTTACAATATAATATGTATATAAAAATTTTAAAATATTTTGAGTATTCTAAGATTATTTAAATACATAATAAATAATACAGTAAGCTATTTTGTAATGATTTGTTTTCTCCATTCAAAGTAGGGTTTATAAGATTTATCTTTATTGGTTTGAGTAGCTACAATTCACTCATTTTCACCACTGTATAACATTCCATTGTGGGACTGTACCAAGATTTACTTCTCTTTCCTTCTGTCAATGTTTTGATGGTTTTAGTTTTGTACTATCACAAACAAAGGTTAGTGCTAATAGGAGTATTCTTATATGTGTCTCCTAGTAGACAAATGCAAGAATTTCTCTAGGATATATACCCAGGAGAATAATTACTGGGTTTGGGGGTAGAACATATCCACTTTTTAGGATAATGCCCTCCTTTGTATTTTTCGAACTACTAGGCTGCTTTCAGTTTCTCAACTCCTCTTTATCAAATCAGAGCCTTTGCACAAATTATTTCCCTTACCCAAAACAGTTTTGCCACTTGCCATTTACAAAGCATGCCCTTTGTATGCTTTAGATGTCAACCTAAGTGTCACCTCTGCAGAGAGGACTTCTATGACCACCCACTCCAAAGCATGTTTCCTCTCTTATTCTCTATCATAGCACCCAGTTCATTTATTGTCTCTTTCTCTCACCAGGCCATAAGGTTCATGAGGGCAGGAACAGCATCTATCGTGTTGGACATTGTTTATCTAGTGCCTAGCTCAAGTGGATATATTTTTTTAATGTTTTCTGGATGAATGAATATATAAGCAAACCAAAAAAAAGACACTATTATCTGTTTTACAAATAAGGTTGATGAGGCTCAGGAAGGCTTATGTGACACAGCAACATGAGACAGATAGTGGATGAAGAAGCCAGTGTTCAACTATAGGTCATGTTTTTCAAGACTTTGGATAACAGAGTTAAAATAACAGAATCTTCCAATAGTTATGAAGGTGATCTCTCTTAGTTCCTGGAACCCCTTCACTATCTAGTGTTCCAGGACTTTGGGGGAACTTCTGGAGCAGGAACTAACTAGAATGTATCCATAAGCTACTGGGCATCTCTTACTCTGCACACTGAAGAGAGATACCTTATAAATTGTTGCCGTATCATGAAAGAGTTTCTGTGGAGAGTGGCAAGAGGGACAACCAGGATATATTTCACTAATTAAACTTGGACTATTCCACTGACTTAAGATCAACCTTATCTGTGCTTTAAACATAAACTAGAATAAGTTTGTATGGATTCCTTGAGTACAGGAGCATGCCCTTTGATCTCTGTGTCCTGGATATATAGCAGAGTAACAAACTTACGGTAGGTACTCAATACATATTAGATGAGTGAGAAGTAGAAGAAGCTGGGTTGTGAGAGGGGACATCATTTCACCTTAAGGGCAAAATAATGCCACTGAGATTTATGCACAGGTTTTTCATATTATATACAAGCATACCTCAGAGATACTGTGGGCTCGATTCCAGATCACTATAACAAAGAGAATATCATAATAAAGCGAGCCACATACAATTAGTTTCCCAGTGCATATAAAAGTTATGTTTATACTATACTGTAATCTATAAATGTGTAATAACATTGTCTAAAAAATGTACATGCCTTAATTTAAAAATACTTTATTGCTAAAAAATGCTAACAAACATCTGAGCCTTCAGTGAGTCGTAGTAGTAACATCAAAGATAACTGAGCACAGATCACCATAACAATATAATAATAATGAGGAAGTTTGAAATATTTTAAGAATTACCAAAGTGTGACACAGAGACACAAAGTAAGCAGATACTATTGGGAAAATGGTGCCTATAGACTTGCTCAATGCAGGGTTGTCGCAAGCCTTGAATTTGTAAAAAACAATATCTATGACGTGCAATAAAGTGAAGCACAATAAAATGAGGTGTGTCTGTATATGAGTGTATATATATACATATGTATGAAAGTAAAGTAATATAATAGAATGTTCTGAAGACTGTTACTATTAAAGGAAATCAGAATTACAAATTATAGTAAAATTAAGTTACTTGACAAAACCAGCATATCCTGGCCAAGAAGACTCTTGAAGCTGTGGCAATGTTAGTAAATTATCCATTATGGCAGAATTAACTACTACCACATACTACATGCGCACACACACACACACACGCACACACACACAAAGTATACTTGAAAAAAAAATCCTGCAAATGCAATTTCGGTAGAAACATGAAAGCAAAACTAAAATCTAAGGATAGCAACGTAGTGTCAGTTGTTATTGTAGAAGGCTATTTGGCTTCATGACTAAAAATAGGGGCATGAACATCAAATCTGGGTTCAAACCCAGCTCTGCCATTTAGTACTGTAAGAACTCAGCGAGTCACAACTCTGAGCTTCATTTTTCTCCTCTGTAAACTGAGGACAATAACACCTACTTCGTCGGGTTATTGTTAAAGTTAAATGACACAGTAGTAGTGTTTAAAACAATCCCTGACACATGTTAAACGCTCAGTAAATAAGAGTGTTACTATCATCACTATCATTCTCATCATCATCATTATATCATACTGGTAATTTGAGTAACACACTCTAATGGTCAACTCATGGAACGGAGATCTACTGTGTTAGTGACAGTACAGAAAGTACTTTTTCTATATACTTGCCATGGCCTCCTTTTCCTCGACTCAAACAATAGATCATTGTAAAGCACCTGGCTAACTGGATTAATCTGTTATGTTAACAGTTAATGCCAAATGTATTAGTAATGCAAACAATATTAAAGCCCATTCCAGGGGAAGAATACTACGTCCTCATGATCATGGAGCATAGAGGATCTTGATCAACAATTAAAACAAGAAAGACCCTGAGAAAGTTTCGAGAGTGGGAGAAGTACTTCTACACAGTAAAGGGGAAAGATGTTGGGTAGACATGTGGTTGAATCCTAGCTCCATCCCATTATTTATGATGCTTGAAGCTAGACAGCTTTGTGAGCAGTAGTTTCTTCATTGATAAAGTGAGAATATACCTGCCTATAAAAATTTCTGTGAGCATTAAACAGTATAATCACTGCTAAATTGCTTAGTGGAGCACCTGGCACAAAGTAGCTACCAAAAAACAAAAAGTGATCTCTTCTTTCCTTCCCAAATCTCTCAAGTGTTCTAAAGTCTCAGTGAAAGGAAGCTAAAAAAAATCCTTTCTTAGAATAAGGGGCAGCTGGGTGGGAGTGGGAGAGTGTTGTCTGAGGCCCTGAAGGTCTTCCTGTTTTTACAAAAGCATGAAAAAAGGAAGCAACAAATAACGGAGTAGCAAGGAAGAGGAATTGCTGTGTGCCCTCTCTTTGATTTTTTTTTTTTTACTTCCATTCCTGTCTTCCTAATGTACCTTCTTCTTAAGCCTTCATTGTAGCCTAGATTTTAGAATAAAATGTCCAGGTAACATGACCATACAAACTAAAAACTGAGTTTTGGAAGCTATGATAAAGGTATCATATAGGCATACATCTTTAGTGGTTATACATTTTTGTAAGGATTGATAAATTCTGTGAAGCTTCATTTCTTCTTTCAACTCACAGTTATAGAGTATCAATTATATATTAGTAACTCTCCTAGATCCCACTAATATAGACATAACACTGCATGTTCAGGTTGTTTGCAGCCCAACTCCTTTCCTCTTACCCTCAACCCCTGAAATGTGACTGCAAAGAAGAATATTTATACAAAGACAAAACTCTCCCATACTGATCTCTGACCATTGTCAGCCTTTATAATGATAGGAAGTCAAAGGGAGGAAACACCAGAAAGCTACAAAGGCAAAACAAATAGACACAGAAGAAGGAGTGATGTGGTGAGTCAACATGGTACAAATTGTCCTCTTAATCTCGATATCTTCATTGATTCTTTTCATCGTTTCTAGGCAGTATCTGAAAAATCTACTTTTTGTCTTTTCCTTATAATCATTAAATCAGAAATGTCACTTACTTCTGTTTTCTTTTTGGTCCATGATAAGAACCCCAGTGTTGCTCAGTTTGAGTGTGTTGAGATACATACACTTTCTTGTGTTGTGCTCTAATCCCACAGATGGGCTCCATTGGATCTTGTTGCATTCAAATCATTCAAATTCCCTTTGCCCTATATTTCGTAGTTATTTTAAATTCATTTTCCTTGCTATATTGTTTGCATTATTCTATGCTACCTTAAACCCCTTTGGAATCAAGGAAAAATAAATAGAAATACATGCCTTTGGCTACTATACTATATTTGTGGAGGATAACCCCCCTCTTTGTGTATTCTTTCAGAAGCACGGCTTGTCACAAGATTTTCTTCACCTGTCACAGTTAAAAGACAATGACTGGGCCTCCCTGGTGGCGCAGTGGTTGGGAGTCCGCCTGCCGATGCAGGGGATACGGGTTCGTGCCCCGGTCTGGGAGGATCCCATATGCCGCGGAGCGGCTGGGCCCGTGAGCCATGGCCGCTGGGCCTGCGCATCCGGAGCCTGTGCTCCGCAACGGGAGAGGCCACAACAGTGAGAGGCCCGCATACCACAAAAAAAAAAAAAAAAAAAAAAAAAAAAAAAAAAAAAGACAATGACTGCAATAACAAATGCCAACTTTATAGAATTTTAATTTATATTCTTAATAAGACGAATAGGTCAGGGAATTTATTTTTTACAGTAACCCAAATTTCAGAGCCCTTTTCACCTGGCTACAAATAAATGCCTATTAGAAAAATGTATAAAAACATATATCAGTAGATTTATATTTTAAAACATTCCAATCTGTTCCAATCATTTCTGTACTGTTTGATTTGTAACCAGCAGGATGGTTAAAGGTGCAAAAAGCCCGCTGGAGGTCTTTCTTTTGGGATACATCCAGCTTATAGCATGAAATATTATAGCTGCATAAATTATTAATACCACTTTAAACCTCTGTTGAAACTACAGTGTGAACCAGACTGTTTTACTGTGTAAACCATACCATAGGAGCACGTTAAGCACCTTTAGATGCTGCTCTAATTCTTTCAGCACTTAGCACAGTGCCTCTGAGCACGATCAGCTCAGTTATACATGTTTTATTTGCTGGGTTCCAATCATTTCGGTGCATTTGATCCACTAAATCATTAATAAGTGAAGTGGGGCTCGTAGTCAGTTCAATTCAACAAGCACTTATGGAATACCTATTATGTAATCCAATCATATCACTCCCATACTTAAAATCTTTCAATTATTCCCTATGGTTATCAGGATAAAATTCAACCTCCTAATACAGCATATGAGGCCCTAGCTAATCTATCAACAATGGCAGATATGTGACATGCAGGCTCCCACTCCCCTTGTCTGCTCACATAACATATGGAGCTACTGTATCCCATCACTTTTTCCCACGCAGATTGGGCACGGCTTCAGAATCCTTCTTAATACAATGTTCCAGGCAGCCACTACCAATAGACCAGACTTGAAATCTATTTGCTAGTCCTACCAATCTATCGCTCTGGTCTCCCAAAACGTCACCAAACACCATTTGCTTCAGCCACATCTCATGACATGTAGTTCCTTAAACATGTGAGACTTCCACACTTGGGTGCCTTTGCATGTGCTATTCCCTCTCCCTAGAATAATCTTCTCTTTTTCAGTGTTTGCTAACTCCTACCCATTCTGCGCAATTCAGATCAAGCTTCACATCAAGATCTGGATGCCTTTCTTCTGTGCTCTTAAAGTAACTTTCACCTAGGATTTTATCATGTTGGACCGTGATTGTTAATTGCTTGTGTCTCTCCCTAACTAAAATTAAATTCTTTGAGAGCAGAGGTCATGTTTTATTTCACTTTGTATCTCAGGCAGCCAGCACAGAGCCTGGTGCCTGGTGCATGCTAGATATTCAATAAATGTTCAAAGAACAAATATTCTAGCCACTGTACCAGGTTCCAGGAACACAAAAAGAATCAGGTATAAGAATAGAAACATTTATTGAGCATTATTATATGCCAGGTCCTGTCCCAAGCACTTTATGTGGATTATCTTATTCAAACTTCACAGCAACAACCCTTCAAGGTAGGTATTATGAGTATCCTCCTTTTGTGAAATGAGGAAACTAAGACATAGAGAAGCCAGCTGACCTCTCCAAGGTGATCCCCAGCCAGAGAGTCTGGTTCCAGAGTTCCTAACCTTTATGTTCCACTGCGTGGGCCCTGCATGGACCCTGTCCTCAAGGAGTTCAAAGATTGGTAGAGAGACAGGCGGATAGGTGACTCAGCACCATATAGCTTGGAAGGATTATAATAGACGTTTGTGTCATAAAGGGGTAGCACAGAGGAGGGAGGGGTTAATGTGGTCAGGGTAGAGGGACAGGTGTTCAGGGAAGGTTTCACTAAAGAAGTGGTATTCAAATTAGCTTTTTTTTTTTTTTTTTTTTTTTTTTTTTTTTTTTTTGCAGTACGCGGGCTTCTCACTGCTGTGGCCTCTCCCGTTGCGGAGCACAGGCTCTGGACGCGCAGGCTCAGCGGCCATGGCTCACGGGCCCAGCCGCTCCACGGCATGTGGGATTTTCCTGGACTGGGACACGAACCCGTGTCCTCTGAATCGGCAGGCGGACTCTCAACCACTGCGCCACCAGGGAAGCCCTCAAATTAGCTTTGAAAGACTAAGAAGAGCACAGGAGATGGAGATGAAGGGAAGGATATGCTAGGCAGAGAGAAGAATACATGCAACACCCAGAGGAGGGAAGCAATGTGATGTTTGGGTGCCGGGACCAGCTATGTAATTTGCTGAGCCCAGAGCAAAATGGAAATGCCGGGCCCCTCATTCACAACTTATTAAGAATTTCAAAATGGTTATAGCAGAGCATTAAATCAAACAGCCCTTATAAGTGCAGGGCACAGGTTGCCTGTCCATGAAGCCAGACTGCTGGGCACCATAAATGCTTCAACCTTGCTGGAACAAGAAGTACCTGGGGCAGAAGTACTTTATGAGGCAGGAAATGACACTGCTGAGGTCAGCAGAGGTCAGATGGTATGCCCTGCTAAGCACCCTGGACTTTGCCCCATAGTTAGCAAGAGGCCAGAGAAGGCTTCTCAGCACTGATGCAACCTGATTGGATTCATTTGCAGAAAGATACTTCTGGCTCTCCTATTGGGAGCAGATAGAGGATGAGAGGCAAAGCATGGCAACAGTAGCAATTATATGGGGCCTGAGAGGCTCAGGTCTTGAAATTGGCCTTTCCAGTGGGGATGTCTGAGAAAGGTAGATCTGAGAGATGAGTAGGAGGCACTGCTGGCTGGAGTTAACACTCCGGGTGCACAAGGAGCCTGTAAGGAAAGAGGAGTGGACCAAAGGCTCAGCCAAGTGTGTGGGGTTCAAGAGAACACATCACTGTTGTTCTTGGGCCTACCAGACCCATTGAAAGCCATGCTTGATATAATTATTTTGCATCATTTATATCAGGGACACCCCCAATCCTTGTACAAACTGTAAGAAATGAAATCCTTGTGCAGATTTCCATTTCTGCAACTCCCACAAGGAAAGAGGCACATGAAGAGTCTATTTATTTGTTTCTTGATCTCCTTCCAAAGAACCGTCGCCTTTTTGGGTCACTCAAGTTTTTCCCATGAAATACTAAAAGAAATGACCCTTAAACCTTTCTGATGTGATTTCTCAACTGCCAAACTGTTCCCAAAATCTTCCTGAGTTCTCTTTGGTTTTCTGGCACTATTTGAATGTGATCTCCAATACAATAAGGATAAAATTAAATAACACATTAGTATTTGGAAGTAGAAGGTCAATGTAAACACAGCAATATCAGTTTCATTTACGTGAAGACAGTAAACACCCAGATCCTGGGACGATGACGATGCTTCACAGAACTAATGTGTTCACACTGCTTCTCCTTAATCCTCTGAGCCTCTTTTCTTTTATTCAGTTTTTCAGCCCATCTGTGGAAATTCTCCTAATCATGTTAACTTCCCTTTCACTTCTTTGTTGATAAAACTTAGTGAACCATAATATCAGCAGACACAAACTGAAATAGTCAAAGCATGGACCTGCTCACGAGTCATAATCATCTTTGTTAAATAACAATTTTTTTAAATGGGAACATTGCATATTGTACTTGGGTTTACTCTCTAGTTCCAGGACTGTCACTTAAATTTTTTCTTTAATGATCTAAGTGCCCCTAGAGAGGACAGCAATCATCTGACAATATGCCAACAACTGGGGAGCTTGGTGTAGCTGCAAGGTCATGGGCTTTCATGGGACAAGGTTTGGTATAGGTGTGATCTTAGACAGGTTATTTAATCTGCCTGACCCTGGGTGTTACCCGGGGTGTAAAGTGGAGTTTATATTTGCATTGCAAGGCTAATAGAGGACTGAGTGATCTCACGGAGGTATAAATCAGTTGTCCCAAAGCAGACCTTCAATAAAGTGAGGTTCCTGAGTGGCTTGTATGTGTGTTTGGTAAGGTAAATTAAGTGATATTTAATATCTCTTTATTCTCTACCCAATTTTATTTATTTATTTTTAATTTATTTATTTCTTTTTGGCTGTGCCCCATGGCTTGTGGGATCTCAGTTCCCTGACCAGGGATTAACCCTGGGTCACGGCAGTAAAAGCCCGGAATCCTAACCACTAGGCCACCAGGGAACTCCCTCTCTACCCAACTTTAATTGATTGGTTCTGAGGATACCTGAGTAGGTTTCTTCCCTTTGGGTGTAACCAAGTGGGAAGATCCTTACGGATCCCAGCTTCAGAACACCAACCAGTCACCAAGGCTGGAATACACTGCCAGGGTGGAACCTGAGACAACCCACCAGCAGCACTGGGAAACTCAGAATCTTTATCCTCCAAACAGCTGGGAGCTCTTCTTTTTCCTTACTAGGAACTGCTTTTTAGCCTTCACATTCAGTGCTCATTAATTTCCCCAGAAGTCTCTCCCCACCTCCCTGACCTCTCTACTGCATCAGATCCCCTGCTATAAGCTCGCCTAGCAACCTGTAAATGGTTCTTTGTAGAACTTAGCACAATTATAATTGAGCAGTTAATCCTGTAATTAGTTGTTTCATGTGCATTTCCTTCAACAGCACGTGGATTCCACTGGAACTCTGTCTTGTTCATCACTTGTGGGACCGCTCCCAGTGCACCCTCTTGCACACAGTAGGTGCTTAACAACCACGTATGACTAAATGAATGAGTGGGTGTTGGGTCCTTGTTAAGTGATAAACACAAATAGTATTCATAGTTATACATGATATGGGTTAGTTTGCTTGATTCATATGTGTACACTTTGAAGAGAGGACTAGGCTTCATACCTAAGGACGTTTGTGAGCGGCAGCCAGTACAGTGCACTTATTGAATTGCTTTTCTCATGGTGGGGTTGTATTTGTGCAGTTCCAGCCATATTCTCCCCCTTAATAACTGTAGTGTCCAGTGGCTTACACTTACAAGTTGGTGAGACAAATGACTATCTCATAAATCTGGCATGTCCTCATGTAATGGGCAAGTGAGGAGGGGAATAGAAATGAGAGAAAGACCTTCTAAATCCACTGTGGTGGCACCTTTAAGCTTGCCTATTTAAATTGAGTACACCAGAGAGTGACTTCCTGATGGCTCCCAGTAATGAAGCCAATGAGTGGGTGGTGGAGGAAAGCAATTAACAGTGAGAAATTGCCATGTAGAAGACACTGAATCCATTGACATTGATATTATCCCCCAATTAGAGTTGAAAAGACTGAGGTTCAGAGATCTTAGGTAAACTTTCCAAAGACACAGAGCTAGGATCTAAAATAAAGACAACTGATAGACAGGGAGTGCAAAGAAAATACTGGAAAAGGACAAGGAAGAAAATAATAGGGGAAATAGAGAGAAATAGGATGGGCCCGGCCTACACAGGCTAAGGGCAGCCTCATTTTTCTAAGAAATTACAATTGTAACAACTGACACTGTGACCCGTCCGATCTCCCCATTATCCACCGCACTACTCTTATAAGGCAAAAACTCAAGGTATGTGGGATTTAAGAGGTGGTACAAAGGCAGCCCACCTTAGAACCACAATTATCAGAAATCACCTTAGCAGGGATGAATTATCAGATACCTGGAAAGGATATGAGGATTGGTAAAAGAAAAGGAGGAATGTGGACAAGATCAAGAAAAGGTACCCAAGAGAACAGGTTGTGGGCATCAAAATCCTTCCACCATCACCATTTTGCCCTGCACCAGCCATTCCAAATCACTACTTGTGCACCTCAGGTCTGCAATGGACACATTTTAGATGCATGGTCTGAGCTCTGCTCAACAGAGGTCTGACCCTCACCATGGTGAATCCATGAGCTTGGCATCTTTTGCATAATGATCCTAGAGAAAAAAGTAAATGGTTCCACCATCAACCAAGATGGTGCACATACCGGGACCTGGAGTCACTCTTGACACCTCTACTCACTTATTCATCACAGCCAATCACTTGTTAAGGCTCAGTTTTGTCTCTGAATAGGCCTTCACTCCGTTTCTTTTCACTTCCTCTACTGCCGCCCTCCCCAAGGCCCTCAACTCCCTCTTACAACATTATAACAGCCTCTTGATTGTCTACTGTTGCCTCTGTCCAAGCTATCCTCTCTCTGTTCAAGATCCAGAGTAATATATTTTGTAAAGATTTAATTTAATTGTTTATTTGTGGCTGCATTGGGTCTTCGTTGCTGCACACAGGCTTTCTCTAGTTGCGGTGAGCAGGGACTACTCTCTTCGTTGCGGTGCGCAGGCTTCTCCTTGCGGTGGCTTCTCTTGTTGCCGAGCACGGGTTCTAGGCACACAGGCTTCAGTTGTTGTGGCACGTGGGCTCAGTAGTTGTGGCTCATGGGCTCTAGAGTGCAGGCTCAGTAGTTGTGGCGCACGGGCTTAGTTGCTCCATGGCATGTGGGATCTTCCCAGATCAGGGATCAAACCCATGTCCCCTGCATTGGCAGGCAGATTCTCATCCACTGCGCCACCAAGGAAGTCCCCAGAATAATATTTTAAAACACAAAATCGATCATGTCCATCCCCTGATTAAAATCCTTCAATGGCTCCCTGTTGTTCCTGGGATAAAATCCCCAATCCATCTGACAACCAGCAAGGTCCTATCTGTATCATCTGGTCCTTGGCTTACTCTGCAGTCCCACCTCCTGCCTCCTCACCCCTCACTGTACTGGCCTTCTCTCAGTCTCCAAGCTTACCAAGCTCCTTCTTTTCTAATCCCTCACTTGTGCCATTTTTTCTGCCTCTAAAACTCTGTTAATATCAGTATTCCTGATAAGACACATTGTAAGCTCTGTGAAGTTAGGGACCATCTCTACCATTTTTTTTTTTTTTTTTTGCGTTACGTGGGCCTCTCACTGCTGTGGCCTCTCCCGTTGAGGAGCACAGGCTCCGGACACACAGGCCCAGCGGCCATGGCTCACGGGCCCAGCCGCTCCGCGGCATGTGGGATCCTTCCCGACCGGGGCACGAACCCGTATCCTCTGCACCGGCAGGTGGACTCCCAACCACTGCACCACTAGGGAAGCCCCATCTCTACCATTTTTAAGGGCCATTGTCTACCATTCTATCTTCAGAGCTTAGCACAATCCATGACACATAGCAAGAGGTCAATAAATATTTGTTGGAAGAGTAAGTAAATATTTGTTGACTAACTGAATAATAGTATCCACTTATTCAGCTCACAGATATTTCTTGAGTCAGTAGCTCTGCCAGGTAATGTGTAAGGCAGTGAGGATACACGAAACAAAATAAATATAGTCCCTGACCTCTTAGAGTTTATAGTCCAGTAGACTTTCTCCCTTTGTCTACTTGAATGAAATAACGGATCTAAGATCTTATAAAATCTTATACAATCTTGCTCTTCTCTGAGTTTTCTTGAGCTACATGATTTCACTCTTAAATTCTCTCTCCTAAGCTCTCGCTCTATTATTTTTCTTATCTCCTCACTGACAAGGTAGGGGACAGTGTCAACTTTTCTTGGGGTCCTATCTCAGTTTATACAGAAGTTTCTTTAAAAAACAGAAACAGGGGCTTCCCTGGTGGTGCAGTGGTTGAGAGTCCGCCTGCCGATGCAGGGGACATGGGTTCGTGCCCCAGTCTGGGAAGATCCCACATGCCGTGGAGCAGCTGGGCCCGTGAGCCATGGCCGCTGAGCCTGCGCGTCCGGAGCCTGTGCTCCACAACGGGAGAGGCCACAACAGTGAGATGCCTGCGTACCGCAAAAAAAAAAAAAAAAAAAAAAAAAAAGGAACAAAAATAATTATGCTGTTTTTTTAATTTAAAAGTGACATGTACATCTATGATGATAAAAATCAGAACAATGGTTGCTTATGGGATGCGGAGATTGACTGGAAGGGGGTTGGAAGGGAGCTTTCTGGGGCAATGGAAATGTTACATATCTTGACTGGGGTTATATATATATATACTTTTTTTGTGGTACGCGGGCCTCTCACTGTTGTGGCCTCTCCCATTGTGGAGCACGGGCTCCGGACACACAGAATTAGTGGCCATGGCTCACGGGCCCAGCCGCTCCGTGGCATGTGGGATCTTCCCGGAGCGGGACACGAACCCGTGTCCCCTGCTTCGGCAGGCGGACTCTCAACCACTGCGCCACCAGGGAAGCCCTGGCGTTATATCTTAATTGGACTTTATATGTTGCTTGGGCTGTATGAGTGTGTACGTTTGCCAAAACTCATCAAGTTGTATGATCTGTGTCTTTCACTGAAGGTAAATTTTACTTCTATTAAAAATACTTTAAAGAAGTAACACATGCTTATTATATGAAATATTATCATATAAAAGTAGGCAAAAATAAGAAAATCAAAATGACCTGTAATCATATCACTCAAAGAGGAACAGTGTTTACATTGTGATATATGTCCTTCCAAATTATTTCATTTTTTACACATCAATACACAAGATGGATTCATACAGAATGTAGTGCCTCCTAATTTGTTTATTTTTAATGAACAGTATACTGAGAACAAACATAAAAGATTCTTTATATTTACTTCTTACAGGATTAATTTGCTAAACTAAGTAAAAATCAGGATCCTAAATTTGTTTGCAGAACTTTTAAAGCCTATGATACTCCATCATCATCACCACCAACAACACTTACTGAATGTGAAAGGCCATCCCTAAAGAGGTTTCTTGACCAAGAATGTTCTTCAGGCTGTTGTGCTAAGATTGCTAAATCTTAGCTGCTAGACGATCACTAACAGTAAATCTTTAAGCTGGTTCCAAATTTATGGTCAGCTTTAACTAAGAACAGTCTAGTAACTAAGTACATTAAACATCACCTCAGGATCCATTCTTCTATCCTCCTCAGATTAGTAAGCTGTTACAAGATCCAATTTATGGCATGTTACTCTTATATCTATTGTTTAATTTGTGTAGATTCTAATCCAATACAGGGACCCATATAATTGTATGGCTAGACTGTTGTGATCTACAGCTCCATAAAATTTACCACAGCATGAGATCATACACGCAAACCTCACATTTATATCAGAAATTCAAACCACATCAAACTTAAGACATAATATCTGAAGTCAACAAAGCCACAGCCCACCTCTAACACTTCCTAAAAAATCTATTGCTAAATCTCGTTCACCAAGAAGACATCTGGGTAAATATTCTGGTGTGCCCTTTGTTAGTTTCCTGATGGTGGTGCATATTAGACAGAAGGAGAATTATTTGGAACTACCCAGAAAATTAGAAAAGTAAGGACTAGAAGCAAAGATCTGTGAGAAAGAGAAATGTCGTTAGCATTACACTTTTGGCAAGCTATAAAAGGCAGCTTTAGTGACAGCAGCCAGATGGAGATCAAATGACAACTGTGAGTTCATAATGGTCTCCAGCGTCCTGGCAAGCACAGGGGCAGTGGGGGAAGTGGGAGGGATCAGCTTTACTGGTACTACAAGTCAATCTGGTGCACATCAGCGTTATCTGACGTCAACTAAAACCAGTTCTGAGGCACTGCATCAGGAGCAACAGCTAGATACTGAAAGCACACTGGCCTGCCTCTGTGTGCTCCCCGAGCTCCCACTCATAACATTTACAGGACGCTACCAGTTAATTTATGTTCCCTGCAGCAGGAAGGACCCAGATGTTGAGGCTGCACTTGCTGATTTGAAAGGAGTTCACAAATACAGGAAGCTCTCAGAGAATAAAAGAAACATTAAGAGTATTCTATAGTTTGAGGAACTCATTGTTCTGTATTAAAACACACACACGCACACATATACACACACACACACACACACACACATGAGGAGGGTTTTGAACAACATCAAGCCCTGTTCCTTAGCACGCAGAAATACATCATTCAGGCTATCAAAACTGCATAAAGATCTAAAGTGCACAAACGGGGAAAGTTTGCTTCCTCTGTAGTTAGATAGGAACACGTATGTTGGATTCATCTGTGACTGTATTATAATAAAATTCAGCGAAAATTTTCACAGCATTAGTTGAAGACCGGGAAGCCCAGTACTTTTACCATCAGCAAGGATGCCCCAAAGTTTAGAGAAAATGAAAATACAACATTTTACTTTGATGAAGGAATTGGAAAATGGGCGACAAATAATTAACACTTATGGTATTCTCTGTGCCGCACACTATAAGTGCTGTGCCTATATTATCTCACTTAATCATCATAATAAACTCATGAGATAGGTACTATGATTACTCAGGAAAGAGACAAAAAAGGTTAGGTGATTTGCCCAAGCCTGACTCGAGAGTCTGCATTCTGAATACCATGCTCTGATGCTGACAGCTGTTCTAGAGGAAGGTGATCCGCTGCTAAGGAGGTGAGATCTGGAGTCTCGCAGACGTGCATTTGCATCCTGACTCTGCCCCTTAGCTGTGGGTCCTCTGAGCTAGTAACTAGCTTAACTCTCCTCCAATAGGCCACAGCTTCTTCAGCAATAACATAAAGATGACAGTATCCACCTCAAAGATGGTCGTGAGAGTCAAGTGATATCATATAAATAAAAAGTGCCAAGCATATGACAAGCATTTAACGAAGCAGCTCTTTTTATTAATAAATCACAAGTCTAGTTAGAAATCTTCTGAAACATCCCTGGAAACCAACTTGCTGTCACATACAGAGTTTAGGAGAAATTCTAAAGCATCACACATGGGTTGAAATCTTGACGTCTCAGATTGTTGGAGATTCTTGCTAATAAGTGTTTTAGGTTAAGAGGAAATTCTTTTTCTCAATAAACACTTAGAAAAGAGTAAAGGGATATTTATCCATGTCATGGATGACAAGAAGGCATTTGAGAAAAAGTTAATTGCAGAGTACTGCCAAAGGCCTGCGTTTAAGAGCTCCCACAGCTAGACCCAAAGACTTTAGGATTTACATTGTGGTTGGATTTAGGGCGAGTATAGCTTCAGGATCACAGATGGACCTGTTTTGATGGTTTATGTAAAAGATATAAACCCAAACTTACAAAATGGAGTACAGGGTCCAGTTGCTAGGGATAATGAGAGACACGCCAAATTAACCAAACTTAATTCAGATGGTCATTAAACAATGACCCCACCTGGTTTTCAGTCGTTTTACCATCTGCTGTAGCTGTTTCTTCTCAGATGGGAGAGTTCCCACTAGCTCCCAGGTGCGACCTGTTTATTAAGACACAGTGCCAAATCATACTCCATTTGGTTAGTTAGCATTTGGTAACTGGGCAATATATTAAGGTTAATAAGGCAAGCTGTAACATAATCTCGACTAACCTATTGAAATGAATTGCAATTTTAAAAAATTGACATCACAGTGGAGGGATATGAATGTGTTTTTAATTCTTTAGACAGATTATCTGGTGACTAAGTTTTTAAGGCCCAGAAAAATAACGTGTTTTTGTGTGGTAAAATAAGATATTAAAAGTTTTTGGTGGCTGCTGAAAATTATAGAATGATTATTAGAA
The DNA here is from genome assembly GCF_964165515.1 of Mesoplodon bidens. Taxonomy (NCBI): domain Eukaryota; kingdom Metazoa; phylum Chordata; class Mammalia; order Artiodactyla; family Ziphiidae; genus Mesoplodon; species Mesoplodon bidens. The sequence goes on along the minus strand of NC_138177.1, from coordinate 128,159,629 downwards.
TAACAAAATTATTAAGCAAAAAATGTCAGAGTTGGAAAGGTCTTATAGAACAAAGTTTTCAGTTTCTAATCGCGACCAATGTATGTCTCCAAGACTGTGAGTTGAGCTGGGGTGTTGGGGCCTTGGTAAGAGGAGGCCTAAACCTGCAGACCTCTGTCCCTCAGCTCCACCCCCATCTGGCCATGTCAGCGAGAACACTTCTGCTTTTATTTATCTATGTGTGGGATTATACCTACTAATTTGGGGAAAAGGGAGTTCTCTTCCAAAAAAAATATTTGATAAATGAGGAAACTGAGGTACAAAAAGGGTAAACAACCTGCCTAAGATCATGCATCATTCAATCCACATTCTTAGAAGGACATCAAGTTAGATATATCATGCTGGCTATGCATGCAAAGTAGCCACATAGATCTTAATTTTATAGCATCACTTCAAAACATCCCTAAGATACAGACATAAAATATAAACAATCAAATGAATCTATAGACAGGACTTATATTTGATGGTGACACTTCCCTAAAATAGGGAGGATGGCTTGCCAAGGGTGATATTCCAGCTGAGAAAGCAAAATCCCTGACACATTTCTGCTTAGTGGCCACTGATACTAATAGGGCCTCCCCCTCCTCTATCTTAAAGGGGATGAGCTACAACATATGGCAAAAATCCTTATAGGTCAACAACAGAATGTTAAACACAATCCATCACTTTGCCACAAACTGATATGGTCCATGAAGCACAAGAGTAAAGTGTTCATAATGGACAGTCAGATAACAGTGTGCTTACTGCATTCTTTTGTTACTAAAAATGAGGCTACTTTGGACCTTTAGAATATAAAGTCAAACAGTAGCCAGACAGAGTACTGTCAGACATCCTCCAGACCAGCCAACAGAAATAGGTGTTTCAAAAGACTGTGTCCCATACCCTCTTCAAAAGATCACAGCCTTATAGGGTTTAATCGTAAGTTATCCTTTTTTAATATTTAATATCTTCCAGACCTGGAGACTGACATTTCATTGCCAAAGTAAAGGAGGACCAAAGCAGAATATAAGAATGCATATTATTCACAGAATAGATCTTACAAGCAATTTCAGAGTATAAACTTTCCTGGCAGAAATTTCCAGTGAACAGAGATTAAATGCTTATAAGCACTAAAGCCAGAGAAAGAGGTGAAAGTTCAAATACTAGGAAAGAAGGCTTTTATTTTCCTTTGTGCCTTATTTCTTTTGTTTGCAGTATCCTAAATATTACTCAATGTTTTTAATTTCATCTCCATTTGTGTCTCTTATATGTTGCTTCTATAACAAAACACCCCATCTCTGCTCTTTTAAATCTCCCACTTCAAAACTCACCTTCATAAAAACCTTTCAAGGTTGTTTTCCTCATCATTATAATCTTTTTATGCTACATTCAAAGAACAAAACTTGAAGCTTGGCAATTAAGCACCTTTTCATCTGTTGGGTTTTATAGGTGTATACAATACAGACTGGTAGAGGTCACAAATCCGTAGTTACACAATGGGCCATTTTATAGCTCCTGAAAATAATATATAAAAAATCATTGGGGTGGGTGTGAAAGGTGTACAAGGAAGAATATAATATGTAGATAAGGGTGTATAACCCTCTGTAATTAAAAAAGTACAATCAACAAAACTAGGATTCAATCAAAAATGGTTTCTATATAATGGTTTCTATTCTCTTCTATATAAGAAGAGACCAGAAGATGTACAGTTTTATGTTCTAGTTCATTAATTACATCTGTAAATCTGTAAAACTTATTCGTTGAACAATATCTGACTCAATAAATATTTATTGAGGGTCTACCCTGTGCAGGGCACCCTTCTAACTACTGGGGATCAACCAGTGACCAAAACAAATCCTACTCCATTGAACTTATACTTGGAGCGTAGAGTGGGTAGGATAGGGGAGCCAGATAATGCAGACTATATATATATATATATATATATATATATATATAATATGTATGTTAGAAAGTTTTGTTTGTTTGTTTGTTTGTTTGCTTGCGGAATGCGGGCCTCTCACTGTTGTGGCCTCTCCCATTGCGGAGCACAGGCTCCGGACGCACAGGCTCAGTGGCCATGGCTCACGGGCCCAGCCGCCCCGCAGCATGTGGGATCTTCCCGGTCCCGGGCACGAACCCGTGTCCCCTGCATCGGTAGGCGGACTCTCAACCACTGCGCCACCAGGGAAGCCCTGTTAGAAAGTTTTTAAAAAAGAGAGAGAACAGGGTTTAGGGGATCAGTAATGCCAGGAGTAGGGAGGGTAGGCCTCATTGAGAAGGGAACTTGAAGGGAGCGAGCAATGTGGTGATCAGGGGAAAGGTTATTCCTGGCTTTCAGTCAGTAAAAAGGCCCAGAGGCAAAAGGAAGGCCAATGTGGCTTGAGAGTAATACGCATGGCGGAGGACAGTAAAAGAAGAGATTGGATTAGGGATTCAATATTTTTTTAATAACAGGTTTATTGAGATATAATCCACATTCTCTACAATTCACCCTACCTGTACTATTCAGTGGTTTTTAATATATTAATAGAGTTGTGCAGTTATCACCACCATCAATATTAGAACCTTTTCATCATGGTGAACAGATTTCTGCAGGGTCTCTTAAACCTTAGTAAGGACTTTGACTTTTACTCTAAGTGAAAAGAGGAACCATTAGTAAGTTTGGGTCAGAAAAGTGACTATGATTTGACTTGCTTTTTATAGAAATAGTATATATAGTACTATATAGTATCTATAGTACTATAGTACTCTATAGTATATATAGTACTATAATTTTCTATAATGTATAGAATACTTTGTCTGCTGGAGGTGATTAGAGGAAGGACAAAAGCAGAGAGAAAGAAACAAGTTGTTGCAGCTATCCAGGTGGGAGATGATGGTGGTGGCGTTGGCAGCCCTGAGAAATGGTTGAATTATTTTACATTTTGAAGTAAGCCAATAGCATTTGCTGATGGACTGGATGTGGGTTGTGAAGAAAAGAAGTCAAAGATGCACCATGGCTTGGGGGCCGTGCAATGGGAAGAATGGAGTTGCCATTTACCTATAGGAGGACAATCAGGAGACCAACTTTTGTCATTTTAAGTTTGAGATGCTTATTGTATATCAACACAAAGATGATGAGTAAGCCTGAGGTTCAGAAGAGATGACTGACCAGATTGGAAGTATATTTGGGAGTCATCAGCATATAAATATTTAAGGCCATGAGACTGGATGAAGTCACCAAGAGAGTGAGTGTAGATAGAGAAGAACTAAGCTGTTAAGAGTTAGGAAGAAGAGAATTTTACAATGAAGTAGATGGGTGAAAAGAATCACCTCTTCTATTTCAGAGATAGAAAATTTAGAAACCTGGTCAAGGTACCAGAACAAACTACAAAGGGCCAATTACCAACCCCAAACACCTATCTTTTTCACCTTTTTTTTTTTTTTTTTTTTTTTTTTTTTGCAGTACGCGGGCCTCTCACTGTTGTGGCCTCTCCCATTGCGGAGCACAGGCTCTGGACGCGCAGGCTCAGCGGCCATGGCTCACGGGCCCAGCCACTCCGCGGCATGTGGGATTTTTGCGGACCAGGGCACGAACCCGTGTCCCCTGCATTGGCAGGGGGACTCTCAACCACTGCGCCACCAGGGAAGCCCTTTTTCACCTTTGATTAGCCCACCAAGCAGAGACATTCACAGAGAGAACATTCTTACAATAGAAACCTCCTGACACACGCTTAACTCAGTGGGGAGGTGGGGAAATGGAGTGAGGGGGTCCTTGAAAAGTGCCCTAGTGAGTCTCTTTATCTGACACCTCAACTAGCTGGCCCCTGCATGGCTGGTGAAATGTGAACAGCTGATGGCAACACAAGGAGGTCAGCCTAAAGCTCAAAGCAAAAACACGCAGCTATTGCCATGAATATTAATAGCTAAAGAAAATTTCCTTAGGGTAAGAAGTTATTGAACACACAACAAGATGGCATTAAGGGTATTGTATTAGGCCTTGATGCTATGAAACAAAGTACAAATAACAAATTACTTAGTGGTTTAAAACAACACTTATTTGGGCTTCCCTGGTGGTGCAGTGGTTGAGAGTCCACCTGCCGATGCAGGGGACACGGGTTCATGCCCCGGTCTGGGAGGATCCCACATGCCGTGGAGTGGCTGGACCCGTGAGCCATGGCCGCTGAGCCTGCGCGTCCGGAGCCTGTGCTCCGCAATGGGAGAGGCCACGACAGTGAGAGGCCCACGTACTGCAAGAAAAAAAAAAAAAAAACCCACTTATTTATTATCTCACAGTTTCTGCAGGTCAGATGTCTGGGAGTGGCTTAGTTGGGCTCTCTTCTCAGGGTCTCCAAGGCTAAAATCAGTGTTACCCAGGCTACATTCTCATCTGAAGGCTTGAGTGGGGAAGGATGTACTTCTAAGCTCCCTCAGGTTGTTGGTAAAATCCATTTCCTTGCAGCTTCATGGAAGTTGGCTTCTTCAAAACCAGCAATGGAGAAAGAAAATCTCTGATGCTTCCAGCCTCTCTTCAGAGAAGGCCCTCTTTTAAAGGGCTCCCCTGATTAGGTCAGGCCCACCAAGCCTAATCTCCCTTTTGATGAACTCAAAGTCAATGAAATAGGGGCCTTAATTACACCTGCAAAGTCCTTTCACCTTTGCCATAGAATGTAACGTAATCATGCATGTGATAGCCCAAGACCATTACCATATTCTGTTGGTTAAAAACAAGGAATGCGTTCTGCCTATACTCAAAGTAGGATTATACAGAGCTTAACACCTGGGGTTAGAGATCATTGAGGCCATCTCAGAATGTGCCCACCAGATAGTCCAAGAAACTAAACATTTACATTAAATTCCAAAATGGAAGTATTGATCCTAAAAAATGACACATTTTTAGGTGTAAAGTCAATCTTGTCTGATTGATCTTCTCTGAGAAAAAAACTGAGGGAAAGTTAGAGCCTGCCTTTAGAAACTAAATTTACCAGACTTACACAAAAGGTAAATCAGGAACCTTATGATTTTTAACAATAAAATATAATACAGTTCTAGATTGGTAGTTAGTACACGCGTCATGGACTAATTGATCTCCTTCAATGTGAACAATGATCTGTTTAATGCTGTAATAATAAGCATCATACTTCTTTCAGATGTTAAAGGATTGACCAATTTTTGAAAGAAAGAAAAGTTATCATTCTAAACTATAGAACCAGTAGTAGGAATATATGTATGATAATGAAGAAAATATCGAAAAAGCCTTTTAATATGCAAATCAGGTAGCAGTGCTAAAATAATTTAACAATTTCTGAGTATATATTTTCATCTGATTTCCAAATATAACCATTTAGCATCCTTATAAATGTTGCTAGAAGGTCATTCCAGTCCTGTGCAGTTGAAGTACCTGGAGTTACCGGGGATAGTTTTAAAAATGATTTTATATGCTGGAATTATTTTTTTAAATACAAATATATTAAAACACATGAAAAAAGTATATATACACATATATACTGATCTAGGGATATTCCTCTGATTTATCATTGGATACCATCCTCTCCCAGGACTAATAAGCACTTATGAAATGTATCATCTACGACCATCCTATTGTATAACTGCAATCTAGCTGTAGCTAAATTCAGCTTCTACTTCCAGTTGGAAACACCAGCTTTGAAAATAATCACTGATGAAACTGTCTAGGTAGACTCAGCAATGAGGCAAAATGGTGTAACATATCTGAGTCAGAAAGTATGACAAATGAATATTTTTGAATACTGGAAGGCTAGGCTTATCTCATAGGGAACAACCCAAAAATACATGAACAAATCACTTTCCCTATAGACCTAATGTAGAATGCAGTATAATTTTTGAGTGAGGGACCAGGCCTATATTAAGAAGTAATCCTTTAATACTACATTTTTACTGCATATAGTTGACCTGGGTGGGGCATTATTAGGGCTGTGGTTCGTTTGAATTGGAATAACAATACAGGGGTTCTACTGTCCTACAGTTTCCGTTCAGATGACCAAAGTCATGGGACTTCAGCATAGCTGGCTGATGACAGTGCATACTATTTTGTCCCAAAATCCAGTTCAAACATGGACATACCAATTAGATGGTAAGCACTTTAAAGGCAAAGGACCAGGAATTGTACCATTCTTGGTATATTGTAGGACATCAAAGAAGTTTTTGCTTTGAATTAAATTTAAATATGGAATACCTTGGAGAGAATTCAATCATTACACAGGACTGCAGGATTCTGAGATCTTTTTGTTCAAACCTCAGATTCTGTTTAACTCAGTGAACATTGACTGTGCTTCTACTAAATGCAGAAATGGTGCTACGTGCCAAGAACACCAAGATGATGAAGTCACAGTCCCTGCTGTCAAGAAACTCACTCGATTCCCTAATTCATTGTCAGCTTGCTGTGATCACACTTCCTTCCAAAGAACTTCTAAGAAATACCTAGTGGATAGAACCTTGGAGTTCCACAGAACACAGTTCAACAACCTCCAAATGATGACTCAGGCCAGATTGCATTATTCAGGTTTTGTTTGCAAAGCTGAACGGGCTTCAGCATCTCCCTAAATTTCAATTTAAAGGAATTCTTTAACAAAGACATTACATGTTAGAATTTAAGATATAGATATGAAACACACCTTACACTCCTGGGTAAGTTATGCATTGACAAGCACCATTCCTTTACTCAAACCTTGTCCCTTGCTGACAACGCAGTTAGGGATTAAGTGCAAAATGGCAGCTCAAATAAATGAGCCAGAAAACTGACCTATCACTTTTCTTTTCCACTAAATTAAGATCGAGAGAGCTGGAGAATATTTTGTCTAGAATGATACAAACATACGGGAGTTTGCAAAAACTCCCAGGTAGCTTAGCAAAAAATTACTTCTGTGACCTTTGTACAGTAACCTTAATAATGTAAGCATTGTTTTGAATGCAAGCATATGGGAGCATTTTTACCACTTTTGGTGACTTCAGTAGGTTTAACACATATTTTTGCACTTATTGCATAAACTCATGAAACAAAGGAAAGAACTTTCAACCTATTCAGTGAAAGTCTATACATTGAAGTTTGCTTTTCAAAAATGTATAACTACTGCTTTCTTTACACCCACAAGTTGCTGTTATCTCAAAGCTGAAATTTTAGCATATGACTAAAAGGTCCGATTGCTGCTGCTTCATGATTCAGCATCCAACATCAATAATTCACAGTGAGATCACAGGCCCCCTGTGGAAGGTAGTGACATACTTGCCTTATGAAAGGAAGCTGAGGGCATATTGAGAGCATTTTGAATTTAGATGTGTAGCTTGTGTGGGTGTCAGACAATTGTCTCTTAGCTGGTGCCCTGCAGAAGGACCGTCCTTCGGGAAAGTCTATCTGAGAAAGGTGAACTGGGCTTGTAAGGCTAGGATACACACATGAGGTAACCAGCTCCTGGTGCACACGGTTTTCCAGAGTTACCCTGGGCAGGTGGGAAGCCTTTCTGCTTTCTGCGGAAGAGATTCCAACTTGGCTCCCTGCCACCACCAAACACAAATGTGTTGATTTTTCTTTTTTTGAGCTCCCAACCCTTGCAACCTTCCAAAAATAAATCAAACCAGCCATCAGGGCACCGAAATAATACTACTACTAATAAGCAGCTTTGCCTAGACTTACATAAACAACACTTCTGAGGTAAACTTTGCCCCAGAGGTCTGGACACACTCTTTTTATGTAACCAGCTTACTAATAATTACTAGACTTGGGTGCATTAACCCTGAAAATAGATTTTAATAGCAGGCCCCCAAAACAAAAGACATGAAACGACAATTAAAAAAAACAAATGTGCACCAACTAGAAAAACACTTGGCAGCCAGCTCCAGCCCAAGCTAAGACACCCTCCTCTCCCCGCACAAAGACCTCCTCCCCTACCCACCCTGCCAGCAGGATGAGAGTAGGCTCGGGACCCCGCCCCCTCATCCCCGCCCCCGCCCCCCATCCCCGCCCCCGCCCCCATCCCCGGCCCCGCCTCAGGCTCGCCTTCCTCGTGGCCCCTCCCTCTTCCGCTCCTCTCAGCCGGGTTCCAGGAGCTGAGGTCAAATTGTCGGAGCAGGCTGATTTGCATAGCCCAATGGCTGCGCGCATGCAAATGAAGCGGGTGGTGGTTGGCTGGGGGTTGGCAGAATAACTCCGGCGAGGGGAGCCTTTGTCCTTCAGTGGCTGTGAGGCAGCTGCCGCGTCGCAGTAGTGGACCGTGGCGAGGCGGGGGGCCGAGAGCCAGCGGGCGAGCGAACGAGGGGGGCAGGAGGGGCGGACGGCGCGGTGGTGGCGGGCGCTGGAGGAGCCTGAGAAGGAGTGCAGAAAGCAGGCACCCGCGCGCCCGCGGTGGCAGGAGCAGCCCGCAAGCCGCTCTCTCTCTGTAGGGCACCTGCAGTTGCAATATGACTTTGGAGGAATTCTCGGCTGGAGAGCAGAAGACCGAACGGTAAGTCAGCCGGATCTTCTGCCTGAACTCTGCAAGCCCACTGCGCACACCCCAGTGCTGCCGGGCTGTGCAAGGTTTGCGGGGAGCGAGCGGTTAAAAGTTTGCAGAGGGTATACTTCCTATCCCGCCTTTCTTCCTCGGGACACTAGAGGCGTGCGTGGACAGAAAGAGCGTGCCCCCCACGCCGGTCGAGCCCCTCGAGCCTTTGCAAAGGGCAGAAGTGACCGCCCCTGCCGGTGCGGCTCCTGCGGCCGGCAGCCTGTGGCTTCGCCCAGCGCCGGGGACTGGCAGTGCCCTCGGGAGAGGGTGGCGGGTGGCACTCTCGGGGTTTCTTACTGGACGCCCGACCTCTGGGCGTGCGAGGGGTCACGGCGCGGGGGTGACAGCCCGGGAACCCCGGGTTTGCAAAGGCCCAGGTGCGCCGTGGCGCGTGCACTCGGGAGGGAGGGTCGCGGCGCAGGGCGAGGGGTCCGCGACGGCCCCGAGGGGCGGCGGGCTGACGGGATCCCCTTGCTCTGCCTGCGTGTAGGATGGATAAGGTGGGGGATGCCCTCGAGGAAGTGCTCAGCAAAGCCCTGAGTCAGCGCACCATCACCGTCGGGGTGTACGAGGCTGCCAAGCTGCTCAACGTGTAAGTGGAATCCTCGCGTGTCCCTCGTGTTTCCTCTTCCTGCCCCAGCCCGGAGAGGTCGCCTTCCAGGGGCGCCCCCTCGGCCAGCAGCGCCACTTCCTGCCGCTTTCCATCTGCCCTGAGGCTGCTAGTCCCAAGGGGAGCAAGCGGGCCGGGGCGCGACCCCCGGGACGTGGGCGCGGGGTACGGGCGCCCACGCGGCGGGTCTTGCCTTTGGGCTCACCAGCCCCGTCCCTGCCCGCAGCGACCCCGATAACGTGGTGCTGTGCCTGCTGGCGGCGGACGAGGACGACGACAGGGACGTGGCTCTGCAGATCCACTTCACCCTGATCCAGGCGTTCTGCTGCGAGAACGACATCGACATCCTGCGTGTCAGCAACCCTGGCCGGCTGGCCGAGCTCCTGCTCCTGGAGAGTGACGCGGGCCCCGCGTTGAGCGAGGGCGCGGAGCAGCCCCCGGACTTGCACTGCGTGCTGGTGACGGTAAGGGAGAAGGGGACTGCGGGCAGGACGTGGTTAGAGTCCTGGCAGGAAGTCCGCAACGGCTGAAAGTCGCCTGACTCCAGATCTGGAATGTGTGAGGTTCAAGAGCTGGGCGCCTTTGCCCCATTAAAGAGTGTGGCTGGACTTTCAGCCGAGATGTGCTAGTTTCATCCTTGGGATTTTCTCTGGTACGGAACGTGTCTAAGCACGTTGGAGGCTGCCAGAAGCGGAAGAGATCCATGTGAGTCAGCATTGTCAGCCCAGCTACTCCCTACCTACATCTGCACTACCTCGCGTGACTAATTCCTTTAACAGGGCAGATTAGATAAAGCCAAATAAATTCCTGGCTCACCCTCATTAAGGAGTCAGCTTCATTCTCTGCCAGTCAGAGCTAAAAATAGAAATGGTGTAGGAGACAGACCTTATTAATTCCCTAGAAATGTATTGAGAAGATAGAGTGGAAATTTTTTCTTTGCAATCTTGCATATTTTAAAATGGAGCTCCCCCCACCCCCAAAAAAACCTTTGGTAGGTAGATAACTTGTGTTTACAGAGGTAAATGTGATCGTTTTGTCTTTTGCATTTTACTACTTTTTGGCTGATCTCCTTAAGTGGCAGCCTTTTTGCTACTCCTGAAAAAATACTACTGTCTCTTTTGGGAGGATAACAGGTGGCAGTTCTAGTTAACTGCTATGCAGCTCTCACCTCCTGGTAGCCCAGCATGGAAATATTTCTCACAGTTGTTTCACTCAGGTCTCTGCCAAGGTACAAGTTTGGTAGGGCAAGCCTGTGAATAACACTGCCATGCAAAACTGAATAAATATTATGAAAACATATATATATATATATATATATATGGCTCAGTGGGTTTCATGTACTCAGACTATACTCAGACTTTGCAGAGTACAGCTTAGTAGAGAATTACCCTGAATGATTTTGCAGGAAACCCAGCTACCTAGAAGAAATTTTATTTCTTATGGTTGTAACAGGTCTCTGTGTCACACAGCCAAAGTATAGAATGTTCGAGTGTCTTCCCCTCAAAAGTGGTGTAATAAGTAGTAAAGGCTGACTTTTTTTTAAGAGTAAATTTATTTTTTCTAAATTTGTTACCAGAATCCACATTCATCACAGTGGAAGGATCCTGCCTTAAGTCAACTTATTTGTTTTTGCCGGGAAAGTCGCTACATGGATCAGTGGGTTCCAGTGATTAATCTCCCTGAACGGTGATGGCATCTGAATGAAAATAACTGAACCAAATTGCACTGAAGTTTTGAAATACCTTTGTAGTTACTCAAGCAGTTACTCCCTACACTGATGCAAGGATTACAGAAACTGATGTCAAGGGGCTGAGTGAGTTCAACTACATGTTCTGGGAGCCCGGAGATAGATGACTTTGCAGATGGAAAGAGGTGAAAATGAAGAAGGAAGCTGTGTGGAAACAGAAATACAAGTCAAAAGGAACAAAAATTACAAAGAACCACGCAGGAAGGAAAACAAAACTATGTATTAATTTAGGATGGTTGAGTTACATTTAAATAAACCAAATATGCTTTGTTAAAGTTTCAATGTGCGGCAGTAGTTTGGGTAATTTTGGTTTATATGCCCTCAAGTAAAAAAGAAAAAAGCAGAAAGGGTTAATCATATTTTAAAACCATATTTTATTGTATTTTGATGAGATGTTAAATTCTCAAAGTTTTATTATAAATTGTACTAAGTTATTTTATGACATGAAAGGTTATTTATGCTATAAATTTTTTGAAACAATACTTACAATAAACTGGTATGGAATAATTGCATCATTTCTTTATGTGTGTTTTGTTTCTTTTAACTTGGACTTTCTTTTAAACAAGTTTCTTTTTAATATGGAAAAATTAAAACCCTTGTGAAATCATATACATATAGTATATGTGTCTGTATATATAGATGTGTGTGTGTGTGTATATATAATTCTTTTCCACTCTTAAACATTTGGGCCAGACATGGGGGCATAATATTGCTTTTCATTTATTCTTTAGTGGACATTTTAGTGATGCCCTGCTGTACCCTACATCCAAAGTCAGAAAAACGAAGATTTAAGAGGAGTTGGGGTTGGAGTTAGGGAACAGGAGTGTTAGAAATTGCACTTGCAAAACCTGAATAAATATTTATAGTTCAATGATACTAGTGCTGTAATAAGATTATATGCAACATACTAAGGAGGCAGAGGGGAGAGAGTGACCAAAGGTACCTACAAGACCAGTGAAGTTTTTCCTGGAGAGAGACTATTTTATTTGGATCTTAAAACAGGAAGAGGATATTGCTAGCAGCAGCACTAGTTTCTGAAAAGGTGTGGAGGCCCGAAAGACCAAAACCTGTTCAGGGAACAAAGTGATTCTGTGTGTGCCTCTGGTGTAGAAAGATAAGGGAGAGATAAGGCTGAAAGGTAAGTGGCAATTAGGCCCAGACTGTAAAGGGCATTCTGTGTCACCCTTAGCTTTTGGGCTTCCTTCTGTAAACTTTGGCCAGTCTGCAGAGGCCTTCACGCAGGGAGTGACGTGATCAGTGTTCTAGGAAGATAACACTGGGGACTGAAAGACGGGTTATTGGGATAATCGGCTGTAGGTAAGAAGGCCAATTAGAAAGTGACTGGAACAGTCCAAGGCTGTGCATTTTGCAGAAGCATATTCAGGGAACAAACAGGGAAGTGGCCTGCTAAATATTCTGGTACCCTTATTCTCTTTCTAGAGCTGTGTGCCTTCCAGCTGAACATGTCTGCTATGGTTCTGAGGGGTTTGGTTAAATTAGATGGGAGAGGTGAAAGAAAAGAGCAAAAGAAATGAAAGGCTTCAGCAGAACAGTCATCTTTTACTTGGAACAGTCACTTGATAATTAACTGCAATAACCTCCTGTAGATACAGCCAAAGAAAGCAAAAATGCCTACTGAGGCAAGGCCTAATATAGCTTTGGTCTACATGATTTTTCTTTGCCTACTTCTCAAACCATAACCCCCCATGGCTCCCCTGCCATCTGTCTCCCACCCTTGTCATGACTACATACAATCAAGAAAAAGTAGAAATCAGAGGAGAGAAAACCAGCTAACAGTAACTAAAAGCTCCACATTTCTGCATATTTTAGGAATAACATAGGCCCATGAACCCTCCACCTTGCAATTAAGTTTCTGTTTTCACATCTACTAGAAATGTGGGTTTTTAGGCCTTGTTTAGACTTGTTGTATCTTATTTAAGCTAGTGCCTGATCCAAAACATAACTGGTATTTAATATTTGTTTCTTACATTATCAAAAGATTGAGAGCAGTGAGTTTTAAACAGAATTTTTTTTCGTTCCCACTAAAGTAAAAATATTTTCAATTCTTTCCCACAACTACTTGATTAAAAACGCTTCTGCAAAGATGAGTGAATTAAACTAGGAAGGCAGAGTGGGGAGAAGCAGCATTGCTTGGTGCAAAGAGCATGGGGTACAGCCAGGATCAGTCCCAGTGCATCCCGTTTTCCTCATCAGCAAAATGGAGATAAAATTAACCATCTTGCAGAGTTGTTTTGCTCCTACAGGACTGTAACTTCCCAGAAGGTAAGAAACAATGTCTGGTTCATAATTGTAGCCCAGTACTTAGCACACTTCTCAGCAAGCAGTAGGTGTTGAATTAATATTTGTTGACTAGGGGCTTCCCTGGTGGTCCCGTGGTTAAGACTCCACGTTTTCAATGTAGGGGGTGTGGGTTCAATCCCTGCTCAGGGAACTAAGATCCCACATAGCATGGCGAAAAAAAAAATTTGTTGACTAAATGATTTAGAAATAATAGATGCAAACTACCTGGCATCTGATAGGTGCCAATACAGTGTGTCTATTACTAAAACTTAGGCGATAGCAATAGAAAAACTTTTAAGGCATCAGAGAAATCTGTTGCTTATAACATGGTATATATATTTTAAGAAAAGTGTTTTGAATCTGTATTCTCAATTCATAGTACTTAGAGATATGAAGTAGTAGTATGCATCCTTCAGGTTGTTTGGTTTCAGAAAAATCTCAACAATTAATTCAGTGTCGTTTTGGTTTTTAAGTTTTAACTGTTGTTATTTGTTCCTGATTGAACATAACCCAAAAGTAACAAGGCATTGAAAAATCCAATCTGAAACAATTGAGTTAATTGTAAACAAGTGTGCAATTACCAGGGCAGCTTCTGCCTCTAAATGATGCTAATATTTTTTAGTTGTCTCTTTAAATGCCTACTTATTGCAAGCAGGTGAAAATGTTACAACAAGGACAAAAATCCCCTCCTCTACCTACGGTGTGTTGTTTGTGGAAAATACCTATTTTTTTCCACTGGCAGCTTCACCTCAGTGTCGTAAATAGCATTGACTTCTCCTGCCTACAGTTCACCAAGGCCCTCAGTAAGTTAAACTTATATAACGAAAGGACTCATGAAGGTAACTAATCTCCCATAATACACGTTTTACTTCCCAAATAAAGAAAAAAGGGTCATGACTAGGAAAGAGCTGTTTGTATATTGTTAATTGGAAGTATTTTCAAAGCTTGTTTTGAGATGCCTTACTGTAACCCTTCTAAAATCATTGTCTCCCAATTTTCAACTATATGGGTTAAATTTTATTCTTTGATATGTGGTAGACGGCTGTAAGCAGTGAGGTGCGTTTCCTTTAAATGACCAAAACTCTCAATGGCATGATTTAGCACCAAGCCAGTGTCCCTCAAGTTGAGTTGAATCTTTTTTTGTTCCTTTTTAACAATCCTTAGATAAACATAAGAAACTGTGTAAAACGTTATATTCATGAAGATCACCAAGAAGTACTTAGTGAGAGCTTATTATGGGCAAGGGGCTATGCTGGTTACATTGAAGTCTAGGAAAAATCAGACACTTACCCTGGCCTCAAGGAGTTCCCAGCCTAGTGAAGTAACTAGGCATGCACATCAATAGATGTAATCCAAAGCAAAAGTGCCCAGTAACACAAGAAAGGCCCAGAGAAATGCTATGAGAATTAAAAGGGTAGAGATTTCTGGAGGGCACATGGGGATGACAAGTAGAAGAAGTCTGTAAGCTCTTTTTTTTTTTTTTTTTTTTTGCGGTACGCGGGCCTCTCACTGTGGCTTCTCCCGTTGCAGAACACAGGCTCCGGACGCGCAGACTCCGGACGCTCAGGCTCAGCGGCCATGGCTCAGGGGCCCAGCCGCTCCGCAGCATGTGGGATCTTCCCGGACCGGGGCACGAGCCCGCGTCCCCTGCATCGGCAGGCGGACTCTCAACCACTGCGCCACCAGGGAAGCCCCAAAGTCTGTAAGTTCTTTGATCAGAAGCTAGCATCGTATTTTGCAACCACACAAATTACTTAATTGATTGAATATTGAATGTAATTCTGCTAAGTGCTGTGGAGAATACACAGATGTAGCCTATAAGAGCACTTGTCTTTAAGAAGTTTATCATCAAATAAGGAAATTGTGAAGGTTAGCACATTCACTTCTTTAATGCTATTTATTGAAAGCCCATCATGTGCCTGACACTGTGTTAGGTCCCGGGGCTGCAAAAGTGAAAAAACAAGGTCTCTGCCTTCAAGGATGTGTGCAATTTAGTGTAGCAGACTGACACTTGTGATGCAGGGTGATTAGTGATGATGTGCTATGTTCAAGGCCTAAGTGTTCCTGGGGGTCGGGAAGGTTTGCCAGATCCAGTGAAACCCAAAGGATGAAGAGATCTGCCAGGGGACTGTGAAGGGCACGTCTTCCCGGACAGGAACTGCAGCTCTCGAGTGTATGTTTGAGGCATGTTTGGGGCGAGTTTCTGAGGCAACCACACCACTCACATAGGGCTTACTACACGCTGAGCACAGCTCTAAGAACCTTATGGTAACTCATTAACCTCACAACAACTCTATGGAAGTAAGTATCAGTACTATTATTGCCTCTGTTTTGAAGGTGAAGAGACTGATACACAGAGAGAGAAATCTGCCCAGAGTTTGTTAGTAAGTGACAAGTCCAGGATGCACACTGAAGCAGTCTGGCCCTGGAATCCATCTTCTCCAATGACAGGTGATAATGTGGGAAAAGGTGGTAGCGAGGACCATGAAGGGCCCTGCAAGCCAGCCTTTTTTTCATTAGGTGATAGAAAGCCATTTAAAGACTTAAAACTGAGAAAATAGGCAGGGTGCTATTACCACCATGACAGAGGCTAGGAAAAGATGAGAAACTGTGGCTCACAAAGTCCTAATGCGAGGTTGGAAACTGGTAGCCAAGAGAAATTTGGCTCACATGATGTTTAAAAACAGTTTTTGGGGGGACTCAGTTGCCAACGTTTAAACATGGAGAAATTTCTTCGAAAAATCTTTATTTCTGTTGTTGCTTGGAAATTTGCTGTATGTGGCAACAGTGGGCCCACATTCTGCATGGCAGCAATTGGCTGCAGCTGAGGGAGGCTCCTCCCTTTTAGACAAAGATTTCCAGTTTGCCACAGACCTCACCCCTCCCTATTGTTAACTTAAGCCTGCTGGACTCACTTAGGCTTCCCTTCCTAATCCTTTTAGGCATGTGAGGTCCACACTTCACCCCCCAATGACAAATATCTCTCAGTCTGGGGCTCAGATTCTTCCTGTGTAAAATGAGGGATTTGCCCTCCAGAATTTCTCACATTGTTCCTATAATAATGAAGACCTAGCATTTTTAATAGTGTTAAAAACACAGCTTTAAGACCCCTTCCCAGGAGCTTCAGATTAAGTGGGGCTGGGAAAATTCTCAGAATTTATTTTTTTAACAAGTAAATTCAGGTTATTCTTATTATCAGGGAAGTTTGAGAAACACTGCCTGCTTTCTTGGAGTTCTTCCAGCTGAAATTCAGCAGAATCACGCTTAATGAAGTTTGGTGGGGGGCGGGGGCGGGGGCAGGGGCAGGGGCAGGGAGCAGCTTTCACCACATCAGTTTCCAGTCTCCCTGATGTTAGCCCACCAGGAGCTGAGGGATACATGTTTCTCTGCAAAGACTGAAGAGATTCTCAGGGAAGAGGTATAACCAGAACAACTTGCTACGTGTGGACAGAGTTAGAATTTGCTAGTTTACTAAGGTGATTACTGTACAAGTTACAAGAACTACAGAAGGTGGGAGGTCCACAGACAGGTTGGCTTTTAGCACTGCCTTGAACTGACCGATCAACAGACCCGTTATGTGCCAGACACAGCACTGGGCACTTGGACAAGAAGCTGACAGCATGATAAAAAACAACCTGTTGTACAGAGTACCGCTCAACATCAGGCACAAGGTAAGGAGCTCGGAGAGTGAGTGGAGTTCCTATTTTTGTTATATCCATTAGCACTCTCTGGCTTATAATGTGCTTTCACATTTATTAATCCATTTGATTCCTTGCCAAAGCACCTGAGGCTCAGAGAAGTCAAGAGACCCCTCCAAAGCCACATGGAGAGGAAGGTGAAAATCAAAATTCTATTGTGAGCTCCATCTCTCAAAGACACCAACCAGACAGCACAGGTTAACCCGGGAGGCTGAAACTAATTGCATCTAATCTTTTACTTACCTAGTAAATGGGACAGAACCCCTGGAAAACTAAAGGAGACAAAAAAACCGGAGGAGAGAATTCTAAGAATTGTTCTCTTTCATCCTGTAACCTCATCACAGAAGTGATTTTTGTGTCCTTGGGTACTTTATGCTAACGTATTTTCTAAAAATAAGTGTCTGAGAACTTATTATGCAGAAAAGCTGCAAAGTTCCCTAGTATCTCCACTTAATACCTGATTACATCACCACACTGTAACCATCAAAATAAGCACTCTGCAAAGAGGCTCACCTGGAGAAGAGCCTTCTGATTTCCTTTTGCTTCTTTGTATAACGGTTAAGGACAGAGCTGGCAAAAGATCAAGAATAAGAGTTCAGCAGTTAAGACAATAGGCTTTTCTAGCCAGAAAGAGCTGAGTTTGGGTACTGGATCCCAGCTAGGGCTTGGGAAACTAGTGTAACTTCTCTCAGCCTCAGTTATTTCTCCCAGAAAATGGGAAAATAAACAAGGCTTATATCATTGATTTTTTTGTGGGGTTTAAAGGAAACAATGCAGAGAAAGCAAAGCACTTGGCTCAGTTCCTGGAAGTACTGGATATATGTAACCTAACGATAATTGCATCTCCCACAATAATTACATCTCCCACGAGTGGGTAATTTTCTATGCATGTATGTTAATGTATGTTATGTATGTATTTTGTATCATTATTCTATGTTTGTAAATTAAAGGGTGACTTAAGTGAAAAAGAAACCCTCCAGCAAACTACATAGCTGAACAGAACTGAATATGGAAAGACATTATCCAATTAAATTATGTTAAGTTCCACGAATCTAGTTTCTCCTCTCCATCACCATTAACTTAATTTGGTCCTTTATCATTCATTTGGATTATCAGAGCAGTTTCTGTTCAAAATCAAACATTGAGCGCATACTGTGTGCCAAGTTCTGTGCTGGAACTTACTATAGAAAGATGATTATGGTGCAGTTTCTACCTGCAGGCTAGTGTAGGGAGCTGACAGACACAGAGAATTTAAGGTGGTGTGGTGCCTTGGCATTTTGGGCATGCTGTGTGTGTGTGTGTGTGTGTGTGTGTGGTGCCTTGGCATTTTGGGCATGCTGTGTGTGTGTGTGTGTGTGGTGCCTTGGCATTTTGGGCATGCTGTGTGTGTGTGTGTGTGTGTGTGTGGTGCCTTGGCATTTTGGGCATGCTGTGTGTGTGTGTGTGTGTGTGTGTGTGGTGCCTTGGCATTTTGGGCATGCTGTGTGTGTGTGTGTGTGTGGTGCCTTGGCATTTTGGGCATGCTGTGTGTGTGTGTGTGTGTGTGTGTGTGTGGTGCCTTGGCATTTTGGGCATGCTGTGTGTGTGTGTGTGTGTGTGTGTGTGTGGTGCCTTGGCATTTTGGGCATGCTGTGTGTGTGTGTGTGTGTGGTGCCTTGGCATTTTGGGCATGCTGTGTGTGTGTGTGTGTGTGTGTGTGTGGTGCCTTGGCATTTGGGGCATGCTGTGTGTGTGTGTGTGTGTGTGTGTGGTGCCTTGGCATTTTGGGCATGCTGTGTGTGTGTGTGTGTGTGTGTGTGGTGCCTTGGCATTTTGGGCATGCTGTGTGTGTGTGTGTGTGTGGTGCCTTGGCATTTTGGGCATGCTGTGTGTGTGTGTGTGTGTGTGTGTGTGGTGCCTTGGCATTTTGGGCATGCTGTGTGTGTGTGTGTGTGTGTGTGGTGCCTTGGCATTTTGGGCATGCTGTGTGTGTGTGTGTGTGTGTGTGTGTGGTGCCTTGGCATTTTGGGCATGCTGTGTGTGTGTGTGTGTGTGTGTGGTGCCTTGGCATTTGGGGCATGCTGTGTGTGTGTGTGTGTGTGTGTGGTGCCTTGGCATTTTGGGCATGCTGTGTGTGTGTGTGTGTGTGTGTGTGGTGCCTTGGCATTTTGGGCATGCTGTGTGTGTGTGTGTGTGTGTGTGTGGTGCCTTGGCATTTTGGGCATGCTGTGTGTGTGTGTGTGTGTGTGTGTGTGTGTGGTGCCTTGGCATTTGGGGCATGCTGTGTGTGTGTGTGTGTGTGTGTGTGTGTGGTGCCTTGGCATTTTGGGCATGCTGTGTGTGTGTGTGTGTGTGTGTGGTGCCTTGGCATTTTGGGCATGCTGTGTGTGTGTGTGTGTGTGTGTGGTGCCTTGGCATTTGGGGCATGCTGTGTGTGTGTGTGTGTGTGTGTGTGGTGCCTTGGCATTTTGGGCATGCTGTGTGTGTGTGTGTGTGTGTGTGTGGTGCCTTGGCATTTTGGGCATGCTGTGTGTGTGTGTGTGTGTGTGGTGCCTTGGCATTTTGGGCATGCTGTGTGTGTGTGTGTGTGTATGTGGTGCCTTGGCATTTTGGGCATGCTGTGTGTGTGTGTGTGTGTGTGTGTGTGGTGCCTTGGCATTTTGGGCATGCTGTGTGTGTGTGTGTGTGTGTGTGTGGTGCCTTGGCATTTTGGGCATGCTGTGTGTGTGTGTGTGTGTGTGTGTGTGTGTGGTGCCTTGGCATTTGGGGCATGCTGTGTGTGTGTGTGTGTGTGTGTGTGTGTGGTGCCTTGGCATTTTGGGCATGCTGTGTGTGTGTGTGTGTGTGTGTGTGGTGCCTTGGCATTTTGGGCATGCTGTGTGTGTGTGTGTGTGTGTGTGTGTGTGGTGCCTTGGCATTTGGGGCATGCTGTGTGTGTGTGTGTGTGTGGTGCCTTGGCATTTTGGGCATGCTGTGTGTGTGTGTGTGTGTGTGTGTGTGGTGCCTTGGCATTTTGGGCATGCTGTGTGTGTGTGTGTGTGGTGCCTTGGCATTTTGGGCATGCTGTGTGTGTGTGTGTGTGTGTGTGTGTGTGTGGTGCCTTGGCATTTGGGGCATGCTGTGTGTGTGTGTGTGTGTGGTGCCTTGGCATTTTGGGCATGCTGTGTGTGTGTGTGTGTGTGTGTGTGTGGTGCCTTGGCATTTGGGGCATGCTGTGTGCGTGTGTGTGTGTGTGTGTGTGTGGTGCCTTGGCATTTAGGGCATGCTGTGTGCGTGTGTGTGTGTGTGTGTGTGTGGTGCCTTGGCATTTTGGGCATGCTGTGTGTGTGTGTGTGTGTGGTGCCTTGGCATTTGGGGCATGCTGTGTGCGTGTGTGTGTGTGTGTGTGTGTGTGTGTGTGTGTGTGTGTGTGTTTAGGGTGGTGGTGGTGAGGAAGCCTTCCAGGAAAGAGTGATGCTTGACCTGAGTCCTGAAGCACGATTAGAAGAGAGTCAGGGGAGAAAAATGCGGTGCATGAGGGACTTTCAGTCTGTGGTGTTTGCTACAGGATTAACTGTTAAGGAAGGGAGTGGAGAAAGGTAGGCTGAAAAGGTAGACAGAGACCAGCTCATAGAAGGCCCTTGTATGTCCTTCTAAGGAGCATGGCTTTGCCCTGCAGGCAATGAGGGGATGCCGAGGATTTTACATAGAAAAGTAAAATGGGCTAACAGCGGTCTATGGTTTACTCTTCTCAGAGGCATTTAATTGCCCAGATCAGTGCAATGGGATTTGAGGGGAGTGTAATGTAAAGGGACAGCTGTTCATAGTTCTTGTCTGTCCTGCTCCCTTCCTTCCTTCCATGAACCTTCTTTCTTGTTAGCACCCCTCACCCCAGCCTCAAAAGTAGATTTGGAATATAGGCCTGGCTCATCTTCCTGGCCATGGTGATTGGTGTGGGGATAGATAATGTGACTTCAGCTGGGCCAATCAGAAATCTTCCTGAGACTTTTCTGCCAGAGTAGAAAAAAGTCTGTAGTCTTTTTGCAGTGCCACCAAGCTAATGGATGAGTCTAGACTTGCTGGCAGCTGCTTACCTGCCGCGGAGAGTAAGTCTATTAAAGAGTCAAGGGCAGAGGTGACACTTGAAAGCAGAGCTAAATCCAGCTGTACCTGAAGGGAGGTCCATGGATTTTTTTTTTTTTTTTTTTTTTGCGGTAGGCGGGCCTCACACTGCTGCGGCCTCTCCCCGCTGCGGCCTCTCCCCTTGCGGAGCACAGGCTCCGGAAGCGCAGGCTCAGCGGCCATGGCTCACGGGCCCAGCCGCTCCGCGGCATGTGGGATCTTCCCGGACCGGGGCACGAACCCGCGTACCCTGCATTGGCAGGCGGACTCTCAACCATTGCACCACCAGGGAAGCCCCATGGATTTTTAAATATGTGTAATTTCATTTTCAACTAAAAATTGGGTTTTAGTTTTATTTGCAACTAGAAGTAGGACTGAGGGATTTCCTGGATGTGAGACTTTCAGGGCCAAAACTGAGACAGTCCCAAGTAAACAGAAACAGTTGGCTATCCTAATACCAGGGGCAACCACAGAGGCTGGGGTCTAGATGGGACGTTTTCCATTAGTTCAGTCAAGGGATGATACATGCCTGAACTTGCAGTTGATGAGGAAAATCAGGGGTGGATTTTAGATATATTTGGGAAATGAAATAGGCAAGACTGGGTGATCAGATGTAAGGAATGAAGGGGAATTCTTGAATGCCTCTCAGGATTCCAGCTGGGGCAATTTAATGATGATACTGATGTCAATTAAAGTTTTGCAAGGGGAGATGGCTTTAGTCTTGGACACATTTTGTTTCAAGTCCTTGTGTGACTATCTGTTAAAAATGTCCAGTAGAATAGGTAAGTTGGATGCTTGGATAAAAGGTGGGCTGGATGTTTGGATTTGGGAATCCTCAGCGTATACTAACAGAGTGGATGAGCTCTCTAAGAAGAATGGATAAAGTGAGAAGAGCGGCAGTGGGTCAAGGATAGAAACCTGGGACTGAGGGTGGGATTTTAGAAGGCAGACATAGGAAGAGGAGATAGAGAGGAAAAATGAGAGTCTGATGTCTCAGAAGCTAGTGGGGTAGAATGGTGAGTTTATAGGAGAGAATAATTCCCACTGTTAGAGGGGTCCCTGAAGCAGATACTGAAAGGTTCCATTGAATTTGGAAATTAAGAGTTCACTGGCTGGGACTTCCCTGGTGGCACAGTGGTTGGGAAACTGCCTGCCAATGCAGGGGACATAGCTTCGATCCCTGGTCCGGGAGGATCCCACATGCTGTGGAGCAACTAAGCACGTGGGCCACAACTAGTGAGCCCGTGTGCCACAACTACTGAAGTCTGTGCACCCTAGAGCCTGAGCACCACAACGACTGAGCCTGTGTGCTGCAACTACTGAAGCCCACGCACCTGGAGCCCGAGCTCCGCAACAAGAGAAGACACTGCAATGAGAAACCCGCACACCGCAACTAGAGAAAGCCTGTGTGCAGCAATGAAGACCCAACACAGCTTCCCTCCAAAAAAAAAAAAAAAAAAAAAAAGAGTTCACTGGCCGTTTTATTGGATGAAATCAGTTTCGCTCTGTTGGTGTGAGTAAAGCCACATTGCAGTCGATTGAGAAGATGGGAGGTGAGGAAGAGAAGACAGGGAAGGTGGACCATTCTTGGGAAATTTTGATAAGAAAGGAGAAAAGAGGATAAGGGGCTTTCAGGAATAGCTGGAGGACTTGCTGCTCACCTGTGAGCCTGATGGAAGTTATTTGCTTGGGTGTGATGGAGACATTTGGATGTGGAAAGGTAGGAAGTTTTAAGAATTCAGGCCAAATGGCCCCAGCATGTTTTTGATGGGGAAGGCAGGATTATTTGCTTGATGGGAAGGAGATAAATAGGGGGGTTTGAGTAGGGTGATAAAGGTTTGGAATGGAGGAGTTGAACAAGGACCAATAAAAGAATTATAAAATGCCGCTGGAGGCTCAGCAGAGGTTAGAAACACTACTGCCACTTTTTCTCCACTAGTTCATTCTCCTTCTTCACTCTTTCTTTAAGAAAACAAGGCTTACCATGTCAAGACCCTGCTTAAACCACTCTACCAACTCCCTCCCCTTGCCTTTTATAATCAGTAGAAACTCTTAGCCTTTGTTGACTTGACTCAAACTTCCTTCCTGGCCTCATCAACATTCTTCTCCCCATACTCCTGCCCCAGAGATCTGTTACCTGATAACCCAGACTTCTTTAGAACCTAGCGTTTGTACACACTTTTTGTGCTGCTGAGAATAACCTTTCCCTGTTCTTCACTAACAAACTCCTACTCATCCTTCAAGGCCCGACTGATACAGTGCCTCCTCTGTGAAACCTTTTTGACTCATTCAGGCAGGGCGACTTCTTATAATAGCATTGATCAGATGTAAGGAATGAAGGGGAATTCACATTGCACAGTAATGCCCACCCCAATCCCCACCCTCACTATCTTGGGAGATCCTAGTCTTTTCTGGATTTATCCTAGGACATACTTAGCTAGTAGGAGCTACCATATTCCCAGGAGGAGCTCAACAAATGAATGAATTCCTCTTTGTCCTGCTTCTAAAAATCAAATGCTGTGTTATTCACATTTAATGTGGAGTGGGGTATTTTTCTCATGAGACATTGTTGATACTTTGTTGAAGAACTTTGCTCATTTAATTCTATTAATTGCTTATATACAAAATACCTTTCTACAATTCATTTTTCCTTAAAAATTCTTTCCTGCCCTGATGATGCGTCAGTAGCTGAAGTATCAGGAAGTGATTCTTTAAATATCTATAATTATACTCGGCAAACCCACATACCCTTCTCTGACCCCATACTCTATAGACTTTGGTTCTTTTCCTCCTGATTTTCAATTCGAGGAGGAAAATGTAAAATGACTGGGGTAAAGATGGCAAAAAAGTGACCCAAAGTGAATTGCTCTCCTCTCCCAAATTTGTATAAGATTTAAAGCTAGAAGAAATGTTAACAATGACCTAGACTAAATCCTTCTTTAAAAAATTCCTGTTTTTGGGCTTCCCTGGTGGCGCAGTGGTTGAGAGTCAGCCTGCCGATGCAGGGGACACGGGTTCGTGCCCCGGTCCGGGAAGATACCACATGCCGTGGAGCAGCTGGGCCCGTGAGCCATGGCCGCTGAGCCTGCACGTCCGGAGCCTGTGCTCCACAATGGGGGAGGCCACAACAGTGAGAGGCCTGCGTACCGCAAAAAAAAAAGAAAAGAAGAAAAAAAGCATATCGAATGCACTTTTGGATCTCTGCGAAATTCCATTTTCTCATATGTAAAGTAGGGGTAATAATAGTAGCGACCTCATGGGTTTGTTGTGAGAATTAAATGAATTAAGAGATGCAAAACGCTGAGAATAGTACCTGCCCATAGTAAGTGCCTGGAGTCTAGTATTGTTTATTTTTATTTAAGGTCCAGGACATTAGGCTCTTCATTACTAAGGAACCAATTTGCTCACTTTACATTACTTAAGTTTATTTAAATTAAAATAAATTTTTTTGTTATTGAGTTCATGTGCAATATTATGTTACAGGTGTACCACATAGTGATTCGCAATTTTAAAGGTTATACTCCATTTATAGTTGTTATAAAATATGGCTATATTATCTGTGCTGTACAATATATCCTTGTAGCTTAATTATTTTATACATAGTAGTTTGTACCTCTTAATTCCCTACTCCTATATTGCCCCTCCCCCCTCCATCACTAGTTCTCTATATCTGTGAGTCTGTTTAATTTTTGTTATATTCACTAGTTTGACCCCTCATATAAGCGATATCATACAGTATTTGTTTTTCTCTGTCTAAATGCACTTAGCATAATACCCTCCAAATCCCATCCATGTTATTGCAAATGGCAAAATTTCATTCTTTTTTATGGTTGAGTAGTATTCCATTGACTATATTTATATACCACACCTTCTTTATTCATTTGTCTGTTGATGGACACTAAGGTTAATTCCATATCTTGGCTATTGTAAATAATGCTGCTATGAACATTGGGGTGCGTGTATCTTTTCAAATTAGTATTTTTGTTCTTTTCAGATACATACCCAGGAGTGGAATTGCTGGGTCATATGGTAGTTTTATTTCTCACTTGATTAATTTAAAAATTCCCAAAGTTATTTTGCCTCACTGCCCGCCCCCCCATTCAAACCATGCTACAGTTATGAAGACAGACTATGGGCTGTAGAATCTAGCTGACGCGGGTGTGTGGAATTAGGGTCTGTACTTCTTAGTTGTTGGATCCTGCATAACTCGCTTGACTTCTCTGAGCTTCAGTTCCTCATCTGTAGTATAGAGTTAAATAAAGTCTACTTTCCTTTCAAGAGTTGTTGTGAGGCTTAAATGGGAGGATACACGTGGAGTGTCCAGCCCGGTGTCAGTGTTTGGTCCCTCCTTTCCCCAGGGCCTCACACAGATGTCTGTAAATATCGACAGATGTATGAGCTATATTGAAATGTACTTCATTGATGTCAGATCTACAAGGGTTTATCTACAATAAAGCAATTCCAATGCGTTGGCTATGGGAAAATGTCTCAAGGTTAAAAGTAGGAAGGATCTGCTGCACATGGTCAATTCTTGGCGTGCAGTTCTCCAACGCGATGCTTGTCTTCAGATATACTGTAAAGCTTCTTTACCATTTCTGCCACATCCAAGTACAAGCTGTGCTATTATACACCCACATTTTTGAAAATATAAATTGGCTTTTTATTTAAATCTGTTTTAGAAGGAAACTTTATATCACAACTTGCTCAGTGAGTGACTACTTTTCCCCTGCCCCCAGCATATCAACTTACAGATCCACAGGGTCTTTGTGATATCACATGGTTAATGTCCTATGTCAGGAGCAGATTTCAGGTCTTTTGTGGCTGGAGCTCTCTCTTCTATCACTAAGCTGTGTGTGTGTGTTAAGATGGCATGATTGGATCTAGAGACCAGGAGTAGCAATTTGCACATAGATGTCTCAGCTGCAGATTTAACATGCAAATTTGAGACCTTACCATTATATATCTCGGCCAGTCCAATTACTTGCTTTCATTATTGAATAGATTACCTAGGAGGATTTATAAGGTATAAAAATGCTTTGTATGTAAAATTAATTCTCAATACACCTAAAACTTTAACTTCTGCTCCTTTATGCTAAGCATTGCTCTCTCCATAGTTCTATTTTATAGCATCAGTTGTCTTCTACAGATTAATATATTAAGTCATATAGCATTTCAGGATACATTTATTTGGACTGCATTTTCTTCCAGTGCAGAGAAAATATTGGTTTCTTAAAAAATTAGTCGTTGAGGTGAGGGTTCCTGAGACCAACTGTATGTATATGTTTGCCCAGGACTGGCCTATAGCTAAATGGCCTTTAATAGATGTGATTGACTCGGATAAGGAAACAGCAATTGGGGAAGCATCTGAAAGGAAAGGTTATTTGCTGCTCACAGCGGCAAAGGGGTAGAGTAGCAAGCAGGGCCATGCTCTGGAAGCAAGCTAAAGGCAATAGTCATGCCAGGTTGTGCAAAGATGGCTTGGAGCTGATGGCAGGACAGGTTCTACACAGTCAGAGCCGTGAGCCCGAAGTTTGTAAATCTAGACACAGAGACTCAAAAGACTGTCCACCTAGCCCCAAGTAAGAAGGCTTATGGTGAATGTCCATATGTATATGTGTAACAGACCCTTGCCGATGAGAAGCTGGTCACAGTGCATGTCCAGGAGAGCTGGACCTGCATCTCCACATTTAGCTCCCACATTACCAGCAGGCTTGAGTTCTTTGTTCATACCATTAAGGTTGCATACCTTTTCATCTGCCACGTTTACTTACCTAGTCTACCCATTTCAGCTTCATTGTCCTCCATCCCCTTATCCCTACCCAAGTCCCATCTACCACCCCCAATCCCGTCCTCCATTGAAAGTCACAGGAACTTCTGGTAATTTGGTCTGAGCCAGTGAAAGTGCTGGTCAGTTGCTGCCTATTTTTCATGACAAACGTGTCTAAATTCTTCAGTCCTTTCCTAGCAAGGGCTGAGTGGCTATCTATCTTTTGCCCCTACCCTTTGTAGTGTGTGTGTGCTGGTTTTCAGAAGCAGGGGCCATCTCTTTAGCTTGCCCAGCCCATAACCTTGTTGGCTGCCTTCTCCCCAGCTTTCTGGATGACGCTGTCCCTCCCTTCACCTCTGTGGGAATCGCAGCTCTGGAGGAAGGGACTGGGCAGGAGGCAGGGTACCTTCAACAAACACTTGGTGACTATGAGTCTTCAAGTCTGATGACTTTCCATTTGTTGTCTGTTTCTATGGTCACAGCCGGGTCTCAGGTTGGGAAAGAGCCTTCCACACACAGTGAATCACTATGCCACTCTTCCTTAACAACTTCCACTGCCTTCCGGGTGCTTGCAGAGTAAGTGGTATGGGAGATGCTCTGCACACTAGCTTTGAGCTCACTTTTCTCCTCCTCCTGCCATTCCCTCCCAAGACTTCATTCCAATGCATACAGGGTTTCTTCGTCTCTCAAGACCTAGTTCGAACACCACCTCCCTTGCAAGCCTTCTCAGACTTTGCTGATATGGAGGTAGCCCTCCTTCCTCTGGGCTCTCATGGCACTGTGTGTTCACCTGAGTTCAGGCACTTTGCACACGGTACTATAATTATTAGTTTATATGTTGGTTATTCCCACCCTTCCTTGCCCTAGTCTGTGAGCTTCTCACAGGCTGGTGTGAGCCTTATTCATTTGAGTGTAATCAGAGCCTGAGTTCCTACCTGGCTCTCAGCAGGTGCTCAGAAAATGTTAACTGAATGAATGCAGGAAAAGGGGAAGAGAATTGGTCTTCTGTTAATTTATTGAGCAAAATACAGTAGGAAGATTCAATGAGGCACTGATCCAGCAAAGAGAGCAACAGTGCTTTAATGAAACTTCTTTCAAATCTGTGAACACGTTAGCTATGAAGTAAATGCTTTTATTCTTTCCGCAGAACAGATTTCCAAACAATGATCACAGTGTTTAGGTTAATAAGATGCTGGACAGATGAGCAGTCAAAGAATGTTATAAAACAACAATCCCATCAACTATATATCAAATGCAAATTTACTGAGACATCAAGAGAATGTATGTTTATAGTTACATGGCTATAAACAAGACATTATTACAGTAATCAAGTCCATAAAACTAGGGAAAAAAAGCCATATAACAAAAAGGCCTTTCATAAGCTATTAAATGAGCACACACAACAGACAAACCAATTCTATATTTGAAGCAGCATATAGCACCAACATGTTGGCAGGACCAGTAGAGGGGTGGTAGGCTGCTGGATGGAACAGGGGGATCTCAGCCATCATCTACTTCAAGCCCCGTTTTATAGATGGTGAAAATGGAGGCCCAGAGAGATGGAGTGCCTTGTTCAAAGTCACACAACACAGGGACACAGGATTGGCTAGACAATGAAAGATCCAGGCCACCCAGCTCTAGGTAAGTGTTCTATTTTAACATACAGATAATTCTACTTGATTCAATGTTTTTTTTTCCTATTCACAGATCTACCATAAAAAGTCAATACAAGTCCTAACACACTCTGGTATTATGTTTATTGAGAAAGGACTGATATGTACTGTGATTTACTTCTTGGGACTATATAGCTGTTAAAATTTGGAGTAGTCACTCAGATGACACTCTCTTAGGTGCAAACTGACTGAGAAGAAGGAATCTGAAGGGAAAGTTTGGCACATCCTGCACTACCTAAACTAACTTATGCCTCAAAATTACTAAATTGTTGGTATAATTTTTTTTTTCTGATAGTTGAAAGATTAGTAAAGCACAAAGGTAGTCCCAACAGAGAGAAAGCAAATCAGGTCTTTCCTTTAAAGGGTAAGTATGGCACTTTTCATTTTAATAATAAGGTAAAGAAATGTAAAAACCTGATTCTTATTTAGAAAAAAACCTATAGCTTGTGAACCACCTGGTATAGAAAGTGTTTCTCCATTTAAAAAAAAGTGTTTCTGTAAAATACTTTGGAGTCATGAACTTCTGTCTAGCATATCTTGCCATGGTCCTGAGGCCTCAATTGGACAGATTTATGATGCACTAATGAAGATATAAGAATGGAAAAAGAGATCACTGTTAACAAGCAGCATTAAAGACAAAGTATAGTGAACATATTTAAATAGCTTCATAGATATGAAGGCAAGAAGTTGCATGCACATAAGTGATTAGGTGTGTCATTATAGTGGTAGTTGGAAAAAATAACACACACTGGGCATTTGTCTGTCATTATCAAAAACCAGTTGCTGTCGAATAGTTAAACTGTGGCTTTACAAGTAGAATAAAGCCTGATAAATAAAAGTGACTTCTGCATATCATATATATGTATACATATATTATATTTTTCTCACATAGATGTCTAGTTATAAGTAAATCAACATTTAGCTACAATTTTTCTCCCCCTTGGGTCCAGCATCAAAGGATTTGATATCACTTTTCTTAAACATACCCTACACCTGGTTAGGAAGTTACATGATTTTCATACTCGTAGCCTTTATGATATCTGGCCAGCAAAAATTAAAAATGAAATCTCCTGGGACATCAAGTCCATTCCTTAGCACTACAGGCATGTTAACAAATATATAGCAAACCATATTTGTTTTCTGTTAGGTAAAAGAACATGTTTTAGTACTAAAGAATAAACTATGCTTGCTACCAAAAATGTGTACATAGCAGTATAATAAAAGTAATTTCATGAAAATACTTTGTAACAAGCTACATTATAAATATTTAAAGAAACATGGTAAAAATCAGAGTGAAAATAAGATTAGTGTTCTGAAACTATCAGTAGAAAAATATACTTATAAAAAAAAGAATGTCTCATTAGGTGAAGCTGTAAATGTAAAGTTGTCTTATTAATGTACATTTCAAATATCACCTTTTGAAAGGAAAAACCGTTCTCTCTCCAACAGGTGCCTATAATTTACTTGGAAACTGGGCGTTTTGCAGAACTAAGCATAGATGACAAGAGGGTAACAGCGGTGGCGTGATTTCCACATGGTCCTGGAAGAGTGAGGGCCGTTCACAATGCTGAACAGGCAGGTGACTTGGAGAAATACGGAATATATTTGAGCAGTTTGGAAAAAAACAGTACTGCATTTGTTCACTCACAATTAGCATAATAGTCAAAGCTCAGACATTAGATTTTAAAAGAGGCTTGCACTGCAGGGCAAGACTGAACAGAACTAGGGAAAACCGTTGTAAATAATTCCTTCTTGGGGAGGAATCCTTTTTGAGAATATTTTAAATCGTTCATTAGTAGTTGTTTTTAATGAACTGAAGCTGAATTAAAATATCAAAGGTCTAGTGTATGGTTTGGGCCCATAAATAAGCATTTAAAAAGACCCTCTCTTCCTCTTTGATAAAGTTAAGGTACCCTCTGGCCACAGGAGACGCCTTCTTTTGGCATCCCCACTGGAAATTCTGAGGATGTGTGGCAGCACCATCATGCCCAGAGGAAAATCAAGGAGCCCAACACCCAGCTGCTGGAACCGTGGGCCCAGGTAGCGAACCACTGGATCCCAGCCTCCCTCAGATGGTGCGAGGACAAGCTAGGGATGACGATGACGCTGCAGATATCTGAAAAGAGCTTAAGGAAGTAAGTGTCTGATACCTCTACGTTCTTTCTGTATCTATGTTTCTTCCCCGTGATGATCTGCCCACTTGGGGCTGGGAGGTGAACGTTACCTCTGAGCACATGTTCTGGCGGCAGAGGAAAGATAGAGGGGAGGCAGAGAAAGTGAACTAAATCACCAAGCTGGGCCAAGGAGAGCAGCTGTTTTTCACGCATTCCTGCTCCTCTCTTGGCCCGGCTCACGGCTGCTCTGTCTCCCTCCCATCGTTAGAGTGGAAATTTCGGAGGTGTCTACCCTGCTCCAGAGAACGTGAGCCCCGGGGCACAGCTGCCCAGGGTACTCCCCAAGGGCCTCCTCCCCTTTTCTAGACACAGGATCACTGAAGCCCGAAAGCCCTTGGTGAATTAATACTCATATCATAAAAGGGCTTTTAGTTCAGTTTTTAAATTTTAATTGGCACAATTTAGTGTAGCCTAAGAGGTCAGCAAGATTTCAAGAGGAGAGAGATGACTTCATTACTCAATTACAATGAATGCGGTCTTTAGGGTGTTCTTTACTTTTTGTACAATAACTATGAGAAAAGAATTTAATTCTACCCACACACAGCTCAAGATAAAGGTATAACTTCTTCTGGAGTTGAACTGATGGTCTGGAGAGACAGACATTTTAACAGGGAAATAAGCTTTGAGATGTGTATATACAAACACACATATATATACACAAAACACTCCTCACTCACCTATACTGTACAGATTGGCGTAACCCTATCAAGAACATACTATGATAGAAAGGCTTTAGGACAAGTTATTCTTGGCATTTTAATCGAGACGAGTCCTTAGGTAATTTAGGTCTTAATGGATCATTCACATATTTGTTTTTTTAAAAGGCCAGACCAACTTTCCTTCAGCAGTAACCCGATATGACACCAGAGTTAACAAATGGAAAACAAGATTGTTATTCTGTATTAATTCATTAAAGGGCATTTTAGAGAAAGGACAACTCGGAAAACAAAGACTTCAGAGTCCATGATTCCAAGTTAGTTAAGAACATTTTAGTTATTAGCAGTGGTTACCAAATAAGCCGAAGGTCAATCTTTTCAAGGAGCTGCTCATCATTTGCTTTGTTGAGAAGAGGGGAGGAACCACTTCACTACTCCTCTATAAGATGATGCAGGTCTTTTTATCCTTGAAAGGGTTTTCTGAAGTTGGTATCCCCATCAGCAGAGGGTCATTCCTCGCATGCTCCTCGCAGTAGGACATGAGGTCCGCTGATGCCTTTGAAACCTGGTGTGCAGACAGACCAAAGCAAACAAAGAAAATATTTACAGGATACAACTAGAGATGATCATACTAAGTGAAGTAAGTCAGACACATACCGTATGATATCACTTATATGTGGAATCTAAAATATGGCACAAATGAGCCTATCTACAAAACAAACAGACTCATAGACATAGAGAACAGACTTGTGGTTGTCAAGGGGGAGGGGGGGAGGGAGAGGGATGGACTGCCAGTTTGGGGTTGGTAGATGCAAACTACTATATAGGTTGGATAAACAACAAGGTCCTACTGTATAGCACAGGGGACTATATTCAGTATCCTGTGATAAACCATAATGGAAAAGAATATATAAAAAAAGAATGTCTATATGTGTATAACTGAGTCATTTTGCTGTAGAGCAGAGATTGGCACAAAACTGTAAATCAACTATGCTTCAATAAAAAAAAATTAAAAAAAAAAGAAAATATTCACAAACTCGATAGGTATTTGAATGCTAACCCACTGGGTGGAAGACTGTTGGAGAACAGGATAACCGAAGTATCACTCCCAGATTATTTGTTACTTAAAGAGGGAAAATGTACTTCTAAATGGAGAAATCTGGCAGATAAGGCCTTCCTTAACCAAGTGATCAAACTGACATCAGATGTCTCTTGGAGTGAGTGCAGAAGACTCGCCACCAGCCAGCTAGTATTTCTGTCCAAACTTTTAGCCTGAATTTGATCGTCAGCAAACAATCCCATCTAAAGTGAGGGCCATTCTGAAAAGTGAGTGGCCTGGAATCTTCGAAATTGGACTATGTGTTAGATACTATTAGCAGCTGATTTGAATGTAATCATTGTACTGTGGTTATGTAGAAGAATGCCCTTATACTTAGGAGACAGATGGTGAAGTATTAGGGGTGATGCATCACGATGTTTGCAAATAACTTTCAACAAATTTAAAGAAAAAATTATGTCAGTTTTGTGAGTGTGTGTGTGTAGAGACAGAGAGAAAACAAGTGGGGTAAAATGCTAATAATTGGTGAATCTTGGTAAACGGTATATGGGTGTTTGTTGTTACAACTCTTCCACAGGTTTGAAATTTCTCAAAATAAAAAGTTGGGGGGGGAGGGGAAAAAGAAAAGTGTCTGTGATTCAAAGGAAGGTTGTATCTTAGTTTCTATCCAATAACCAATCGATTAGAATGCAGAACAGAGTTAAAGAACCGAATTATGTGCTCGGAGCCAAAACTCAGAATAGAGCCAAATTCTAGTAGAGCTTCAAGATTTACTGTTAAAGATTGGGCTTGGAGGAATAAAAAGAGGGACAAAGCCAGCATGGGAAGATGTAGTACCTTACTTTGGCATGAGTTAAAAATGGAAATACCACACCCTGTTCAGAAGTCTGGGTGGGAGACCCGTTAGAATAATCAGATCAGTGTCCTCAGGCCAGGGGCACAGGCAGCCTCCTGTTTTGAAGACAGGTGACTATCTCTAGGCCCAGAGGAATTTATCAGGTGACTGCTTCAGTATCTAGGAAACGGCCATTACAACATTCCAAGGCACTCACTGCCTAGCCCTCTCTGAGGGTCTGGAGGAAAAAGACTTCAAAGTCAGGTGACCCAACAAATGCCTTCTGGTTTCCTCCAGATCTCAACTAAGGCTGATACTTACCCGGGGTTGCAGACTGTGGTTGTCAGAGTCCGCACACACTGAAAAACCCACCTTCTCCTAAAAAGGACACCTGGGTGTTGACTTATGCAAGGCCACCTTGGCTGCACTGATAACTCTAGAACACTTCATGCATTCCAGAGGGGTGACGAGGGTGTTTATAAAGTCCACCTGCAAGCCCTGTCCCGAGGGAGAACACAATGACAGAGGGCTCGACCATGTGCGCTCAGGGAAGGCAGGTCCTCAGGAAATCCTGTCACGGGCTTCAGGTTTTCTGTCCACACAGAGAGCCTCACTCAGACACTGGCTCGCCAGTGCTACGTTGAAATGAAAGTTAAGATTCGGAGACTCTCAGCTGGCTCGGGGAACATCCTGGCACCTGGCCCAATTACATGGCATCCACCTTCTCAGAAATGTGGCCCAGCCTTGGGAGGGCAGAGGGAGCCGGTCAGAAAACACGTCTGACCCACTCAAGGCTCTTACCTTTATTCTTTCGATGGAGGCTTCCATTCTCAACTGCTGCACAGTCCTTCTTGCCTGGGCGATGTTGTTGGTGCTGGCTGTCTTGCTCGACATCTTCAGTTACGGTTTCACCTGAAATCTGAAGAGAACTTTTTTTTCAAAGGTGAAGAACAGTCATCTTTAAGTTGCTTAGACATTCATAATGCTTTGAGGGGAAAAGGATGCATTCCCGGTCACCACAGCCTCTTGGAGGCTGCTACCACAAAGCCCCTCAGCAATGGGAGTGGCGGCCTCAGTTTCTAAGCTTGTAATCCTTTTGAGCACCTTCATGAATCTTTCGTCTGCAGAAACCCAGTACTAGTGGTTTAATCCATGCGCCCCATATACAGCATAAAGTAGCGTTTTCTAAGGGGAAACAAACACACACAGACATCTGTGGTAGTTACCAGGCCTCCAGCCAACGTGGGCCACGCACCACGTGCAGGTTAACATTACTGCCCTGTACGTTAATAGAAGGTTTGATTTCATTTCGTTTTGGCTCTCTTACCCAACTATTACACCGATACAAATCCTGGCAACAGAAAAGGGCAGAAGAGAGTGCTTCTGGAGAACTCTGCACAAAGGGTGCATTTTTAGGTGCTATCAAGATTTGCAGTCGTTTGGAGAAAGTTAGGCAGATAAGGAAGCCTTTATTCAAGAAAAAGTGGGAACCTTTCAGCTGAAAGACTCTCAATGACAG
The DNA here is from genome assembly GCF_964165515.1 of Mesoplodon bidens. Taxonomy (NCBI): domain Eukaryota; kingdom Metazoa; phylum Chordata; class Mammalia; order Artiodactyla; family Ziphiidae; genus Mesoplodon; species Mesoplodon bidens. The sequence goes on along the minus strand of NC_138177.1, from coordinate 128,124,999 downwards.
ATCCACAGCAAAAGTCACATGGGATACAGCCTCAAGCCTGAAATATTTAATGGAATTACATCAGCACCTCCCCCCTGCCCCACCCCTTTGACCTCTCTAGCTTCATCCTGGTGGCCAGGGCACTGGCCAATCCCACACCCCCATCACATGTTCGTGGGCCTGCCCTCTGCCTCTCTCTCTCCTGGTGAAAAGCAAAGGAAACATCCCGTACCTTGAGCTTCGACCGGTCTAGTTGCCCAATGGCATAGTCCAAGGGGAAGGCAGGCTGGGGAAAAGCACTGCCTGGTGCCCCTGCCATATATGGCTAAGTTCTCTCTCGGCACGGTGGCACTGGAAGACATCGCAGAGCTGGCAGCCCTGGCAGTTTTATGAGTCAGAGCAGGTGGACAGTAGGTGTGCCTCGCCGGCGCTATGCAAGGGCTCAGCAAAGTCTGAGGGCACCGTGGCGCCAGCAGCAAACACTGGCTGACTCAACCTTCTGGAGGGGCTGCAGGTGCACAAGGCATATCTGCCATAAAGGCTTACACTAGACAAGGCTGCCGAAAACAGCAACCCACAGCTCCTGCGGTGTCCCCCGGAGTTCTACCGCACTCAGAATGCTTCCGATAGCTGAGTTCAAGGACTTGGGTAGAGCTTGTACCTTCTGAAGTCAGAGGCAGCTTTGGGTCAAATGCCCAAATAAAACTGTGCTTTTAACTGCATGCAGAACTTTGAAATCCAGCCTAATCAGCAAGCTTCATGTTCCTGGTTTGGACCGTACCTCTTCCAGTTACTTAACCTCTGTGAGCCCATGTTTTCTCATTTGTTTTTGAGCATTCAATTCACTGGTGCACATGCAGTGTTTTGCAGAGGACCAAGGCACTCCGTACACAGCAGCTGCTGTTGTATTTATCCTTGGGGGCCACACCCAGCACAATGAATGGGAATCCTCTGTGTACCTACCTGCCTCCCCCTGGTCAATGGGCCTCCAAGCGTTTTGACCGACTGGTCTGGGTGGGCTATGGGCATGGGCCCCAGGCAACTCTGCTGCACTCTGGTGTCAGGGCAGAATAGAATGGCTGGAAACAGCCCACTGAGGATTCCTCTAGCATAAGGGAGCCCAAGCCGTGCAGGAAACTGGGAGGAGCCCGTCCTTGTGGGGCAGGGCACGCTGGCCTTGCCTTGGGCGACCCAGTTACAACACACTTCCTGACAAGCTGCCTCCTCCTCAGATTCCGCACTCATCCTGCCCCACCCAAAGGAGAGGCTGAGGGTCTCCTCCCGGTGACTTTGCACACACCCAGCAGTCTGGCCCAGCCCTTCTGTGCTCCCAGCAAGCACCTGTTAGCAGAGCCTTTGAAATGGGTCTAAGGCAGCAGACAGCCTTTCTGCGAACAGTTTGAAGTGCCCTGGTTCACAGCGCGCTGGTCCTCGTTTTATTCCCTGTAGCACGTTAAACTGGGCTCCCCTGCCAGCTGGCGCCGGTTCTGAGGATTGGTCCCTAGCCTTCAGAATGCGAACGTGACACCCTTTCTGAGTGGCCTGTGGTTTCCAGGCTGCACCCTTAGGACTTTGTAAATGTTCCCTTTGCAGGAAAATAACGCCAAGCAGTCTCTTCTTCTCAACCTCTAGGGCATAAAGTTTCCAAGGCCTGTGCAAGTTTTCCTGTAACTGCAGAACATTTCACACACGCATCAGGACTGGGTCAGCCATGGCTCCTCCCACCCGCACAGCTGTAAGCAAACAGTCCACAATTTGGCTTTAGTTATAAAATGCTTGGGTAGGTCCTCCTAAAATTGGTGAGAAACTTTGCATCTGGTACACGGACAACTTACTTCCTGACTGTATTATAGTCACAATTATAAACAGCCAGCGGTTCACAGTTCATGCTTGCCAGCTTGGGGCTCTTACAGCTTTCCCCACTTCTGACATCTGTGTTCTCACCTGCTCCTTCACAGAGAGCCCTCTCCCTATCCCTCAGATAGCTTCCTGCTCCCTTCTGCTGGGGATTCCTCTAGAAGAAGTTGTACACTGGGCCACTGGTAAAGAACATAATTTCTTGGGCTTCCCTGGTGGCACAGTGGTTGAGAATCTGCCTGCCAATGCAGGGGACACAGGTTCGAGCCCTGGTCTGGGAAGATCCCACATGCCGCGGAGCAACTGGGCCCGTGAGCCACAACTACTGAGCCTGCGCGTCTGGAGCCTGTGCTCCGCAACAAGAGAAGTCACGATAGTGAGAGGTCCGCGCACCGCGATGAAGAGTGGCCCCCGCTTGCCCCAACTGGAGAAGGCCCTCGCGCAGAAATGAAGACCCAACACAGCCAAAAATAAAAAACAAACAAACAAAAAAACCCATAATTTCTTATGATAACATGCTTCCAATGGAGAAGTCAAATCAAAATTATGTCGTTTTAACCTAAGGAACCTCTTCAAGGAACTCGGTGGGCTGAGCTGCCTCACGTGTACGAAAGCAGGGTCACGGATGCTTGACGTCTGAGCGGTGAGTGGTGTTTACAGGAGCAGGAGGTCTTGCTGAGGACGTCCTCCCCACCTGCAGCTGCTCTGCATTGCCTCAACAGCTGGGCTGGGGCAGAACCAGACCGAGAGGCTGGGACACAAACATCTCTGAGCCTCTCTGCACCCTCAAGGGGTGTCTTTGGTCTTCCCTCAATGCACGGATGTCTGGCTGTTTGTTTGTGCTACTACTTGGATAAAAAACTTGTGTTATTCTTACTCCAAAAATAGCTTCCAAGACAAACAGCACCCGATGTATAGGACCTTAGAGCGCACACATACTTTCATCTGCATTCGTCTGTGAAGCCTCACTCTCAGCCTGAAAGGTATATTACTTTTTCATCCTTGTTTTATAGATGAGGCAACCAAAATTAGAAAAACTTGCTGCAAGTTAATCCAGCTCACAGCCTTGAACTAGCTTTTAAGCCTCTCCACCCCAGAAGCCACACTTCCTATTGTATCAAGGAAAGGATGCAATTCCAATTAATTTGATTTGCAAACACTCTGGACATCACTGAACAGTCTACGATGTGGTTCTCATCAAGGGCGACCTTGACACTCCATGACCTGGAGTTGTGGCCTTGCTGATGGCTTCACGTTTGTGCAACACCCCTTCTGGTGCAGAAGGCATCTGCTTGTCTGTCTAGTGCCCTGGAAGACAGGTCTCCCCTCTCATATCCATAAGCTAAGTGAGAATGTTCTCGCTGTGGCTATTAGTCAAGGACTGAGGTCAACTTCTGGAGTCACTGGATAACCCACCCAGAAGGGCCCAGGCCTGTGCCTGCCTGTGCAGACACACAGGTTTGATAAAACTCTGGCTATTGCTTCTGCAGCCTTGTTTCCACTTTTACATGTGGCTGAGAGATTTGAATAAACATAAGTAGTATTTAGCTATTCAAATACTTTGCATTGGTTTTAATGCTATTATTCATCTGAATTCTCAGCTTCCTAGAAATTCCTAGGAACAAGATGTCACATTAGGGAAATGTGGGCATTTTAATCTTTGTCTAGAGGGGCCTGAAGCAGGGAGAGGAGGGTGGGGATGGAAAGTGTGTCACAGAGCACACTCTGGGGGGAAGGCACCAGGAAGCCCCAGGATCTGAATCACAAGTCATCATGGCCTGGCCAGTAACTGAATCACTGGAGTGAAGCCAACTTTCTGAGCAAACACACCCCTTGTGGCTGTAATAAAAGAGCAGGCTGCAAAAAAAAAAAAAAAAAAAAAAAAAAAAAAAGACAGCAGGCTACCACTTACCCTCTGATCCTGCCTTCAATTATCAATGTCTTACCCCAGCTCTCTGCCTGCTCCTCATCTGCTAAAAGGGACAGCAGTCTATCTCACAGGCTTGTTGGGAGGACAAACAGGAGCACCTGGCACTGGTGCACCCGGTACACACCGACGTGTAACCAGTGCTGGGCCCCCAGGTTTGTTAATACGATGAAAACCACGTGTTCAGTGGGAAACAAGGGAAAAATTCAGACAGTAAAAGAAGAGTTTCAAGGTAATGTGATCAGGTTGCAACATCTACTGATAGGGTCTTGGCAGGAGTTCAGGGAGTGGACGGTCAGGCCCCTAAGAACTGGTTTTCTATTCTCATGAACACTTATTATTTTCTATCAGAGCCTGCAGGCTGAATCCAGACTGCAGATGTGTTCGGTTGGGTCCCACAGAGGGTTAACTAAATTGTGTGTGTGTGTGTGAGAGAGAGAGAGAGAGAGAGAGAGAGAGAGAGAGAGAGAGAGAGAGAGACAGAGGGAGAGAGAGAGACAGAGGGAGGGAGGGAGGGAGGGGGAGGGGGGAGGGGGAGAGGGAGAGGGAGAGGGAGAGGGAGAGAGAGAGAGAGAGAGAGAGAGGGAGAGGGAGGGAGGGAGGGAGGGAGGGAGGGAGGGAAAGAGAATGTGTGTGTGTTTTAATTGTCAACACTTGAAAAATGCAGAGATTTCACCTTAAAAAGAAAAATTTCTGGAAAAATCAGAAAATCTTACGCAAGTGGGCTGGATCTGAGCAGAGGCACACCTGCCAGGCCCTCTATTTGAACTTGTGGCACAGGCTTTACACTGTGCCTCGGATATTTAGTTCCTGGGCCATGCTCAAGGATTAGGCCAGGGGACTTGGACTCATCCCTGCCCCTGCCCCTTCCTACCTTTGGCGCCCTGCGCGGGGCCTGTAGCCTGTCTAAGCCTCAACTTTCTCATGGGAAAAATGGGGATAATAATACTTTTCTGTCTCAAAGGACTGTTAAGGCATCAGATAAAATAAGCATGTGAGTGTAGTAAACACAGAGGACACTCCTGCTGAGCACTTGGTAGCTGCATCCCCTGATCACAGCCCGTGGGAAGCCCTCTGAGCACCCACAGACCCTGACATTCTCCTCCCTCCTGGGGTGGGAAAGTAAACTACCTCTCCGGGTGTTATCAGCTGAATTGTATCCCCCCAGAATTCACAAGGTGTAGTCCTAACCCCCACCCCAAACCAAGCTCGCAGCCACTGAGGCCAAGGGTAGTTGAACCTGTGACTGGCTGGCTGCATGTCCTGCCCTGCTCCTGTCCAGTTCCGAGAACACAGAGCGCAAGGAACAAGTTGCTGGCCTAGGGGGATGGAAAGTAAGACGGACAGATGAGGAAGGGCTGCACAGAACGGTGGAAGACGTGCTTGGGGGTAGGGAAGAGACAACGAAGTGACAATGATGTTCCTTTCTAAGAGGCGTATGTGTAGGCTCAGAATCAGCAGAGCGAAAAAGAAAGAGAACAGTTCTCTCTCAAAACCTCAACAGAGCTCTTCCTCTAAGAGCAGATGCTTTTAAACTTGCTAACTCTTTGAAGTCTTTGTCTGCTATCTTTTTTTTTTTTTTTTTGCGGTACGCGGGCCTCTCACTGTTGTGGCCTCTCCCGTTGCGGAACACAGGCTCCGGATGCACAGGCTCAGCGGCCATGGCTCACGGGCCCAGCCGCTCCGCGGCACGTGGGATCTTCCCGGACCGGGGCACGAACCCGTGTCCCCTGCATCAGCAGGCGGACTCTCAACCACTGCGCCACCAGGGAAGCCCCATGTCTGCTATCTTTGATTAGTAGATTTTACCTGCCATCCAGGGCACATGTCATTGAATAATGATGATGGTGATGAAGATGTTATTGCTGTTGTTATGATGATAAAATTTAAAAAACTACCACCGCTTACTGAGTACTTAGTGTGTGCCAGGTAAGTAAATTCCAAGAATCATTTCATTTAATCTTCTTAGAGATGAATTCTTTCATCATTTCTGCTTTATAGATGAAGCACAGAGAGGTTAAAAAATCTTGCCGAAGATCACACTGATTTACGTAGCAGAGCTGGGACTCAGGGCCACCTGACTCTCAAGGTCATCCTCTCCATCGCCACTCTCTACTGCAGACCTCTGAACATCAAAGACACAAGGAAGCAATCGGGAGAAAGCAAGGCCAAGCGTCAGCCAGAAGCACTGGACAAAGAGGACAAGGCCTCCCTTTAGGGCCTGTTGCTCCTTCAGATAGGTGGTTTCCATGGCAATGACGGTAGAAGTGGGGAGTTCAATGGCCTTGAGAGAAGATCTAAGCGAAGGAGAACTGGTTGCTCTTATGTAAAAGAAGGACTGCCCCAGATTCCAGGCAGGACTACTGCTAAAGACGCAGGATGGTCCCATCAACCTCCTGTGCCCTAGCAAAGCTGGCAGGGAGCCATGAGAATGAGACAATCCTGGGTAATAAATCCAGAGGAGAGAGCTGCATAGCCTGAGCAGCTGGTTCCTAAATTCACTGTGTATCTAGAACACCTGGGGCATTTGTTAAAGAAAATCTGATTCATTATATCTGATGCAGAGCCCGAGAATCTGTATGTACAAGCTTTCTAAAGGATTCCGATATAGGTCCTCCTGAGAAACACCAGTGATGATTATTAGAGTCTCTGCCTCTTGGTTCGACCCATGTTTATTTCTGCCTGGGTCTTAGAACAGGTCAGTTTAAAAGAATGCCACTTCCTACCTATGCTTAACTTTTCAAAGCTCTGAACAAGTCTTGGAAAATTCTAACTCCTTCTAATGACCTTAACCTACAGGATTAACCCTCCTTCAGTTTGAAACAGTTCTTAGCATTTAACATCCTTTGTAACTCAAGTCTAAATTTGTTTTCCTAACAGCTACTTCCTTTTGGAAAGTGCCTCCTCCCTGGCTTCCGAGACGCCAGACCATCATGTTCTTGCCTGTCTAATGCTATTCCTTTCTACAGCTCTTGTTCCTTCTTCTGAGTTTGGTTTTCTCAGGGGCCCAGTCCTGGAGGGCTGGTGTAGCAAGGTGAACAAGAGCCTTTAGAGTCAGATACATTCGAATCCTGGCTCATCACGGACTACCCCACGTTGTTTCACTTCTCTGACCTTCAGTTCCCTCATCTGTAAAATGGGAAGGGATAATAATAGTACCTACCTAACAGGGTCGTACCAGGAGGATATGAGAGAACATACGTAAATTACTCAGCACCTGCCTGACCTGCAGTGGTCCTCAGTGACGGTAGATGCCTTACCCATAAGGACTTTAGCTAAGACCAACACACTTCGCATGCATACAGCCCTGACCCTTTACCTTAATTCCAATGTCTAAATAAAAAAGCCTATTTCAATTTACACTCGAATGCTGCACCGCTGCTTCAAACACAACACACCTAAAACCCGATGCAACACAGCCGCCTGCCCCCAATCTTTCTCATGTCCCTTTCTCAATGAGTGACACCACCGTTGTCCTGGTCACAAGGCATCCTTTTGCATTAGCCTTCCTTCCAATTCCTAAAATCAAGCTTTGTCCAATAGAAATGTGAGCCACATATGTGAGGTTAAATTTTCTAGTAGCCACATGAAAAAAATTAAAAAGTGAAATTAATATATTTTATTTAGCCCAATATGACCAAAATTAAAATGTAAATCAATGTTAAAAAATCGAGATATTTTATTCTTTTTGGTACTAAATCTTTGAAGCTCAGCGTGCATTTTGCACTTACAGCACATCTTGATTTGGATGAGCCACATTTCAAGTGCTCAGCAGTCACAGCGGCCTTATTGAACAGTGTAACCTTAGACTCTGGCACTTTCTAAATTCTTTTGATTCCTACTTTGACAAACCCCGCATTTAAATTTTTCCCCATTTTCTGGCCTTGGCTCCCAGCACCTCAAGTTAGGGCTATTGCAACAGCCTCATAACCACTTATGTCCCTTATTTTCCTCCAGTCTAATCTATCCTGACGAGCATATGCTCAGATAAAGTACCATTTTCAGTTTATTTCTCTCTGGCTCAAAAAAGTTCCAGGGATTCGCCAGGAACTCCAGAAAAAGTCCAAAGGGCTCAGCTTTGCAGTCAAGATCCTCCCTAGTATTCTGGCCCCATAATAAAAATCCTAATCATAAAAGCAGCTTATTGCTACATAGAGCTTACACCAGACACCAGCCTATGTGCCAATCACTGTCAATACACTATCCTACTGAATCCTCACAATCACCCTGTGAGAAATTCTATGTATTTTCCTCCCCATTTTATAAATGAAGAAACTGAGGCACAGAGGGGTTTAATATGTACCTAGCGTCAAACAGCTAGCAAGCTGCTTGGCTGGGATTTGAGCCCAGGCAGTCTGACTCCAGGGTCCCAGCTGGAACCTTGCCTGCTGTAGCCTCAGGGGGCTGTCACCCCATCCTCTGGCTTTGTGGGCTGCGTTTTCAAGTCCCATCTGCAAATCTCCACCCAAGTTCTCAGCCTGCTTCTCTTGGCCAGTTTAAATTCTCTCTTCTTTTAGGCTAGTTCACATTTTTAACTCTTCCAGGAAGGGCTCCCTAACTATCAATACTTTTGCTTACAGTGACTAATTCCCCTTACAAATTCTTGCTATATGCTTGAAGCTCAGGGGTTGCAAGGACCCCTAAGGGATGGCCCATGCATGAGATGGAGAGGCAGGGGGAGATGTGAATGAAGCCCCTAAAATTGCATGCAAAATTCGGTTGTGTGCCTATGTTTATTTTTTCTGAAGTGAGGATTTATAGCTATCATCAAGCTCTCAAAAAGGGTCCATGACACCATTTATTTATTTCAATGCTTAACTGTATGTTATTTAATGCTTATTGTTATGTAACTGACTTTGTGTGTGTAAATCGTCTTCCCACTAAACTGTGGGAAGTTTAGCTCAATAATAACAGTATAGCAAGTACATTTATTCATTACTTACTATGTGCCAGCTACTATGTCAAGTACTCTCTACAGATAATACTTCACTTAATACTGCCTGCAACTATAAGAGGTTGCATTTATTATACCTATTGAGACTGAAGCTCAGGAAGGTTAAGTAATTTGCCAAGATCAGACAGCTAGAAAGTGGTAGAAACAGGATTTGAACCCAGAACTCTCCTACTTCAAAGCCACGCCCTTAACCAGGCAGGTGCATTTTCCATGCCATCTTCTCTCTCATATTGACTAATGCAGAGAATGGGGCCTCAATAAATACCTGGGTTAGGTTAAGACACTCAATATAGCAACCAATACAACACATCAGCCAGTGTGAACCTATCACCCTGGGGTGTTAATGTGTACAGTGTTTGTCTTCTTAGAAACAGGATACAGCTTGCTGCTCCTTCCCCCATATACCCTGCAAAATACTGCCTGTTCCAAGCCAAAGGTTATGCTTCACAGCTCTGAGGAGCTGGGCTGGAGTCCCTGGGACTCTGATGCACCTGATCAGGGCCAGTTTCTGGGACTGTGAACATTTAGCTCCAGCGTGGGCTGGCCACTTGCGTGCTGCCCAGGTTCTGAGGGCAATGCTGCTCTGCACCCCCATACTGTGCCCCAAACAGGTTCACAGCCAGTGGAGGCGGGCCGAGGGAGCAGCTCTCTGACATGCACTGCAGAGGTGCAGGGTCCAGCGCCCCCAACCACGTATGCCGAGCTAGGGTCCAGCCATGCAGAGGCACGTGTTTACCATCAAGACTGAGAGTGACCTTTACAAACAAGTTTTACTCTCTACCTAGCATAGTGAGACTGGCTGAGAAATGATTTGCTCGTATCTGTGTGGCTGGCTGAGGATAGCTGCATGTCCCATTTGTTTATTCATGAATGAATAAATAAATGAATGGATGAATTCCACAACTATTTAATACTGAAGACAAAGGCTGACACTAACAGAGTGCTTTTCCTGTGCCAGGCACTGTGTTCAGGGCTTTACGTAAAGTTATTTTACTTACTCTTTACAGCATCTCTGAAAAAGAAATTACTATTATTTCATTAACTAGTTTTGAAAAGAATATATGTACATAGTCAAAATTTTAAACAGTCAAAAAGCGTAGGCAACAAAAACCCGCTGTCCTTCTAGTCTAGACTTCTCAAGGTAATCACTGTTACCAGTTTCTCGTGCTTCCTTCTGAAGACATCACACATACACAAACGTGATTACCCACATACCTGTTCCAAAAAATACAAATGGGAGCATCTCATGCATTGCTCTGTACCCTGTTTTTTTATTTGAACTATATATTTGGGGGTTTTGGTGAAGGTGGTGTCATTAACCCATCTGCCAGATGAGGAAACTGAAGCTCTCCAGGGCTGAAATCAATCCTGGTGTTCCTAGCCATCACTGCACACATTGCATCTGTCTGCAGGTTCTACAGGAGAAGCTTGCTGGGGCTGGAGAGAGGAAGTAGGAATGATCAGAGAAGCAGAAGACTGAATTCCTGCCTTCAAAGGGCTCACTGATTTGGGGAGCAAACGATGCTATATGATGCGAGGAAGCCCCCTGGAACAGTGCTTCTCTATCTCTGAGTTTCTGAGTCAGTAGGTCTGGACTGGGGGGAGAACTTGCATTTGTGCGAAGTTTCCGGTGAGGCTGACATTGCTGGTGTGGTGTGGAGCCCGCTTGTGGAGGAGCAGAGATCTAGGGGTTCCCATCTGGAGTCCTCCCCACCCTCTGGCTCCTTCCCTGCACAGATACTGAGCACCTTGGGGTGCAAGGAAACGGTCTCTGGGCTAAGTTCTCATGTCGTTTGGAAATCATTCTCTCACTTCATATAGCATCGTTTGGTTCCAAAAGACACAGGGACTTTGCCTTGAGGAAGTGATTCCTGGCAAGGGACACAGGACCAATCTAAGGAAGGAGGCAGAACATTCCGAATGCCCATTCATCTCTTACCTGTGGTTATGTGGTTGATGGTCCTTTTGATACCCAAACTCAGAAAACAGGTGCCTTCTTTCCCATCTATGTGACAGCTGAAGTCCTCCCCATCAGCCTTCCTGAGGGATCTGCCTTGCACCCCCTCTACCTCCCCTAGCTGAGCAGGGCTGGACGCTGTCTGCAATGAGATCCCTTACCCGGGCTGTTGTCCCCAGCATAGCCATTCTACCCTCATTCCTGGTGGGCTGACAAAGCAGCAGAACAGAGATATTTAGGATTCTGGTCATAAAGGCCTAGCATCTCCCTGACTTTGAGCAGAGGACATGCTTTCTAATCCTGCTAAGCAGAGAGAAGCTCACCTACATGCCCAGAGCGAATTAAGACAAACAACCGAACACCTAATGGGAGAGCTGAAAGTGAGGCAACAGGTAAACGCTGTTACATCCATTTTAGATTAAGAAGCAACTAGGTAGTCATCTTCCTGCTTTGAACAGCACAGCTGCTTGAAGGCATAGGAGTGGGGGGTTTGAGAGAGAGAGAGGCTGAGAAGGACTGAGACGTGTGTGTGCAGCACACTGACATTTACAGTCACCAGCTGGGCTGGGCATGGCCGACAAACAATGAATGTGGGCTGTTACACTGGTGATTAAAGGGCTTGTGATTCCAACAAGATGGACTAAGTCCTGAATATGAATAAGGAATAGCAGTGGGCCAATAAGGCATGCCAAGTGCAAGCATTAGGAGCTTAGAGAAGACAGAGTCAGTGAGGGCTTGAGCAAGCAGACATGCACGAAGGATACAGTTCTTAAATGGATCAATCCCTTAAGGATACGAACTGGATGGGTGGTGGCAAAGGAGTGGGGAGAATTTAGAACGGTTATTGAGGGGAGCAGTAGAGAGTGGATGAAAGCTGATTCTCTTATGTGAAAATGGGAGCCACTGAAGGTTTTTGACCAGAATGACAGGCATAGGGAGTGTTATCAGAAAAATAATCCAACAACCTTTTGTAGGATGGAGCAGAAGTGGGGGACAGAGAGAGACAAGTGGAGTATTTCCATGGAAGGTCTAGAGGGCAGGCAACACGGTATAGGTCATATTTACGATCAGATGGAACTGGGTTCAAATCTGGGCTGTGCCACTTCGTGTGTATGTGGAATGAGCCACTTAGCCTCACTGAACCCCGAGGCGCTCTATCTGTAAAATGGGGTAACAAGAGTGCCTACCTCACAGGACTGTGATTAATGATTAAATGGGATCATATAGAAAAGAGCCTGGCACACAGACACCACCCACTGTTATCTATCAGCATCATTACTGCCATTAGGAGTTAGAGCATAATAAGGTTTCAAACATATGGAGGCAATTGAAATGTAAAGAAAAAGCTGGATGCAAGAGATAGGAAATGTAAGAATGAACAAGACTTCTTTCTTTGGGCTGGATGGGGATCAACAGCCCGGAAATGGTGGCTGAGCGCTAGACTTTGGAGGGAGAGCATGAAGAAAAGAGCAGGGCGCACCCTTGGGCCTTCCCCGTGTGTCGGGGGACAATAACGGCAGCTTCAAAGGAGCAGAGGAGGGGCAGGGCGACACCATCGCAAAAGCCAGGGGAAGAGAGGCAGAAAGGGCACGTTAATGCTGCACGTTAACGTGCTGCACGTGCACGTTAATGCACGTTAATGTTTAGTCATTTATAAATATGTTTAGTTAAAATATATCCAAAAAACACATTGGAAGAGTCCACAATGTAGCTATAGCTAGGCGGTGAGCATTCTAGGGGATTTTTAGTGTCTTTATGCACTCCTGCAGTGTGTACGTTTTTATTTATTTTTTTGCTCTTAATAGCTAATACTTGTACAGCACTTACACTTGCCAAGCATTGTTCTAAGAGCTTTACAGATATTAACTTACTTCATCCTCAAAACAACACTATGAGGTGGTTACTATTGTTTTTCCCAGTTTAGGATTAAAGGAACTGAGGGAGGCAGACGCTTAGAACACAGCCAAGGTCAGAGCAAAGGTAAGTGCAGGAGCCAGCACTGCGATCCCGGCAGCCTGGCTCCAGAGTCTGTGCTCTCAACCACAAGTGATGCTTTTATGATTAAAAAAAAAAAAAAATCCCAGTAATTGTTATTCACGAAACCAGGAGGAGGGGCAGTTATTAGTCACTTTACAGGGATAAAGGAAGGAGAGAGCAAGCATAGCTCATGGAACTTGGGGATGGGGGGGCCCCTGAGTGAGTGGTTTCCACAGTGTGAAGGGAAGGGAGGTCGAAGGTTAAGGGACCAAGAGAGAAGCACTGATTCAGGAATGGTGAGCGCAGGGGATTATTAGAGAAACGTGGCTGAAAGCCTTCTAATAGGTGAGGAAAAAGGGAAACCAACTACCGATGCACCAACAACATGGGTGGATCCCTTAGACATCATGCTGAGCGAAGGAAGCCAGTCACAGAAGAGTGCATACTAACTCCATTTTCTGACAGTTCAAGGCAAGACTAATCTATGGTGCCAAACGAGAAGGATAGTGAGAGTGGGTGAGGAGGTAGATGAAGCAAGACTGGCTATGAAATTTGTTGCTGATTTGTTGAAGCTCGGTGGCACGTACACGGAGTGCATCCTACTTTTGTGTATGTTTGAAAACTTCAAGGATAAAAGGTTAAGAGTAAAATTCTATGATCCTAAACACTTCATAATCTATAACATGATAATGACCAACACCATAAGATGAGCTCTGTCATGAAAGAGTGGAAGATACGTTAATTATTATCTACTGTTTCCTCTCCCAGATCACCATCTAGCAAGTATGTCCAATGTCCACAGTACGGAGGAAGTAATTTAATTGCCTTTTTAGGAGGCACAGAGGGGATTAAAACAGCTATGATCTGGGCCCTCTGCCCACTGTACGTGCCACTCAGGCCCTGAGTCACAGGTGCCAAAGTTTAACTTGCCAGGAAGCTTCGCACCCTCCTTGCATTCACTGACCAAAAAAAAAAAAAAAAAAAAAAAGACCCGACTCTGGTCCCGATACCCATAACTTGTACATGCTACCGACTACATAATAGGATACTTAATTTTTCTTTCTTTCTTCATCTCACCTTCTCCCGTGAAACGATAGCCAGGGAATATGCCCAACCTCCTTTCCAACACGTCCGGACTTGATAACTGCATTGGGGAAAAGCAGTGTCTATCGAATTCCTGGAATGACCAGCAAGATGAACTTTCCATGCTGGCCCTCACAGGTAAAGTACCTGTTTGTTTTGAGACTCATGGAACCTAAAAGTTCATATATTTTCGAAGGGAAAGAACTGAAGATCCAAGGGGTCCCCAAGGAAGCTTCCTGTAGTTCTAACTCATTCTCTATGTAAAAGGATTAGAGCTCTCCCTTCCAAAGCAATTTGTTGATTCCCTCCTTTTCCAAAAAAAAATGTTACTTGAGGGAAAACATGGACTAGGAAACCAAGCCAAGTCATTTAAGGTCCAAACCTCATCAGCAACATCAATGCAATTTAAATAATTTGGCACCCAAAAGGCACACTTCTACTGCAGCTCACTGAGTTCTGTAAAATTTCAGAATATCTCTGTTCACCTTAACAGGTGATATGAATTCCTCAGAAATATGAATTAATTCAAATCCATTAACATTTTTCTTTCAATGAGATACAGAACTTTTGAGAAAGAGGGCTGAATCAAGCAAAAGATATATCATGACAGAATGACACTCAAGACCACTGGAAAGAGGACATCAATTTAAATACACAGCATGTTACTACCAACAACTTGCTTCTTAAGGTTTGTTCTCTTAAACACAAGAATTTCACAAAACAGGATCATCAGATGGAATGCAGTGGGAAAGGATGCTGCCTGTAAGCCCAGATAAAGAATTTCTATGGCCATTCTCAGCCCCAGATTTTCCAGGCCAGAACTATTTCAAATATTCTGCTTCTCTTGGTGTACTAGTAACTTACCAGACCACACGTCCCAAGGGCTGGCTTTACGACTACAGCCATCATACTTCTCACAAATATTTTGCATCTATTTCACCCACCAGAGTCCTTCTTTAAGTCTAATCCTCTCTCTGATGGTTGGCCCTTGAGGCCAGCCACCCCATATTACACGGTTCTCTACTTCTTCCATATACAATACACACAAAATAAATACGTACTGATTTGGTTTGTTACGAGACACATGGATAGCCCTGGCAGGAAGCAATGGCTTTGCGATTTTTCCTTTTCCTAATTCAGCAAACAGAAGGGGCAATACATTCCTGGGGCTGGACACACAGCAGGAACTCAATAAATACTTTCTCCAATAAAATTATGACACAGGGATCTGTGGCAGTATTTTAGATGAGTGATGATAAGGGCCTGAACCCAATGTACAAAACTCAGAATTTCTGAAACAAATGGGGATCATGTCACATGACAAAAGGATTCCTTCAGGTAATACTTTCCCAGATGCGTTATCTCCGGATGAAGAGGCCAAGTCAGAGAAACTCACTGTATTAGCTCTGTTTCTGATTATATATCAATGAGGAACCATAACAAACATCTCTGAAGTATAACATCTTACACAACTCCTTCTTATATCTTAAGCACAGTTTTACTTGAGTTTCCAAAATGAACACTAGGGCATATACTTTCCTCATTCCTGTACTTATGAAAGTGAGGGTGACAGAGATGTTGGTTTTAGGCTACCTGCTACCCTTGGTTTCAAAAGCAGCTCCTTATCTGGACTCTGGCCTTGGTGGCAATTTTCCCCTTATATTAAGGACGAATATAGGAAAGTACAGTTGTGATGCTGCAAGCTCTGGAAAGAAAGAACTACCCCCAAATGCCTCCATTGCTTAAGTCTGCTTCTGCAGGTCAGGTGCTTACAGTGGAGGGGAGCGGGCTGCTTCCCGAGGGTAATTCATCTTATGAGTGGCAGTGGGAGTAACATACACCTTCCAGCAAATGCTAATACCAATATGACAACATTAGTCCCCGTTATTTATTCAGGTATTTAACTGTAAAGTTAAACTTTTCTAACACTTAATGAGTCCAGGGACTAAATTCCTGGGAGAGATCATAAGAAATCAGCATTTAGTTGTCTGTGACCAAATACGAGTTTCAGAAGGTTGAAGCAGATTCTATCAAAAGTTTGTCCTTGGGGTATTTTCAGAAGCACATGAGATTCTTTGGAACAACTTTATGTATAATATAAGTCAAAATAAATGACGTGTTTATATTATATGTAGAAATTACGTGTAGAAATTATGAGACTGATTTTAGTAGGTTGAAAAAATAAACATATCCAAGTCTTATAAACAGCCATTACCTGTCAGTGTCAACATTTATAAATGAACTGACCCAGTGATCACATGATCACGGGATGCTTGTGCCTTCATTTATAAATGAAAACCATCTCCAGCTAAATTCTGGGGAAACATACCTATGTGTCACATACAGATGCTGCCATATGTTTGTATGTCACTTCTGCCTTGACCCAATGTCTTAATCTGGTATTCTATTTCTAATGGGGTAAGTCTGGTATCCCAATAATGCCCCCAAGATGGAAATTTATGAAGTGCTTTCTCATATACCATCTATATCAGATAGGGTCAACTAAATACTTAATTTCATTTTAATTTCTACTTATGGACTTGTGCGAACCTCTTGAATTTAGCATGCAAATGTATGTGGTCAATAGGTAAGATATTTTTGCAGATAACCGGAAAAGTATCAGAATCCTTTGCCTCACAAGACTCTTCTTTTCTTTTTTTTTTTTGCGGTACGTGGGCCTCTCACTGTTGTGGCCTCTCCCGTTGTGGAGCACAGGCTCCAGACGCGCAGGCTCAGCGGCCATGGCTCATGGGCCCAGCCGCTCCATGGCATGTGGGATCTTCCCAGACCGGGACACGAACCCGTGTCTCCTGCACCGGCAGGCGGACTCTCAACCACTGCACCACCAGGGAAGCCCAAGACTCTTATTTCTCAGTAGCCTATCAGGTGCTTCCCTTCTTAATATTTAGTGTAACATTCACTTTTAGGAATTCCATATACTTCTTAAATAGAGGAAAGTATTGGTTTTTCCTCCCTGAGACACAACCCGTTTAATGACATTTTCTTAGACACAGATTATACCTGCACTTAAGAGGTAGTGTGGAGTGAAACATAGAAACCACAAAGTGACTAGACGTTGGACTCCTAACAGGGTTGCTTTCAGAATCACCTGGGCAGTTCTTTCAGTGTGCCCAGGTCTGAAGTTCACCCCCAAACCTCCAGAATCAGAACATCAGGGTAAGTCCTGGGAAAAGTACCTTCTGAAAAAGTTCCAGGTGATCTGGATGTACATTTGGGTAAAAGAGCCGCAGGGACTAGAATACATCAGGGCTGTTCAGCTCGACACCTGGGACTCCCTGACTCATCTGCCAAACTGGTGGCCAGTCATTTGCCCTCTCTGGGTCTCAGCTTCCTCATCCTTAGCAAAGGACAGCAATGTACACACTCTGCACCTCTTCTTTGCTTCTCTCTGAGTGGTCCTCTCTTTCCTGCTCTTTAGAATTACTCAGATCATTGGTTTAAGCACTTAATATTTATATATTGTCATAATGATCACGGCAGGGACAAAGTCACTAAAGTAAACCGTGTACGGACACAAACAGGTGAATCTAGTGCCCTGAGAGAATTATGCACATGGGAGGGGGGTGTGTGGCCAGCACAGAGCTGCTTCTGAAGCCCCAGAAGACTTTATAAGTGGGGATCAGCCCAAATAGGGGAGGGATGGGCAGGGGAGCTTTCCTTACCAAGTGGGTTCTGAAGCAAGCAAGCATATGGGAGAGAAAATATTGTTCATGGATGTTTTAAAATAAAGCCATGCTCACAAATACAGTAAGCTTTTTTAGCTAGAATGTTCTGGGAAGGGCTATCAGAGTGAACTGAAATTTCTGGGTGAGTTACCATGTGCAAGGGCACGCTGTTGCCAGTTTTCAGAGATAACAGCACAATATGCACATAACCCTGAACATTACTGATGGTTAAGAAGGCACTTCCGTGAAATGTCATGATTCCAGATAAAGCTGAAGAACTCTTGGAACAAGTCCATTTTTTGACACTGACACTGCTGGGCTGTCCCAGCCTCCTGACTCTGCCCTCGGTCTCTGAGCCCCGATCCTCCCCTGGGCAGGTCTGCATGCCTCCGACTATGCCGCTCTGTCTCCCGGGCTGACATCTTTCCCTCTCCAAGTCCTCCAAGCTCAGCTGTCCTCGAAGACTTCGCCTGCGTGCTTATTTTTCCTCTCACTGTCCTCCCTCCTTCCATCTCCCTCCAAGGGCTTGCAGAGGATTCTTTTTTTTTTTTTTTTAAGTAAGTAATTTATTTATTTTTGGCTGCGTTGGGTCTTCGTTGCTGCTCACAGGCTTTCTCTAGTTGTGGCGAGTGGGGGCTACTCTTCATTGCGGTGGCTTCTCTTGTTGCGGAGCACGGGCTCTACACATGCGGGCTAGTTGTAGCTCGCGGGCTCTAGAGCGCGGGCTCAGTAGTTGTGGCGCATGGGCTTAGCTGCTCTGCGGCATGTGGGATCCTCCTGGACCAGGGCTCGAACTCGTGTCCCCTGCGTTGGCAGGCAGATTCTTAACCACTGCGCCACCAGGGAAGCCCCTTACAGAGGATTCTTACATCTGTGTCTGGTCCCAGAGCTGTCTGCGGGACCCCCTCATCCACATAGCCTGCCAGTTCCTTAAACTTGTCAGAAGTCAGGCTCCCCTTCTTCTTCTCCCCAGGGGCCCTTCTCTGGACTTGGCTTCTCAATCTCTCTGCTAAGAAAGCAACCTTTATTACGGTTACCTAGATTCAAAACGTTAGTTCTGTTTCTGAGACCACCCCCTTGCTCCCTGACATCCAAAGAGGTGACCAGTCCTACAGGTTCTATTTTCCTATCCACACCTTCCTGTCTGGTGCCCCTGCCATCAACCTCTTATTAAGGCCCTCCCTTGATATATGTTTGGAGATGACTACAACCGCCTCGCTTTTCTTGGTTTCCCTGAGCTCTCCCCCAACAGCTGTCAACTTGTCAGACTGCTGGCCATGGACCAGCAATCCTAGATAATGGCAAAAGCTAATGAAACAGATACGAGCGTGCCTGCTCTGCTGGAGGGTGGCTGTGTACGAGGAGCTCAGAGCACTACCACTAACTCAGCCTCCCTTCTCTCTGCCCAGTGGCAGCCCCTAAGGCGACTCTGCAGATTCCCAGGGCTCTCTGAAACCACTGCTCAGAGACATCAAAGATACCACAGCCAAATACATCTTCCTAAAATTCAACTCTAATCTTATGATGCCCCTCAAAAATCATCAACTGGGGCTTCCCTGGTGGCGCAGTGGTTGAGAGTCTGCCTGCCGATGCAGGGGACACGGGTTCGTGCCCCGGTCCAGGAAGATCCCACATGCTGCGGAGTGGCTGGGCCCGTAAGCCATGGCCGCTGAGCCTGCACGTCCGGAGCCTGTGCTCCGCAAAGGGAGAGGCCACAACAGTGAGAGGCCCGCATACCGCAAAAAAAAAAAAAAATCATCAACTGGATGGGGGGAGGGAATACAAAATATGGCAATAGTCACTTGGGCAGAACATTTACATATTGCCATTCTAGTCCTATATCTGCCAAAAGACATGCATTAGAATGTTCATAGCAGCCCGCAGATGGAAACTGCCTCAACGACCCAAGCAGGAGAATAATATCTCACTCAATGGAACATTCCGTAGCAAATGCCAAGCTCCAAAATACATGCAACCATATGGATGAAAGCCCCGAATCCTAGCCACTAGACCACCAGGGAACTGTATAACAATATGGATGAATCTCACAAATATAATGTTGAGTGAAAGGAGCCAGACACAAAGAGTAAAAAGAAGTACCTACCATACGAGGCCATTAAGCACAAAAACTGGTGAAACTAATCTATGCTGTTGGATGTCAGGCCAGTGTTACTCCTGAAGGGGAAGGTGGCAAAGGGGACACAAAGGGACTTTTCCAACTGCTGGCTACATGTGTGTGTTTAGCTTGTGAAAAAAATCATTATGCATACGATCTGGGTCAGCAGCTGCGAGATATAACACTTCAAAAGAAAGAAACAAAAACCAAAAAACATCAACTGCTCCCGATTAACTGCTGAAGTGAATGCAACTTTCACTATGGCCCAGAAACCCTTCACAATATGGCTGTAATTTACCTTTCCAGTCGTCAACTAATTTTTTGCTTTGGGATTCTTTCCCCGAAAAGGTCCAGGTACCCTCTATGAAATGCTGTGGGTATGTACATTTTCTGGGGAGAGGGTCCAGAGCATTAATCGAAGGGGACCCACAACCCAAAAGAGGTAGGAGAGAAAATAACCTGACTTGTAGCTCCTCAAATGGCCCCTGGAATTGAACTCTGACTTGCCCTTCCCAGGCCCCCTGTTGAGATGCCACCCCTGCTTCCAGGTCCTGTCAGGTTGCCTCTATCACCAAGTCTCTGTTTATCCTCCAACCTAAAGCTCCCCCCACCTCCATACCACAGCTGTTTATCAGGGGGCTGCTCTGATGCTTTGGTTGGCACTGAGCGTCTACACATAAACAAACCCTCAGGGAGCTTTCCATCCAGCAGAGGGAAAACTGGTGCGTCCACAAATAACTTGAAGCAGAAAAGCTGCATCAGGAGAGACAGAGAGGTCAGTACAAGGGGAGTTCAGAAGAGGGAGTGATTCCTTCTGGCTGGGGGAAATCTGGGCAGGCTTTATGGGAGAGGTGGCACCACACTGCAGGCTATGGAGCTGGGAGGGTAGGGCAATTCCAAGTGGAGGGGCAAAGGCTATGAAAGCCCTGGTGCTGTGCAGGGAAAGGCAGGTAGCCGTTAGGTTCGGCAGAGCAGAGACACCATGAAGAAGAGCTGGAAGGGGTGTGGAATAGAGTCAAAAGGTTGGCTGCCAGGCTCAGGAGTTTGGATTTTATGCTGGAGGCAACTGAGAGCCACTGACAAATTTTAAGCAGGGACTGATATGATCAGAGATGTGCCTCCTTGGTAGGTCAGATGGATGGAGATGATGTGTTTCTCCTTTGAGGGTCTAGAACACATTGTCCTGCCTCTGGCACTTAACTGCCTCTTGCTTTGTAATGCAGTTATCTGTGTGCTTATCTTCCGGTGCTCCCGGCCCCCCGGACTTAAGCTAATGAAACGCGGATATGGTTTCAGTGCTAGTGTACTGTCATACGCACGGTGGCACTCAATAAATATTTACTTAATAAATGAATATGCAACGTCTCCTTAAAATGGGTTTTGAGTGAATGAGGAAAGAGAGTGGGAAGGTGGGACAGAAAAAACCCACAGGGCATAGCATAAATGAGCTGGACAAGTTCAGGTGCGCCATTCACCTGTATGATTTGATGTCTAGGCCCAGATGTTCACTATACTGAATGACTGACATCTGGAGGGAAATCCTGTCATCACAAAGGAGAACGTTTAAAGTTCCTTAAACCCTAGAGGAAGTGTATGTGAGGAGTGGGGTCCCACTCTGTGTCATTCTTCAACAAACACTGACATCCGTCAGTTAGAGGTGCCCTCAGCATAAAGTGACTGTTGAAGCAGGACAGTCCAGTTAAATGCTCGGCACCTAGAATGTGGAATCCGAGAGTCCAGCCTTACCCTGGGCCCTGTTCCCTGGCTTCCGGTGGGATCTGGTAAGGTGGGAAAAAGAGACAGACTATTCACCCTCTCAGGCCCTCCTCGTGTTTCTTTACTTTTTTTTTTTTTTTTTTGGTACGCGGGCCTCTCACTGTTGTGGCCTCTCCCGTTGCGGAGCACAGGATCCGGACGCGCAGGCTCAGCGGCCATGGCTCACGGGCCCAGCCGCTCCGCGGCATGTGGGATCTTCCCGGACCGGGGCACGAACCCACATCCCCTGTGTCGGCAGGCGGACTCTCAACCACTGCGCCACCAGGGAAGCCCCCTCCTCGTGTTTCTTATCAACAAAGAGGGGATTCCTAGGACAGCAAGTACTTTGAATACTGCAAGGGAAGGGGCTCTGCCTCCAAGTCAGCGCAGAAAGTGAACGCTGTGTTGGGAGAGAAATCAGCTCAGGCACTGAGTACCCTGCCTGCCCTGCCCCCAGCAAAGTACCGCTAATAACAACATCCAGGGGGCCAGTTTTTCTTTGCAAATCACCACCTTTTACCTTTTGAAGCTCTTTCACTCCTACTATCACACCTCACAACCTCCCTGTAATTAAATTACTTTGTATGTCTAGCATCTGAGAAAACTGAGGCAGAAGGAAATTTGATTTGTCCAAGGCCCCTCAGAACTGGGAGAAGACCCCAGCTCCTGACTTTGAGTCAAGGTCCTCTCCCCACTTGAACCTTTCCCCGCTGGGCAGGGCTCCAAAGTTTGCCGGTAGAACTCTCACGGGGAGTGAGGACTCTGCAGAGGTGACCCAGTGATAGCAATGGCCCCTCCGTTTGGTCAGGGCCTGGGTGATTAAAGTGCTTTATCATGGCCAAGGGCAATACAAGGGGAGCTGAACCCCTGAGGACCTGGGCAGCCTGGGTGGCTTACCGGAGGGAAGGCGTGGGAAAGGGAAAGCAAAACTTCACACCACTTGTAGCTGCACAGGCTCCAAAGCCACCCACTGCTCTGCTGAGCCGAGCCTGTACCATACTCACTGGGACTGGAATTGGCCCATTTTCTGGTCTGGTCTGGTCTGTTTCCTTCCTTCTCACTGCAAAGCTTCCCAGCCTAGGCAGACTACACCCATTATTAACCACTACTATTTAGTCTAGCCCTATTTTTGGAGTCTACCTCGGGGTGTTTCCCTTTTATTATTTTCTTCTTCTTCTTTTTAATTAACAAAAGGAATATGCTGAAGAATTCAATCTACAGGCATGTGAATCGAATAAAAAGTTAAAACTCTTTGCTTCTAATTTCACTCGAAAGGGCAAAGGGGTAACTACTGTCCCTAGTCTTTTTCCTTCCTTCCACATCTTCCTCTGGCCTTCCCAAACACACACATCATACACATATATGTGGATTTTCAAACAAATGGGGCCATATTTACATATAGTTCTGCAAATTTCATTTTTTCACTCAATAATAAATATATTACGGGTAACCAGCCTTGCTCACATAGAGGGTTGTGGTGCATTTTTCTAATTTGAATTTCTTATTTTGAGACATTTAAAATTTAGAGAGGACTTCCCTGGTGGCGCAGTGGCAAAGAATCCGCCTGCCAACGCAGGCGACACAGGTTCGAGCCCCGGTCCCGGGAAGATCCCACATACCGCAGAGCAACTAAGCCTGTGCGCCACAACTACTGAGCCTGTGCTCTAGAGCCCGCGAGCCACAACTACTGAGCCTGCGTGCCACAACTACTGAAGCCCGTGTTCCTAGAGCCCGTGCTCTGCAACTAGAGCAGTCACCACAATGAGAAGCCCGCACACCGCAACGAACAGCAGACCCCGCTCGCCGCAACTAGAGAAAGCCCACGCACAGCAACGAAGACCCAAGGCAGCCAAAATAAATAAATAATAAAAGATATTAAAAAAAATAATAAAATAAAATTTAGAGAAAAATCACAAAGGGCAATGTAAACATACGGCGCTCACTTTAAAAACTAGTAAATTCCTGTAATTGCTCTACTTCTCTCCAATGGACTTCTCTCTGATCCTTCCCGGGAGTCAACGCACAACCAACTTTGGAACATGCAGAGGAGGGGAAGAACCAGGCCCCACCAAGCGCTATCTGTCTGCTGCAGGACTTTGCATGAGGCGGCTCAGGCTGGCTGGGTGCTGAGACACCAGGACCAGAAGCCGAGCCTGCAGAATTGCAAGGCTTCTCATCCAGCGCTGGACCCCCTTGGAGTTGCTGCTCTGGTTAGTGGCAGGTGACAGGGGGAGCAGCAAATTCAGTGAAAGTGCAATGCTTTGCAACAGTTTCCCCTTCTGGAAGTCCAGGAGCCAACAGTGTGCAAGGGCAGCTGCCTTGTTTAAACACAGGGAACTTGAGTTCCTTTCTTACCAGCACATTCTCTCTGCAGATTCTGCTGGGGCCACCCACAGGCATGTGGTTAATGCCGATAGCTGTGTCCCCTGGCCCAGCAAGAGTGCATGCTAATCCTGACTCAAGGGCAGAGACCCGAGCCCAGCTCTGAGCTGCTATCTGGACCAACCACATGGTGAGAGGCAGAGAGAATCCAAGGAAGCTAGAGAGAGCACCAAGGGAAAGAGGGAGGGCAATGCTTCCTGTCTCATAAGCACCATGAAATAGCATTTTGGCTTCGGCCAGACCCCACAGGTAGTAGCAAATGTTTTGATTCATCCTGCTACATTTGGAACATCGAGTACTTCTCCATGTGTACAACACTCTCCTAGGTCTTCTAGATGCACTGACTCATTTAGTCCTCACCATCACCCTGTGAGAGAGTGCTATTATATTTCACCATTGTACAGATGGGAAAAGTGAGGCAGAGGAAGTAGCAGATACAGTATTCCAACCCAGGTACTTTGGCTCCAAAGCTCTCAATCACCTGGCTATATGCTTTCGTATACTAGCGTGGTGTTTCTCAAAACACATTACAACTTAATAGGTATACATGGAAATAAGGGTCCATGTCACATCTATTTTGGAGAATCCCAGTTCAAACAAAGATAAGTAGGCTTCTTTCACACAGGGTCTTCCCACACTAAGATACGTTTATGATCTGCAAGAGGCATATGGTTTGCAGCATTTCCCCCAATTATTTGAACACAGTTACATTTTTCTAGGAACATCTCATGAGGTCAGTGCTCTGCTGACCATACTTTGAGTAAATGCTGGCAAAGAGAGTGATTGGAAATGGGGCTTAAGGGCTGGCACTTGCCGTTCAACTAACTTTGTGACTTTGGAAATTGCTTAACCCAAGCCTCAGTCCCTTCAGTCTGCACACTCGGAATAACAATAGTCCCTCTACCTCATGGAGCTCTTGTGAGGATTAAATGTATATGTGAAGTTTTTAAAAGGGTGCCTGGCTCTAAGCGTTCAATACATTATTATAATGATAATTTAAGAACAAGGGGATTATGAGAATTCCATTAAAAGGAGCAGAGAATCCCTCAAATATTATAAATTCTCAGTTGATCTTCATAAGCAACAGTTCCTGTCAGAAAAACATGAAAAATGTTTACACAAAAGAAAATCCTAAGAAACCATACAGTGCATTACCTTCCCGAGAAGAGAAACAAGGGAAAATATTTGAATAAAAACAAAACAAGAATCAAAAACCAAACAAACAAAACCTCAGACAGAAAGTGTCTCTGGCAAAGAGGGTTCTCTGATACCGTCACAGACACAGCAGACCAAGGACACGGCCAATTTCCTGAGCACTAAACCAAGCTGGGCCCCGGGCTGTCCTTCAAGGGAACACAGCCAGTGCCAGACCACTGTGCTCGGGGAGACGCATGCCGAATGCTGATTTTTTGTCTTTTTTGGGGGGGGCAGGGTGTAAATTCTCATAACTGAACTGAAAATGGCTTGGCATCAACAGGATGTCTTCCTGTTCCCGTCTCACAGGGTGACTCACGCCTCTGCCATTTCACTTGCAGCCGCTGTGGGAGAACTATGCAGGAACCCTGACTCCACAAAAGGTACCCCCCCCCTTTCTGGTCATGCCTGCCAAGCATGTGATAGTGGACAAAAAGCAAACCAACCTCTCACCCCCCAAAACACTCAACCGTCCCCCACTAAAGCCCCACCAAGCTGCCGCAGAAGACTGCTACCCGCCCCCCACCACCAACCCTGGGGCAAACGTGAGGCGAGGGACACAGCCACAGCTGCAGGACCCAGAGCACCTGGAGCCACTGCTCTCCGTGGGCCAACGCGGCTCTGAACACCGGCCCTGCTTCCTGTTGTGCCACAATGTAAACGAGCCTGTGCTCAGGCCGGGGCCAGCTGCGCGGGGTGGCAGGGATGTGTGAGTAATGCAGCCACCGGGGCAGCCTCTCAGCGGAACCCGCTGGAGCAGCCCACAGGCTCAGACTGTGATGCCAGCCCTGGGGGCCTGTGCCCCCAACGGGCACTCCTCCGCCAGGGAAGCTGTCCAGGCAGTATGGCTGGGCAATTTCCTGGCAAACGCAGCCTGAGGAAGTCAGGAGCCAGGAACATCAGGAGACGGTGACTGAGCTGGAGGGTAGTTAAAAGCTAGGGGATTGGATTGCGGGCTCAACTCACAATGGCTTCTTTGGGTTACTTCTAACAGGCCTCAGTTTCCCCACATGTAAGATGCGAGGGGCTCCTCTCTTTCCCCAGGGCCTCGTCCGTGCAGGTATCAGATGGGTGTGCTTTCTAATGTCCTCATTAGAAAGGAAGTTTTGCAGATGTGTAAACTGAGGCTTGGAGGAGTGAGTTAGCTTGGCCAACATGGTCTGTACAGGTAATTGAGTTGTGGAGCCAGGGTTTGAACCGAGAGTTGTGGATATTCAGATGTGTCCCCTCCTGAAGGCCTACATGGGCTTCTCAGCTTCCTTAAAATGATGTTTGCAGCTCAAATCAAGTTTTAATTTTTCAACACGAGAATTACTCACTTGGTAAATTATCTACTGCAAATTAAACATTTTACTTTCAGCGACCCTCCTTGCACTACTTATTCTTTCGCATTGCCAAAAGGAACATGCTTAGGGAATTGTAAATGGATTTTGAAATTAGCTAAAACAAAGTCTAATTATAATTCTCATATTAAATTGCCTGCAAAAGAGATCACTAAAATAATTCCATGGCCAAAAATAAATGAGTTCCGTTCTAAGGCAATAATACCTCAATTACTGGTCTGAAGAAAGTTGGTGCTGAAAGTCAGAGCAGGCACATTTGTGGTGGAAGGAGTTTTGGGCTCAGGTTATGGAGACCTAGGAGTCCATCTAGGCACAGTCATTAATTAGCTGTGTCATTTATGCAAATCACTTAATTCCACTCCCCTTCCCTTTCTGTATCAGTAAAACAAAAGGCTTGGGTTAGATCCGAGTTTCCCACCCATTTCAAGACAAAGACTCCTTCTCATGTACAAACACTCACTAAATTCTCTCCCCTCCAAAGACAGTTGGTCTTTGGGAGCTTATGTTGTTCTCTCTTATTTTACTAATTGCAACATCTTCACAAGCTTGAACAAGAGTAGTGCACTGATGGTCAAGACATTATTTATTCAGTTTATTGTCAGTGTGTGGGCCCTATACACTGTCTCACCCTTGGCAATAAACCGTCTACTTCCCTTACCATCCTCTCCTCCACTAATTTTGAACTTTTGCATTAAATGGCCTTAAAGGTTCCTTTCAGTGTCAAGCTTTGATTTTATCATATGCCAATTATTTCTTAAGAAACTACACACCAGGTTTCTATTTTTGGTTTGGAATAATAAAGCAAATTTTCAGTTGGTGCTTTTGTTTTGCACGAAACCACATTCATCATGTAACAGTTTAATAGCCACAGATTAATTTACTCATCAGACACATACTGAATACTCATGCTGTGCATACAGAGGTCAATGAAACAGACACGGTCCCTGTCCTCACACGTCTTTGGTCTCTGTCAGGTCTTTCCCATGATCCTGAACCCTCCTTCTATTTATGTCCAGCTTCAACCTCCCCCTGAACTTCTGGCTTTTAATATCCACCTGCCTGCTCAACATCTGCACTTGGATATCTATCGATACAATGCATATCAAACTTAACATGTGTAAAGCAACCTCTAGATTTAGGTCCCCCTGCCTGCCAAAATCCATCTTTTCTCAGCATTCGCTGTCTCTGAAATGGCAACATCCAAATGCTCAGACCCAAAATACCTGGAGCATCAACTCCTTTCCTCATCTCATACCCAGCAGTTAATCCCAGAGAAAGCTCTGCTGGCCTACCAGAAACACATCCTGAGCCCAGTGGCTTATCACCTCCATGCTCCCAGCACGGTCCAGGCCACCCTCATCTCTCTCCTAGATACCTGAGACAGCTTTTTTGCTGTCCTTTCCTATTTCTTTTTTGCTGCCCTACAGTTTATTTTATAATCAGCAGCTGGAGTGAAGCTTTCTAAATGTAATCTGATCACATTGTTCTTTTTGCTCAAACCCTTCAGTGGTTTCCCATCATTTCCTGGAATAATTCCAGGATCTTAGCATGGTTTAGGAGACCCTAGATCTGGCCCCTCGCCACTATCCCACCTTTCTCTCCCAATCCTTAAGGTCTACTTGCTTTTTCATAAATATGTCAGACTGCTCCCACCTCAGGGCCTTAGCATTTGCTGTTCCCCTGGCCTGGAATACTCCTCCCTTAGATATGTGCATACGGAATTCTTTGTTGTTTTTTTTTAGGTTTCTGCTCACATCACCTTCTCATGAAGACATTCTTTGATTGCCACGCCTGAAACAGCCAACACCCTATTCTACCTGTCACTTTCTTTCC
Source organism: Mesoplodon bidens (assembly GCF_964165515.1). NCBI lineage: Eukaryota > Metazoa > Chordata > Mammalia > Artiodactyla > Ziphiidae > Mesoplodon > Mesoplodon bidens. Next base: position 128,096,956 of record NC_138177.1, on the reverse strand, counting down.
CCTTATTCTGCTTCAATTTTCTTCTGAACAGGGGTCACTTCATGACATTATAGTCTACGTGTGTTTGGTCTGTCTTTGCCCCCCAGAATCTGAGCTCCATGAGGACAAGGTCTGTCTTTTTCAATGCTCTCTGCCCAGCTCTTAGAACAAGGCCTGGTATGTACACGTTGCATGAAGGACTGGGTGATACAATACTCTAAGTACCATTAACTGTGTCTTATATGCCGGCTTCTGTTTTCACATTATCTCTAATCCTCACACTAACCTGAAAATGTGTATAATACAACCACTCCATAGACGACAAAATGTTCTAAGAAAGTGTATGTAAACTGTCTGCAGCATCTCAGGCACCGACTGGTGAAGCAGGGGTTGATCCAGGGTTTAGGCTGCATGTGTGAGATAAGAAAGCCAAGGAAATGGCAGTGTGTCTGGGTAGTTCAGTGACTCTGCTGGGTGGGCCTGCAGTTAGTGGGATCCTGGTGTTCTGTGAGAAGGAGATCACAGAAATTATTCTGGCAGCTACTGAAGAAGTAGGAATAACTCCTGAAATAGACTTGGTGGTGACTATGGGGTCCAGAGCTCTGAATTCCTGGCTGCCCCGTGGCTGGACCAGTCTAATCATCCGCAGGTCCTCCTGCAAGTCCTGTCTTCCCACAAGCTCCCACTCACAATGGCTTCTTTCTCCCTTATTAATAAAGAGGTTCTGGGTTTGCCTTACTCCACAGCCCATTCTCTGACCACACGGCCAGCTCTCCTTAGGGCTGAGTGACAGTCCTCAGGCAGGTGGAAGGGGTCACAGGAGGTGCCCCAAAGGAATATGACCAGCCACCCTGCTGCGTGCTTGGGCTGGGCAGCACCCAGCAAGGACCCTGCCAGCGGGTCTAGGCCTCAGCTGGGCAGGTTCTGAACCACCATCAGGGCCCCCTGAGGGGGTCCTCTCAGGAATGAAACATGCGTATCAAGCTCAAAGAGACAGAGACACCAGTGGGGACACTCTTCACTGCACAGGGCAGACCTCCATGGGATCAGCTGTCTCAGGGAATGTGCCAAACGAGACACTGGAAGGCCTCGTAGGGAGCACACAGTCTAAGCAAAGCTGAGAGATGGCTCAGCTGGGCTGCAGCAAGACCCAGAGACCTCTGTCCCTCCAGCAGGTACACCTCTTCGGTGACCTCAGCTCAGCAGGTCTCTGCCCTGCACAGCTGTGGGTCATGTGGTACTGTAGTGTTTACTATCGAAAAAAATCTGTGTAGAAGTGGACCTGTGCAGTTCAAACCCATGTGGTTCAAGGGTCAACTGTCTATGTACATAAATCAGTGGTCAGAACATGGAAAGATGAACTTATTTGCTAGCTAGGACTATGAATACTCTTGCTATTGTTTGAGCAATAAGAACAATTAAGAATATAGCAGGGCTTCCCTGGTGGCACAGTGGTTGAGAGTCCGCCTGCCGATACAGGGGACATGGGTTCGTGCCCCGATCTGGGAAGATCCCACATGCCGCGGAGCGGCTGGGCCCGTGAGCCATGGCCGCTGAGCCTGTGCTCCGCAACGTGAGAGGCCACAACAGTGAGAGGCCCATGTACCACAAAAAAAAAAAAAAAAAGAATATAGCAAATAAGAAATAGAAAATATGAACATACCAATTACCAGTACTGAAATTGAATCAGTAATTTAAAAAAACTCCCAACAAACAAAAGTCCAGGACCAGATGGCTTCACAGGTGAATTCTACCAAACACTTAGAGAAGAGTTAACACCTATCCTTCTGAAACTACTCCAAAAAACTGCAGAGGAAGGAACACTTCTGAACTCATTCTATGAGGCCACCATCACCCTGACACTAAAACCAGATAAAGGTATCACAAAATAAGAAAATTACAGGGGCTTCCCTGGTGGCGCAGTGGTTGAGAGTCCGCCTGCCGATGCAGGGGACACAGGTTCGTGCCCCGGTCCGGGAAGATCCCACATGCTGCGGAGCAGCTGGGCCCGTGAGCCATGGCCGCTAAGCCTGCACGTCCAGAGCCTGTACTCCGCAACGGGAGAGGCCACAACAGTGAGAGGCCCGCGTACCACAAAAAAAAAAAAAAAAAAAAAAAAAGAAAATTACAGGCCAATATCACTGATGAATATAGATGCAAAAATCCTCAACAAAATACTTGCAAACCAACTCCAACAATACTTAAAAAGGGTCATATACCATGATCAAGTGGGATTTATTCTAGGGATGCAAGGATTTTTTAATATCTGCAAATCAATCAATGTGATACACCACATTAACAAACTGAAGAATAAAAACTATATGATCACCTCAATAGATGTAGAAAAAGATTTTAATAAAATTCAACATCCATTTATGATTAAAAACTCTCCAGAAAGTGGGCATACAGGAAACCTACCTCAACATAATAAAGGCCATATATGACAAACCCATAGCTCACATCATACTTAATGGTGAAAAGCTGAAAGCATTTCCTGTAAGATCAGGAACAAGACAAAGATGCCCACTTTCGACACTTTTATTCAACATAGTTTTGGAAGTCCTAACCACAGCAATCAGAAAGGAAAAAGAAATAAAAGGAATCCAAATTGGAAAAGAAGCAGTAAAACTGTCACTGTATGCAGATGAAATGATGCTACACATAGAAAATCCTAAAGACACTACCAGAAAACTACTAGAGCTCATCAATGAATTTGGTAAAGTTGCTGGATACAAAATTAATATACAGAAATCTGTTGCATTTCTATACACTAACAACAAAATATCAGAAAGAGTAATTAAGGAAAGAATTTCATTTACTATGGCATCAAAAAGAATAAAATACCTAGGAATAAACCTACCTAAGGAGGCAAAAGACCTGTACTCTGAAAACTCTAAGACACTGATGAAAGAAACTGAAGATGACACAAACAGATGGAAAGATATACCATGTCACTGGCTTGGAAGAATCAATAATGTTAGAATGACTGTACTACCCAAGGCAATCTACAGATTCAATGCAATCCCTATCAAAAATTTTAATTTGTAAGACAAACAAACAGACCCCGAATAACCAAAACAATCTTGAGAAAGAAGAACAGAGGTGGAAGAATCATGCTCCCTAACTTCAGACTATACTACTAAGCTACAGTAATCAAAACAGTATGGTACTGGCACAGAAACAGACACATAGATCAATGGAATAGGATAAAAAGCCCAGAAATAAACCCACGCACTTATGGTCAACTAATCTACATACGACAAAGGAGGCAAGAATATACAATGGAGAAAAGACCGTATGTTTAATAAGTGGTGCTAGGAAAACTGGACAGGTACACATAAAAGAATGAAATTAGAACGTTCTCTAACACCATATACAAAAATAAACTCAAAATGGATTAAAGATCTAAATGTAAGACCTGATACTATAAAACTCCTAGAGGAAAACACAGGCAGAATACCCTTTGACATAAATTGCAGCAACATTTTTTTGTTTCTGTCTCCTAGAGTAATGGAAATAAAACCAAAAATAAACAAATGGGACCTAATTAAACTTAAAACCTTTTGCACAGCAAAGGAAACCATAAATAAAATGAAAAGACAACCTACAGAATGGGAGAAAATATCTGCAAATGATGCAACCAATAAGGGATTAATTTCCAAAATACACAAACAGCTCATACAGCTTAATATCAAAAAAAAAAACCCCAACAAACCAACCCAATCCAAAAACGGGCAGAAGACCTAAATAGACATTTCTCCAAAGAAGACATACAGATGGCCAACCAGCACATGAAAAGATGTTCAATATTAGTTATTAGAGAAATGCAAATCAAAACTACAGTGAGGTATCACCTCACACCAGTCAGAATGGCCATCATTAAAAAGTCTACAAATAATAAATGCTGGAGAGAGTGTGGAGAAAAAGGAACCCTCCTACACTGTTGGTGGGAATGTAAATTTGTACAGCTACTATGGAGAACAGTATGAAGCGCCCTTAAAAAACTAAAAATAGAGTTATCATATGATCCTGCAATCTCACTCCTGGGCATATATCAGGAGAAAACTCTAATTCAAAAAGATACATGCATCCCAATGTTCATAGCAGCACTGTTTACAATAGCCAAGACATGGAAGCAACCTAAATGTCTACTGACAGACAACTGGCTTAAGAAGATGTGGTGGGGCTCCCCTGGTGGTGCAGTGGTTGAGAATCTGCCTGCCAATGCAGGGGACATGGGTTCGAGCCCTGGTCTGGGAAGATCCCACATGCCGCGGAGCAACTAGCCCCGTGAGCCACAATTACTGAGCCTGCGCATCTGGAGCCTGTGCTCCGCAACAAGAGAGGCCACGATAGTGAGAGGCCTGCGCACCGCGATGAGGAGTGGCCCCCACTTGACGCAACTAGAGAAAGCCCTTGCACAGAAACGAAGAGCCAACACAGCCGTAAATGAAAAAAAAAAAAAAAAAAAAAGATGTGGTGTGTGTCTGTATATATATATATATATATATATATATATATATAGACACACACACACATACCAAATATATATATATGCAAAAAACTATAAAAAGAATGAAATAATATCATTTGCAGCAACATGGATGGACCCAGAGATTAAGTGAAGTAAGTCAGAGAAAGACAAATATCATATGATATCACTTATATGTGGAATCTAAAAACAAAAATGATACAAACAAACTTATTTACAAAACAGAAATACACTTATAGACATAACAAACTTATGGTTACCAAAGGGGATAGCAGGGGTGGAGAGATATATTAGGAGTTTGGGACTAACATATATACACTATTATATATAAAATTGATAAACAAGAAGGACATACAACAAGGGAACTATAGTCAATACCTTGTAACAACCTATAACGGAAAAGAATCTAAAAAAGAATAGATATAGATATATGTATAACTGAATCACTTTGCTGTACACCCAAACTAATACAACATTGTAAATCAACTACACTTCAATAAAAAAATGATTAAAAATAATAAAGTACTTTTCCAAGTTAAAAAAAAAAAGAATATAGCAAATAAATTAACCCTCCCATACTTCTTCCTCAGTTACCTAGAACAGGGGTCTGCAAATTACAGCCTATGGGACAAATGCAGCCTACTGACAATTTTTGCAAGTAAAGTTTTATTGGAATATAGGCATGCCCACTTGTTTATGTATCACCCATGGCTGCTTTTGTGCTACAATGGTAGAACTGAGTAGTTGTGACAGAGAATGGATGATGTACCAAACCTAAAATAGTTACTATCTGGCCTTTTGTAGAACATATTTGTCAACCTCTGATCTAGAGTAAAGAAAAATCATGGCTTCATTCACAAGTCTACCACATATATAACCTAACAGGTACTCCATGAATATGGATAAATAAATAGGGAATTGCCTGTCTTATACTTTCACCCACTAGTTCTTTAAAAAAAAAAACAAAAAATTAAAATGAACTACCTCCCCAAATACTTCTCCCTACTGTTTGTTTCTGCTTCAACTTGGATAAGAAGGTCCTGTATTAATCATATAGTTTATTATCTAATTTGGACTTCAATTCATTTTTATAAAATACACACTGAGGAAAGGAGACAGAGAAATGCATCTTAAGTTAAAGATTAGTACTGAGAACTGAAAAGGCGTTTCTTATGCTTTAAATTCTTTTTTTGTTTGTTGGCTTTTTTTTTTTTTTTTTTTTTTTAAATTTATTTACTTATTTATTTCTGGCCGCATTGGGCCTTTGTTGCTGCATGTGGGCTTTCTCTAGTTACGGTGAGCGGGGGCCACTCTTCGTTGTGGTGTGCGGGCTTCTCATTGCGGTGGCTTCTCTTGTTGCGGAGCACAGGCTCCAGACGCGCAGGCTCAGTAGTTGTGGCTCACGGGCCTAGTTGCTCTGCGGCATGTGGGACCTTCCCGGACCAGGGCTCGAACCCGTATCCCCTGCATCGGCAGGCAGATTCTCAACCACTGCGCCACCAGGGAAGCCCTGTTTGTTGGCTTTTTAAAGCTTCTCTGGCTTTTGGGAACAATAAACAAGTCAGAGTTCCTGGTTATTCTGACTGATTGCACACCTGGACTTCAAGGCCACTACCTTCTGGTGTAAGGTCATTGACACGTGCAGCCAACACGGACTTTCCTTCCAAGTTGTTCCTTATTGCTCTACAAAAATGCACTGACCCTAGAAGAGCGTTCACCATATTCTAACCAAAGTTCCCACCAAGTTACCTGTGCTGTTAACTGACTGTCATCTGTTTCCTTTGTTTGCAAAGAGGGGAAAGACTGGAGCCCAGGCTTTAGGGTCAGTAGCTTATTCTCCTGTTTTGGAGGAGCTGAGATTCCCCCACAGAAACTGACCACCAAAGTTACAAATCCTCCTTTGATTCAGCATTCTTAAGAGTTTAAAATAATTAAACTAGCTGTTTGACATGAGAATTACTGACAAAAAATATTGTATGTCTACAGATAAACACTCAAATCAACCAAGGAAGCAAAATCTAAGTCAAAAGTCACATACTGGCAGCTGGAGAGCTGGAGCTGGCAGCAGACCTGTTTTATTTGGCCCACAGAGAATTATTTAACAAAACAAAACAACAAAAACAAAACCAGCAACGGGGCCAACATTTAGATATTGGGAGTTTTCACATAAAAATCCAGGTTTCTGGCTTTTTTTAGAGAGAGCACATTCCCATGTGGATGCAGATTTGGGGTAGAGCCCAGCCTCATTCACTGCTACGCTGGCCTGGCCCCTTAAGTATCTGAGTCTGTGACCATGGGAAAAATGCCCTTTTGGAAAGTTGTTCCAATGTTTCAAGGGGTGATGGGACCAATGACAGTTTAGGAATCAAAAACCTCAAAGTCCTGAGACTGAATTTCAGTGCTTTCTCCTTCTCCACTTAGGGGCGGCATGAATGAGGGGGAACTAGCCAGAGACAGATTCTCTAACACCCTTTCAGAGATGACTTGAATAAGAGTAGTCACAGAAAAAGACTCATCCACAACAATGTGCATTAATAAACCTACATCAAGAAATGTGTTATCCTCATGACCCCAGTGTCTGTTTATTTCCCCGACTATTCTACAACTACCCAACTTTTAATCATTTGATAAATATGTGTTGGGTATTTACTGGAGGCAAACCAGTATACTATATACTCACAAAGAATTCAGGAATTCTTTGATCCCTAGGATGTGATACATTCAGCTGGGAAGAAAACACCCACACAGACCAGAGAGGAACTAATAGCCCTAACTCTGTGCCAGGCACTGTGCTCAGAGCTTTCATCCTCCAATTACTCTATGAGATAAGTATGATTATTATCTCAAAAGAGGAATACATTTTAGAGCCTTAAATGGTAGGTAGAGGCCAAAGAGACTGAAGAAAAATAGTGCAGAACAGTGTGTGCAAAGTGACACACACTACTTAAAAAAAGAAATATTTTTTATTATAAATAAAGTCATTGCAGTGAGATTGCTAGCAAATTATACCATTTGATCGGTCTCTACATCAAAGAGTGCTATTTTCCACTCTTTGGAACTTACAATAATGTTTGGTAGTATGCAGACATACATTCTTCATTTTAATAATAATGGCTAGTATTTATTTTAATGTTAGTAAAAAATAAAGATAATTATACATCAGACCAGTGGTTTTATTGATGATATCGTTTGAGAAAAGACTAAAAAGTGAGTTAGTTTAAAAATAGATTTCAAGAAAAACCTTAAACACAGGACGTCAGATGATATACAGGTATGATAAATACTCTTGATGGTGGTATGCAAAATACTGGTATTTTATAGTCATTAGAGGAGTAAAGATATAAGCTGTCTATTTATTAATCAGGAAGAACAAAGGTCTCGGATTACTTAGTGCAAAATTCACAGCCACATGGGATTCACTAACAATAGCGTCTCTGGGTAGAGTGTTACCACTGAAGCTACTTTCTGGGATCTGAAGTAGGGAAGGAATGGGGGAAGCTGTGTGAAAACAAAATGCTGCCTAGTATTTTAGGAATTTGAATCTTGGATTTGCAGCATCAAGATTTAGTATGTATTGTGCTTAGTACCTGAAGCAGAGGCAAGGTTCTTCTTGACCATGTCAGTTAGGTAGGCAAAACAATGTCAAAGCACAGCTAAATAACACAAAATGTAACAAGTTTTTGTTAACAAACCATAAAACTGTACCTAATCCCATGGCACAAATGTTTCTATATAGCAGGTGACAGAGTTTTGTTTTTTTGGTTTTTTTTTCCTGCTAACAAGGCCTAAGGCAACAGAATGAAAGTGAAACCTAGATATGGCTGGATTAGATAAGGAGGGTAACAGGCCAGAATGCCTTTGGATACAAGGACACTTTGCAAGGTGAGGCCCCGGGGAAAGAAGACATTTAGGTTTCCTCACATCTGCCTATGTTTGAATTTGCTTTTTGACCCTGTCACCCCCCCCACCAAAAAAAAGACCTATTTGAATGTATGACATATATTTTTTTTAAACCTCAGAAAACTCAAAGAGCAATGAATAAAGGCTGCTATGATGCTTATGATATTTTTATATTTCTATTTATCAATAAACTGAATTCTTTGTTTTTGGAAACAGGAGCTAATAAGTTAGGAGGCAGGCCAGTCATTTAGCTTTCTTCAAAGGTATTGGTCCCAAAGAGGCATGGGAACATCAGTCAGGTGCTAAATAATTTTCTGGAAATATATGAAGATGGAAAAAATGGTATTTATCTGTAAGTAGAGTACTGAAAATGGTGAGTACTATAATAATGTCAGAAGCCACTTGGGGTGTGTTAGTGTGTGTGTGAGTGGTGCACAGGAGAAAGAGAAAGGTGTGTAGGTGGGGAACGGAGGGACGGAGGGAAGGAGGGAGGTGGAGGACCCTCAAAGGACTTTGCTTGAATGATAATAATACGAACAATAATCCGAACAGTATTTACTGGGTTCTTACTAAGTGGCCGGCACTGTGCTAAGTGCTGTACAAGGACTACCTCATTTACTCTTCACCCTAATCCCATGGGGGGAACCTTGACCATCTGCACTTGGATGTATGGAGAAACTAAGGCATGGGCAAACTAAGTAGGTTGGAGCTAGATATCCACAGCGCTGGGATCTGACCCTAGAGAGACTGACCCCAAACCTTCACTCTTCAACGCTGCTACCTTAGCTGCCTTCTAAGCAAGATGGGTCCAGGTTAAGCTGCAGGGTGTTGCAACTGCCAGCTGCTGTACGCAAGTGTAGGGTCCGAGCTGAAATTCTCAGGGTTACCCGTGGTGTTCCTTCACTGTGTCCCACACCCTTGCAGGCACCTCTCTAAATAACTGATTTTCAGATATGTAAAGAATGTTCGTGAGAAGGGGGGCCAATCTGTGGTGTGCCGAGAGAGACCACATATCTTAGTCCAGGTTTATGGAAACGGATAGGCAAGGCACAGTTCCAGAATCACGAATGTGTAACCGCTACTCAACGGGCAGCTGCTATGAGGACCCAGGTGTCTTTGAGGGGCTCTGTAAGTGCTGTCTCATTTCCTCGCTACAACCCTACAAAGTGTGCATTAATCCAACGTTACAGATGGAAGGATGAGGCCTGGAGAGGTTCAATCACTTGCAGCAAATCACACACCTAGTAAGGGGTAGACCCGGGATTTGAACTTAGGCCTCTCTAGCGTCACACTCTGTCCTCCTAGCAGTTCGCCTAAGGGAATACGTGATCCCATTTAAAACAACAGCAGGGAGTAGTGGCTACATTCACAGGCTGTCAGGGCTTGATCTGCCATCTACTAGCTATATAAGTGAGGGTAAGTCACTCATTTTCTCTGTGCCTCTCTCCTCATCTGTAAGATGAGAATAATAATTGCACGTGTCCTCTCGGGTTGTATTGAGGAATGAATGAGTTAATATTTGTAGAATGTTTATTTACATAAGTGTTTGGGACATAAACAAAAAGACAAATCTCTCTCTTAAGTGAGTACCTATATACCGATGACAAACCAGGCAGGGGTGGTGGATATATTATCAATGGAAGAAATATCTAAATTAGTTCTCGCAGTGGCCGACAGAGCAAGCCCACCACAAACACTGGCCGTGGGGCTGGCTTTTGATCTGAATTGCTGAAGTGAAGACTACATTGGGAATAAAGTCCTAGTCTTTAGTCCCAGATTGGACATGAATCAGCTATGTGACTTGGAGAAGGCATTTCATTCTTCTGGGCCTCGGTTCCTCCCATGGAGACCAGGTGGCCTGTCACAGGGGAGAGAGGACAGAAACGGGTCCACATGCTCTGGGTTCTGGTTCTCCTGCATAGGAATTTTGTAACTTTCAACATATAGCTCCATTTCTTTGAATTTCAATTTCCTCTCCTCTAAGAAGAAAACAGAACCTGTTCCCATATTTCACAGGGTTACAGACAGATAAGAAAACAAGTTTGAGAGCCCCTCTCCATAGATGGTTCTACAAGAACATCTCATTTCTGGGTAGCAGATGGGACACTTAACAAATAGTTGTGAAAACAATTTTATCATTTACCACGACCTGGAATAAACCCGCCTGATTTGTTTACTTGTTTCTCTGTCAGCCTAGAATCTAAGGTCGCTGAAGGCAGGACATCTCTGTCAATATCCCTGTAAGCACTTAAGAAATATTTGATTGAATTTGTAGAAAGTGGGAACATATGAATCAATGATTTTGAAGTTGCATGAGGAGCAGAAAAAAAACCGACCTAAAGATTTTAATTAAAGCCCAAAGTACTGAGAAACAGAAAGAAAGATACGCAGGTACAAAGCTCTCATGTATCTCCAGACTCCTCTGAATTCTTTGAGGAGGTGATTTGGGTGGGAGACTGGCAGAGTTAAGATACTATAAAGTGGTTAAATTAACATACTCAGCAGGTACACTGACTTTGTAAAGCTGAATACCAACTGGGATAATTAAAGGCTACAGCCTTCTCCTTTTTTTTTTTTTAAATTGACTCCCCTATAAACTACCTGCTGACAAAGGCATAATTGTAAGAATACCGAAGGAAACTTTTCTCCTCCATTCTTAATTTAAAAAAAGTCCTATGTTACCCCTAAGTTCAAGGAGCACACAGATCCACTACAACTAAAAGGAAAGTTACAGAACACTTTTTTCCCTTGGTTTGTTTTTTTTTAAATTAAGCCTGCAACATCCTTTCTTCCGAGTAACCAGTTCAACCGAGGCTCGGAAGTAGCTGTGCTGGGGAAGGCATCCGGAGAGAGGCAGCTGCCCGGGCCAGGAGGTGGTCAGCCCAGCTCTGCACTGAGGGATGGAGGAATGCCCAGGAGCCTCCTCCGTTACTACTCAGTTGTGCGGCCGAAAATAAAATCTGCCTTTTTTTTTAATACTCTTCTAAAAATAGGGGGTTTGGCTTAAATCCGCCAGTTGGTGTTTTGATTTTTAAATTATGTGCAGAGGATCATGCTTAAACCCTAGTGAGTACCGGTAAGTAATTCAGGGAGGTTGCAATTTTATTTTGATTTCAAGGTTCTAAACATTTCTTCTCTTAGAATCCAAAGGTGAAAGGAGATAAAAGGAAGGTGATAAGGATGTAGAAGGCTTAAATTCCAGTTTGAAAGCAAAAGGTAGCTGGATAACCCTAAAGCAAATAACATATTTTAAAAGTTTTTTTTTTTTTTTTTTTTTTGCAGGGGCGGGGAGGGCCTATAATTCACTCAAAATAAATGGAAGAAAAACTGGTGAGTTTCAACTTACTCATACCTTTCCTAACGTCATTTCATGCACACAAAACTGCAAAAATGCACCTTTAAAAGCATAAAGATTGTTCCAAACGTTGGGTGGTACAAGATTTGGTTTTGGGGGTAACAGTTTTAAACTTTCCCTGATTAGGCACCAATCATAACCAGAACATATTTCAAGAACGATGTGTCATTATAGCATCTTAATTAACGAAGATTAATTTCACGTGAAATGAGGCTATTTCTAAAAGGCTTTCATATAATGGGGCAGGCGTGATCAGGGAGTGTTATGAAGAAGCAAGTATTAACACTATCTGCTTCTGGACAAAAAGACTTAAGTACATTAAATGTTTGATTTCACTTGTGAATTTTAGAGATGCAATTTGCAGCTAATCTCTAGAGAATAAAGATGTGAAATTTGGGGGGTGTGTGGGTAGCATCATGTGTGAACCATGAAAGTCACCATCTCCTCCCCCTCTCACCGGAACAAACACCCACAAACCGACGGGGATGCTCTGAAGGTTAAATTGGATAGTTCAATTGTCCAGGAATGTACGCTATGCAAACAATGTCGGCTCCCTGTGCCAAGGCAGAGATATTGTGGGACTTGAGGCTGCTGGCCATGAGGACAAGGATGGTGGGGCATAGTTTTAGTCACTGGGACCAAGTGGGATCCCTCAGAGAGTGGCTGCAATGTTTCAGTCTCCTAATCTGCAAAAGACAAATAATTACAGAACTTGGTATATTAAAACCAGAGACGAGTGAGTCCCCTTCCTTCCTTCCTTCCTTCCTTGCTTCCTTCCTCCCTCCCTTCCTTCTTTCTTTTTTGGGCTGCATTGGGTCTTTGTTGCTGTGCGCGGGCTTTCTCTAGTTGTGGCGAGCGGGAGCTGCTCTTCGTTGCGATGCGTGGGTTTCTCATGGCGGTGGCTTCTCTTGTTGTGGAGTACGGGCTCTAGGCGCACGTGCTTCAGTAGTTGTGGCCCACGGGCTTAGTTGCTCCACGGCATGTGGGATCTTCCCAGACCAGGGCTCAAACCTGTGTCTCCTGCACTGGCAGGCGGATTCTTAACCACTGCGCCACCAGGGAAGCCCAAGAGCCTTTCTTTTAGGGAGGAAAAAACGGGGAGAAAACCTGCAAAGTGGACTACAGTTCAATTTTCAAAGGACTCTTCTGCTTGCAAAATGGTGCTTCTGAAGAGGGGAAGTCCTGGGTATTTAAGAGTGGGTTAAAGATCAATAAAGAAATCCCTGGTTTTTCAGACACTGGCGGCAGAGGAAGTAGTGTGAGGGAGGCAGGTTGCCAATCAAAGATCGATGCCACAGGAAGGTCAGAGAAGGCCAGGGAGGATACCATAGGCTTCTGGGAAGATGGAGTCTGCTTTACAAAAATCTCCTTTACGCATTTTTTTTTTCTTCAGAGAAACTCAAAGGATGTGGGATCTTCAACCGAGAAAGGGTGGGGCAGGGGGCTCACAGCAAGGAGAGAGGGTGGAGGAGAGCTGCAGCGTCTCTCCTTGGGATGGCGGGTGTTTTATTTGCACCCTCTAAGAGTTCCTGAAATAATTAACATGCGCTGCCATTCTTGTTTTTCCAGTGGTGATTTCATCCAGTCCCTGCAGAAACTCAGAATTAAATGTCATGCTTTTGTTTTTTGGAGAGCAAAACTCTCCCCCAAACAAGGGAGTTCTGCATACCTCGGAGAGCACGTGAGGCCTGAAACGTTCGCAGAGCGCTAATCATTAACACGTTGCTTTTGAAGGCAGGGCTGCCCCTTTCTTTGCTGACTATCACATTTCCTTCTATTGGATCCTGCCCTATCCTGGTTTACTTTCTGTTTCTCCCACTCATTTCCATGCATTCTTCCATAACACACGCCGAGTCCAGAATAGCCTCTCCCTTTCTGCCGGCCAACTCAACACTTCCCTCACAAACCCTCCTTTTTCAAAATAAGTTCATCTCTGACTTATTTTTTCCAAGGCCTCTCCCTCTTCTCACCACCCTGGGGAAAAAAAGTTCCTCTCCTTCCCAAATTATGCAGGAGAATTAAGTAGGAGTAAGATGTGTAAGAAACTATAAATAGAAAACTGTGTGAGAGCAAGAATCGTGGTGGAGGTAGACAGATCTGGGTTTGTATCCCAGCTTTGTCATCTACTAGCAGTAAGGCTCTGGATAGGTTACATGACCTCCCTAAGCCTCAGTTTTCTCATCTGCAAAATGGAGATAATAATGTAAAAACCCTGTTAAGGGCTATAAGGAGAATTAAATGAGACAAAGCACATGAAATGCTTCCAGTTCCTGGAACATAGTAAACACTCAACGGATGTTTGCTGCTGTATTATTATTATTATTATTATTATTACTACTTACACCTTTTGGATGGGAATGCCACCCCCCTTCCCCCAAAGCATAAAGAATAGCAAGGACTCAGCGCTTCTAAAAGCTAAAGAACAGCACCATAAGGAAGGCTTGGGTACAATTATTTGCTGATCCAGCCCCTGGGTAGCAGTTCTCAGAGGAAGTGTACAGAAGGGAGCAACGGGCCTATTTTTAGGCATTTCCAATCAGGACACAGCGGTTGCTCTGGATGCTTTACCTGACAGGCCGGCCTCAGCCCTATCCCCCTCTCTGCAGGCTGTCAGCATTCCCAGGGGGATATAACACAGCCCCAGACTCAGGAATTTTACAGTCAAGTTGCCCCCCTCCTGATGTCCCTTCTCCCTCTTGGTGACCTCGAGGCTGGCGCTGAATGAAAAGCAATAGCTCTGCCTCACAAGTAAGGCAAGGAAACTGCCTGCCGGTACTGAATCACTGCTTAAGGCCTGCCTCGTTTGTAGAGTCTCCCAGAAAATGACACACAAAACACACAAAGTCAGGCTCCAAATCTCAGAAAGACTCTGATTCACTAGGGTGTGCTTCCTAACTGGAATTTGGGGCACAGGAGGTACACCACTGCCCAGATTGCCAAGAGCCTACCTATGTTCTAAAGAGAGAGAGACAGAGAGAGAGAGAAAGAAAGGAAGGAAGGGAGAAAAAAAAGAAGGAAAGAAGACCAAACCTTTCCTAATAAGGTAACGCCACATGCCAGTTGTGGTTTTGGATTGCTCAGCATCCTGGGATCGTGTGACATTCACTGCAGCCATCGCTTCACGCTGGTGCGAGGCTCTCCGGGAAAGAATGGGAAAGTCTTTGGTGTGCCTCTGGTGATTACAAATGAATAGGGACATGCTCTGCCAGTGGAGCCCCACATTTTCCTGATTAATCACAGGGTCTCACATCCCTCCTTCACGCTGTCGCCTGCAGGACCCTTGCTTTGTAGCTCAGGCACTGGGAATGCTCTCAGGTTGCTCTGCATGCATACTTTCTCTCTCCAGCTAGGTATGAGCTTCTTGAGGGCAGAAACGCCCCTTTATTTCTTTTGTTTCACCCTGCCATGCTTATCAGAGTGTAATCCACCCAGCAGTTACTCAGTAAACGCTTGATGATGGACTCGGGCTGAGAATTCTACACATCAGTAGGTGATCGTTTTATATCATTAACCCCCAACTTATAAATCGGCAGGGTTTCAAAAGCTGGTTTCAAAGAAGGCACTTAGGGAGCATATTTTCCCATAGAAACAGTGTTATAACTGGGGGTTAGGTTTCTAGGCCCACTCGTTTCTCAGAATATCCTACACATATTTATATACCTTCTTATTGAGCCACATGATTTGTCTGAGACTCACATTAGACTGGCAAGTACCTGTGTGGAATAAACTTCAGTTCTTTCAATTTAATGATTCATTTTAGTACAGCAACAGGGACTTGTGCAGGTTCCCACCTCGACTGGATGTATTTCATATTTTATGACACTTTATGTAGCATCAGGTAACACACTAGATACTTAAAAAATAACATTAAGAGGGAAAGAAATATTTTTGCTCATCATTAAAAAAGGATGCATGCACTTGTGTTTTTGCTTTTGTATTAAAATATTTTTTCAACAGTTTTTAACTGCTTATTACAGGGCCACCTGGACTTACCCAACCATTCACACACACAGATACATACACAAACATACAACCACATACACCCCCTTATAGTAAGAATCACAGCCTCCAAGCATGGCCATTTATGTTTCTGTATAAATATGAATGTACTCTGGGGCAGCTCTGTCCAGGATGGGGCCTTCCAGCCAGTCAGGGTTGCTGTGTTTGGGACCATGAGTACAAAAGTACATGCACCAAAAAAAAAAAAAAAAAAAAGTACACGCATCAAATGCCTGCTGTTGTACTGCTCCCTACAATATTCCCTGGACACTTAGGTAACCAAAAAAGCCATACCTTGGCCCTTGTTCTCATTCAACGGCATCCCCCAAAGATACACCTAATTGATTTTCCAGCATGAAAAGCAAGACTGGTAGAAAGGGCTCTCCTGTGGACACTCTAGAAGAGCCAAACTAAAACAACAGGCAAACAGGAACCTCTCCCAAACCGCACATGCTAATAAACTCACATACTAAATGTGCCTCTCCCCAGGTTTCAGAATTCACGGCTGCCTTTCTAACCCAAATCAGCATTTAACGCAGCACAGCAGAGATGTCAGGTTAATGACCATGAAGTGTGAGAAGTACCAGTGCATTTGTATCACATCTGTCTTTCAGCAAGAGTTATTACCAAGACACACAAGGAACTGTGGTCTCTTCTCCACCCTTTTGCGCCTGGCTCATCCTTGATTGGTTGACTGGGCTGACCCTTTAATGGGAAGCTCTGAATAACTGGATGTTCTTATTAGCAGCCTTTTCCTTACATCAGCACTTAAAGAAAAGCTAACACACCTTCCTCTACTCCTCCACCACTGGGAAAAATATAACTTAATCAGGATATGGAGTAATTACCTAATATTCATCTTTCCTTGGTGTTTCCGGATGTTGCTCTGCTTCCAGCTCTGATCAGTGACAAGAGGGCAACTGTCTAACAAGTGTAGGAGACTGGGCTGAAAGAACCTGAATTCCAACAGACAACTTTGAAAGTATGATTGTTTACTTTTAAAAGTTTCACACGTGAACAGGGTACTGTTGTCTCTGAAAAATGCCAAGTGTGCGTGGGTTGGATTGATAGGCTTTATGTAGTCAGATCCCAGTTATTTGAACTATCATTCTAATTTGAGGATGGCAGATGTTGGCATGCCTGCTGCCCCTCCCCCCTGCACCCCTGGCAGACATCACTAATGGATCGCAGTGCTCTTTCTTGTTGGGCCCAGACATGAGTTAATTAATACCATTTTCAACACCTGGCTCCAATCAATTGTAGGTGACACATAAGTTGCAAACAATTAGCTAGTCCTGTTCTAATTGATTTAGTACTTTAATTTTTTACCTTTAATGCACCAGACAGTTTGACTAAGGTAACATTATTTTAGCAACAACCTCTCTATTCTCAGCTCATCCCTCTGCTAATCTGAGCTGCAAATAATATTAGCTATCGGTCACTGCATGTTTATTGTGTGCCAGACACTTAATGTCTAAGTGCCAACTTATGTCTGTGTGTCCTTACAAAAATCCCAAAGCAGGGCTTCCCTGGTGGCGCAGTGGTTGAGAGTCCGCCTGCCGGTGCAGGGGACACGGGTTCGTGCCCCAGTCCGGGAAGATCCCACATGCCACGGAGCGGCTGGGCCCGTGAGCCATGGCCGCTGAGCCTGCGCTTCTGGAGCCTGTGCTCCGCAACGGGAGAGGCCACAACAGTGAGAGGCCCGCGTACCGGAAAAAAAAAAAAAAAAAAAAAATCCCAAAGCAGGCAAGGGTAGCTTGAACCTGATCTGTATCACAGCTTCCAGCAACTTTCCCTGGTGACTCCCTGGCTGAGCTGGTGGCCTCCCTTTAGCCTCCTCCAGTGCCACCACTGCACTGCCCTTGTTGTATTACAAAAGCAAGCTCATGTGGCTGTTTTGTCTTCTCTATTCAACTCCATGAAGGCAAGACCCGTGTCTTAGTCACCTTTGGATGCACAGCCCCCGGCACGTGGCTGAGTTCATAGTGGGTGTTTGATAAATATGTTGTAAGAATGTTTTTGTTTCACAATGTTTTGTTTTGTGTGTTTTTTTAAAGCTCCTGTTTTCAAATAAGCTCCAACTCATGCTCTACACTGAACAGATGATCCGTGACAACTGCTACCTCTGGTGGTTATTTAACATCCTAACAGCAAGGCGTGCGGGTGCGGGAAGTGGGGGGCAGAAATGAGGCAGGGGCCAGGGCAGCCCCCAGTGGCCTGCTGGCATCTGCTCTTGGCCTCACTCTCCTCTGAGCCGTCCAAAGCCCCGGGGTCCCTCATTCTCTGCTTCTATGTTTCTACCTTCACTCTTCACTGCAATTTTTTGTGTGTGCCTTTCTCTGACTTCCAAATGGGATCGTGTTCGCCTCAGTTCTGTAATCCTAGCACTTACTAACATGCTTGTGCAGTGCTGCATAAAGATTCTTTGCAGAGATTTTTAGTAAAAACAGCACTGGCCTGAGTGGGAAGAGCAGGGAGCTGCTTCCGGGACCGCCCCCGCCCCCCCACCCCCCATCCCGCGCGGGGAGTTTTCTTGCGCCGCGGTTTCTGCGCTTGTTCACGAGGGAACACCTGCCCCAGCAGGCCCGGCGGCGCCCAGAAAATGTGATAGTGCCTTTAAGCACTGTGCCAGGTGAAAAGCAGGTTACCACTTCTCCTTTCCCATGGACGGGGCCCTGAGCTGTCACCAGCACATCCCCATCCCCCTTGGGTCCGGCCCGCTGTCCTCCAGTCCCTGTGCAGCCCGCTCCACCGTCCTCCGTGAGAACCGGCCATGCCCTGCCCCAGTCGGCGGAGCTGTGGCCTTTCTACCACTACCACTGCTCACGGCGTCTTCTCGCCTCCTCTCCTCACCACCTCTCCGCACGGATTCTTAGGAGGATCAAGCGTAGCCTCCCAGGGGGGCCCTCCGAGCCCTGCGCTGACTTCCGGCTGACTACCTGTCAGCTCCTTCCGACCCCACCCGCCGCCCACGCTAAGTTCAGGTGCCACCTGCACAAGTCATCCTCCACGCCCACCGCCGTGGATCCCGCTCAGGGAGTGGCGTCACCATCCACCATCCGGGCAGCTGCCCAAGCAGCCGCCCGGGAGTCACCCGGGCCTCCCCGCCCTCTGCACCACGGCTTCTTGCTCCTTGTCCTGCTCGCTCGACCTCCCCAATACTTCCCAGGTGGGTACGCTTTTATCCCCATTGCCACCACGCTGGCTGGGACCACGGGCAGCTCCCCACGGGATTACTGCAACACTGTGACAGCCTGCTGGTTGGTCTGCCTTCCGAACCCCGACCAATCCCTTCCTCACAGCCACTGATTCCTGAAAGAAAAATCTGATCGTATCCTCCCCTTTTTAGACTTCTTCCCCAACGTGGGTGTCGCTTCCTCCCGGAAGCCTTGCTGATGTGCTTCCACAGAGCCTGTAGGAGCATGCCTGTGGGTCTTCTCCACCGAGGGCGCACCTTGCTTTCCTCTGAACAACATGAGCTACTTTATCACTCCCTCTGGCAGGCCCTCCAGCCTGCCACTCAGTGGCCATCTCCCACTTCCTCCTCGCGGCAGAACGAAGGCACCATTTCCTCCTGTGATGAGGGCAGATCTAGATGGATCTAGGCTAGGGCACGGAAATGACCCCATCCTATTTGTCAGGGATGAATTTAGGGGTGAGCATGCCTCAGTTCTGGCCAAGAAGACATAAGGGGAAGTTGGTTGGTGGCTTTTGAAAGGCCTCTTCATTCTTAAACAGGGATGCACGAGAAACCGTTCTTCATCTGCTCTGGCACTGGTGTGAGAGGATGGGATGCCTGCAGCCTTTCGGTACCTATGAGGAGAGCTAGCTGATGCTCTGAGGTTGACATATAGATAGAACTTGATGTTGTCAATGAGCACTAAATTGGTCAACTGGGGACAGTCTACATCTGGACACTTTTTTTTTAGATGAGATACTAAGTCCCCTTTTTGGTTTAGGCCCTTTTGAGTTGGATCTTCTATTACTTGTAGCCCAAACAGATACAGCTTCTTAGGGCATTTTCACTTTCTATTTTGTCTCAGAGGCACTTAGGTATAAATCTTGTTTCTCCTGTGAGACCATGGGCTTTTTAAAGGCCATGTTTGCATTTGATATATCCTTGTAGCCCCCAAAGGCAGGCTTGGTTATCCCACTCCTGTGCCTGAATGAAGAGCAAGCACTGTCTTCTGGGCCTCATACTGTGAGGTGCCAATACCCTTCAAATGGGTCTCACCTTCTTCAGGGGCTTAATTTGTTTTGTTTTTGCTTATGTTTTCAAATGTTCAACAAAAATATAAAAGTTCTATGGTCAACTCCAGGAGGCAGAACCTAGCTCATCCATCCTTATACACCTTTTAGTGCCGAGCACATGCTTAGTGCAAGGTAGACACTCAAAATGTTTGCTAAATGAATAATTTGCCTCTGATGAGTCGAGGGCACCTAAGACTTTTATAGTGTCCTAGGCTCATAATGATGAACAGTAATTATGAACAAACTGTGCTAAATATATCCTGGTCCTGGGACCTCACTAGTGGTTAAGTTGTTGTTTGTTTGTATGAGAGCCTTGATCCCACCAAGATGCTAAGACTTTAAAATAGAACAACAAGCAGAGCCAGGCATTGGAGAATGAAGCAAAAACTAAAGTTCAAGCAGCAGACGTGCCTGCTGAGTGCGCACTGAATGCCCATCTTGTTTGTGCCAGGCCCTGGGGTCACAACCACAGATAAGACAGGCCCACTGTCCTAAGAGGCTTTGCACCTGCAGGGTGGGTGGTGAAAAACAGACAACTTCCAAACAGTGTGGTCAGTGTTATAAGAGGTTAGGTAGAGGGTACACAGGGATGCCCAGGCCAGACTTGGTGAGTCAGGGAGGCCCCCCAAGAGGAACATTTATGCTGCATGTGAATGCAGCGGGGGAGCTAGTTAATCAAAGGGGCACAAAGAAAGGAGGACAAAGGAGTAGCATGATCAGGCTTGTGGTTTATGACAAGCCCATTCTGGCTACATTATGGGCTGCAAGAGGCAAGGCTGGACTCCGGGAGACCAGCTGGGAGGCTGCTGCAGTAATTTACTGCAGAATAACAGAGGTCTCCTCTCAGGCTAGAAACAGGTTGATGACAAATGACATCAGGCATGGGTCTTTAAGAGCTCGTGGTACTGTGGATGTTGCCCAAAGGGTGAGAGCTCTGGATACCAAGCCTCCCATCTTTTGAATTCAGGACACAGAATGGGTTTGAGTTGGAGGCAACATGGCACAGCCTAGTGGTTTAAAATTTCTACCTGCTGGTAAAACTCTTTGTTAGAATGAAATATGAGAACCTGATACTTTAAAAGAAGCAGAGTAGCCCTGTTGAACCTGGCGTGTATGTGTGTATATGGATGTACATGTGTGCACACATGCCCATGCGTGTGTGACGTCATGCCCCTTCATTCACACCTATCCCATGGTTACGTGCACCGCAGGGACGATTCTGGTCCCAACACAGTGACCCAGCTCAAGCCTCTTCGACCCTCAGTTTTTTTTAAAAGTCCCATGAAGGGGCTGGACCTCAGAATCTCTAAAATCAAACACCTGCCTTGAACTTCCAACTTTGGGCAGCAAAAGGGTTTGGTAAATTAAGGGTCCTGGATAACCGAGCACAAGGGTAATCTGCATTTGGAGGTTGACGATTCTCTAGCTCAGAGCCTCTCAGCCAGTCTGCCTGGTTAAGGTGCAGGTGGGCATCAGCCCCAGATAGCCAGGCAGGGCCTGGCTGTCCAGAGCCTCGAGCTGGGGCCATCTTCCTCCCTACCACGGTGTGACGTTTCTAGGTGAGCCATTATGAGAGAACAGGCAGGAAGCACTGCTCCAGGCAGGAGACGGGAAAATACCCACTTGAGCCTGGCATCACCTTCGGCCACTCACTTCCACCTCTTCTGCCTTGAAAGTGTCTAGTAGCTTTGTTAATGACACACAGCAGACATCCACCCACTTCCAACTACACCCTGGGAAGGTGAGCACAAAACCAGCATGGCCAGAAGGTGACAAGTCATGCGGCCGAAGGAGCAACGACAAATGGGAGCCCTTCAACCTGTGCGCTCAACCTTCCACCTCTGCCTGCTCGGGGAATTTGCTCTATGGCCTCCCCCTCCAGCAGCTCCAAACTCTCCCCGTGTCTCCTTTGACATGCATACTTTTGGTTACAGTGAAAAAACATCTTCTATTTCAAGGGAGAAATATTCAGAGAGAAATCATTGCTTTCCTCGAGAAGGTTGAACCCAGGGCCTGTAGTTCACACACGCCCACAGAGACGCTGAGAAGTTCTGAGGAAGACTCAAGACGGCACAGTTCACTTACAGGGAAGCAGCAGCGGACGGAGGGTTCCAAAACCAGGTCTCCGTGCTCAGAGCCACAGGTCTGAGGAGGAGGTTTTAGTCTAACTGCTTTTGGGTTTCCTATTGTAGTGACACATGACACATAAAAAAACAAGCAAGCAAAGCCCTGGGACTGAATTATTATAACCTTAGAATGATTTATGAGGCCTGGCTTCCTAAGACCTCATCAGCACCATGATGACCAAAAATATTGGCCGGTCTCAGCGGTCAGCTCACTAACAGAGGCAGCGGGTCCCCTCTGCTGCTCACGTCCCCTGGCACCAGCCAGGCGTCAGGACCAGGGAGTGGGCCTGTCCGAGGGTTGCTTGGGTGCACACACCGATGGTACAACCTCCAGGGCTGGCTTGACACCTTGCAGCCCTCCGGCCTTGGCTTTTTGAGGCTAAAGAGATGCTGCCAGACACCACTCCACCAGAACAAACAAGCCCAAGAAACACCTGCCAGAAAAGCGTGAAGCAGATAAAATGCGCTGAGATGCTCCCCGTGGAAGTGTTTCCTGGAAACATTTGCCACAATGACAGCCTTTTCCTCACTGTTCCAATGAAAGAGTATCTTTCTACCAACAAGGGGTCAGGAGCAAAATCCAGCTCGTGGAGCTGCATATGTATCCCATAATACTAATGGAGGCCGGTGTGGTTTTGAGTGGGAGTGTGAAGACCTGTATAGTTCTTCCTTAGGGAGGCTTCTCTGTGTTGGCTAATTATAGTCTGAGAACTATTCAATTCAAAAAACACTTATCACGTTCCTACTGCATACAAAGCATTGTGGGTGACAGCATAGTACAGAGGTAAACAAACAAACAAACAAACAACTCTGGAATCAAGTGGGCCAGGGTTTGTGTTCTGACTTCCACTCACTCCCTGTGTGACCTTGACAAGGTTACATAACCTCTCTGTGCCTGTTTCCTTATCTGTAAAATGAAGGTAATAATACCATCTACCTTATATGATGGTTGTAAGGATGATACTTAAAGCACTTAGAGTAACTCCTGACCTCTAGTAAGTAAGTACTCAATACCTGTTGGCTATTCATACTCTTTTTGCACCTCAATTTCCTCATCTATAAAATGGGCATAATAACCAAACCTACCTCATAGGGCTGTTGTAAGGATTAAATAGAATAATGAATGTATGCTGTTTAGCAAAATAGTTTGCACATAGTAAGTTGCGTAATGAATGCTAGTCATTGCTATTCCTAGAAGATCCTCCCCAAATTATTATAAAAATAAGACACCTGGATCTCACAGTGCATGCAACAAAGAAATTCTTTCTTTGAACAATTTGAGCAAAGGACATTTTGTGACTATCCCCCCATCACCCCCTTCCACCCAGTTATGCGCAAAACACTGTGCTTTGTATTGAGTAAGCTCCACAGTGACTCTCTCAGGAGTTCTGACGTCCTTCCAAATATTCTAGGCTTCCCTTTAACCTGATACTGACATGCCATCCACTCTTCCCTTTAAGCAGCTATTTAAAATTCTGGCTTTGTAAAACAGGGAGCAAGGCACACGTGCTTCTCCTGCAAATGCTTCTAAGGCCTGTCCACTTGGCTTGGCAGGGAACAGCAAAGTGGTGTTCTATGGTATCATACACCAGAAGTAGACTCATAGCTGCTAACCTTACAGAGCTCTTCCTCTACCCTGGCAAAGTGCTGAGTATGTTATATGCATGACATTGCTGAAACAAGGGCCCTGGGGAAGTTTCAGGGTGTCTGAGGTCCGCTGGTGGGAGCAGAGCTAACCTAAATCCATGCACACAAACTCTGGGATACCTGCCTCCCTCTCAAGGTAAGTCCCCCCAACTCATCCAAGGCTATAAGGGTATAAGATCACTCCCATTATTCTCTTGGTAGGGCAATCGGTCCTTTTTTTTTTTCCCTTTGTCCAACCCTGCCACCTAGTGGCCATTCAAGCACACAACCATAGGTCTTCCCAAAAGGCAGGAGGGACCTGACATATCAAATCCAAGGTGAAGAAAGAGAGAAATGAAGCGCGTTGCCTAAAGTTAAAGGGAGAAGGAAGCCAACGTGAACAGTGTGGAAAACACGCACCCTAGAGTTAGGACATGGTTCTGATTCAGACTTTGCCTAAATTCCACCTTCAGCAAGATGCTTCCTTCAATCATTCAACAGACATTGGCTGAGCACCTACTACATGCCCATTGCTGTGGCAGATGGTGGGGACATGACAATAAGCAAGGAGGACAAGTCTATCTTCATAGTCCAACGAGAGGGGAAGATAATAAAACTGGGAATCAACATGACAACACTAGTTAATATAAATCAAGGACTTATTCTGTGATTATTACTCTTGCTTTAAAAATGAGTGGGAGACAACTACTGAATCCCGCACGCCTACAGCCCGTGCTCCACAACAAGAGAAGCCACCCAATGAGAAGCCTGCGCACCGCAACGAAGAGTAGCCCCCTCTCACCAAAACAAAGTCCAAGCACAGCAACAGAGACCCAACGCAGCCAAAAATAAAAATAAATAGATTTATTTTTTAAAAAATGAGTGGGAGAACATGTAAGCTATGATTAATAAACCTTTCTAAGTTTCTGAAAATGAGGTTGTTGGACTAGATGCTAAAAGATTTCTAAGGCCTCTTTCCAGCTGTTTCTTTTTACTTGTAGGACTTTTGGGGTAGAGCTTAGACTAGAAACCACGTCACTTAACCAAGAATCTAGGGCTTTCTCTTCATATACAGTGCTAATCAATGCTTATTAATAATAACTTGTAGCTATCAAATGCTTACTATATGTTACATCCTGAATTAATATCAGCTCGTGCAATCCTTTTTCCAAACTATGAGATATGTTTAAAATGGAAATAATACCTGAGTAAAAAAAATCATGCTCTAAAATGGTTAAAAAAAAAAAAAAAAAAAAGAAGCTTGCAAGATAAATGGAGAGAAGCTTCCAACCCAAACCAGGTGTAGGATTCTTAACCACTACTTTGTCTCTGATCTAGTTACATGGTGGATTAAAAATACTTACGTACTGGTGTCCTCAGGTTCTGAGGACTAGAATGGAAAATGGGCCCAAGCAAACAATGGTTCAAAGAGCAGTTACTGTCCAGGAAAATAAGGAGCACACTTCTCAACAACAACATTGTTTTCGGGGTAGCTCTGGGACTCCAAAAACAGTTGCAGAGCTTGCGAGGCCATGTGCAGGCAGACCAACCCCTTGGCTTTATTTCTGATACCAAATGAATAAAGCACGTTCCAGCAGTTCCACTGAGTACATCAGAGATCAGCAAACTCTCCAACATGGTATTGCCTTCACCTTTATTCTGTCCTCCCTGGTGTATCTATGCTGTATCCGTGGTGGGAGCGATCAGGCAAACTCCCACAGTGATTCTGCAAATGGAGGCATTGGGTTCATGGGGGGCCTTTGCTCCAGAGCCACAGGGAGCTCTTCCTGCTTCCTGCAGCAGGACCACTTCCCCCTAAACCTGGGAAAGCAGACCCTGTGGGACCTGGAGCTTCCCAGTTTTGTAAAACCCTCACCTCCCTGGCCAGGGTCTCCAGAATGACACTCCAGTGGGCCAGAGTGAGGACATAATGCTAGATACACTGAAATGTTCAGCCTGTAATGCTCTGCTACCCTTCTCCGAATGGCAAAATCTCACTCAACTTTCTAGGTCTAGAGATCCATGCCTGCCTTGCCCAACCACCACCCCTGACGCAAGCCAGGTCCGCCCATCATAAGAGCTGCATGCTTCCATAGTACCTAGCACAAGATCGAAATCACTGGTTTGTCTGTCTGTGGACTGTGAACACAGAATATGGACTGGGTGGCTTACCCATCCTTATGCACTCAGTACCCAGCACCCTGTCTGGATTGCAGAGGTACTGACTTGCAAAGAACTGGAAAGTAGAGCAAGGAATTCCAGGGCTGGACGAGGCTTAAGAGGTCATTTCGTTTCAGCTCCTGCCCAATATAGGATTTCCTTTGAAATGTCATTAAAGAAAAACAAAAGTTTAAAGAAGTATGTGTGTACATTCATACATATACGGCATCCTTCTACCAGAATGAAGCGCATGGTGGTAAAGACACAAAGAACAAGATCCACTCAGGTCTTCTTTCTTTGAGAGTTAGCCATTATCTTTCTTGAGAAGTTTTGTTTCCTTATTTTTCAAGAAATGCATGCTACTTAGAGAAAAACGTGTGAGATACATTAACATGGATACAAGATAACGAAAGTTAACATGTTGCTATATTTCCTTATCTTTTCTCTATGAGTTTTTAAAGTAGCTGAAATCACACTCTATTATACAATTTTATGTTTTGCTCCTTTTCAGCAGTGGCATTTCCTAAAGTGATTATAATCTCTTCATAAGCATCCTGTTTTAAAACTTTTATTTTGACATAATTTCAGACCTAGAGAAAAGTTGCAGGAATAGTACAAAGAATTCTCTGATACCCTTCACCCAGATTTGGATTCCTCCAATGTCAACATTTTACTATATTTACTTTAATTTCCCTGTACTCCCCCTCTGAGGGCGGGGTGGGCAGGGCGGAAGAGAGAGAGATGATGTTTTTTACCCCCAAATACTTCAGTGTGTATTTTCTACAAATAAGGAGTTTTTTTAAATTTTATTTATTTATTTATTTATGGCTGTGTTGGGTCTTCGTTTCTGTGCAAGGGCTTTCTCTAGTTGTGGCAAGCGGGGGCCACTCTTCATCGCGGTGCACGGGCCTCTCACTATCGCGGCCTCTCTTGTTGCGGAGCACAGGCTCCAGACGCACAGGCTCAGTACTTGTGGCTCATGGGCCCAGTTGCTCCGCGGCATGTGGGATCTTCCCAGACCAGGGCTCAAACCCGTGTCCCCCGCATTGGCAGGCAGATTCTCAACCACTGCATCATCAAGGAGTTCTCTTAAACAACCTCACTATAATTAATATACTGCTGTTATCCAATCTGCAACCTTACTCAGATTTTGGCAATTCTCCCAATAATGTCCTTTACAGCAAAAGAAAATCCAAAATTCTACGCGGCATTCAACTGTCTTATCTCTTTAATCTCTTTTAATCTGGGACGGTTCCTAAGTCTTTGTATTGATATTTCACAGAGTTGATATTTCTAAGAGTAAAGGTCCAGTTATGTTGTAGAACGCTCCTCAGTTTGGGTTTGTCAGCTGTTTCTTCCTGATCAGATTCAGGTTTTGCACTTCTAGCCCATAGAAGTGAATACACATAATTTTTAATGATTTCAGTAAGATTCCATTTTACATAGGCATTTCCTGATTGCAGAATCTTGGGCTCTTTTATAATTTTGCTATAATTGCAAAATGAAGCTCTTTCTCTTTCTACCTACCAACTATCTATTGGCCTTTCTCCATTCCATTCACTTCTATATTTAAGGATATATTAACAACTTTTTCTAAGATGCTGCTGTCAACGTGCAGTCCCACAACTGATAACCGGCCTTGCACACTGGCATATTACAAGATATATTTTAATTTAGGGAGACAAAAAATAATATTGCACTGCTGTTTCAGTAAGCTTTTTTGTCTTAAAGTATGGCTACAAACAGCACTGCTCCTCTCATGATTGACCCTGAATACATGTGTTCGTTTGCTCACTTGTTCATTCTTTTGTTTGTGTGTTCCGTCATTCATTCAGGAAATTTTCAGAGTGTCTGCTTTGTGTCAGTATTCTTCTAGGTGCTGACATCAAGCTCTCGTGTAAAGAAATAAACACGGTAATACAGATTATTCTAAGGGCTATGAAATACCCTGGTATCAAATAACGAGAGGGGGCGCTCCAGATGGAGCAGGCAAGAGCCTGGGGCTGAGACAGACACAGAGGCAGTATGGCTGCAGCTGGGACGCACAGAGGAAGAAGGGAGCCTCTCCAGTTCCATCCCATGATACTTATCACGACTATCCTCAAAATGTCTGCAAAACCTGCCCTTTACCAAAAACATGAACCCCCAGATCGACCAAGCCCAAATATGCATTTCTAAAGTGTGCCCTTCTCCTTCCTGTTCGTCCTGGTCAGCAGAGTCTGAACTTCAGGGTGTGGCCATTTGTGAATAATAATGAAAGCTTGAAAATGCCCAGAAATTAGAGGGAACTTACAAACCATTCTGATGTTGCTCAGCCTTGCAGTTACCTGGACATCAAGGAATCATTAATGAGTCAGGCTGTCTCAACATTAGATTAATGGCCAGTTTCAACAGTGGAAAGGGGACAGATGGCCAGGAAGAGAGAAAGGTGTGTGTGTGTGTGTGTGTGTGTATGTGTGGTTGTGTGTGTAATCTCCTCAAATAACTGGGGTGGTGGCTGCAGCCATGAGCAAGGAAAGAAAAGCAACCAGTCTGTGTTGTGGCCTGAGGCTGGGCCAGCAGCAAGTCCAGCTCCCCAGGCCCATTCCCTCCTCTGGGTTGTGTCAGAGTGAGTCAAAAGGCAAGAAACTAGAGGATTGTCCCAGGAACTAATCCTGGGAGAAATATACCCCCCCCACAAAATAATGCCTATTTAGTGCTTAGGACAACTGGTTTCCATACACTCAGGGAAAAAGCAGATGATACCATCAAAAAATTGTTTTTCTTACATAAAAATTTCGTGAGATAAAAAATTAGACTATATAAAAATATGATCAATAATCATTAGAAAACTCTATTAAATATTGAAAACAATTACATTAACCTACAAGGTGTGTGTGCATATTCATTTTCTTTCACATCTTTCTTTTGAGGAAAAAGAGCCCCAAGGCAATTAATCTGATGTATGAGTAACAAACAGCCTCTTACAATGCCAGGCTCTCAAATCTGAAGTGCACCTAAGGTTTCTGAGAGCAGAGAAAGGTTTAAAAAAAAGAACAAAACAAACAAACAAAAAAACAACTATTAAAAGCATTACTAATATAAACACTACGATTGTATCCTCCACTTGGGGGATGGAGATCCAGGACAATGGAGATGATAAACATTCACCAGGGACACGAACTACCACTTGGTGAATGAAAGATAGCAGATGAGATTTCTATTAGGAAGGCTCTTGTTATTGAAGACACAACAGAAGCTGAACAATCAGGTCAGTTCCGGTAATTAAAAGCAGTTGAGTAATTAACAAAAGATTGATAAAGGTGTCAGGATAAAATCATATTTCAACAGAAGATGACATATATGGGAAGGTTTTTATATTTCAACCATTATCCTTCTGTTTTGCATTTTCCTTTTAAAAATATGTAGGAAACAGTAGTGAAATAGCTATCACCTAGTTAGCCTAAATCTGACTTTCTGGAAGCTGTTAGCAGTAAGTGTAAATGAACTAAGGCAAATAATTTAAACTAGCAGCACTAAAGCAAAAGACTTCAACGTGGGCAGTGGTGAGCTGGAGTCTGAAAGTCAGGATCACTAGTAGATATACAGTTGGTGGCTAAAACCCCTATTTTCTGGTTGGTTCTGTGTCTCTCCCACAATCTCAAGGAGTAAAAGAAGCCTACAGACTGGTAAGGATTGGCCATAACTAGCACTGGTGGCAGAGCTTTGGCAAAAAAGTCCACTGCAGTTTAATAGGTGTGAGCCTTAAACCTAGTGGCATTTTAACCATTTTGCTCTTTACAGATATTAAAAAAAAATCTAACCCTAAGTTTAGAATAACTGTTTCAAGGCAAAAAACCCACCCCCAAACCCAAAAACCTTATACACCCAGCCCCTTTCACTGTCCTAACTCATCACAGGCTGAGAATTTCCAGATGACAATGATGCCTGATGGCTCATTTTACACAGTTCTCTACTTCTCCACCAGGGGGTGAAGTTGGCCAGCATTTGACTGAAAGAGAAAATTATTTTCAAACTTGGGTATCCTTTTGCATAGTGGTAGAAAGACGTTCACATACAAAAAGGGCCCTTCCCCTCCTTTCGCTTCTTCCCAGTACATTTAATCCTGACTGATTAGCAAAGCACTCCAGCCCTTGTGCGGCATGAGAGGGAAGGGACATGATTATGGCTGAGAGCAAGCCAGCACACATTATCAGCACAGTCCTGTAGGTTAGGTTGGCAGGCCCATTCTCCCAAAACTTGAGATCAGAGTTATGGTTTTGCCGAAGCTGATACAGTTTCAAGGATATTACTTTTTTTTTTTTTTCTTAAAGGAGAATTTTCCACCAGGCCTGTTTTAGCCAGCTGATGCCTCACACAGGGCTGGCTCCTTCCTGCCCGGCTCCTTTGCAGGGCCTCCGTCCCAGCAACCACAAAGCCACGGGAGGGCTGAGAGCACCCGCCCTGCCTTCCTGCAGGAACGGTGGGACCTTTCCACCCCGGGGGAGGGTGTCTGGTGGCCAGGAAGAAGCCCAGACAGCAATTCTTGGCTGGGCCTCCCTCCCCCTCACTCACGGGGTTAGGAGCTCTGGGAGGGAACTCAGGTCTAGCTGGGTCAAGCCGCAGCAGAGGACACACACACACACACACACACACGCACACAGGGCCAAAGCCTGTTCCTGAGTTCAGAAGCAAATTGGAGTTTTAGCGTCTTGCTGAAGGCAAAATGGGGTGGAGGGAAAGACGTGGAGCGTTGTGCTCGTTCTCCCATGTCCGGGGACAGATCCAGTTTTTTGTGGATCCTGAGCCTTATACAATTTGGGGTCCTCTTTAAAAAAAGAATGCAAAATTAGGAATGAGCTATAGGACCTCAGAAGGGGTCCTTGCCAATGAGAGATCCTGAGGCTTAAGCTTCATAACCACCATCAGCTCCTTCGTGGGCCCTGGAGTTCAGCATGCGTGGCGGGCAGGGGGCTCTCGTGAGCCTTATCTACAAAACAGCAATGGGGGGTTTCTCTAAGGCCACGTGCGTTGGTTCAGTCCCTGCCTCAGGGAGTGGGCTACGGAGCTGGGCAAGGAAGAAGGCAGGAGGTTCGGTTCCGCTCCCTCTTCATCCTGCCCACACGCATGGCAGATGCTCCATACACACTTGCTGACCCACCAACTCAAGTGGCCCCACTGCTTGGTCCCCTACCCGTCCCTCCCTTCTTTCTGGCTTCCCAGCCACACTTCAGGTTTCCACATCAAGGAAGATTACTGCTGAACTGTCTGTCTGCAGGGGTGAGTAAGTCAGACCCAACCTATGAACAGGTTTCCTGCTCACCTGGATCATTCCTCACGGAAGGTGTCCAGGCATGAGTGACACAAACTTCAGAATCAGCCCAACAAATAATGATGTCATCACCATTCTTTGCAAACCTGGTATTTGGTGCAGCACGGGCACCTGGTCAGTAGGAAGCAAGGGGATAGCAGCTCTGTTGCTCAGGACTGCCCATTGCTCCAAGAGGACCCTAGGGACGAACTGCTCAATGGAGTGCAGGTGTTGCCCTGTGAGAGGAGAAAACCTCCCTGTCAGCAATCCCTGCTCCGCCCTGGCCAGCTTGCCACCCTCCTGACCAAGCCCCGATCTCCAGTTTGGGTCATCTTGTTAGAGTCTGGCCCTGTCTTCTCCTCCATGGCCCCTTCCAAGACCTCCTTGGATGCCAGGAAGGTGCCCACCATGCATCTTTATTGCAAGAGCACAAAATAAATTGATGTGAATTTAGAGTATCTAGCTAAATATAGCTATGCTTGCATGTTTCCACGGGACTTGTAAAAATAATATATAAACTCTCCTAATCTAGTGGCAAAATCACTTACTCAAAACTTAACAAGGAAATGAGGCAAAGCCTAAAAAAATGGAAAGCCATTTGGTTTAGTTATATAGCTTACTTTCATAGATGCTACAGTTTGGTATTTATAAGCAAACCAGCTGCTAAATGTTCTTTCTTGAACAAAACAGTGAGAACAACTTCTTACATATAAAAGTGTCTTCATGAAGCCATTTATCACAAGGAAAAAGTGTCCTGCAAATTCTTATCTGTAAAATGGAGCTAATATTGTGATGGGAATATATTATTTAATGGCCACCATTATTTGGGTGCTTACTATGTGCCAGGCCTGTGCTGAGCATTTCATATAGATTATTTCACTTAATTCTCTCAATAACCTGGTAAAGGATTATCTTCCACTTATTAATGTGAAATTTGAGACTTTAAGAGTAAGTGATTTGCTCAACTATTGCTGGAGGATTGACACTTGTTTTCAAGGCTTTAAAAGTTTTTTTAGAAATCATCACAACAGTCAAATGCAAACAATGATAATAGCCCATTTATTGAATATATACTATGTGACAGGCCACTGTGCTGAATTCATTACATGCATTGGTTCCTTTAATAGAGCCCTCTTGCAAGGCAACTGTCATTATCCCCATTTAACAGATGACGAAACTGAAGCGCAAAGATGCTAAGCCACTCTGCCCAAAGCATCTCAAGCAGCTGAGGAATGGTCTGAACTCTAGTCTCTCTGCTTATACTATGCCACCTCCCTATTGTAAAATGCACACAAATATTGATAGAAAGTTTGTTTTCAGTAACGGCCCGTTAGCTATTTCATATATAGAGATTTTTGAATGGCCTAGTAAAAATCACTGTATTCTTTCATGCCAAGAGAAGAAGACAGGTGAGCAGTGCTAGGGGAGATGAATTCTGCCCTCCGGGCCTCTGTCTCCAGCATCATCTGGGGCAGGAGGGAGGGCATAGGGGTTGGGGAGAGAGGGAGGGAGCTGCACCTCACCATCTTTGTAGACAGCATGAAAAGTAACACTAGCATGTAAACCAGGTTCACATCTGGACACATAAGGTTGAGACTTGCCAGGGGAACCAGTCCATGATGGAACGACCCAAAACGCATTTAGAATTTTCTTAGGCCGTTGTCCCCAAAGTGACTTCAACTTTAGCTGACCCAGGAGTCTTGCTAGCACATGTCGCTTGCTCATCTGAGACGCTGCCTTCACCATGGGGTGGGGAACATAAACACAGAGTGATCGACTTGTTGTGGGATCCACCGTCACAGTGGCCCAACTTGCACATGACAAAGAAGGTCACCTGGCAGAGAGGCCCAGTTCACAATGCTGGGGAGAAGGCAAACCAACCAGCTGAGTCCAAAGGACACAAACATATGAGAAAAACTGCAAAAGAGCAGGGATGGGGTGTCTTTGGAGGGCACTAGGGCACATTCCGCAAGGGCTTGATTTTGGAGAGTTCATCAACTGTGGATGGACCCCTGATCCAGATGCCCCCATGAAGCAAGGCAAATCAGCTCTCAGATCAAGAGAAAGGATGTTAGGGTAATGAGCATGAGAAATGGTGCTTGAGCACAGAGTTTCCAATACTAGCTTTCTGTTGGGGTTATGTGCTGTTGGCGTGACAGCAAAGAAAACCGGCCCAGAGACAAGGTCAGAGGCTTCCCTGTGTTCTTAGAGACCAGAGTGTTGGTGCAAACCTGGCTGCCACTTGAATCCCTGCAGCCCAGGCAGATTTTCTCAGACGAGCCTCACATGCACACTTCTGATCCCATCAAAGGCAAGGTTACAGGGACTCAGGCTTGGCTTCACGGGAGCAGCATCTTTCTAACAACTCCAAGCATCTGAAAATCGGAAGGGGATGCTTCTTGGGAAGGAGGGAGAGAGGGAGGTAGGGAGCTTGCCATGCCTGGACAGTTTCCAAGCACAGGCTAAAGGACCGCTTTTCAGGGTGTTGCAGAGGAGTTCCTTGAACTGGGCCAACAGTTAATATAACAAGATGCTCAAGTGGAAGTTTCCACTGTGGCAACAGGACTCAACAGATGGGAAAAATTCCAAAGCCGGGGCCAGAACCACTATATGGAAATTCCTAAGAAGTTGACCTAGCTGGCTCAAAGGTCCATAAGGAGGACATAAACAGATTCAGGATAGTGGAAAGTGATGGAGGATTTTGTGGGGCAGATTCCTCAGAAATGCTTTGATTCCCGGCCTCCCCAAGGTGGGTGGAGTGGTGGGAGTCCACTTTTCATCTCAAACCTGGAGACAAGAGGGCTCCTCGAGTTTTGGGATTGGTATGTGACACCTGCTTGAGGAACCAAAATGTGGGAGGGGAGCTGAAGCAATATAAGCTGACAGAGTAGAAGAAAGGGACTGCTCGCCCCCTCCCCTGATGGGGGCTTAAAGGGCACCAGGAATGCCAGCTCTGGTCTCTTTGAAACAGGCTCTACCCACCAGGGCTTCAGACTGAGGACGAGGGAACCCCAAAGAGAGAATCTGTATGGGAACCAGAAGTTGCTGGAGGATGGTAGCAACCAGCAGAAGGAGAGGCACTGCCCGAAGCCTGGGAGG
Source organism: Mesoplodon bidens (assembly GCF_964165515.1). Classification (NCBI taxonomy): domain Eukaryota; kingdom Metazoa; phylum Chordata; class Mammalia; order Artiodactyla; family Ziphiidae; genus Mesoplodon; species Mesoplodon bidens. The sequence continues at coordinate 128,062,679 of NC_138177.1, read as the reverse complement.
TCCTGGTGGAATGTGCTGGTGCGGGAGTCCTCAGGACGGCCATGGAAACAGCCAGGAAAGCAAAAGAGAGTCCATTCACCCACCAGCCAGGCTCAGAGAACCCAGTGCCAGGTATGACAACAGTGGTCAGGTAAGAACTTTCCTCTCTCTCTGCCTCACCTGGGCAGGCCTGGAATGGTGGGCAAGATGGAGAGAAGTCTTCTCGTACTCTGACCGTTCATAGACTAACGTGCGCATTTCCAATTTCCAGAAGTGTGTGTGTGTGTGTGTGTGTGTGTGTGTGTGTGTGTGTGTGTGTGTGTGTGTGTGTGTGTGTGTGTGTGTGTGTGTGTGTGTGTGTGTGTGTGTGTGTGTGTGTGTGTGTGTGTGTGTGTGTGTGTGTGTGTGTGTGTGTGTGTGTGTGTGTGTGTGTGTGTGTGTGTGTGTGTGTGTGTGTGTGTGTGGCTTATAGGGGCTGTAGGACTTTTTGTTACCTAAGAGTAACCAGAAACGTCAGAGGCCTGATCAAGTTTTTATCAGGAAATGGGGAAAAATACACCCCAGTGAATCAACTTTAAAGGCACAGTGAGAGACAAGAATAAAGCTGTGTCGTAATTATGTCTCACAAGCTGCGCTGTACAGTGTCCTAGTCACAGCTAACCTTTGCAGCAGTGCCTGCGGACCAGGCACTGGGATGAGGACTTTACAGACATGACCTCATCCAGGCCCCCAATAGCTCTGTGAGGCAGGTACTATCACCCCTTTGACAGAAAAGGAAACTGTGGCTCAGAGAGGTAAGGCAACTTTCCCAGAGTCACACAGGGAGGTGAGCAGAGTAGTAGCTCAGACTCAACCACAAGTCTGACATTGAACTCTGGACTCTCTTCTCCCAGATGAGTAGTTTTCAGCAGCCAGTGGTGACCAAAGCAGGATAGGGGCTTGGGATCTTTCCGTCCTTCCCTCTAAGGAGTCCCTGAGCTAGAAAAGCAGAGAGCCGAGTTTGAAAACCACTGAACTGCATGATCTCAGAAGTCTCCTCCAACTCTGGGGTTCTAGGATTCTATCATCTGGGGGTTGGGAGTGGAGAGGTGTGGACCCACAAAAGAGGACACGGGGAAGAGGGAAAAGCCAGCCTTTGTGTCTTGTGTTCCCAGAAAGGCAGCCGAAGGAGCTGGTTCCAGCAGGTGGTACCATAACAAACCTGAGGTTCAGAGAATTACAGTCACGTGTATAAATACGTAGTTCAGATAATGCACATAAAGCACTTAGCACAGGGTGAACACCAGAGTAAAAGCATTAGGTAAATGGTAACTACGACTGTGAAAAGTTTACATACACGTCTAAAACCCTCAACATGCAATTTGATGCAACATACTCAGCCACTGACATCACTGTGTCTGTTCCATAAGGAGCTGTGTTTATCATGGACGCTAAACTCTACTCATTGAGCCAAGAAAGGAAACGAACACATAAGATTAAGCTAGCCAAATCTAAAACAATTTGATTAAGTCTGCTCTTAAGCAGTAGGGGACTAGAAAGTCCTATGAAATAATCATGGAAGCATGATCCCTTTCTCCAGTAAAAAAAAAAAAAAAAAAAGTACATACACAGCATTTTGCAGATAATTAGAGAAGCCCATTCACTGATTCATTCAATGGATTACAGATCCATTGAAGCCTATTCATCGTCTTCAGGTTAATAATCTAGATCCAGGGGACACGACATGAGGTCGTCAGGCCAAAAGCTGCCTACGTGACCCCACAGTGGGGTCACCCACACTCCTCCTCTCAGTATGCTCACTGTTGCTAGTCTCGATCACGATACTAAACTTGGAATAGGTAGTCAATGTAACTGAAGCTGAATCTAATTTTAAACTTTTCAAGTTTAATGGACCCCAAATTAAGAATTTCTAAATCAGTGAACTCTGGTACCTAGAAATTTTAATTGCTTGGCATGCTCTTTCTTTCCTTTCTTCTGGTAACAAAATTCCTCCTTTTTCCTAGGGACCCTGTGCCATGTGCTTCGGGTACAATTCATCCTCCGTCAAGGAACACATGAACAAGCCCTGGCCAAGCAGATACTGCTTATTTTCTACTGCCTGCTTCTGGCCAGGTTGATTCAGGCAAGGAATCCAAACTGGGCAAGACCTCCTTGGTACTATTGTTAGAACAATGACAAAAGAGGCCCTCTCTTTTCTCTGAGATCCACAGCCGTGAAGATGATGGAAATGTAACGCTGTTGGCTACCTCTGCAGCGTACTGAGGGGGAGACTGCCTGAGAATGAAGCTGATGGGGTTAAGCAGAATCAAGAGATGGAGAGAGTGAAGGATAATGGCCTGATGTTTTTTGGAACACCTGGATACACCTATGCCTGAAGTCCACACGAACACGGACATGTTAGTCATTAAGTCAAGATACTAGTTTAAGTTGGACTTCTGTTACTTGCAACCAAAATAATTCTAACTAAGAAACCTGATCTAAATGAAGACAAAGCCCAAAAGGAAATTCCCATTTATGGGCAGTCCTCATGGAATTCTGGTCTCCTCTCTGACAATGATCCTTACTGAATTAGCTTTTTTTCCATCCTATGCACATTACTTTCATATCACCCTCTGCCCCTGATGGTTCACCTTACCAGTGCTGCCAGCCCATCAGACACTACTCCTGCAAAAATGATTAAAGTCACTGACTAGAAGAAGAAAATCACCTAAGTGGACAATAGTAGCTCAGTTTATAGTTTGCTGCCATCCAATACATCCTTGAAGTCTACTAATCTTATTCCAGTGAGCTACTCAAACTGCCCTGCTTCCCTCAAAAGGTACAGAACACTCTGGTATCTAAAATGACGTAGAGCCACAGGGCTCACAACAGAAGGAGAGATACACGTGGCGCAAGCGAAGTGGGCCACACAGGTCACAGCGGACAGGGTCAATGTAAATTCCGTGCATCAAAAAGCCACTCCGCAGACTGAGTCAGGGCATAGCACGATTTGGAGTTGGGAGAAATAACTTTCACTGAGTACTTCCCAGGAAGTTGTTTATTATTCTTTTAGAACTGGGATGGTAAGGAGATTTCAACTCGTGTGCCAAGTCTGGGCCATAGCCAAATGTCTGGGCTCAGCATCAAGAGCCATGACAGTCTGTGACATGCATAACAGGGGAGGGAGGAGGGATGAATATATATACTTGTTATTACAGCTGAAAATATTACACTTTATACTTGGGTGAAGCAAGGCCAGCAGAGAAATGCACACCTGGGCTAGAAGGCTCTTCTTGGGTAGCATTCAGGTGTCACACATCGTTGGTCTACATGGAGGGTGGTCCTCATCAGTCATTTCTATAGGGATGTTGTTTGCTGCCTTATGCGGCATCCTCCTCATGAGCACCCAGGGGGAAATGACCCTAAGTCTCAAAAGAATCACAATTAACCTTGCTTCCTCTGAGTAACTAGCATGCTTTTATCCTCTAGCCACCAAGAACTCCTAACTGAGCATGTTTTCCTAGTACTGACTGCTCAGAAACTCAGAGGCAAGACCACGGGGGCTGCTAGTGTGTGTACAGGCTCTCACTGAGGGCCTAACCTTATCTCGGATTTCACCTTACTTTTCCTTCCCCACCAATTTCCTTCCTTCCTTCTTTGTCTGAATCTTAACATATGTGTACTTAAAAGCCACCTCAAAACTCTCTGAAAGAAGACAGGCACATACACTAGATCAACAGCAATCAAAATAATGTACAACAAATCAGACAGTGAATAGAGGACAGGTTTATAAATGCTGCCTGTTGTGATAGCTGTTATGGGGAAGTTCCAAGCAAGCAGGGTGAGCATGTGGTGGGCCTTAGACCAGAGACAGCCCTGAGCCAAACTGTCAGGTCAACAAATGTCTCAGATCACGCCCTCCCGCCCTCCTGCACACCCCTCCCCCTACTCCAGCCTTCCTCAGGCAGTTGGGTGCCCTGTGGTCCATTCCTGCACGTCCCACACCTACTCTCTCCCTAGTACTGTTGGTTGCTCTCCCTTCCCCAACTTCTCCCACCAATCAAAGCAGCTCACACTCCTACAGGTCCCTGTACTTGACACTGGTAAGCTGTCAATGGTTGATAGCAGCTCAACCAACCATTTCTCTCAGGAATGAAGAGGGAGAAATCAAAGGACTAAATCACTAATGGTGGAATAGGCTGTAATGATGATACAGATGCAACTGAACAAGGGGATCTTCTTGTAAATTTCAAAAAAAATTCTATGGGAAGCAGTTACCACAGTGCCCAGCATACAGTTGGCATTCGATAAACAGTAGACACTAATTATGACTACTGTTGCTGTAATTATTAATCCTTCCACCACTGGATTACTCACTGTCTATTCCTCTATCACTACCATGACTACCACCACAGAGGTAACTGCCCCTTTTGAAACACTGGCTAGCCACAGATCCATAATCAATTAATGTATTTTAATTACATTCTATGGTTTATAAAGCACTTGCGTATACATCATTCTTTTTTTTTTAAAGAGGAGGGAACACTTCTTTTTATTCTTTTTTAAAACAACTTCATTGAGATATAAGTCATATACCATACAATTCACCCATTTTCATGTACAATTCAGTGTTTTTCAGTACATTCACAGGCACTGCGCAACCACTGCCAGAATGAATTTTAGAACATCTTCATCACGCCAAAAAGAAACCCTATACCTTTTCGCTATCCCCCCATGTCCCCCATTTTCACCTCCCAGCCCTAAGCAATGAATAATCTACTTTTGTCTCCATAGATTCCCCTATTCTGCATTTTCATATGAATGGAATCCTATTATATGTGGACATTTGTAACTGGCTTCTTTCACTTAGCATAATATATTCAGGGTTTATCCATGTTGTAACATGTATCAGTACTTCATTCCCTTTTACATCATCCTTTTTTACCTTCTTGGCAATCCTCAAGTTAAATATTATTTCCGTTTTACAGATGAGGATACTGAAGCTCGGAAAGGTCACATTTATAAGGTCCTAGAGCCAAGAAGTAGCAGAGCCAGGACTCAAACCCCAGTCTCATATAAATTTCTTGTTCTTTCCTCAACAAGTGGTTGCCAACTGTGTAGCTATTACATCAGAATAATCTGAGTGCTTCAAGATCCCTGGGGTTCACCTAATGAACATAGACGGCCCAGTGAAGGGACTATGAACTTGTATTTCAACAGGTACCTCATGTGATCCTGGGGAGCTGCTGGTGGGTGACCAGGGGCAGGGTCCTGGCTGACTAAGTACCCACTGTCCTCTCGGCCCTGTGCTGAGTACTGCAAGGGAGACATATGGAACCTTCTGCTCTCAAGGCACTGACAAAGCTACTGAGGAGGTAAGACTAGCGAAGGTGAAGAAGAGTGCACGACAGAAGACAGTGTTTGGCTTTGAAGTATTCAGAGCAGAGAAGATCACAGATGGTGGGAAGAGGCAGGGAAGGCCACATTACAGAGAAGGGAAGATTCTACTGGGCCCTGCAGAATGGGAAGGATTTCCAAGCAGAGGAGGGGTGAGCTGCGTGAGGTGTCCTCAGGAGAAATGGTAAACAGGCTAGTCTGGCTAGAAGAAAAGGAATAGCGGGAGCTGAACAAGAGAGGACTGGGCCAGATAATGGAAGTGGAGAAGCCAGAGAGGAGTCTAGGCTGGTGTGGTGGATGACATGGGGGCACTGACAGTTTCTGAGCAGAGGAGGAACTTCCTGAAAGTTGAATTGAAGGGACAACTGGTGTGGCGGTGCTGCGTACCATGAAGCGAGGCTGGGAGTGGAAAGCTGGTATTGGCAAGACCACCCAGGATGCTGCTGAACTGACCGGGATGCCAGGCGGCAGACAGCAAGACCAGGATCCCAGGGTCTGTCGATCAGAATGGGCTGAGGGGACGGGCTATGAGATGGGAGTGTGACCTGAGCCCTCTCACTCTCCAGGCGCTTTTCATTCCATCACAGCTGTTTTCGTGAGACCCATAAACACTGTAGGGTGGATTGTGAAAATGGCCGCACATCTGCCCCTCTCTGTAACCATCCTCCCTGCAATGTGATTCCACAGCTCCTCTCACCAAGAGGTAGAATCTATTCCTGTACCTCTTGAATCTACACTAGCCACATAGCTTCTTTTAGCCAACAGAATGTGGTGGAAGCAATGTTGTGGCAGTTCTGAGCCTTGGCCTCAAGACGCATCTGCTGTGTCTCTTGGTACCCTGCCCAAATGCCATGTGCACAAGCTCAGGGTAGCCTGCAGGACAGTGAGACACATGTCAGTCATTGTCATCACTCCAGCGGACAGCCAGGTGACCCCCAGCCTAGGTGACCTGGACCTGCAGCTGATTGAAGACACATGAATGGTCCTAGCTGAAACCGAAAGAATCACACACCTAGGCCCAACCCAAATCGCCAACCGACAGAATTATGGGATAAAGAAATGATTGCTATTTTGAGTCAGTGAATTTTGAAGAGGTTTGTTACACAGCAAAAGCTAACTGATACACAATGCAAATAACACTATCACCACATATCAGGGAGTGGTGCCACCTGAAGCCTCAGAAGCTTTTTCACTTAAGAAGTACATTACTTTCCCAGCTCTAAAGGAAGTTTTCTACCACTACAGAACTGTTATCTCATGACAGTCACATTTAGGTTTAAAGAGAGATGAGAGAAAAAATAGGGCAATAAGAAAGCTAATGTTACAGCTATGAGCCAATCTTCATTACAACACACTGCAAGGAACTGTCTGAATTCCTTGGCTGAAGTATCACTTTGTTGTTTTGGATACTGTTTGAAACAAGCAGCCTATCAACAGGGGCCTGGAAATAGTTTCAACACACAAAAAATTTTTATTTTAATAGTATTTGGCATGTAATCATAGATCTTTTCCCTGATCATGTTCTTAGCAAAAGAACATGGATTGATCTGTTTTTTTAAGGCATGGAAACATCGTAAATCATTTCAGAGGGGAAAAAATGTAAATAAATAGACATCTAATCATAGTACTAGTAGAGATGCATCTAACTTAGAAGTGTGAATATCATTTCAAAAGTAATGTCAAACGGTCACTTTGTTTTAAAAATGAAAGAACACTTACCAGTAAGACTCTGTGTAGCCCACCGTTACCAGGTTTTAGGTGATGGAATGAATCTGAAATAGAATGAAACAAGCATTCTGTAAGTAAATCACATTTGGAAAGGGTGTGCCTTCGATCCCAGTGACTGCCATCACATTGAGTATTTATTCTTTTAGTTAAAGATTAGCAAAGCTTTTTCTGGCTCCTGATGGAATAGGGAGAGTTTTTTGCCTACATATTTCAACTTCCTGAACAGAGAGCATTCTCTCATCTCCTTCAGGGAGTGTTCAAAGTCTGAGGCCAGGATAACTATAAATGGTAGTGTTTTTGTCCAAACTCCTCCAAGTCAGCGGAAGCCTCCCGGGTTGTTGCTCTTGCTTTGGTCCCTCCACTCCCTTCTGCTAGCACCAAGCCATGACTCCCTTTATGGAACCGATTAAAAAATGGATTGTCCAGTATAACTTGAAGGGCAATAGGAGGAGTGTACCAGGCTTTCCAATAGTGATCACCTGATCACAGATAACCACACCTTTTTATTTTATTGATAATGGTGAGCCTAAAGCCCTGTTGTTCAATAGAAATATAACACAAGCCACATATATAACTTTAAATTTTCTAGTGGCCACATTAAAAAAGCAAAAAGAAACAGATGACAATTTTAATATTTATTTAACTGAATTTACTTAGAATATTATCATTTCAACATGCAACCAATATAAAAAATGATTAATGAGACATTTGGCTTTTTTTTTTTTTTTTTTTTTTGTCATACTAAATCTTCAAGACCCAGTACATTTCAACTCGGGCTAGCAGCAGTCCAAGTAGTCAACAGCCACAGCAGTGGCTTCCGTAGCAGACACCATGGGCCTAGGGAATCTATCCTTGGCCTTCAGGTACTGGCAAGGCTCCAAAGTGAGTGAAACGCACATGGAGATTTTGTTTATCTATTTTCCTGCTCTTAGGAATTCATCGTTAATTACCGCATTCCATGATGTCATTTAGTAGAAATAATAACATAATAATAGCAAATACTGTATAGTACTTGCTATGTGTTCTCGGCAAGCTCCCATGTTACCTTAATGAATCCTCACGATAAGTTCACGAGGTACGTATATTATCATTCCCATTCTGTAATGAGGAAACTGAGGCACAGAGAGGTTAAGTAATTACTCAAGGTTATAAGGTACTGACAGAGCTGGGATTCTAATCTACGTAGCCAGTCTCCGGAGCCCATGTGCTTAGCCACTAAACTCTCAATTAAATTTGAACGGGTCAAAATAAGATAATTACTTTCAGTTTTAATTATAACTGTCAAGTGATCCAAGGTTGCTCCCATCATACATGGTCAGATAATAGCACTGATGGCAGATGGAGGACTGATGGGATGTACTAGCAAATTAAATTTAAAATAATTTGGGGTGGGAACACAAAAAGCACAGGCAAGCCTGGGGTCAAAAAGACTGTACTGCATCTAGGGGGCCTGTCTGGATGGCCAAGATGGAGGTGCAGGGAGAGGTTAAGGTGGGGTCTTTGGAAAATCGTGTCTTTGTGATTTTTCTGAGGGAAGAGTCTATCACTTTCATCTGATTCTCAAATGAGTCTGTAAGCTAGATATCTCTGTATCTGTCTTAGCAGGGGTAGGGAGTAGAAAGGAATTACATAAACATATCCTTTCACTTTATTAATCTGTGCCCCCCTCCAAAGAAATCATACCCAATGAGCAAAATCAAATCCACACACGTCAATTTCCTGCCCAAATGATAGGGAAGGAGGCTGGTGAGGGACATCATTTAGAATCAACAGGCCATGGGCTAAGGCCACTGGGGGTGCTGCCTCCCAGTCTCCCAAGGCGACCCCCGAACCTGCTGAAAATCCTTCAGTGGCTTCCTCTAGGTGATAGGATTAAGTCCAAGCTCCTTAGCCCAGTCTCCAAAGCCCCAGTGACCTCGTGCCTGCGCCCAGCCCACCCACTCAGACATAAATACAATTAGCCATAATACCCACTCTTCCTACTTGCATCCAGAATATAAAAGAGACCACCAACTTCCCATGGATATGGATGTCAGCATCCTCTCAGATATTAACAACCAAATTATAAATCTGCATTTTTGATCTTGCTATCTCATCTCCTTCCACAATGAACAGTAATTTAATTATTCTTGAGAGGTTTACTGAGTGCAAATTAAGGGCCACAGGCACTCTCCTGTGGGCATCTTGCCCTTTACCCACACAAACCTATTTACGGGTCCCTAAATGCTCCCCCGCCCCGCCACTCTCACTTCTCTGTACCTTTGCAGATTGTGTTCTTTTTGTCAAGCACGTCTTTTCTCTACAGTATCTGCCTGCCTTCGAGTCTCAATTAAAAAATCAACACTTCTGGGGAGCCTGTGTGAACTCCCTCGGCTGGCTTAGGGGCAACTTCTCTGCAGTAACAGTAGTAAAGTAGTATTCACTCAACTGATAATTACGTACCACTACTACCGATAATAATAAAAGCTGATTTGTATGGAGCATTTCAAGCGCTTTACGTGCTCCTTTAATCGTCTCAGTAACCTTATGAAATGGGTTATTACCCCATTTAGCAGGTGAGCAAACTGAGGCATAGAGGTCAAGTCAGTAGCCTAGGGTCACACAGCTTATAAATGGCAGAGCCAGACTGTAAACACAGACAGCCTGGTTCCAGAGCCTGCACTTTTTCTTTTTTTAAGTTGATGTAATTTGATTTACAGTGTTGTGTTAGTTTCAGGTGTATAGCAAAGTGATTCAGTTTTCTATACTGTATATATAAAGAATATACAGATATTCTTCTCAGATTCTTTTCCATTATAGGTTATTACAAGATACTGAATGTAGTTCTCTGTGCTATACAGTACGTCCTTGTTGTTTCTTTTGTACGTAGTGGTATGTATCTGTTAATCTCAAACTCCAAATTTATACCTCCCCTCACTTTCTCTTTGGCAACCATAAGTTCGTTTTCTGTGCCAGAGCCTGGACTCTTTAACGCTATACCGGGCCTGACGCCCTCTGTGTCCCACTGCCTTCTACTCTCATTGCCCCTGTACTTCCCTCTGTTAATCCAAGTGGCTCCTGTGTTTCAGTTTTTCATTTACTGGTCTCTCTGTTCACTTGTTTGCAGAATCTCTGGAAGTTGAGAATGTGTTTAACTCATCTTTGTCTTTCCAGGACCTTGCAATGTGTTTGGTACACAGCAGATGCTCCATAAAGGCACCCACATGAAAACACTGGCACAGCACTGGAAGGCCAGGGGCCAGGGGTACAATCTTGGGCCTAATAAAAACACACCAGGAGAAAGAGTCTCCAGATATGCACTTGAACAAAGCAAGCTTTTTTTTCTTTTTAAAAAATTTTTAAAATTTTATTTATTTATTTATTTATTTATGGCCGTGTTGGGTCTTCGTTGCTGCGTGCGGGCTTTCTCTAGTTGCAGTGAGCGGGGGCTACTCTTTGTTGCGGTGCACGGGCTTCTCATTGCAGTGGCTTCTCTCATTGTGGAGCACGGGCTCTAGGCACGCGGGCTTCAGTAGTTGTGGCTCACGGGCTTTAGAGCACAGGCTCAGTAGTTGTGGCACACGCGCTTAGTTGCTCCGCAGCATGTGGGATCTTCCTGGACCAGGGATCGAACCCCTGTCCCCTGCATTGGCAGGCGGATTCTCAACCACTGCGCCACCGGGGAAGCCCAACAAAGAAAGTTTTAACTTCATCTTTTAAATTCAGCCTGTGCTGAGGGAACGGTCATTTCCTAGGTCTGTTTTAATACCAGAGGGAACAGAAGCAATGCAGAGCATGGCTGACTTGATCATACCCCCAAGAAGTTCATCAGTTTCATTTTACATTGCACATGGATCTACATAATAACATGCCTTGGCTGGCCACTATAAAGAAATGCCAGAAAAGACACTTTCCTTTAAAAAATGCAATATTCAAGGAAAAAAGGACAGAAAATGCTATTTCCTAAAGTTTTCTTGGTTTCCAATAACTGGCTATGAGTATGTTCCAAACATCTTTTTTTTTTTTTTTTTTTTTTTTTAAACAACAGCCTCATGTTGAAAATCTCCTTTTGCTGTTCAGATGTGGTTGTGCCACTTTCTACCCCAGAGTTCCATAAGATGCTTCCCTCCATCACTACCTACACTTCCCTTGGATGGATATAAAAGTCCTTGTAGGAGGACACTCTCCTCTTTCTCTAACAGTAGGAAAGAAAAAAGCTTCACGATCTAGGACATACATAGACTTCTAGAGAAAAAGAGACCTCCTTCTGGCTCATGTCAGAGATTGCATCAGGACTGCGCCCAGCCCACCCACTCAGACATAAATACAATTAGCCATAATACCCACCCTTCCTACTTGCATCCAGAATATAAAAGAGACCACCAACTTCCCATGGATATGGATGTCAGCATCCTCTCAGATATTAACAACCAAATTATAAATCTGCATTTTTGATCTTGCTATCTCATCTCCTTCCACAATGAACAGTAATTTAATTATTCTTGAGAGGTTTACTGAGTGCAAATTAAGGGCCAGGCACAGTTGTAGGTGCTGGAGATACAGCAGTGAATGAGGTAAATAAGGTTCCTGACATAGGAGCCCTTACATTTAATAGGAAACAGAAAATAAACAAGTATACAAAGAAGAAAATAAGAGAACTTCCAACAGTGATAAGTTCTACAAATTCTTTCATACAAGCAGGGAGTGATGCAACCCACTGGAGAGCTTAACAATGTCTCTTTGGCAGCTGAATGGAGGAGTTTCAAAGAGGCAACAGTGAGTGAATGGATCAATGGTGGCCAATTCTGAGGCTACTCAATTGTGCAGGTGAGATATGATGGTACCTTTGCCTAGGATGGTAGCAGTAGAGATGGAGAGAAACAGATGGATTCAGGACAGGTTCTGGAGGTAAAACAACTAGGACCTGCTGATGAAGTGGATGGGGCCAATGAGGAAGAGGAAGGGGCTGAGATGACACATAGGTTTTGGTTCAAGCAACTGGGTCCATGATGGCTTCCTTGAGGGAGAAACGGGTTGAGAGAGGAAAGAAAATCAAGAATTCTGATTTGACCTTGTTAACTTGGAGACACCCAAGTGGAGATGGCAAAAAAATACTGAGAAGTCTAGAACTGTGTTGGCCAATACTATAGCCGTTAGCACATGTAGGGATTTAAATTTAAATATATACAGTTACAAACTCATTCCCCCAGTGCATGAGCCACTTCCAAGTGCTCAGGTGGACACAGAAGCAGCTACTGTCCTGAACAGCACAGGTGTAGAATGTTTCAATCACCATAAAAAGCTCTATTGGGCAGGACTTGTCTAGAATGAACATGATAACCTGCTAGATTCCTTTCATTATTATAAAGCTTATTGCAATTATAAAATACAAAATGATAGTCCTCAGAGACCTTTAGCTTTGAATGGTGACTGGATTATGATCTGTCTGAACATATTTGTTCCTAGTCTCATTTTAAAATTCTCTAGAAAATAACATAATACAGGCACTGGAGGAGAGTGAACACTAGATTTATAAGCCTGGCTTCCAGCTGTCTTCACTGCCAGTGATTTCCAGCAAAATCACTAAGCTTCTATGTGCCTCAATTTCCCCACCTACAAAATTGGGAGTGATCTGGAATGGACTATATTGAGAAGTATGTTGGAGAATGTTTCCAGCTCTCCAGATGGCTCCACTGATCTCTGGTCAGGTCTATTATGTTTTCACTTGCAAATACTGACATGATGTTATCTCAAATGGCAAAACAGATATAAAAGGGCCTTTGAAACATATAAAGGACCCTACAGTAGGCATAAAAGGCACGTGTTCCATAAAGGCAAGACAAAGCAAAAGAAATATGCCCTGTGCCTTGAGTCCACCACAGAAAGTCGTGTGTTTTGACACGTTGGCAGGGCTACTGACTTGATAAAGTAACGCCATATGGGTTAAAGCATCAAGAATCAAGTGTTGATCCCCAAAGGTAAAAGACAGTAAACAGTCACCAAAATGGTGACACTTTCCTTTATTGTGCAAGGTTTCTGTCCCGGGGAAGGGCACACCTGGAGCTGGTGAGCTGGCCTATTTTAGCCAAATGGTGCCACACCATTTTCCCCACCTTAAGACTATGTCCTGGTCAAAAGAGCTGGTCTGGGCTGTTCACTGGGAGAAACTCTTCTACCTGGTCACTGTTCTTAATCTTCAGAGAGCTTCTAGTGACTTAAAATTTGTTTTTAATTGAGGAGCTTGGTGGTATATGTCCTCAACTAATTTGTGGATAAGATGGGGAGAAAGTATCCTCATAATGTCAATGCCAGTGAGAAATCTTTAAAAATACACATATATTCCTAGTTTGCCAAACTTTAAGAGAATATAAAGAAGTCAGATTGAACAATTAATTGTGAAATATTACACTCCACGTATTTTTTTCTCCTTTTCTATTGAAAGGGCAATGGCAGTTTTGTGTTGGTTTGTTTCCCCCAAGGGCAGTTTTAAAAGGATAGCATTCTTTGGAATGACCCATATTCCCACCATACTAGCGCTGCTATTTATTTTTTTCTGTTACCCTCGATAGACATGTGTTATATGACTGTGGCCATGGTTTATATGCTCTTGGTAGCAAAGGCTTTGGAGTTGGACAGATCTCGGTTTGATGCTGGCTCCTCAGCTAATGACCTGCAAGTCCTGGGACAATTTACCCCTAAGCCTCAATTTTCTGACATGTAAGGTAGGACTAATATGACTTTTGCACATTGTTGCTCTAAGGATTAAAAAAAGGGAGGACACTAGGATAGAGCCATCAGGGAAAAACCCTATATATGACACTGTTATCTTCTTTTTCCATTTTACTTTCAATTTCAAATATTTTTTGTGTGTTTCTACACACATTCATAATGACTGTTTAAGGGACCTAAATCTCTCCCCTAATGCTGGATATTTAAATTATTGCCAGTTTTTATTACTATCAATAAGATTACATTGGAAACCTTCATGCTTCAGCTTTTTTCATCCCTTTAACTTATTTCCCTAGCTCCCCTAAATTCCTAACAGTAGAATTAGTAGGTTTTGCTTTTAAAGGGGCTTTTTAATTAATGTATGATAATACCACCAACAAAATAATTGAGAATTTCTGAGACCTTGACATTTTATACATAAAATGGTATTCCTAATGCTGCTTTAATTTTTATTTCTAAGATTATTAGTGAGGATGGACATTTTTTCCTGTTTATTCATGGTTTTTTACCTTGAGAAACAATAAGTCTGTATTCTTTGCTTATTCGTGTAGTAGGGTCTTGATATTTTTCTTTTGAATTTGCATGAGTTCTTTATAGTGCATGATAATCAAGAGTTGGTATATGTATTTGCTACAAATATATTACTGATATCTGGCAATTTTACGATACCCATCTTTTCCTTTATACAGTGTTTTAATAATAAGCAACAGCCATATTTTGTATAAACCTCATGAGCTATGACATGGCTTCCTGGCAAAATGTTTGGCTTTTGACTGCTTTTCACCATCCATTTACACCCACTTTGATTTTCCCAGCTACCCTGTGAGTGAGCTGGGGAGAATGACAATCCCTACCTTACACAGGAGAAAAGTGAAACCCAGACAGGCCAGGTGACTTGCAGAGGGTCCCCGAATCCTGGAGTTGGCCAAGACTGGCCTCAGTCCTTTGCTCTCTGAACCCAAGGCCTCCTCGTGAAAGGAAGGTCACAAGGTAAAATGAAGAGATGCACTTTGTGCAAAATAGATTATTATACAAAGCACCAATTCCACATTGTTTCTGATTAAAAATCCTTTATATGGAGCATCAGGGCCCTGTGCCTGCTGCACTGGAAGCACTGAAGAAATGTTAGTATGATTTTAGCAAATCCACCAAAACCATGGCTTACATAACGGACCACCCTTACGCAGTTCTTATGTAGTTACAGTAAGTTAAATAACTCAGACCTAAAGCAAGTGCTGTTTTATTACTATTTTTTTAACCTAGCTCAAGTACCACTTCTTCCCCCAAATACTCCTTTCCCCTTTGGCTCCATGAAACCACTCCTCTCCTTGAATTTCTACGACCTTTACCACCTTCTACCTGTCATTACAGATGCTTCAGAATGCGTTTCAGCTCTTCTATTGGATGATAAGGTCCCAAGGGTCCATATATTATTTGTGTTTGTATCTCCCAGACAGCCTAGCACCCTGCTCAGCACACAGGTGGCACTCAGTCAGTGTTTTATGGGGAGATGGGGGAAGAATTTTATATAGCTAAGAGACAATGGTAAAAGCAATTACAGTTTGGTTAAAAAATCATAGGTTGCATGAACTGTGTGCTTTTTGCTGCACCACTCCTTATTTTGGCAAGCACACTATCATGGGACAGTTCTAATGCAGTCTTAAGCCAGCAGTCTGCATTAGCTAAACAATACTAAATTACATTAACCAGAAGGTCCAAAAGCATTTCCAGCCTTGGACAAATCTGTACAATTCTGTAGATATATCTGTTAGGGTTTTACTTGCAAATTCTGATATAACTCATTCCTCAAAAATTCACTGTGTACATGTACGTATACACACACACACACACACACACACACACACACACATCTGGAAAAAACTCAGATAAAAATATGGAACATCTGTTTCCTAATATCAGGAAAATTCACAGGAAACGATTAATGTCCACTAGGGAGAAAGAAAAATAATCTGGATCACATTATGAAAAATGAAACATCCAAAATTCACAATTTAATACAGTATAGCCTACAAATCATCAGATCTTCAGAACTGAGGGGAAGATTTCACATTTTATTAAAACTTGAGAGAGTAGAAATATCTTTATGCCATGTATATACAAATAAACATAAAACTGAATGCTCTCACCCTACATATATTCTTGGGTCCTATGTCTCCCCACTGATATTTATGCAATGCTTGGCAGGTGGGTGGTTTACTGCATGTGTATTTTCATAATGTGCTCAGTGTCTTACAGGGCAAACGAAGACCTAACCAAACTAGATGGTGGTCCCTGGATGAAGAGGCTGTAGCTCTTTTGAGAAAGATCTAGAGTGGCTTATGTGTCCCAAGGAGGACTGCAAGGATAGTCAGGGCCACTGCAAAGCCAAAGCCAACTGTACATAAAGATGGTCTGCTCCTTGGCGGCTCTTCCACTATCCTGACCCTTATAAGCCTCTCTATACCTTTTATGTTCCTGGCAATGTGGAAGGTTCTGGGGGTATAACAGAGAACAAAGCACAGTCCCTCTCTGCAAGGAGCCTACAGTGAGTCATACGGACAACTGATCAGGCAATTACAGCTCCAGAGGCACATAATCTATTGTGTGAAGTACAAGGAGCTCTGGGAGCACAGAGGAGAGGCACCAGTACCAGTCTGGGATGATCATGGAAGGCTTCCAGGGGGAAGTGGCATCAAAGCTCAAGTGTGAAGAGTGACCAGGGTTAGCCAGAAGATGAAAGGAGGGAGGCATGAGCAAGGCAGATGGAACAGCTTGTACAAAATGCTGGAGAGGAAGCGAGTACCTGTGTGTGCTCGGGACTGCAATTTTAAAAGTAGAGAGTTTCAGTGAACATTGGGGTGCCTGTATCTTTTCGAATTGGATTAAAATATACACATTAGTATGTATAAAATAGATAACCAGGGCTTCCCTGGTGGCGCAGTGGTTGAGAGTCCGCCTGCCGATGCAGGGGACACGGGTTCGTGCCCCTATCCCGGAAGATCCCACATGCCGCGCAGCGGCTGGGCCCGCGAGCCATGGCCGCGGAGCCTGTGTGTCCGGAGCCTGTGCTCCGCAACGGGAGAGGCCACAGCAGTGAGAGGCCCGCGTACAGCAAAAAAAAAAAAAAAAAAAAAAAAAAAAAAAATAGATAACCAACAAGGACCTACTGTATAGCACAGGGAACTATACTCAATGTCACGTAAAAACCTATAATGAAAGAGAATGTAAGAATATATATATTTATATATGTGTATAACTGAATCACTTGGCTGTACACCTGAAACACTGTAAATCAACTATATTTCAATAATTTTTTTTAAAAATGAGAAAAAAATCTGAAAAATCTTTGAGCATTTCTCAACCCAACTGTACATGCCAAGTGATGTGGCAAATTGAAATACTTAAGGACTTCATGTATTAAAAAAAAAAATGAGTAAAGAGTTTCAAATCAGCGAGAAGCCTTATTACTTAAGAGGCAGTAGCAGGTAAAACCCAAAGCGGGTAACCACAGTGAGAAGCATAAAGACAATAGAAAGAACCCTGGATCTCTAGCATCCTCACATCAGAAACAGCTGGCACTGACTCACCCCGAGGGAACAGCCAAGGCCTTCTTAGGCAACAGGCCTCTGGAGGAGGGCAAGGAGAGAGACTGCCCGTCAGAGATGATGCTGGTCCCCAATTCCAAGGAAAAACACATAGCCAGCTACCCAACCCCACAGATAGGAGTAGTAAGTAGGCCTTATCACAACCCCACGAGGAAGAGAGAATCATCCCCATTCTACAGATGAGTTGCTGGTTTTAGAAGACAGTATTTATTGATATTCCTTTCTGTTAACTGACGCTTCTTCTGACTAGAGAAACCAACTCATCTTGGTATGGCTAGGACATTCCAGTTTTAACACTGAAAGTCTCACATCCCAGGAATCCGCTCAGTGCCATACCAAACCAAGATGGATGGTCACCTACTCAGAGTTTGAATGCCCTAGGTTTTTATATTAGAATCAGTGCAAAGTTAAATGTGATCTAACTCCCTGGAAGCTAACCTAGACCTTTTGAGCGTCAGGACCCTCCTGGATATCTTGGGGGCTTGTCTGGGGGTCCTATATCATTTGCAATAATTCATGCTGAATTATATTTGCAATGCACAAAGACTAGCTTAGGGCCTAGTGATCACTAGCTGTCATGCTGAAGGGAATCACTCACCGAACGCTTACTGAAAACAGTAATCAGCCAAAAGGGGTCTCAATTTAATTTTTGTGCTTCTTGTTTTTAACTGAGAATTAACCAAGTACCTTTCAAATTTAATAATGAAAATCATCCTTAAATAAATGAATCTACTTACCTATCCAGAGTAGTAAACATATTTTCATATATCTTTGTTAACTAGGGACCATATCTATTGCAATGGCTTACATTCTTACTGGGCAATAGACAGTTAAGAAAGTTGAGAAGACAAAGAAAAATAGTAACACAGTTTCCAATAACTACAGGCCCAATAGGATATTACTTTATGGCAATATTTGACAGGCAGAGGGTAGCTGATAAATCTTTATAGAATGACTGACGGTAAAAAAAACTGGGCCATGGAGAACCACAGAAGAGAAAATTACCAGGGCTTGTGGATGAGATGATGGCAATCCTTGAGCTTTTGCTACAGCTTTTGACTCGGGCAGCTGCGGCACACAGTTCTCGTCTGATAAAAGGGAACGTAAGCTCTTCAAGAGCACTCCTTTCCTTGCAACAGGGTAATGAGTAAAACAGCCCCTGTGGCCTGCAGTCAGCAGAAGACGCAGAAAGACTTCAAACTGGTAAGAGCCAAGGGCCCACCATTAAATCCTGATTCAAAGGCACCCCTGCTCCCGCGCCCCACCCCCCAAAGCTCAGCTAATGTTAGCCAGGCTCATTGTGAGAACTCCTGAAGCAGGAATGGATGAAGATATGACCTTAGACTCTTTTTCTGGCGACAATGATCTCCAACACATTTCTGATTAGTTTTCAAGGAAAAAAATATTTTAAAGATCCAATCATGTTTGGAAAAAAACTATTCAATCGGGTTGAATTTTATTAGCCTCAGAAAACTTTAAAAAAAAAAAGAGTAAAATTTAGTAGCATTTGTCACCAGTAATATATATTAGAACTATGTTTCCCTCTAAAAAGTCCAGTTTTATGGGAGCATTCTGGGTAACAGATTCTGCTTTTATGTTGAAAATAATCATTTTGTCCACGAGGCTTAGCTCTCTAATCGTATCACTCCTTTCCATGACACACTTTCCGTCAGACACTGAGACAGAGAGATTCATCACAGAAATATTCAGGTTATGTCCGCTGCACAGAGTCAGGCAGCATAATGAGGGCAGGATGCAGCAAAGGGCACTGCCCTGAGCCTGAGTCAGAAAAACAAGAGAGAGGTTTTATTTTCACTCTGCCAGACCGCTGCTGTGGATGAACATACTTCTGCAGGCCTTGGACTCAGAGGCAGAAGGCAATGAGTAGTAGTCCTCAAGTGAGGCTGTGAGTGGCTCCCTTCAGGTCCCACATGTTTACAGGCACTTAGAGCACATGCTATGAAATATACCACCCTGGTTTCGGGACTTGGACTCCACTGGATGGTTCAGTAGAGTCTTTCATTGCAGCTACCAAAACAAGGCTGGGCATGGAGAATCTTCTAAGGATTGTCCATCTTTTTCCTGTATCTTCAAGAAAGAGATGAACAGCTTATACAAACAAACAAACACACAAACAAATCCAACTATGTTCAATATAATCCACTTAATGCCACAATTCAACGAGAAGATAGCGCCTAAGAAAATCGGTACAACCTTCCTGTACTTAAACCTACCACTTGCACTTGCTTCCTGGGTAAAGCCACCTTTGCTGCCTCTATTCTAACATTAGTTTGCACCCCCTCCAGATATTCTCAAGGAGCTTCCCGTTTTACATACATTCTGAATGACACAACCTGCTGACCCTCCCCCTTAGGGAAATATACAAATATATACCCACTGCACCAGGAAAAAACAAACAGAACAAACAAACAAAAAACCAACAACCACCGCCCAGAGCCAAGAAAAAAAAAAAAAAATCTGTCATTCCCCATACCACTGGGAGGATTTTAAAGGCAGCCCAGGGCATTCAGCAATGTTCTAACTGTGGAGCTAGTCATTTCCATGCCCAGACTTCTCCTTGGACCCTCATGCTTCTCATTTGTTCACGTAACTGCATGGACATCTTGATTATAAGGTCTTCTGGATGCACAGGCCGTACTTTAAACTTCCATGTATTTGTTTTCCTTCCCACAAGAATGAGTTCTTAACATACCCCAGGCTTCCAATAAATTAAAAGAAAAATCTGTACATGTTTTTAGACAGATGTACATGTTTCTATCTAATTATCTACACCTAAGATGTTCACAGTGGCCTAGCAAAAGAGTAACAGAACAGCTAATTCAGAAATTCAGTTCCTATTTATCTTCTATTGGCAAAGCTGGCTTTTGTTCCTATGAATATGTCTCCCTTAATTCTAGGAACAGCTGTGGATACTGATGATGTAAGACAGTCTTTCTTAACCTTTTAAAACTCACACTCATTTCTGATAATCATAAAGCCTTCCCCTTCCCTTCCCCAACCAGAATTTGATGTGCCCTTCCTCAGTTGTTTTGGGAAACTGTGACATGCATTCTCACCCCCTTTCCTCTTCCCTAAATCTACATCTCCATTCCCAGTCTTTTCTCTGACTTAACATCTCCCCAGTGATGCCTTATTAGGCACCTGAAACTTGTAACAATGGCCACAGCCAAATTAATAATCTCCTCACACGGCTCCTCCCCTCGGGCTCTTAGTGCTAAAAGTGGGACACCACCATTCATGCCCCTTGTTCAAGGCAAAATCCTCAGTCATCTTTGGCTCCATTTTTACCTACTCTACATCCAGTCAATGTGTCAGCACATCCTGTCAGCCCCACCTCCAAAACATCTCCCCAATTCTATCACATCTCCGCATTCCTCCCCTCCCCGCTTCCTTGTCCAAACTGGCAGCATCTGTCACCTGGAGGACATCAACAGCCTCCACGCTGATCTCTGGGCTTCCCTCTTGCTCCCCGCCAGCAGGGGGCACTCGTGCCCTCAGATGACTTCATTCTTCGCTCAAAACCCTCCAATGGCTTCCCAGCAGGCTTAGCGCGCCCACCCTTCGCCTACCAGGCTCCACAGGGACCTCCCCGTCTCCTCAGATACGCCATGACACTGATCCTTCCTGCTGCTGGACTTCTTCTCACAGACACCGCAGGCCCGCACACTCTACAGCCTCACTTCCTCTGGGTCTCTGACAAGTGTCATCTGCTCAGAGAGGCCCTGCTCTCTCTTCCCTTACTCCGCTTTGCTTTTCTTCATAGTACTTAACACGCTCTTTTCTATTCTACTGAATTATTAGCCCTGTCCTCCACTGGAATGTAAACCCCGCGAGAAAAGGACGTTGTTTGTTCCATGCTGTACCCCCAGTGCCTGAGGCGACGCCTGACACAGACGAGGCATTCAATAAAATAATCTTTTATTTGTTACTGAATAAACGCATATTGTCAACTAACCAGAAGTATTTTGTTGAACTTGATTTTCAGATGTTTGTGTTATGAAAATAAATCTTTTCCCAAATGAATCATAAGACATCAGTTTTCAACGACCCCCCTGCACACACACGCACTTTAGATTTTGATATGTCTGCCCTCTCTGAAACACCCCACCAGGGTGTGGGCTAGGGTGCCCAATCCCCTTGAGGGTCAATGGTGTGGTCCCCCAGTTCAATGTACACAAACTCGTGGCTGCACCCTGAGTTTTTACTAAGCATCTGACATGTTTTACAGTCTCTTGCCTCTTACTAAAGGCTTAAAGCTTTATTGCCTTCAAAAAATGCTCAGAGAATTCAACTCATAAAGAAATTGTCTGCCTTATTTATGGCAGTGGCAGTGTCTCTTTCAGTTAATTCTGAATACGGCTGGCTCAGATTTTAGTGCCAAGTGTTTGGCTAAACTACTTTTGTTGTATGCTTCCAGTCAGTTTGGGCCCAGTGGCCACAGGAAATACTGTGGAATATTAAGAAAACTCTTTGGAAGAGACAGAGGGGAGGAGGCACAGAGCCTTCTTGCCAGGCATCTCCTATACATCTGGGTTTTCTGGTTGCTTCTTCAATATGGGTGCTTTTCAGAAGAACAGTGTTTCCTTCAGGAATGAGCCCCATTTATGATGAGGCACCAAGTACTCAGTGTTAGCTCTGAGGGGACGGCCATTCTCCCAGCCCTCTGGCATTTTCCCAGCGTGGCCTTGAATGCAACCTCACAGAGACCAGTATCTCTCTCTGAATTCCACCTTTCTCTCCTTTACTTGGCCTCTTAGCAAACCTCAGCTTCAGAGTCTAGTCAATTGGCATTTATCTACTGTGTCTTTTCTCCTTTTCTTAAAGCATCATCTGTCTGGAGCTTTTGTATTGGAGACTTTGAAATTCTTGTATAAAAACAGGATATTATTAATCTCCAGTCATTTGAGAAATAGCACAGTTCAAGGATATGGTCAAATTCTAAGAGTAGAGATAACATAAATAGAAAGCATTGATCAGTATCAGTTCTGCCCCTTTACCTCCTCAATAAATGAAATGCAATAAATCAAATGCAAGTCTTGGTGAACTTTTATTGACATGTGTGAGTACTTCTTTAAATCTTAAAAGTTTTGATGTTTGCGACATGAAATCCTATTAATTTATGAATATTTGTTTAGAAATGTAAGTGGTTGGGTGGCTTCTCCAAAAGAGGAAAATGGCAGATATTGATTATTAAGCATTTTGTCATCCAAGTCAAGAGCTCCCACAAAAACACTTTGATATATATATTTTTTAAACTACAAATTTGGATTCCTAGAATGTGTGTGTGTGTGCAGTTTGACTCTGGACTTAATCCCACTATAGTCTTTACATCCTTCTCAGGCTAGGCAAGTGGTTTCCTTTCTTCCTCTGCTCTCTGAGCACTGAACCTGGGCAGAGCCAATGTAAACCACACACTAGTGTACAACCCTCAAATTCCTACACTCTCCTGCAAAGCTTCACTGACAACCCTCCTTTCAGAATATCTGCTCCCACCCCCCACCGCCCCAATACTGTTTTGTATTTTCTTCTCTTCACTTAGCTTGGTCGGGAAGTATTTTGTTAACAGTCTTTTTGGCCAGTCTCAGCACCGGGCTTCTGGCAAAAGTCAGGGTTGCAGCATTTCAGAGGCCTAGCACTAACTCCAGAAAATATTTTCCTATTTCAACTCTTTTACTCCTCTTTGCGTCTGCCGCTCAAAAAGGAAGAAGAGAAAAAAACAAAACAAAAACCCTCACACACACAACCAAGAGACAAAAACATTTCTTCCCAGCTTAAAACCAGCAGAATCATTACACCCCAGTTGGGGGCTTGCAAATCCTGAATCTCCTGGCGTAGATAACACAGTTTTACAAGCAAATCATCTCCATTAAACTTGAACTTTTGCTTTTTTTTTTTTTTAACCAGTTCACTTATGTGAAAATGAACGTAGCCCTCAACATTTCCCTGCTAACAGAACCCCAGTTTGTTTGGGTGGAGATGCTGTGAGCTCAGGAAAGGTGGGAGCCTTGGCCTAAGGGAGGCTGTGTGCTCTGTCCATCCAGTAAGGCCCGAGGGGACATGTTGTGAGTCTGCTGGGAAAGGATTTTGCCTCCTCACGAAAGACATGAGACATATGCCAGGTGCCTCCTTGGTTCTCAACTTTGAAACTGGAAGTAAAGCACAGAACTGTGATCACCATCAGTGACCATGAGAAAGCAAGTCTGAATTTCAAAAACAACACAGCAAAGAAGGCAGATCCAATGAATGAAAAGAGCACAGCTCTTTAGTGGCAAATGGCAGAAGTAACTACCTCGTCTACACTTTTTGAATATGTGGAAAATAACCCCCTACTTGTTAGGGCCACAATTAGTCATGTTTTCTTTTCTGTTACTTATAGCCTTGATATACATGAGATGAAAAAAGAGAGGTTTACGGCTTCTAAATTTGGTCCCCACTAACTTAGAAGTGAGAAAATTTGCTTGGCAAACCTCAAGCCAATAGGGCAAATATGACTTGTTATGAATGTACCTATATTATTTAGCACAGAGGCTCTCAGTTTTTATCAATCCAGAGTAATTGCTCCATCCATCCATCCTTTCTTTGTTTTCTGCCAACAACCAACTGCTGAGCCTCTATCCAGTGCTGGGCGCTGCACTAGGCACTGGACATATAAACAATGTCAAAAGACAGAAAATACTATACCCATTTTAGAGATAAGGACATTTGAGTTTCAGCAGCTTTAAATGTTTTCCCCAAAACCAC
This sequence comes from Mesoplodon bidens, assembly GCF_964165515.1. NCBI lineage: Eukaryota > Metazoa > Chordata > Mammalia > Artiodactyla > Ziphiidae > Mesoplodon > Mesoplodon bidens. The sequence continues at coordinate 128,038,521 of NC_138177.1, read as the reverse complement.
AAGTCTACAAGTGGCAGAGTTCAGAGTCAAATCTGAGACTGTCTGAATTCACAGGCCTTGTGCTTTTCACTCTACCATGCAGCTTTGAACCTAGCCATCACTTTGTTAGCCCAATTTAGAAATACAACGTTGTATTGCTTTTTAATCTTCTACAATTTTGACTGTCTCTCACCCCACCATCTGCAGTTAATTTAACGTAGTTACACTGTATACTGTATCTAGACCCACCCAGACCAAATATCCACTTTTTGCCTTGAAGTCTGACACTGTGATTACAGGATGGCAATGTCACCATGATGACGTCTGCTTCCACAGCACTCATCTGGCATCTGTTGGCCACTGTATGCACCATCAGTTGGAGACCTTTTCTACCTTGCTCACCAGTGCCTGGTACTCCATTGCACATGATAGGTCCTCCCTACATATCTCCTAATTATAGAAAGAAAAATAAGCCATGCTGTCTCAGGAACTCCTGAGTGCCAGTTCTTAGGACTCTTAGTTTAATGAGCTGATATCACTTCCAAGACCTTGCCAGAGAGTGCCATTCCAGAAGGTACATAATAAGTCGTTGACTAAGCAATCTGCACACTGTTTATAGCAAGTATGTTCCTCACTGTGGAATGCTGGCAACAACCCAAATGTCTCGTATTTGGATACAAAGGTAAACCAACGGCTACTTATCAGTAGAGGAGATCATTTTACTGCCATCCCAAGGAGAAAGAGGTGGAGTGTAAGGACACAAGAAAAGGGCAACATCAACCAAGGTTAGATGCAAAAGTAGACCAACAAAGAAGAAGAACATACTGACCCAACTATGCAAAAATACGCACGTTGGGAAAACTGGCACTAGAATGTGAGGACTTAAGTGTCCAATGAAGATTCAGAATTTAATAAAACCACTCACAATTGGCTCTTCTATTTTATCTCCACAGCCCTTCTTAAGATCCATATTACAGAATTCTTACAAAATGCATGTTCACAATTTAACATGTGACCAATTTTGAAAAACATGCCTTCTGGGTTCCTATCATGAAAATGAGTGCCCTAGTGATAAAAGACACCCATTTATTTGCCAGCTTAAACATATACATTGTTCTCGGTGCCTGAAGGCCACATGATAATGTTCTGTGTGTGTGTATGTGTGTGAAAAGCATAATACAGGACTCTTTCCAAACTGTATGTTCAGATAACCCAGCCTTTGCTTTGCAGGGACAGCCCTTCTTTGCTGAGACTGGCACACTCAGGATGCTTTTTGCTTGAGGCCTGGATTGCCATACCTTTCCTCTGGCTAACTCTGGCTTGTTCAAGAATTTCTGAACTTGGGTACACTTCCCTTAATAACAGTAATAACAATGGGTACCATTTATTGAACATTTTAGTATGTACTAGGCACACTCATAAGCACTTTCCTGTGAGCCCCATTTGAATTCAATCTTGGTTTCTACTATAACCCCAAGCACAGAGTATATGACATATAGCAGATACTCAATAAATGCCTGTTTACCAGTTGAGTTACACTTTAGTTCATTTAACTCTTAGGTCCACACTAAGAAGGAGGTAATATAATTATCAACTTTTTATAGATGGGATGCAGAGAAGTCAATTGCTTAGTAGCTAACATTTTGCTAAGGTGAATAAAATGAAATAGTTAGCGTCCTGCCTCAGCTCACCCCAACTCAAAAGCCAGCTCATTCTAACTTGGAATATCTCACTTTTGTGAGTTAAAAACTAACTGGCAAAACACAAAAAGTCATGCTCACCAGAATCACCTCTAAGATTCTTTTTCTACTCATCTCCAACTTGTCCTTCCGTTCAAATACAGGCCCTTGAAAGGCAGGGACCCCCTACCCTTTCAACCTCCCTGGAAGGATGAAATGCTCTCCTAAGATGTCACCACATACAAGAGGAGCATGTAGATAGAGGAAGGTAGTCCTCCCACTCGCTGAGCACTTAAATTCATAAGCACAGTTGAGTCAGGCAGCGCAAATCCATAAATTAAATTGACTGTGAAAAACAACAACAACAACTCAAGTATGCGTAACACAAAAATAAAACGTTAACATTTCACGCCTGAAATCTCAAGAAGCCCAACCAGGAGTGTGTGGCTTCGGGAAAAGGACCCCTTGCTGTCGTCGTTCTGCCTTTTGGAAAATCCCCAATTGATTGTATTCAAATGACTCCCCATTAAACTTTTCATACTTTTCCTGAAGAAGTTCTTACCTAGAAAATGGGGTGGGAGGTGGAAAAGAGAAGGATCAGTCCTGTTCCAGTCAACATGGGTGCTGTCTCTGGGATGTTCCTAACGTGGCCACAAGGCTTTTAACAAGAAAACCAGTGCCTCAGAACCAAGACCTTTCCCGGGTGACCGGACAGGCCAGGCTCTTCAAGTTCTATTGAAAGCAGGGATGAGGCGACCAGCACGTCCACAGACACTATACGGATACCGCAATGGCACCGAAACCAGGGTCCCTGACTCAAATGCTCTCTCCTCAGACCCTTCCCCAGTCACCAGGCCAGTCTAACTTTCCCCCACTTCCATTTTTAATCCTCTGTTCAAGAACCTACAGGAGGTCCCTTTCACCTTCTGTCTCGGTCTGCCCTCCTCTGGTGCTTTCCAGTGCTCTCTGCATGAGGTCACTTGAGCTAACCAGCTTGAACTAACCAACCAATCCCTTCCTTACTCTACTTTGGGGACCTCCCCTGCCAGCCTCTTCCTCTCTTCACACATGCCTCTCGGTCATGCTGGTGCCCCAGCCTGGAATGCCCTCTGTCCACTCAAGTCCCGTCAGGCCCTGCTGATGCCATTTCCTCTAAGGCGTCTCCCCTACCCCACCACTCCAACTGACTTCCAATCACCTGCGTATACGTTAAGCTCTGTTGCGGAAAGGAACAGACTCTCTCCAGTGACCTCACATATTAGAGGTTTACTGTAAAGATATACAAAACAATGAGGACCATGGTGACAGGCCTCCCTGAGACCAAAAAAAAAAAGCAGTTCAAGAACTGAGAGGAGCCAGGGCAGCTTTGGGGACTGAATTCCCTGGTCTCCCATTAACGGCAGCAACTATGGGATCCCCCAGACTGAGGACTCAGCCTTTTTTTCCTCTGCTTGGATTGCTCCTGCCATGCATCTTAGGTCTCCCCTCTGCTTCTGCTTCCTCATAGTTTCTGCTGACTCAGAGCTTGTGATGTGGCTTCTGTGACTGTCTTCCCAGCCACAGATTAGAGTACCAACTGCCAACTCTCCCAGTCCTATGTGTCTTTCATTCACAAATTCTTATAAAGAACCCGATTGGGCACATGGTGCCTTTAAACTGGGCTGAGATGTTCACAGGAGACCAGAATGCTTGTTAGACTGGCTGCCGTATGATCAGGGCCTCTTCTTGACCCAATCATCTGAGGCTAATAAGGAAGAAGGGTTGGGGGAGAAGAAGTCATACTAGTTAGAAACATAGCCACCCATTTTTAACTAATAGTCTGGGCTGCTTCCCTCAGCTGAAACTGGACTTTTTAGAAGGAGCTGTAGGCATGGCAGACACATTTATTAGTCTCTTGGGTGAACTGCTTTTCTTCACATTTCTAATGTACTTATATTAACATGCATTCCAGGCATGGTATGGATGACAGAGCACCGTATACTAGTCTATAATCATTTCAGGCCTATTTGAAGTGATTTTGTACCTAGTTAGATGGTGCCAGAAAACCCAGAACCACAGTGATATTCGTGGATAAATTTCACTGTAGGAGGGATTTAAGTTTTCACTGATGTATGCCAGCGACTAGAACTGTTCTAATTCAGCAGCTCTCAAAACTGTTTGGTTTCAGGATCCCTTTACAGTCTTCAAAATTGAGGATCACAAAGGGCTTTTGCGTGAGCCACAACTACTAAGCCCGTGTGCCACAACTACTGAGCCTGTGCACCACAACTACTGAAGCCCACGTTCCTAGAGCCCATGCTCCGCACCAAGAGAAGCCACCACAATGAGAAGCCCGCGCACCGCAATGAAGAGTAGCCTCTGCTCACCACAACTAGAGAAATGCCGCACGCAGCAATGAAGACCCAATGCAGCCAAAAATAAGTAAAAATTAAAAAAAAAAAACCAAAGGGCTTTTGTTTATTTGTCTTACACTATCGACACACACACACACACACACACACACACATATACATACACTACTGGAAATTAAAACAGAAATTTTGAAAATATTTATTAATGGACTAAAAATATAACAATGATAAATCCGTTAGATCCTAACAAAAACAGTATTTTATGAAAAACAACTATGTTTTCCAAAATAAAAGAAGATATAGTGAGAAGTGTAGAGCTGTTTTACCTTTTTATAAATCTCTTTAATGTCATGTCTGTGCAAATCTCTCTAATAGAAGACACCTGGATTCTCATTTCTGCCTTTAAGCCCAATCTGTTGTGATATGTTGTATTGGTTGTAGTATATGAAGAAAGCCTGGCCTCACATGGATATAGATGGAGAGCCTTTTCAGGTGATGGTGGATGCTTTTGACTACACCAAGACTTACACAAGTGATGATTTCTTAAAGGCTAGCTGAAACCCTTTCAATGAACTTCTCATGTTCTGCTGTATTAAAATTGCTTAGTCCATCTTGCATTTGAATAGACCTTTATACAGGGCTTGTAACATCACACACTGGTCTTTGAAAAACATCAGTTCACTGAGTTATGCAGGCTTTCATATCTTGACACATTTCATCACACAATACCAAGAAAAAATACTCGTTAACATTACCACAGATCTCATTAGGGAAGTCGTTAAGTATACTTTCTTAAAAGTATGCTTGAAAAGTTGTCAAGCTACTGGGGGCAGACACAAGTTTTCCAAAAATCCTAATTTTTTCTTGAAAGCTAGAATTTTATCACTAGCAACAAATACTGCCAGTCATTTTTCTTGAAGTGACAAGCTGACTTTGTTCTTTTTTTGAGAAAACATCTGCCAAATATTCAAGTCTAGATAGCCATAGTTTGTCAGACATTCTTTCAAACAAGCGGCTAGTTCAGCTTGTAACTCAAATAATTGCACAAGTGTTTTTTCCTGAGACAATCATCACACTTTAGTTTTAGCAGAAGAGCTTTATTTTCTCTTCTGTGTCACACAGAATCTTACAAAGATATGCATTCAAGTGTTGAGACTTAATAAACATAATAATTTGTATTGCTTCGAGGACGTTCTTCAGTGAAAATGGCATTTTGTTTTGTTTCTTTATTGTGGGTGTGTAGTGGTGAAGAATATGGGTGGGTTCTAATACAGTTTGGTGCCACTGTCTTGATTAATAATTAGGCACAAGGAGTCTTAGCCTCCACTGCTTTTGCAGCATTATTTCAAAAGTCAATACAATAAAAAAAAAGTCAAATATCATCTTAATACTACAAAAAGAAATCTGACCTTGTGGACTCCCTGAAAGATTCTTGAGCCCCTCAGGGTCTATGGACCACACCTTGGAAAACGCCGTTCTAAAAATTGTTTGATAAATATTCTTGAATCCATCAATGAATGAATAAAACTTCATATTAAGCAGGGAGGTTCTAGAAAGATTTACTGGATAAGATACCTTTTCAGTTGGGCAATCAAGACCACATAGGAGGTTTAAAGGTTGGGAGGAGTACAAGCAAAGATACAGAGCTAGAAATGTGCAGGGAACCTTCCTGGAACAGAAGCAGAAGAAAATACAACTTCAGATGACCAGCACCTTCCATGTAGCAAAGCATGTTCATGCCTGTCATGTCTGTCAACTCCCACGACAGCCCAATGAGATTAAGTGTCATCATCGTCCTTGTTCAGATGAGGAAACTGAGGTCAGTCTGGAAGCTCTTTGAAGTCAGAAACCATGTATGTTTTCTTCACTAATAATACTCAAAACCCACACAGTGACCAGCACATCAAAGGCACACAATACATATTCACTGAATAAGTAAACAAATGAGGCTCAGGGAAATGAATTGTCTGCTCAGGATCACAAATCTAGAAAGTGGTGGCTCCAGGACTGAACCCAGGTCTTCTGGCACCAAACTCCACGTTGTTCCCGCCGTACCCTGATGCCTTTAAAGTGATAAAAACCAGGGCCATGCTGCTGTGGGGCGCTTGGATGTCAGTACTAGTGGTCTGAGGGATTTTTAGTAAAGGATTTACATGATCACATTTGTGCTGTAGAGGATCAAACCCAGAGGGCTCTGGGAAGGCTTGGAGTGGAGAGGGACAGGAGGAGAGACACATTAGGATTCTTTCAGTGGTCTACGTGAAAAGCATAACCTAATTCTGACACTTAACTGTGTGAATTTGGAAAGTTACTCTTCCTGTTTGATCCTTACCTTCCTTATCTGCAGAATGGAATAATACTGGGTTGGCCAAAAAGTTCGTTCAGGTTTTTCCATAACATGTTCCAAATGAACTTTTTGGCCAACCTAATAATAATATATAATTTCATAGAGTGACCGTGAGTGTTAAATGAAAAAGAGGCACACAAAGCAACACCACAGTTCTTGGCTCCATATTAGCTCCAAAAAAATAGAAGGAAGGGTGAGAGGGAGGGAGGGTGGGTGCAGGAAAAGAAGGAAGAAAGGGAGAAAGGCAGAGGGGAGGAAAGGAAGGGGAAGAAAAAACAGGGAGGAGAGGGACTGAGTGGGACTGAGCATCTGAGAGGATAGCAATTGAGCATTCATTTGTTGAATGCCCAAGTGAACGTGGGCAGTGCCAGAGGGAGAGAGAATCTATTAAGCCCTGCTTGTGGTTTCTTAAGACAATAATAAGAGAGAATAAGAAAGAAGATCATTCTAAGGTTTCAAGCCTGGGGGACCGTAAGAATGAGCTGATAGGCAGGTACCCACAGGGCATCCAAATGAAGGTGCCAAGGAGGCTGGCTCTGTGGACGCCGAAGGGTCAGACTTCCAACAAAGATCCAGACAGTCAGGGAAGGGCACAGAGTAAAGGATCGATTAATGTCTATGGGACATGCGGCACAGTAAATGAGGGCAAATGGGAAAAAAGGAGAAAACCGGATTAGAGACACAAAAAGGAAGCACCTGCTTTAAACCACGCATCGGCTCCCAACCCTTGTCTGCAAGGCACATTTAGGCTGTCCCGTCTCCAGCCCGCCACTCCCGCTCCGCCAAACCTGACATTTGACGCGTTCACAACACCAGACTTCTCATATATTGTCCTCTCTGAAAGGCATTCACTGCTCTACCCCAGAAGCATAGTTTCTTGAAGAGCAGTACTTGTGATTTTTAAGGTCATATGTTAATATGATGGCAAAACAAAACAATGACGGAGAGCAGTGCTCACAGTGGTACTTTTGAAGCTCTGGTTCCTTCAACACCCCCTGGGTTAGTCCTGCCTCTCTCCGCCCTGCTGCTGTGTCCTCTGAGCCCCACCACACACTTGCCGCTCCTGGCTCGTTTCCTAGGTTTGCTGGACCTTGTTCCTTCTGCCCACCACTCTTCTCCTGCTGTAGTAGAAAGAGGTGTGTCTCTTCCCCGAGATGGGACCCTGTCCTGGAAGTCTCAGATGCTTAGTCCCACTCAGTTGGCTGAGTGGGCCAGGAAAACAGATAGAGAAGGTCCCATTAGAGGAGCCGCAGGCAGAGGACGGGATACCACAGGCCAGAGGTATGGGGAGAGACCAAGGATGGCAGATCCAGAGGAAGCTAGTGGGTTTCACAAGTAGAAGACTATTAGGCATCTAAAGCATGCACTCTCATCAGAAGGGGTATTGCTCACTCCCCCTCCCCAGTGTGGGTGCAAACTGGCTCTGGGAGGGGGAGTAAAAAATTCTTAATATGACAATGGTTTGTGGCCCTCTAAAGCTCAACCCTACATAATAAAATGTGTGTTCCTTAACATTTAATTTAATTACACCAATGAACTTAAACTTATTTTACTCTTTCTCCTTATGGGGTGATAATGAAAAAAAGGTTGGGAAGCACTGATCTAGAAGGTGATTCAGTGAAAGGGGTGAGAGGAGGGCACCCTGTAAGGACTGAAGGCAGAAGGAAAGGGTGGAGGAAACTGCAGTGATCATGCCCTTTTGCTCCTTCCCTTCGTGGGTAAGCCTCTTGATCTATAACCACAGAGTACTTAAACACGTCAGGCCCTGCAAGAAGTACTGTACCTGTAGTGTTTTACTTTTATCTTCACAACAGCCTTCTGAAGTTATGTTCCCTTTTTAAAGATGCTTAGAGAATGTAGGTAGCTTATCCAAGGACCTATGAGTGGTCAGTAGTAAATGATGCAAGTTTAGTCCTTAGCCGAGGTTGGACACATTGTAACTATGAGCAGAGCTGGCAGGACTGGACACATCTGTGCGGAGAGGGGGAGAAGTGTCTGCTACATGGTGAGTGTACCAAAAAAATGTTATTTGAATGAGACAGCAGAGAAGCGAAAACGCAATTGGGAGAGGAGACAACTGACGGGGAAGGAATCCAGGCAACTGAACGTGACAGCCTCCAGCAGCAGAGCAGGGCAGGAGGAAGGAAGCGCAGAAAGCGGGTTCAGGGCTGGGGGAGGTGATGGGGCAGGCCCTGGGAGACAGAAGGAGTGGACAAATCCTGTCCTCACTGGGGCCGGCAGCTGAGGGCAGACTGCACGGGTCCCTGGCGGAATCAATCCACACCACTGCATTACCCTCTGCAGCAATCTTCTCGAATGAGAATCTATTCATATTATGTCTTCCTCCTCTTTCCCCAAGGCCCAGATTTAGAAAAGGTAACCGGACACCTTGCTTTAGTGAAATAATTCCCAGTCTTTTCTAGACAACTTCTTGCCATCAGAAACAAGAAACAAGACAACTTCCCAGGCCCTCAGTAATAGTAGCTGTCGTTCCAGGGTCCACTGTGTGAGAAAATGCTCACTCCACATTAACTGTGTCCAGCTGAGACACTTAATATGACTTAACAGTGCCTTTATCACCAAAATGCATGTGTACAACAGACATCCAATATGTGAGACATTCAGTCTGCAGGCCATGCAGACTGGATCTGCAAACCTCATCCCCATCTTGGACCATGGGTTGGGAACAAGTGGTCTACAAGAAAGGCACGTGACATCCTAGATGGCGAAGGGGTCTGGCATTATCCAGACCTCCATTCAAATTCCAGCTCTCTGATGCCCAGCAATTTAATGATGGGTAAGTTATTGAAACTTCAGTTTGCAATGCCTCGGTTTTCACCTTTGTAAAATGGGGCTAGTCATATAAGGTTTTTAGCTTCGAATGGGACTGAATTTATCACATGTAACACAGTACCTGACACAGAAGAGGTAGTTATTATGATTACGTCAGTTCTCTACAATCAATCAGTGGTTCAGTTTTCAAAGTGTGGTCCCCGGACCAGCAGCATCAGCGTCGACTGGCAACTGGTTAGAAATGCAATTTTCAATGCAGTCGCACTGACTCACAGTACTACGTGTTTTAACAAGTCCTCCAGGTGACTCTGGTGCTAAAATTTGAGAACCACTGCTCTACAGTACTGGTTTTCAACTTAAAAAAAAATAAGCCGAGGAATCCCTTCTACAAAAGTTTCTTCAGAAGGTTGATTTGTGAAATATGAATATTTTTAAAATTTTATTTATTTTTATGTATTAATTTTGTATTAATTTTTGACTGTATTGGGTCTTCGTTGCTGCGTGTGGGTTTTCTCTAGTTGTGGCGAGCGGGGGCTACTCTTCATTGCAGCGTGTGGGTTTCTCATTGTGGTGGCTTCTCTTGTTGTGGAGCATGGGCTCTAGGCACGCGGGCTCCGTAGTTGTGGCTCACGGGCTCTAGAGCGCAGGCTCAGTAGTTGTGGCACACAGGCTTAGTTGCTCCATGGCATTTGGGATCTTCCCAGACCAGGGCTCGAACCCGTGTCCCCTGCATTGGTAGGCGGATTCTTAACCACTGCGCCACCAGGGAAACCCAAAATATGAATATTTGAAACAGCTCTGTAGGTTCTGGGTAGGGAGAGCTCCGACAAGTACCCTCAGATCCTGCCTCATTCCCCACAGCCATCCCGAGGGACCTCAGAGGCAGGAAACAGGGGTCTCTGGCTTAGTTACAGACGCTACAATTTTGGGTGGCACCACTGAAAGAATTAAAAGACTCAACACGACACTAAACCATTCAACCATAATCACAAGGCACACCCAGCTGCAATAAAATAATGCTTCCTGGGGTTTTCACGGCATCTGCAGCTAAGCCACTTCGCCCTGGGTCACCCCCCCAAGAGTCACCCTCCAACACCGACCGCATTGCTGGCCCTACCCGGCTGTCTCAAGTGCTTGGGGGCAAACTTCCCACAATTGCCAACCTAGCCATCCTTCTTTGGCCCCAGCTTCATGTTTCACTGCCTGCTACTCAGAGCAAGTTTTACTCCACTCACACCAGGCTAGAAGACCTACTTATTCTGTGGTAGCAAAAGTACATTTTATGCCTTGATCAAAATTTGGTGGCACACTTCTGAAGAGACTCGAGGCCCACCAGTGAGCTGTGGGCGTGCCAGTGGCAAATCACCACCTGGGAACAAGGTTTGAGAACCACTGATGGAGAGGCTATCACTAAGGAACCCTGAGAGGGTTTTATCTGTTTACTGTCGATTATATTCCACACGGGGCTTACATAGGCTGCCGTGAGAAAAGAAGCACAAGGAAGGGAAGCCAAGAGGGGAGCCACAGTTCCCAAGAGAGGGGATCCACTTTGTTTTCTCAGATGAAACAGCTGACTATGCAGAGATAGATTAGGGAATGCCACGTTAAGCAAGATTATTAGGAAAAACTAGCACCCACTGATCAAATCAGTCATCTGTCATCAGGACAATGTCTCCCAGCTTGTATTTCATAGGGGTTGCGTGGTATTTGTCTCCACTCTGGCGATGAGGATCACCTCGACACAGTAAGTTCATCACCTGCGGCACCTTAGAAAAAAGAAAACCCACCCACGACTTGTGTCAAAGCCAAAAATATTTCCAGACACCAAAGACCATTTTTTTTTTTTTTTTGCGGTACTCGGGACTCTCACTGTTGTGGCCTCACCAGTTGTGGAGCACAGGCTCAGTGGCCATGGCTCACGGGCCTAGCCGCTCCGCGGCATGTGGGATCTTCCCAGACCGGGGCACAAACCCGCGTCCCCTGCATCGGCAGGCAGACTCTCATCCACTGCACCACCAGGGAAGCCCCCAAAGACCATTTTTAAAAAAAAGCTTGCAAAGGGATTTCTTCTCACTGATTTCCTACTCTAAGACTCTCCCAATATTATTGAGATGAGGGAGCAGAACAGGCATTAACTTCAGGTGACAGATAAGGAAACTGAGGCAGAGGTAGGCTAAGCACCCTTCCAAAGGTCACACTGCTGATCAGTGGAGACCCACGTCTGCACACAATGAGACTTTGGAGGGAGATACAATCCAACCCACTACTTCACAGAGGAGCCACCTTTCATCCAGAAAGAGCGGGTGATTGGCGAAGGCTGACTCTCTGGGGTTGGCACAAGACCAAGTGTACCTGAGCCACCGGAAAGGTGAGCCTCTCGCCCTGTGAGAATAAGGTAGGAGGGGAGGACAGGCCTTTTTCTCCTCCTCAATGTCTCCAAAGCTGGACTGTCCGAAATGGTTTTCACTAGCCATATGCAGCTGTAAAAATTTGAATTTTAATTAATTAAAATTAAATAAAGCAAAAAAAAATACAACTCCTCAGTTTCACTAGTTACATTTCAAGTGCTCAGGAGCCACACGTGGCTGGTGGCTACCATCCTGGACAGACTGAACATTTCCACCCTGCAGAAAGTCCTACTGCAGAGAGCTGCTCTAAAGACATACTTATGACAGATGTGTAGCTGGGTAGATGACAGATGTGTAGCTGGGTAGACCAGGCAGCTGGACCTGGAACCAAGAGTCCCGGGGGGTGCCACCAATTAGTTCTACAAACTCAGGCCGATCTCTGGCCCTCAGTTTCCTCATTTGTAAAAAGCAGGAGTTCGGCTCCATGATCACCATGGCCCATTTCCACTGTAACTTTCCTTAATTCTGTACCTAAAACTCCCGAGGGTAGGCTCCTAACTCTCCCCACTCTTCTTTCCTAGGACCTCCTGGCTGACCCTTTATCAAATTAGAGCAAGAGAACAATGCACCTGGACTTAATTATTTCCTGTAGAAGCACAGTCACTGAATGAGAATTAAATAACATCCTTCTAATTACTTCAGGGGTTAACAGGAGAAATGGCCACAAGAACAGTCTCTCCAAATGTTCCCCAGGAATAACTGCTGAAGATCCTCAGGAATCTATCTCCAGTGTCCCTCAGGACCTACATGACAAATCTGTGGGCGTTTAGGGCCAGAAAAAAGTATATTTCTCCAGAAAACTCCAGAAAACATTTCATTTCACCACAGAATGAAAACTACATTGTTCACTCTGACCTGGGGGGAGCTGGTGGCGAGGTATTGGTTTCTCAGAGGAACAGATGATTGGGGCCTTTCCGCCCAGCACCTGGATCAATGACGTCTCTCGCACAGAGCTCCTGACAGCTTCCGGCTGTCGCTCTGCCCCACTGACTGTACAGGTTCAACAGAGGTCGCATCTAACACTTTTTGAAAGTACAGCTGGAGTTACAACACGTTTGAAAAATAAATAGCTTAATGCTCCTCCCACTATACGATACTGTAGAAATATAAATTTGGCGCACTGTGAGAATTAAAAACATGGACTTCAAATCATCGGGCTGAACAGAATTACCTATTCTGGCAGAATTCTCAAAAGGCTGGCCTGGGAGAACTTTAACATCCTCCTCCCTACCACTGTCTCCATCAGACCTTCTGACTAGATTAATTAAACTCCAATTAATTAAAAGAACAATGGCAAACATTTACTGGGTGTCTAGTTTACTCAGTGTCAGGCACAGTTCCATGCACTTTATATATATTAACTTACTTACGCCTCACAATAACCCCAGGAAGAAGGTGCAATATCATCTCCATCTTCCAGGAGAGGAAACTGAGGCATTGAAAGGTGAAGTAACTTGTTTAAGGTCACACAGTAACAAGTGGCAGAGCTGGGATTAGTCTCTGCCAGTCAGGCTCCTCCTCTCTGCCACTGCAGGAACCCTTTTTTCAATATGGACAGTAAACACTGTCTCACTTTATAAAGTATAAATTTTAAAACGTCTTTAGAAAACATTACAAAAACATGCAAAGTAAAAAAAAAAAAATCGTTCTTGTTTAGCAAACACAACTTCCAGATTTGTCCCCTCATACCCTTTGTAGCCAGCCAGCCCTGAGCCTTTCCTGTTTAGAAATTCTGGAGAACGCCAACACTTTAATTCTGTCACTTTTCCAACATTTACTCTAAACTTCCTCTGCATTGTCTTCTGGTGAAATAACCAAAACGCATGTATTCAATGCAATCGTCAACCAAAAGCCTATTAACAATGCCATATTTAACAAGGGCAAGTCACAGATAATAAAAAGACAATTGAGCTGAGAACTGATAATTCCAGTCTTTGCAGCTGTCATGAGCCAGTTTAAAAACAAATTCACATGAGTGATTGCTGGGCTCTTTATAAACATGGTACCTGCCAGGAAGCAGTTCCACTTTCTCTTCTCTGGACTTTCTGTCCTCCCATAGATGCTGACTCCGTTAAGCCTCAGGTTTTACAATGCTTTTATGCGCTTTTATGTTTTATATGCTTCTCAGGACAATCTTCTGTGGACGATAAAAGAAAAGCCTCTGAAAGGTACTAGAAAATTAATACCTAAGGAAGGAGTTAAGTGTGTTTTTTGTTGTTGCTTTTTTTTTTTTAGTACCAGAGATCAGCACAGTATAGTCTAATAGAAACAGGTTTGAATTCTGGCTTTGTTCCTCATGAGCTGTGCAGCCTTGGACAAATTACTGAACCTCTCTGAGTTGTAGTTTCCTCTTCCGTAAAGTGAACGAATTACACTTCCTTTATAAGGCTGTAACACTTGGTCAAAAGCAGGCACACAAGAAGGTTACTTCCCTCTCCTTCTCATCATCAAAGCTGTAAAAAGTGAAGTTAGTTTCAAAACCAAGTAGCACTCCTGAGATTCCATTTTTCATTTTAATTTGGCACGTGACCATAAAAGTTCCCGAGGGACTCTCACTTTCAGATGCTTCTGGAAAGCATTACCATATGGAAGGCTTCTAGCTCTCAAGGGGGAATGGGGAAATCTATGGGGAATGGACATTCAATCCAAAAAAACCTCTCTCTCAAAATGAAATTGTATTTGTATCCAGCGAAACAAACCCACAAATCATTTCTATGATGTGAATTTTACAGGTCACCTTCCCTCACAATTTCTCCTTTACTAAATCCCTGATAAAAATAAAATACGCTACTGGACATAGAACGAACATTGATCATTAAAGCCATTTCTAGTCAAAAGTCAAGAGCCTGCAATATACTCCTCAAAAACACTAAATTGGGGCTTCCCTGGTGGCACAGTGGTTGAGAGTCCACTTGCCGATCCAGGGGACACGGGTTCATGCCCTGGTCCGGGAAGATCCCACATGCCACGGAGCAGCTGGGCCCGTGAGCCACGGCCGCTGAGCTTGTGCGTCCAGAGCCTGTGCTCCACAACGGGAGAGGCCACAACAGTGAGAGGCCCGCGTACCGTGAAAAAAAAAAAAACAAAACACTACATTGTTCCTAGGCTCCACGTGACGAACCTGGCCATGAGTAACACATGTCGAACATGGCTCGTGAGTAACATGAGTTGAGCGGATTCCCTTTCTCCAGAAAACTATCCACGGGGTGGTGTGATTTGCCACAGAGAGAGAGGCCTGGACCAAGAGCCCTCTCGCACCCAGAGTTGCCGTGCTCTTCCACTGTGGGTGACTATGTCCAAATGGGAACGGTGACACTGTCCCTTCAAGGACACTCCTTTTTGTTTTCACCTAACAGGATACACCAATAATTTGTTCATAAGTGGGAAGAGCTGGATTAGACAGCTCAAGGGTAGAGCTCAGCGTGTTTCAAGGAAGGGGCTCTGCGAGCTGATGCGGAGAGAGGATTTATCGCCAAGGCTGCTCCCACACCCCATAATTAAATGAGGAAATGAGCCAGAAGCCGTAAGACTCACTGGCAGCTCAGTCACGGCTTCTCCTCGCGTCAATCATCCGCACTGCAGAGAACCAGCCTTACCTCGGGCATCAAGAAGGCCACCCTCGGGGCACCCCTCCCAACACTTCACTGTGCACTTGGGGCCACCTGGGAGCTTTACAGGAATGGCCACCCTTGGGCTCCATGCCCGCGGGGCTGACTTCACAGGTCTGGGTGCAGCCAGGGCTCTCTGATTGTCAAAAATCACTCTCCAGCTGATCCCAATATGCAGACAGGTCTGCAAACCACGACCCTGGTCTCTTCTGCTTTCCAGACTACCTGAGCCACTAGCTCCTATTCCCTTTGAGAATTCTTTTCCTTTTTTTTTTTTTAATGAAAGAATAAAAAAGAAATGTACGAAGTCATAAATTTTAAACTTTTCTCAAGAAAGTTTGAGGTCAGAGTCCTCGCTGTGAATTCACCACTCTGCCCTGCCTCCATATTAAGGACTACAACCCAATTGAAGTGATCAGAGCACAGAACATATTCCTCAGTGGTGTGTAAAGGGTGCCCCTTTCATAGAGGGTGTGAAGGGAGATGCATCAGGATGTTTCTGGACGGAAAAAGAAGCCTAGGAAAGCTTCACTGTCTTTGGATATCCTTACAAGAGTTTTCCCAACTCTCCAACCTCTTGACTCCACTGGGCTCCCCCTCCTTGACTCATCCCTGTAGCCTTGTTACAAATCACTCACTCTTAGACAAGGCCCTCCCTCTCTCCTCCATTCTCCAGCAGGCTCCTGCCTGCCACAGGCTGCCTCTGTCCCCCACCTCCACCCCAGGTTTCCAGGTGGACGCTCACTGCCAAGGGTGTGACCCATAAATACCGTTGGGGCAGCAGTGAGCGAGATGGGTAGGGAGAGAGGGTGTGTCTAGAGGTCTCTCCAGGCCTGGTTCCTGCCTACTCAGCCATCCTGATACACGTGAGACCAGGTGATAGGAGCTTCTGAGTCTGGCCAGCAGCCAGACATACCTCCAGCTCACAGGGTGGATTTGACAAGGCAGCACAAAACAGGAAAACAAGAGACATAAGGTTCTAATCTCACCTCTGCCCTTCACTAGCTCCCTGACCTTAGGCAAGTAACAGAAACTTTAGAAAGAGCCTCCGTTTCCCCATCTGCAAAGCGGAAACTAATGTTTGCCCAGTGTTTTAGTCCATTCAGGCTGCTATAACAAAAATGCCATACACTGGGTGTCTTAAACAACAAACATTTATTTCTTACAGTTCTGGAGGCTGAAAGTCCAAGATCAAGTTTCCAGTAGATTCAGTGTCTGGTGAGAGCCTACTTCCAGGTTCACAGATGGCCATCCTCTCACTGTGTCCCCATATGGCGGAAGGGGCAAGGCAGCTCTCTGGGGCTTCTTCTGTAAGTGCAGTAATCCTATTCATGAGGGCTCCACACTCATGACCTAATTACCACCCAAAGGCCCTTCCTCCTAATATCCTCACACTGTGGGGATTAGGATTTCAACCTATGAATTTGGGGAGGACATAAACATTCAGTCCATAACAACCAGACTCTTCACAAAGCTTTTTGACAAGAAGTGCTCAAATTTAAATACAATATAAATTCTCTAAGTATTCATTGAGTCTTCTACGAGTTGAACGTTGTCTGCCACTGGCAATAGACAGAGGAAAAAATGTCACTGGCTTCAAGAGGTACAGTACATTCTGGAGGGGAGGCAGAGATATGCAGGTAAGACTACACAATTCAATGTAATAATCAGTGTGCTGGTTGAAAAGCCTGCCAAGGGAAACCCAAACAAGGGAAAATTTAAATATGTCCCCGACATAGGGGCAGGAAGGGTAGGGGAATAAAGGTAACCGCAAGAGCGATAACATCTAACATTTATGGAGCTGAATATGTCAGGCTCGGTTCTAAACACATTATGTATATAATAATTTCAGGCGAGCCTCAAAACAGTCTTGTGAGGTAGACTGGTATTGTTATCCCCATTTTACAGATGAGGAATCTGAAGTTCAGAGAGTGCTATGGTTTGAATGTGCCTCCTCAAAATTCAAGTCGAAATCCTAAACCCAATGTAATAGTATTTGGGGGTGGGGCCTTGGAAGGTCATTAGGTCATGAGGATGAAGTCTTCATAAATGGGATTGGTGCCCTTATAAAAGAGACCCCATACAAGTGATATAATATTCTCTAGTTCCATCCATTTTGCTGCAAATGGCAATATTTTATTCTTTTTTATGGCTGAGTAATATTCCCGTGTGTGTGTGTGTGTGTGTGTGTGTGTGTACATTACACCTTCGTAAGCCGATCATCACAATACTGTAAATCTATACTTCAGTAAAAATTAAATAGACCCCACACAGTGAGAAGACTGCTGTCTATGAACCCAGAAGTAGGCTCTCATCAGACACTGAACTTGCAGGTGTCTTGATCTTGGACTTTCCAGCCTCCAGAACTCTGAGAAATAAATTTCCATCATGTATAAGCCACTCAGTCTATGGTATTTTATTATAGCAGCCTGACAGACGGAGAGTAAGTCATTCAAAGTCACATGACTAGTGAGTGGTAGATCTGGGCTTTGGGCCTGGGCTTGACCTCAGGACCTGGATCTTCAGTTTTTGATGACACTTCCTCCATTGTACCTGTGAAACCATATCCCAGCTCCCAAGTCATTTCCCGGCCAAGGGAAAGTCAGACACACCTTCCTCTGTACTTCACACTTCTTTATTAACACAGCTCTCTAACCCTCCCATCCTATTATCATTGTTTTTGTGTCTGCTCACACGTATCCCGCTCCCCCATTAGTTTGGTGGTCCTTAAGGGCAGGAGCAGAATGCATCAAGTGCCTCATAAACAGTTGGTATTTAATAAATGTTTTCTTAATGGGTGAAAGAAAGAACAAAATTATTCTAGGTTTCAAAACACAGGCAAAAACTCACTGGGTAGTTGGAGGGAAACTTCCTCAAAGTAGAGGCAGTATCTTACTCACTCTTATATCCCCAGAACCTAGCACTTATAGGTGCTGTGTAAATGTGTAATAAACTCTGGGCAGAGGAAACAGTGTGAAGAAATCCAGAGAGATCTAAGGCTACACAGTGAATATGGGTAACATGGCCAGGATGAATCAACTAGCTGGGATGTGTGGGAACTGGGAAGTGCTTTTCAAACTATCCTTGGTGAAAGATCAGCTTTTTGGTTTTATTTCTAATTCACCATGGACCAATACTTTTATAAGATGCAATAAAAAGAACTGATAGAAAAATGAAATATAAAATGCAAGCCAAATTTTTCATTAGATTCAAGAGATGTAAAACTTGCTATGAAAATGTCTAAATGTGTTCGCTCCATGTGGGTACTTACCTAGTGTCTGATCATTAGCGCAGAGTCTGTCCGCAGAGCAAGCTCTGTGTGGCACTGAGAGGCTGGGAGGATGAGGTGCAGAGCAGTAGGGAAGGTGAGCTACAGTTGTGGTATCAAGGACTGTGGGTTAATAATGTTCATGGAGGGCTTTAGGCACTGTCCTAAGTGCTCCATGCATATAAGTCATTTAAATTCCACAACCTATCTGTGAGGTTGGTGCTATTATTACACCCATTTTAGAGATGGGGACACTGAGGCACAAGGCAACTAAATAACTTCCAAGATTCCAGAGCATGTGAGAAGCACAGGCAGCCTTGAACCTGTACAGTGTGAACCCTTAACCACTAGCCTGTGATGCCTCTGGGGAGCTACCAGACAGGAAGTGACATATTCAAACCCATGTTTTAGAAAAATCACCCTGGCGGCAGTGTGCAGGGGAAAGGTCAGTTAGGAAGCCACGGCGACAATCTGGATGAGAGGCAGTGGGGGTAGAGCACACCAGGCATGTGGACTAGTTTGGAAGTGGACGTGGCAGGCTACGGTGGAGGTCAGGGGTATCTGAGCTGGAGGGAGGGGAAGAGGAGGGAGGGGTTTCGGAGGACTCAGGGGTCCAGAGCTTGGCATCCTGGGTGGATAGAGATGTCTACAGACTTAAAGAAGGCAGGAAGAAAAGCAGGCTTTGAGGGCAAGATGATGAGGTTGGTTTTCAAGAATGTCTACCTGTTGGGCTTCCCTGGTGGCGCAGTGGTTGAGAGTCCGCCTGCCAATGCAGGGGACACGGATTCGTGCCCCGGTCCGGGAGGATCCCACATGCCGTGGAGCGGCTGGGCCCGTGAGCCATGGCCGCTGAGCCTGCGCGTCCGGAGCCTGTGCTCCACAACGGGAGAGGCCACAACAGTGAGAGGCCCGCGTACCGCATAACAAACAAACAAACAAAAACAACAACAACAAAAAGAATGTCTACCTGAATTTGAAGAGCCTAAGATAATCTGCAGTTGTGTCTTGGGAAAATTCTGCAGCCTGCAATCTTAGAGTAGTTTACTGCATTCAGGTAGCTACTATTTTTACGCCAGTTCTGCTAAACCACTCTCCTCCTCTTCTCCCTTCCCCTTTGCCCCAGTTACACTTAAAATAGTTTAAAAAGCAGAAATTCCCCAATGCTAACTCTCCTCCCTTTGAAAGCCACACACAGTATATAAAAGTGTTCTGGTCACCAATTCCAATTTGTGGCGGAGGCTTCCACACTACCAAGCAATTCTTGACACCAGCTGAGTGTCCTACAGTTCAACTCAATTCTGACATATCTATCTGGAGATAGCATCGGATTCCACAGCTTAAGGGCTCAGAGCGGCTCACAGAACTTAGAGAAACTTACTAGATCACTAGGTTTATTATAAAAGGATATGACTCAGGAAGAGCCAGATGGAAGAGATGCAGAGGGCAAGGTGCAGGGAAAGGGCACGGAGCTTCCATGCCCTCTTGGAGAGGACCACTTTTCCCATCCTCCACTTGTTCATTAACCGGAAGCTTTCCTAACCCTGTCCTTTTGAGTTTTTATGGAGGCCTCATTACATAGCTACGACTGATTACATCACTGGCCATGGGTGACTGATTCAACCTTCAGCCCCTCTCCCTGCCCTGGAGGTCTGAGGGGTGGGATCAAAAGTTCCACCCTTCTAATCACATGGTTGAGTCCCAGGAAAACAGCCCCCATCCTTAGGTGTGGTCCCAAAGTCACCTCAATAACAGAACAAAAGACACCTTTATCGCTCTCATCACTTGGGAAATTCCAAACGTTTCAGGAGTTTTGTGACAGGAACGATACAAAGATCGTATATATATTTCTCATTGTAAATCACAATATTGTTCACAGCTGTATCCTCACAGAGTAGGTAACTGATAAATACCTGTTGCATGAAAAAAGATCATTTCTGTGTTTACTGAAAACTGAAAAAAAGGATGAAGAGAGAGGAACTTTCTCCTTGATAAGCTAAACAGTTAATAGCAAAGAAATATCTGAATACAAGAGAGACACATCTCAGGGCAATGCCTCTTCCCCTGTGTTCCTTTCCCTTCCAGGAGGCCACCGCCTCCAGCCCACACACCTGGTGGACACCAGGACAGGTAATATGGTGTCACAAAGAGCACTGACTGCTGAGCCAGCAGACCTGGATTCAAAGCAAGATGCCACCACCACTTACTACTGCTGAGCTCCTAAGCAGTATTCAACCTCCCCGAACCTGCTTCCCCACCTGTAAATGGAGCCAGTACTGCCTACTTCAGAGGGCTACTGCAAGGCCTGAGAAAGTGTGTAAAGGTCCTAGCACATGTCGGCACACAGATGTCACTCAAGGAGTAACTATCACCATCACTGTCATCAAATTAGCTGCCCGCACACTACACTTTCTCAATTAGTGTCAAGTGCATCTAACTGGGAGAGTAACTTCAACTGAAGTTAAAGGTGAAGGGTATTATATAAGCACTATGATCATACCATTAATTATAATAATAATAGTTAACGCCTGAGCACTTACTATTGACACCCTGAATGCTTTACATACCTTAGTAGCTCTTTAATTTTTAAACCAAAGATAGTATTTAATCAATTCTAAGAAACATATTCTGCTCACATTTTAACATCCCTGATACTAGGATGACTGTAGTAGTCAGAATGGCGCCCCAAAGATGTCTCTGCCCTAATCCCTGAAATCTATGAATATGTTATGTTACACAGCAGAAAGGACTTTGCAGATGTAAGTAAGGGAGAGTAGGCTGGAATATCCAGGTGGGCCCAATTGAAGCAAATGAGCCCTAAAAGCAGAGAACTCTCTCTGGCTGGAAGCAGAGGGATGGAGGAGAGGGGGCCTCAAAGAGATTCCAGGCATGAGAAGGATTCATCATCTGAGATGTAGGGTCCAAGTGCAAAGACCCAGGAGAGGTCTCTGAGAGCTGAGGGTGGTCCCCCGCTGACAGCCATCAACAAGACAAGAACCTCAATCCTACAACTGCAAGGAACTGGATTCTACCAACAACCTGAACGACCCTGCAAATGGATTCTTCCCAGAACCTCCCAATAAGATTTCGGACTTGTAAAACCCAGAGCAGAGAAACCAGCTAAAACCGTGATGACTTTTGATGTCAGAATTGTGAGATAATACATGTGTGTTGCTTTAAGTGGCTAAATTTGTGGTAATCTGTTGTGGCAGCCATAGAAAACCAATACATTCTTGGCATTAATGGGAGCTACAGCTGAATTGGCAGCAATTTCTTTTTTTTCTTAGTGGCTCATAGAATAACGGCACATCTCATAATTGATGGCACCTTAGATTTGTTGAAACATGGTGTCATTACCTTTATTTTGCAATGGGAAAGCAGAGGCTCTTCGAGGTCAGGTGACTTGCCCAGGTGAATCAGACTGCAAGCCTGAGCTCTTAAACCATCATGCACACCGTCAGAGGGTGCACAAGGGCTGGAGCATCCTGCCCAAAGGCCAAGGAATGGCTAACGTGACCCCCAGCCCAGGCCCCTGTCTAACATGGGATCACTAACATGGTTGACCACAAAGACCCAGCCAGGTCCAGAAGGCAGCTACCCTCAGCAGCATTCATTTATCCATTGATGGAGCACTCCAAGGTGCTAGATACCCTTCTAGATCCTGGGCTAGAACAACAGACCAAGAGCCTGTTCTTACACAGCTGAGACTATAGTGCAGGAGCTCAACACTACAGCGACAGGAGCACTGGAAGGAAAGCAAAGCATCTAGAGAGCTGAAAACCCAACTTCACAAGGTAATAATCCACACATTTTGTAGCTCAAAAGACAGTGCTGGGGGTGGAAGATCATAGCGTCCTCTCTAGAGATTTCATGGGCCTCTGCTAAACGTGGGAACTCTGAGAAGGAGAATTTGTTGTGGTGCTAGGGTTTTCTTGGTTTTGCTTTTTTTGTTTTGTTTTGTTTTTTCTCTTTTTTTTTGATGGAGATGGAGGCTAACTTTATACAGGACTGCCTCATTTGAATTTCTAAAAGCAAAAAATAAAGAAATAAGCCACACACAGTCATCTTTTCCCTCAACCAAAATTTCTCTTTCGGTGGATTTCATTTTTAAAAAGATGAAAATTAATTTTATATTAAAAAAGCATCCCAAGAGCTGACTGAAAGAGCACCTCAAAAAGCAAGGGCTTCCCTGGTGGCACAGTGGTTGAGAGTCCGCCTGCCGATGCAGGGGACACGGGTTCGTGCCCCAGTCCAGGAAGATCCCACATGCCACGGAGTGGCTGGGCCCGTGAGCCATGGCCGCTGAGCCTGCGCGTCCGGAGCCTGTGCTCTGCAACGGAGAGGCCACAACAGTGAGACGCCTGCGTACCGCAAAAAAAAAAAAAAAAGAGAGATGACTGTGGAACTCCAACCCTGCACCCTTCGTCGAATCCTGAACTCTGGCCAGTCTCTTTACCTTGTACTTTTACTTACCTCTTTTCTTTCACCCTGGAAATAAGAGTAGACAGCTCTCTGATGGTTAAATCAAAGGGCGAACAAGAGCCCTATTCAGCAGGTCAGCAGGTATGCACACAAAAGAATGTGGCGTGTATGACCTTTCAGGAGATGCATATGAAAGGAAAAATATAGATTTCTTAGAAGATTTTGCAGGAAATGCCATTGGAATTTATATATTCTCAATCTCTCTTGTTTTTGTTTGAGAGGGAGAAATTCTAGACTAGAAGGTCAGCTTCATAATGGTTTTGGAGAAGCCGCAGTTTAATGATACCATTAGCCGAAAACTATTTATAAATCAGACATTAGCAACTGGCATAAAACCCTACTTTCCACTTCTCTCGAATCTGCACTGACAATTTGGCAGCCCACTCTACCCTTGGGCCCGAAAGAGCTATCACATTCTTAAGTCTGTATTTTAGAGATTTTGACAGTGGTGTAGGCAAGAGGCTTAGCTTCAGGAGGAAAGGTCGATAAACACCCACAGGGGGATCGGCAGGCCTGGACTGCCCACAGGAGAAGATGTACAAACGGCCCCAATCCTCTCACTCACTCACAATTCGCAAAATTTAACCAACCCTAATTACCATTTCTCATCAATGAGATTAGCAAAAATAAAAAGAGCTGACACCCTCCGTGCCGGTGGGGCTATGGGGAGACAGGCCATCGGATAGCTGCTGAGCAGAGGGCAAAATGAGCCAACCCTTCCCAAGGGGCTGACAGGGCCCTGCGAGTCAGCAGTCCCGCTCCCGGGAATCAATCCTCTAGGTCCACCCGCACAAAAGCAAGATGACACCTTTATTTGTTGCAGCGCTGTGGGTAATAGCGAAAGACTGGGAACAATTCAAAGGTCCAGCCATAGGGGACTGGTCGAATAAACCATGCTACATCTACACAATGGAAAACGAGCGTGCGGATAGAGAGAGATCTCCAGGACAGACTGCTAATTTTAAAAAGCAAGACACAGAACAGTATATATAATATACCACTTTTTGTGAAAGAAGGGGGAAGCGTTAAATACACACACACACGCACACACATGCACACCCTCATTTGCTTGTATTTACAAGTTGCAGCCTGTAGAGAATGTGGAAAAGGCTTGGACGGGAGCAAGATTTCTCAGTGTTTACCTTTTTATATGGGGGTAAACCATATAAATACATTATCAATTTTTTTAAAATGGAGAGGTTGTATAAACCATTTTTCACAGGAGTGTGAAGAATAGGACAATCCCAGCTTGAAGAAACAAAGCTGAGGAGGCTTCTGGGAAACCTGGGTTGAGGCAGGTGAATTCTCACGCTGGCATCAGTAAATCAGAGGAACCTGGATCCAGAGCTCAGGAGGCGTGCATGGAGAGGGGGTCTCTGCCCTGTGTGGTATCACCTGCTGGGTGTGGGTGTCCCTGAGCCCCTTGACATTTATTACAGCAGGAGGAAATCAGAGAACTGGGGGTGAATTGGAGGCAAAGGCAGAAACACGAGGATTCCCTCCCAGGCAGCATGCCAGGCGCATTTATTTGCTTTCTGGACTTGGACAGTAATGGCTGAAGCATGCTGCTCATCAAATATTTATGTCAAAAAAGAGGGCAAAGCATGTGCCGGAATATTCTGCTTAATTCAACAGAGAGATATTCCTGAAAAGTTGAGAATCCTGGAATTTTGTAAAATCAAATCATACCATAAATGTAACAGGTAAGTTTGCTCTCTCAAGAAATTTTGAGGGACTTCCTTGGTGGCGCAGTGGTTAAGAATCCGCCTGCCAAGGCAGGGGATGTGGGCTCGATCCCAGGTCCAGGAAGATCCACATGCCACGGAGCAACTAAGCCCATGTGCCACAACTACTGAGCCTGAGCTCTAGAGCCCGCGAGCCGCAACTACTGAGCCCGTGTGCTGCAACTACTGAAGCCCACGTGCCTAGAGCCCATGCTCCACAACAAGAGAAGCCCGCGCACCGCAATGAAGAGTAGCCCCTGCTCGCCACAACTAGGGAAAGCCCGTGTGCAGCAGCAAAGACCCAACGCAGCCAAAATAAAGAACGAAAAGAAATTCTGTGGGAAATCCTTATTAGGAATTGTTATCTCCTGCTATTCCTGTTTTGGGAATCTGAGTTTGCCTGAAGAAAGCTGCATTTAACCAGGCTAAATGCGAAAGGCGTTCACGTTTCTGCACCTTTGGGCATTTTTCACAAGGTGCGGCCCCTCCATAAAACAGCAGAAGGCCAAGGTCCTAAGTGCAAGCCAGCACCTCTATGCACAGAACCACTGTCTTAGCAGTTTGACCCACTAAACATGGCTGATCCTACCTGCTGTGCGGATTGCCCCTCAGGAGGGGAGCCAAGAGGAGGTTAATTCTGAGTCTGCTTTCTAAAGGATCAACTTAAAAGAGAGGCATGCAAGCAGCAGCTGGCACTGCAAGGGACACAGACAAGCCCCGTCCTCAGTTGTCAGTGGCTTTAGCAACAAGGCTCCCCACTTCTTACCCTAAACTAGAAAAGTCTTTCTACACAAGAAGCAGCCACTCATAGGTAAATTCCAAAGGCTCCTGCAGCCAGTGTCCTTTGCATCCTGTCCCCAAGAGGAGGGCCCACAGCTGGTCAATAAACACCATGGATCCCTTTGTCCATTCCCAGGAGGCACCACTGCAGGAGCCCCGCAGGTACCAGGCGATGCTGAGCACGTTTGTTGGTGCTGGACTCAGAGTAAAAAACGCCAACGACCCCTCAAGTGCTGGGCTTTACCTGCCCCTTAGGAAATGATGAACTAAAGAGGAAGAAGCCTGTCACAGGGAACACGCACCACTGAATGTGCCTTTCCTAGTAGATACCATCAATTTTACCTTTTTGATTAAAAAGAACACTGGCTCATCCACTTCACTCGCACACACTACAGAGACTGTGGTTTTATTCCTTCATTCCACTGGCATTTATTAAGTACCTACTACGTGCCAGACTCAGCCGGCTCCTGTCATTTTGAGGGTTATTGTGGCTGAAGGTGCTGGGAGAGGCAGGGTTGCTGCTGCCAGATTGTGCCTTTGTGTGACTTACGAAAAGGCCAGCCCTCCAAGTGCACCCAGCCTTGCAGGCCTGACGGAGTCAGAATGAAGTGCCCCCTCCTCCTGGCAGAGGCAGTTCTAACCCAGGACACATAGTTTTTGGAGAGATTTGAGCCCCACTTAACTTCCTTGGCCAGCTAGTCTTGTGCAGTGAACAATCTGTACAAGAGTTCAAAGCAACCCTGTCAAGAAGTCACAATCCAACTCTTCTGCTTCTTGGCCAGACATTCAACCTTCCCCTGACAACTTGTCTGAGCAGCCAATCATGACCTTACACACCCACATGAAGCCTCATGGTCTAATGTGCAGCTCACAGTCTAACACTGCAAAAGGTTTGGGTAGTTTTTAGGTACAGGACAGGCACCAAGTCTGCTGGCTTCAACACTTTTCCAATTTGCCTGAGGTTCTGGTTGAATAAACCTGGTGTGATGGTTTCATATCAGTAAAGTCCTCACTACGCCTCGATAAAGTCCAAGCAGCTTTTGGATTTTGATTCCTCTCTCCATCCTTAGATTTGTTTAGCTCACACCGAGAGTTAAACTGCAATCATTTGTCTCTGAAAAGCAGGCAAACTTTGAGGTTACTGCAAGCTTGGGATCTTGGTCAAAGGGCTCCAGTGTAGGGGGGCTAAAGGTTTAATGTCCAGTGCTCAGGGACATCTTGGCTGGTAGCATCTGTAGCTAAGTAAAAGCCTGATTATTCTACATGGGTAAAGTGAAGATTCCACCCCCATGGGCTCATGTGGGTTGGCACACAGCCATTGGGGATGAAGGCAATGCTCTCTATGTGGCACGCAAGCGTGGTGATGACCACTGATTCAGAGCCCACCCGGGGAGCATTTGTGATGACACCAACCCAAGTTAAGTCAGAACTTATGCTCCCCTTCTCAGTCAACCAAGGGGATCCTATGTCAGTTACGTGACACTGACTGCAAGAGGAATGGTAGTCTATTCTGTAAGAAAGCAAATGGAATATAAGACCTCCGGACCCTCTGGCCCCAAAGTCACCTGCTTACAATCAATGAATGTGAAAAATTACAAAAGATTCTTAGCAACTGATTCACCAAAGCAGACCTAAAAGAAAATCTTCTTTGAGCTACTAATTCTCCAGCAGAGTTGAAAATATCAGAAGTCTTTAAACAGTCTACAACACCCTGGTTTTTATTATGCAGTAATCCTCCAAAATGCAGACCCATTAAGAGAAGACAAAACCCCCCCCTTGTCAGGGGATGGCAACCAGACACTCCCACCTGAGCACTTTTACGACACCCAATAAAGCCTGACACAATAAACCAGACATTTAAGTGACACTAGAAATGATTTTCAAGAGAGTCGGCACTAAATGGAATAATCCACCTAGAAGTAACCTTCAGTCAAATCACCTCCACCCTCTGCCCTGGGTCCAAAGCGTGGGGCTCACCGCTCTTCCCTTTATTCCTGAGAGAGAAGCGGGGAGACAGGACCTGTCGGTGGGAGCTGGCTCTAGAGCAGGACTCAGCTGGTGCCCCCATCTCCGCTCAAGGCCCTCTTGGGGAATCCAGGCATGGAAGAGACCGACTCTACGGATCCCTTCAGGCCTGTTGGGTCTCTGAGGCAATTCTGGAAGCTTTGACTTCTATGGCTGCAGAGGGCAAGGAGCCCAATGAGCCCAATGGCAAGGCACTGGTAATACTCCTCAGGCCGGTCATCTCACCCCCAAGAGGAGCCCTCTCTTCCTGTTTCTCTTGGTTTGAGTTACAGCTTCTAAACGAAACGTCCTCCATAAGGAAGCACTTTTAGCTGGAAGCACCTCCACTGCAGCTCCTGGCAGAGCTCTTAGTGCACAGTATATGGTGTCAGAACAACTCTGGGTCACATCCTCGTCTTGCTGCTTAGGGAGCCTCAGCTTTGTCACCTGGGCTGCTGTGAGGACTGGGCAAGATCATAAATGTAAAGGGGTTAGACTGGGGCCTAGGATGTAGAACAGCCCCATAAATGGAGTCGCACAACTGTGCTGAAGGTATATTTTTTTACCTATTGAACTCTCCCATTAAACTAATGGCAGGTATGTCTTCTTTGTGACTGTCTTAGAGGCCTCTGACACGCGTGCTGTATACACACAGCTCCTCGATGCAGGGCTGGGACAGGAGGGATCTGGGAAGTGACAGTTTCCATAAAGTCAAGGTTGGTGAACTGCGTCTGCAGGCGAACCCAAATTTCAAACATCTCTTAATTAGGTAAACCTGCAAACTTCAAACGGGCCTCTCTTTTACTGCTACATAGTTCTCACATGTAACTCAAAGAACTTCGATTGCTATGCAAGCGGGTGTTTTTTCTAAAACAAAACCAAAATCCTTCTATTTGTAGCTAATAAACCAGGTTTTACTGAGTAATTGTTACACAAATGGATCATCTTTTATTTTCTATACATGCTCATTGGCAAAAATATGGGGAGAAGCGCCACAATTCCACCATCCATTTGTCTGTACTTTCTTTTCTATGCATAAATTTTTTCTAATTAGTTGTTAGTGTAATAATGCACTGTAACTGGGCACACCACCCTTCCCCTACTTAACCTATCCTAAGGTGGACTTCATGGATTATCGATTTTTTTTTCAAGTTTCTAATAAGAAAGGAAAATGGAACTGAGATCTAGGAGAATTAATTTGTTGAACAAATTAACACTGCACTCCATTTCATGTTTAAAAGACACAATGAGAACTGCCTGATTGTATTCTCTTGCTTCTTAAGCACTGCTCGACAGGACTATATAAATTACTGAGCCTTTTTAGATTTGGGGGAAACATTAAAATTTCATATAGTTGTTTTCCTGTTACAAAAATAATGTATGCTCATAACATTTAGAAAATTTCAGTAAGTAATAATTTAATGTTAATATTGTTGAGCATAGACTATGTGTCAGGCACTGTTCTAAATGCTTTAGAGAGATTAACTCATTTATCCCTCCCAACACCTCACTGAAGCACAGAGGTATTAAGTAACTTGCCCACACGCTACACACCTAGAAGCATGAGCCTGGAATCCATCACTATGCTACGATGTTCTAAGAGAGAAAAGAATCAATAAGTTATTCAATCGAGTCCTCCGCTGCTTCAGAGTATAATGTCATAGGCAAGAAATGATTCATAATAATACTGTACCCTTTACAGTTATTTAAAAATATTATAAGCATGATCTGAGTCCCTGTGGAACAATTAGTAAACGAGAAGTCGTCTGTGGCACAAACCACGATTCCAATTGGCCCAATCCTATGCACCTGACATGAGTTAAGAAAACAACAGACACTTAAAAGGGTTTGTTTTCAAGATGGAAGCATTTTTTAAATTTTGCAAATGAGTCAATGACATGATGAGTAGATTCCCTGAATTAACGGAACACCCAGTCTCACAAAAGTTTACCATCAGTCACAACGCTTTTACAAAACGTTTATGAAATGCCGCTAGTCCTTTCCTAAACACTTTTTTTTTTTTTTTTTTTTTGCGGTACGCGGGCCTCTCACTGTTGTGGCCTCTCCCGTTGCGGAGCACAGGCTCCGGACGCGCAGGCTCAGCGGCCATGCTCACGGGCCCAGCCGCTCCACAGCATGTGGGATCTTCCCGGACCGGAGCACGAACCCGTGTCCCCTGCATCGGCAGGCGGACTCTCAACCACTGCGCCACCAGGGAAGCCCCTAAACACTTTTTTAAAAATTGTTTATTTATTTATTTTTGGGTCTCCGTTGCTGCGCGCGGGCTTTCTCTAGTTGCGGCGAGCTGGGGCTACTTTTCGTTGCCGTGCACGGGCTTCTCATTGAGGTGGCTTCCCTTGTTGAGGAGCACGGGCTCCAGGCAGCGGGCTTCAGTAGTTGTGGCACGGGATCCAGAGCGCAGGCTCAGTAGTTGTGGCACACGGACTTAGTTGCTCTGCGGCATGTGGGATCTTTCTGGACCAGGGCTCGAACCCATGTCTCCTGCATTGGCAGGTGGGTTCTTAACCACTGCACCACCAGGGAAGTCCCCCTAAACACTTCTTGAGGCTTATCTGTTAGCACTGGACATCAGTACGTGAAAAATAACTGTATACTCCAGGTCACATTTTTTTCATACTTTAAAAATCATACTAGGTAAAAGACAAATATTTCTGTTTCTGTTTAATGTCCTACCCAGGGCTAATAAGCATGACTATTTTAAATATAAATTCTCTTCAAAGTTAAAATATGAGTAATGAAATGATTGCCTGGCTCTAAAAATATTATACGACTGTAACTTCACACTAAAAGCACATTAAAACTGTTACTCCAGTAATCATAATTATTCATACCACTGTAGTAGAAACATGACACACATATGTAAACAAATATTTTAGATATTTTAGACAGATAGATGGATAGACATCTTGCTCTATATATCTATAAAACCAGGTAACTTCTTTGGAATTTAACTGCTCTAGCATTCCAGAAGCTTTATCTATCTACCTATCTACCTACCTCCCAATCTATCTACCTACTATCTATCCATCTATCTATAAAATCAGGTACCTTCTTTACCTGATTTATTTGCTCTATCTAGTGTTTCCAGAAGGTTCAAACTGCCATCTTTTAATTTATCCAATAGCCGGCTGCTGGTCAGTAGATAAAATACCTAATAATTCTGAACATTATCTGTGTATTAGGTGCAAAATGTTTTCCAAAGACTGTTTCATATACTTTCACAAAAATTCTCAAGACAGAGACCATTATCATCCTCATTTTACAAATCAGACTGAAAACAGTTAAATAACTAATATTCCCATCCACATCTGTCACACCAAAACCATACCTCAAACCACTGTTAAGCTGCTTCTCTTCCAAATCAGACTCCAGAAAAATTTGACTTCCACAACTTGCCTCCCTAAATTAAGCTTAAGCTGACATACAAAACTTAAAAAAAAACCCAATAAAAATCCAACACAATAAATGACATAATTCCAAATTTGAAATTTTCTTCTCTCAGAAAGAGGTAAACAAAACTAATCTGATATTAGCTAGCCATTTCTTCAAGTGTTTCGACTAAGCAGCTTTTTGCTGTCACAACATGACGACCACCCATGTCCTTCAACAAATGACAACGTAAGCCCGACACCGCAAATCTCATTGTTAGAGAGCGAGGCTTTCAAATGAGGCTGGAGCTTGTGACATTGAAAATTTTTATAGTATTAATCTTTCCGGTTTCTTGTGAAACACAGATCCACATTTTTATGTATTTCTACACAAATCTAAATGCTGTCCAGATTCAACACCTTCCTGAATTACCTGGGTTAAAAACAGTGAAAATACAACTGCATTTTTTTTTATAAGGCCTAAAGACGCAGCCCTTAGATTGTTCAGCATTTTTTGGACTTAAACCAGGGTTTTATGGTGTTAGTTTACCGTTAGAGAAGGCAAAGAAACTGAACGGTTGATCCTGAAGTCCTTTTATCACTGAAGTCTCTGTAAAACGTTTGATTACTTTAAAAAATGATGTGCGAATCATGTTTGTTTATTTAAAACAGGTCTTGCTGACACATATACTTTGTTGTTTTTTTTTTAAAGAATCAAAACAGCTCCTTACTTGAATGTGACTGTTTTGGCAACAGTTAAATGCAACCCCGTCATTCTAGCGCTGCCGGCCTTCCTGGTTCTCCTAGGTGAGGGCCGCCATCCTGCGATAATTTACACGCAGGGCAGAAGAAGCACCAGCAATGGTGCAGTGTGGGGACTAGCACTTTCAAAACAAAGCCAAACTCGGCTTTTAAAGTAGAGAACACACAGACACAGTCCCTGCCTCTGACAAGGTCCAAAAGATTCCTTATAGACAGTCTACTCAGACGAAGCTACAACAGCCCCAGGAAATATAAAGTGTCCACAAAGACAGCAGGGGGGCGGGGAAGGAAACGACTGATGGGAAGGAAGCTAATCATGTGAAGTTTGCCCAACTCCACAAGGTCTAATACATTCCGGTTTGTTTCCACTCAAAGCAGCCATTAAACGTGCCCTGACACGTGGGCGCGAGGGACCTCCCTTCTCGCCGGTTTTTGGCCATTTCCTTCTCTGTGCACTTGTTTGTATACAACCTCGCCCGGACAGGGGTGACCACAAGATGACAGGCCGCGGCAGTTCCTTCACTCAGATTTCTAGTTGCCCAAAGTTTCACTCCACGGCGGGGTTTTAACGAGAATCACGGGGTCCTTTTCGAAAGTTATGAATGGTTTAAGTCAAGTTTACAAGACACAAACAGAAGGCGAGGGACAAGTGAGTGTCGGGCGACTTCAGTGACAGCGTTTTAAAATTAGCCTTAATTGATATGCCCTAGTTAAAATTTAAAAAAAAAGTCACTCTGATCCACGCAATAAGTGTCGGGGCAGTACTTTTTAAAAAATCACGCAAGACTCACGTCTGAGTCTTGACCTCCTCATACCATCCGCAAAGTCTCCGGGCCACTCAGTGCTCAGGGGTCCCTCGCGGGATGTGTGATCTGAGTCCTCGCTGTGACCCGCTATTTCCCCGCCAGACCCCCAGCGCCGAGCGGGTTCCAGGTCTGCGCACACGCCGCCTAGTCCCCAGAAAGAACGGAAGAAAGTAGGGAAGAGGGGCGTGGCGCCCCAGTCTCCCCCAGTTGTCCGCCCTCCTCCCGAACCTGGCCCCACCGCAAGCACAAGCGAGGAACGCCGGAACCTCCCAGCCCCAACCTGGTGCGGGGCGCACGGCCGCGGGCAGACCAGGAAGCAAGCGAGCGAGCTGGGAGACCTCTCCTCCCACTCCCGCCCTCGTCCCGGGGGCCGCGTCCCCAGCCCTGGCCCCGCAGGGCCCCTGGCTTCCTGCGCCCTCCGACCGCCGCCCGTCGAGGGCGAGAGCGCCTTCTGCCTCCGGGTCTCGGCGTCCCTTTCCCTCCCTCCCCCATCCCGGTCTCCGGCGCCCAGTGCCCCGACCAGTCCCCGCCCTCCGGGACACTCTTTCCTCCTTCCTTCCTTCCTCCGTTCCCTCCCTCCATCTCGCTTCCCAGCACCGGGAACTCGGAGGCGGCTCCCGAACTGGCCAGCCGACGCCCCGCGCTGCGCCCCTGTTCCCTCGGGGACCGGACCCGCCACCTGCGCCCGCCGCTCGGTGCTCACTCGCCTGCCGGTGCGCTGCCCCTGCCGTCACCGCCGCTGCCGGGGACTCTGTCTCTAAGGGCTCCTGGAGACGACTCCGACCTCTCCTCCTGCTGCTCCTCCGGACGGGCGCCGGCTCCGCCTCGCTCGGGTAGGCGGGGCGGACAGCCCGACGGGCGGGGCGGCGGCAGCCTCGGACTCCTTCCTCCCGGCCCGGCCCTCCTCCCTCCTGCCCAGACGCCCTGGCTGTTCCCTGGTTCGGCCGCCGAACCCGTGTCAGGTCTGGGCCGGCAGAGGGGAAAAGTCGGGAGCGTTGAAGTCCTGCAAACGTCTGGCCGCCTTGGCCACCCCCAGTTTCCCTTCCCCGACTTCCCCGTAGCCTTGGAAGTTCAAGGATTCTCGGGCCGCCCCACTTCACAGCCCTCCACCGGGTCCCTCTGATTCCTGAGAAGTTTCCTTCGCGTGCGAACGCTCGAACGCTCGGCAACCCTTAAGCCAGCCGTCCCTTAGGCCGCCAATATGCACGCCGCCAACCCCCTACACAAAAGTTAGGCTCTGCTCCAGGAATTTCTTAAGAAAACAGTCACAGTAAAATTTAAAGGGCCCTGGGGCCACAGAGAGACTTTGCTTTCCAGAAAATGGAGCTATAACTGCGGATTGTTGAATTTTTAGTACATCCACTCATCATGCGCTTCCTTTCCATCTCTCGCCCTGAGATTTGTGTTTCCGAACGCCCAGTACCTGGTAGAGTTCTGCTTAATGAATGGATTCAGGGTGGGGTAGTTTGAAAAGCCACTTCTGTTTCCACAGACTTCTGACTATTCGTATATACAGCCATTCAACGCACACTCATTGAGCACCTGATGTGTGCCAAGCATTGCAATAATGGTGATTGGAGAGACACAAAGATGAATCAGACGGGGGACTCACCCTCAAAAAGTCCAGAAAGAGTCCAGAAAGAGTCAAAAAGTTGGATGTGCAGAAATCTTACCACTCAGTGGACTTCTTGCAGGTTCCTAGGTATCTGCTTTCCTGTTTGACAGGGTGGAGATAAAAGAGAAGAGAAGGCCAAAGTAGCTCACTTAAAACCAGTGTGGGCAGAGTCCAGACTTGAAATGGAGTGTTAAAGCGTTGGTGAAGGATGTCTGTGAGTTGAGTTTCACCAACTGAGGAGAAGTGAGGCCTAGGGAAGCCAGGAGCCAAGGATTGCAGTGAGGACATTATCTTCACTCTTTCTTCCCTCCTGACCCCTGCTCAAGTATCATTCTCGGTGAAATCTTTTGACCAGGCTGTAGAATGGGTACTGCGGGTATAAGAAGTCTGTGGTTGGGTGCTCTGCCCCAGGACTGTGATTCTTGCAACCTGTGGATGGCGGTAGCTGTTGGTGTGCAAGCCACAGGCTGCCAGGGGAGCTCTTTATTCCCCGCTTGGTACAGTGGCAGGAAATGCTTGACTGATTCACAGACACTGACAGTTCCAGGAATACACTCTAAACAGAGCAGCCTGATGCCAGCTGGGACTGAGACCATCATACACTGGAGTTTGTATCTTTTGGCCACAGACTACAGAATCGACTCCTAAAGCCCTACCACTGATTTCCACTTCTGGAGCCCTTTGTCGTCTAGTAAATGCTTTCATGTATGTAACTCTCATCTGGAAACTGAGGCACCAAGAATTGAAGGGGTTTATTGAAGCTTTTCTAATTTAGTGCTATTCAAAGTGTGGTCCACGGAACAATGACCATCTGGGAACTGTTACCCATCTGTAATGGGATAAGCACAGAAATTGAAGGTGAGCATGTAAAAACTTTTATAGCAATTTGAGTAATTTTCTGCCTGTTGAACTTAATAACAAAATATGGCCTTGTATTCTGTATGTTTCTTTCATTTTTCTCGTTATCCATTTTGTATTTATCATGTTGGATAAAAGCATCAGCCTGCAACAGGTTGAAAATAAAATCCCACAGATAGTTTGAGATGCACTGATCTAGTTAGGAGCAAGGCAAGAATAAGAGCTAACACTTTCATGGCAGATGTTGCCTTAAGTGCTTAACATATATTAACTCTATTAATCCTCCTAACAACCCTAGCAGGTAGGCTCAGAGAGGTTAAGCCATGCAATCCAAAAGTGACAAAGCCAGAATTCAACCCAAGGGGTCTGGCTCCAGACGGTGTGCTTTTACCCACGACCCTCCATCCAGTCGTTCTTTCTGCTCTGCTGTGTCCAAACTTCAGTCATTCACATTTCATCTACATATCACTGTGCCTCCTATATGATTTTTTAAATTTATATTTTTGATTGACTTACTTTTGTTATTTCTTACACATAGGATGCTGGCTGTTAGTACTCTCACCTGTGAAATCATGACTTTGATGAGGTAGCATCAGTCTCTTACTCTAGATCACATCAAAGTAGATGCTTAACACCAGCAGTTGCTGTCAGTGTTCTGCCATATCCCCTCTGATCCTTCTCCAGTTTCATGCACACTGGCTCCAGGTGTGCATTCATTCCCATCACCTGATCCTGGCACCTGCATCTCATTGTCAGCACACCACCCTCAGCTGCAGGATTTACTTTGCTGGCTCACAGGGCAGCTGGAAGTACCTGGGAATTGATGTTCCCCCACCCCTGCCTCAACCTTTAACCAGTGACGAAGGACTATGCCCATATAAATACGCCAATTCCTTTGCTCTCAGTTGGAACAACTTCAGGGTGAATCTCCACTGTCTACAGGGCTCCCTACGAGATTGAGCCAAATTCTCTCCTCACTTCCGTGGGAACTGGTGCCACATTCTTGCTTGTCCTTCTTACCCTTCCGGGACCTACTTCCCACTCCCCCACCTAGGAACACATCCTAATCAGGACCAACTATATAATTTGCAGAGCCTGATACAAGATTTAAAAATGCTCATAAATCATTAAGAATTTCAAGATGGCAACAGACTATTAAACCAAGTATGGGGGACATGTGTGACTACACAGGTGTGTGACTTTACAGGCTGCACAACAACGATGTAGGCCTGGATGCTAATAAGTCATTTTCACTTTTCTTTTTTTTTTTAATAAATTTATTTATTTTGGGCTGCGTTGGGTCTTCGTTGCTGCACTCGGGCTTTCTCTAGTTGAGACGGATGAGCGGGGGCTGCTCTTTGTTGCAGTGCGTGGGCTTCTCACTGCAGTGGCTTCTCCTGTTTCAGGGCACGGGCTTTAGGCGCACAGGCCTCAGTAGTTGTGGCTCGCGGGCTCGAGTGTAGGCCCAGTAGTTGTGGTGCACGGGCTTAGTTGCTCCGCGGTATGTGGGATATTCCCGGACCAGGGCTCAAACCTGTGTCCCCTGCATTGGCAGGCAGATTCTTAACCACTGCGCCACCAGGGAAGCCCTCACTTAAGTTCTTATCTCAGGGTCTGCTTCTGGAGAATCCCAAGCTAAGATAACAACTATTAAAGTAAAAGCTAGCCCATTCAAGTACTACCAAAATTATCTTGTATAATACACTGGTGGTCAGCATCCCACACCTTGGGAGCCCACCTTGTAGAAGGATGAGTCACGTCGAGTTGTACATAAAGAGCTTGAGCCACAGGAAGAGGTAGGGCAGTTGAGAATGGTTTAGGTTAACAAATGATGGGGCAGAAAACCTGGGTTTTCTTCTCAATTCTGACACGGAATGATACACACAAAGTGTGAATTTGGGTGGTATCTTAGATT
Source organism: Mesoplodon bidens (assembly GCF_964165515.1). Classification (NCBI taxonomy): domain Eukaryota; kingdom Metazoa; phylum Chordata; class Mammalia; order Artiodactyla; family Ziphiidae; genus Mesoplodon; species Mesoplodon bidens. The sequence continues at coordinate 128,001,756 of NC_138177.1, read as the reverse complement.
GAGTTACCTGGAAACATACCTTGCATGAAGAAGACTTATGGGCGAGTGGTTAAAAAGATACACCTGTAAGGAAGCAAGGCAGGCAGGATAGGGCAGAGGACAAGGATGCCTCTCAACATGGTTACAGCTGGACCTGCAGTCCAGGGGGGACTGGAGGTAGGTGGCTCTTCAGAAATGGACCATATTGAGTCCAGTGTATTGGACCTTTGTATCTCCATATCCTGTATTCCTGGGAAGAGGTGTCTCATTGGGCAAAGCAGTTCACTAAGGGTAATGCCCACTGATGGACACAGCTGTGAGTGGTCAGGAACCAATATTCCCAGCAACTCGGGAACAGGTGTGTCACCCCTGAACAGGGGGTCTGGGAGAAGCTCCAGAGTGCACACTATACGTGGGTTATCTCCAGTGTCTCACTTGGGCTTATAGTCAGTCAAAACTGGCATTCTCAGCCCAGCCCAGGAGGACCTGACCCCTTTGTCTTCCATGTAGCACCTGGGCAATGCTTGGTTGCATTTTGCCTTCTTTATACTATGAACCTATTTAATTTCCTATTTTTTCTTTCTCCAGACTTCTTCAGAACTCTTTTTCCTTTCCCTTTCTTTTTTCTGCTCCAACTATCTTCCATCCTCCCATGGCACTCAAGACAAATCAATCAATCAATCAGTTGCTTAAGAAAGAGTGACGGTGTAGTGAAGTAAAATTTTATGCATGAGGCAAGGCCTTTGAGATTAAGTCCTGGCTTTGCCACTAACAATCTGTATGAATTTGGAGCAATCATTTCACCTTACTGGGCTGTGGCTTGTCCTTAAAATAAAGAGATTTACAATGGTCTCTAAAGTCCCCATTCTATGAAATTTAAACATTTTTTAAAAGATGGCTTTCTCTGCTATATAATCCCTTATAAAGCAAGCAAGAGAAATGGTTTTATAACTCAGGACAGCTGATTGTTTTTAAATTAATTACAATTCGTTGGTGAAGCTCTACTTCTATGAACTTCTATTCAATAGTCAATAACAACACCCTAACTAAAGGCTCAGTCAGAAAGAGATGGGGAAAGAGAAATGAAAGAAATGAGGCAAATCAGTCAGTCTTTGGGCGATCAGGTCTCCATGGACTTCACAACAATTTATCTGGAATATCAGCATTGCTTCCGAAGGATTTTATTTCTTCTAATGCACATGGCCACACTCTTTGTCTGAACTTGCCCTAGAAGTTATGAGGAGAGCTTCCTCTTTTTGAATAGGTTACCTGGGTAAGTTTTTCACAAACTGGTTTTTCTGCTCAGTCAGAGGCTGCCATCTTCTCATGTAGAAGTTAGGTCAGGGAAAAGCACCCACAATCTTGGAAATACCCAAGTAACTTGTTGAAACACGTATCGGCAGAGGCAGGAGCTATGACCCAAACTGTGACTACAGATCAGTAGTCAGTTCAGTGCAGTTCCATCCTCAAATGGATGGAAGCCTCCAGAGGCCTGGGTGGGAGTGACCCAAAATTGAGTCACTAACTCAAGTTAGTTGATTACTAACTCAAAATTAGCTCTCTGGCTTATTACAGAGCTAGGCTCTCTAGCTCTGGAGAATGGAAGTCCCCAGACACTGCTGTATAGAGGTCATATGTGTGGGCTCAAGAATGAACAAATTTCCCATCACTGAAGGGGTTCAACCAGTGGTCAACTAGGAAGTAGAGATGTAGAGGTTATCAATGGAAGCAACCCAAATGTTCACCAGGGGAGATATGTTACCTCCATCTAAAGCACTCTGTGAAAATAGGTAGATCTAACTATATTCACATGAAAAGATGCCCCAAATATATTTTTGAGCATAGGAAGCAAGTTACAGAAGACCATGAATAGAATTTCCCACTCATGTATAAAAAAAGCATACACACACAAGCACAAATGTCTGTATGAGTATATCTGCAGTGATGTTTGGCAAAATGTTAAAAGTGATTTTATCAAGGTGGTAAGGTTTTGGGTAACCTACACTTTTTTTATATTGCATGAATTTTTTTTTTTTTACCACGAAAGTATAGCCTTTCTTTGAATAATGTGGGGGTTTTCCCCATACTAGAAATATATCTCTTTTCATATTATAAAAAGAAGAAAAAAGGCATTGTGTTGACCAGCAGTTGGCAAACTATGGCCAAGAGGGGCAGACCATCGGCCATCTGTTTTTGTGAATAAAGTTTCATTGGAACGCCACCACACCCATTCATTTATCTATTGTCTTTGGCTGTTTCTACTTACAGAGCTGAATGGTTATGACAGAAACATTATGGGTCACAAGGCCTAAAATATGTATCTGCCTCTTTAGAGTTGTGGTAACCCCTGGTGCAGACAATTAGACTAGAAAACTTTTTCAGTATGGCAAATTGCAGCCTAGATCTTACTAGTTCTTCAGATTTTAACATATCTGACAAAACCCAACATGGTCTGTATATTTTAAAGTACCTCCCAGTTCTGAGTAGTGATTAGGATAGCGCAGCAAAGAGACGACACATATTTTCCTTCTTTCTCCCTCTCCTTCCTTTCCTTCTTCTTTTCCTTCTGCTCCCCTTTTTCTGTGTCTGTTCCTCCTGCTGTTCCTTGTCCTCCTCTTGCTGTTCCTTCCCATTCTTCCAATGAGATAGGGTAAGCAACGTGTTCTCCATGTTGCCCTCAGACACTGTCCCGCCTGAGCGAGGACTGGGTAGAGGACTGAGGTTCCTCTCTCCTTCTGGCTGGGTCTCTCCAAGATAAAATGATTGAGGAAGTTCTGGACAGAAGAAACTATCCTCGGGGGAGGAGGGTAAGCTCCCAAAGAATCAACCCAGACTTGGAGGAAAAAAAGCCAGGGGCGTTGTGGAGGATAGGAGACTACCAGGCTCCAAGGGGGAAGGCTGGAAACTGGATGGAGCAGATCCCCTCTTTCTCCCCCCGCATTCCTCCGTCACACTCTTCTCCAGTTTTCCTTCCTGCGTAATCCATCTGGTCTCCAGGTACACAGAGGAGGTTTGGGATGTTTCTCCTTCACCGTCAGTGGTACCCAGCATCAATACTCTCCCTTACTGAAATCACACAAGCGAGGGTAGCTAGTGCCAGTCTGGCCATGCCAGGCCCTTGCTCATTGCCAGAATTTGGCCAGAAGAGCTGGATGGTGGCCCTGATGTGGGATGTACTCAGATGCTAAGTAATTAAATGGTTCAACAGAAACATTCTCTTTGTCAACCACTCGTCCCAGACCTTCCCTGAAGAAAATATAAGGCCCCTGCAGTGTCAGAAAGAGAAGCAAGCAGCCTGGTAGATGATTAGATTATTGGTCCATCTATAGCCTATGCTACAGGGCTTTGATTCAGACACAGTCTAATATGTGGACCTGTGAGCTAAGTTGTGATGGGAATGGAAAGTATTTTCTCTGGCACTCTGATAACAGACCTGTTAATTTCATTTAGCTTTATATTCTGGTGAGAATGGAAAAAACCAAGCCTGCAACCTCTGTGACTCCAATTTACACTGCATGGTTGTCAAAATATCTAAAATGTTTTTTTCAGAGTGTGGGGGAATCTCAGAAAAATGTGATAAAAATGCTGGTTTTTTTCTAGTATTTCAGTATTACTCTAGAAATACTGAGATAATGGAATAATACCAACAACAATGTCATTGTTGGATTTAAGTACAAAACCTGGCATCGTTGTTGGTATTATTCCATTATCTCAGTATTTCTAAAAATAAAAATATGAACTGTTTCTATCCTGAGACTACCCTGCGAATTACATACACTTTCAAATTTTGAATGTAATAGAGGTGCATTCGTTTAAAGAGTGTTCTGACCACATTCTTCTCCTGTTTAAACACTCCCCAGGCATCTTATTGTTATTTTCTTTCCTATTTCCTGCGTTACTAGGAAGGTTGAGCATCTTTTCTTGTATTTATTAGTCATGTATGGTCCTAGTACTAACTTGGGCATGGATCTACTTCCAGAGGTCTCTGATGAATTGTGCTCGATATTTTTGTATTGCTATAAATAGCCTTGATCTTTGTTCTGGAATATAGTTAAGTTACTGGAACCAAATTTATCCTTCTAGGTCTTGCTTTTAAGATAATTTGGCAGGATTAGGGCAGTTATCATTCTAGGGCTAATTTTTCCCCCTACTGAAGGCAAATTGTTTGTCTACCCAGTGATCCATAAATTTGAGGTTTTCCGGTCTGGCTGGTGGGAAGAGGCAGCATTTCTGGTCCTGGTCCTGTGTCAGCATCAGGTACCGTTACGTCTAACCCTTACAGCTGGTTCTTCCCTGGCCTTGAGTAGTTGCTTTACCTGCACGAGTTCATCCTTTCTCATCATACCCACCATCATACTCAGGGGGGACCCTCAGCTAGTCTCTGGGTTCTCTTTCTGTTCAGCTCTCTTCTGTCTGGTGCTCTTTCCAGTGAATCCTAGTTGCCTTGATCTCCCTGAGCTTGCATCCCCATCTCCTCGACCCAAGGAACCCACCAGCTCTTCCTGAATTCCCCCGTCTCTGCTTTGCCTGGAAACTCCTTCAAAGCAGTCAGTTAGGGGACTTGTAAGACTCCGTTTGTTTTCCATCCCTCAGGGATCACTGTCCTTTTGTCACCTGATGTACAGTGTTTTGCAAACTGTTGTTTCATATATTTTGTCTGTTTTTAGGTTACTTCAGGTAGGAGGATAAAACCAGGTTTTTTTTACTCCATCCAGACTATAAGCAGCAGTCTCCCCTATCACTCTAAACCATGCCTTATTCTTCTTTTCCACTTATCATTATATAACATTATTTTGCACATTTATTTTTTTAGTGTCTGTCTCCCTCATCAGACCATAAGCTATATGAGGGAACTTACTATGTCTGTTTGGTTTACTGTTGTGCCCTCAGCTATAATAACTTTGCCTGATGTATTCTAATGCTCATTAAATACTGAATGAATGAATGAATGAATGAAAGATAGACCAGAGCCAGATCGTGGGAGGCTTTGAATGCCCAGCAAGGAAACTGAACAAGTTTTGCTGAGAGCAGAGGCTCTTATTCCAAGACTAGAATGACATAAGTAAAATTTTATTCATTTGCAATTTGAGGACATTGTGGGGTGCAATGCTGGTGACTTCACTCAAGCTCCTCTCTGTGTAAATCTGCCCTAGCTCTTGGTAGATTAGGTCACATTTTTTGGAATCTGCTTGGAACTTAGGAACCTGGCAGTCATAATGAATTTGCCTTTGACCCTGCCTCTTAATCTTATTGGCTCTAAGCCCTTTACAAATAATAATTTTGTCTCACAATGGAGTTGCCACCCTGACCTTTTTTCTTAGGCTGCTATCACTGAGACCAGTGTTCAGCACTTCTGTCCCATAATAGTATGCTTATTCCTCCTTCCTAAAAGAGAAAGGTTAGGGTACTATCTTTACCAACATCCTTAAATTAATTAGTGTCCTAACGATAAGCTTGACAAGTAACTTATTTAAACTTCACATGATAATCCTAAAAGCCCAGTGGCGCAGTGGTTGGGAGTCCGCCTGCCGATGCGGGGGACATGGGTTCGTGCCCCGGTCCGGGGGGATCCCACATGCCACGGATCCATGGCCGCTGAGCCTGCGCATCCAGAGCCTGTGCTCCGAAATGGGAGAGGCCACAACGGTGAGAGGCCCACGTACTGCAAAAAAAAAAAAAAAAAATTAGAAATTATAGCTACACTTATTTTGTGCTTTTTCCTTTTGTTAGTACAATAGTTCAAGGATAAATATATAAATAAAAACACATATATTGGGCTGCATACTCAAAATCTTTACTGATGAAGTGCACAATATAAATGTTTAGAGATCACAGATCTAGTCTCTCTCCCAATCCACCCTAAGTGAGGCCAGATTACTCTTCCTAGAAGGCACCTCTAATTGTGCTCCTTTCCTCGGCCAATACAAACAAATAAACAACAACAAACCCCCAAATGTTCTATGGCTTCAATACAAGAAAACAATTTTTATAGTAAGTGACAGTTGAAAAGAAGGGAGCTTTTCTATGCAGAGACGCATTCAGTCCACAACTGTTAATAAGCCCTCACATCTGTACAACACGTAATTTTAAATGCACTGAACTTTGCCTACAGGCCTTCTGATTTCATCAGAACATGGGTCTGCTCTCAGCCAAGATTTGTGTATATTTAGTTCTACTCTATGAAGCCTGTTAGGCCCCGTTAGAGACTGGACCCAGAACAGTAACTGCAAGGCCATGACTATTTCCCGAGACTCCATCAGTGAGTGTTAACAGACTGAATTACTGAAGAGATGATGGAAATAATGAACTTTAGACATGCTAAGTATACAGAAATAGCAATTGAGTAAAAACCAAGCCCAGCACACTGTGTGTTTGTGTGTGTGTGTGTGCGCACGTGTGTGCGAGTGCATAGGAGGGGGGACAAGGATTACCAACACACCAGACATGTGAATGAAGAAGGTTATTGTAGAAGAGGAACTTCTGGCCCTGGCTAGATACCACCTGACACCAAGTGGATTAGAAATGAACTGTCCAGTTGAGCCTTTCCTGAATTCCTAACGTACAAGCTCATGAACAGAGTAAAATGGTTCAGTTGTTAAGTCTTGGCACAAGAGAGCTGAGAGTTGTAGACATCATTTGAGTACCTGGATCCAACTCTGCCTGAAGCAGAACTACCCCTGAATTTTGCAGTGAGCCAGTACATTCCTTTTAGTTTGTTTATGCTAGTACATGTTGGGTTTTTGTCATTTCCAGTCAGGAGAATTGTGAATAATACAGTGACGCTCTGTCTTTTAACTCAGGTGCAGAAGCTTCAGCTAATCATAATTCTCAGTTCTTGACTTACTCTCATCATTAATCGTTCAAGGGCCTTCTCTTACTTGACTGATTGATTGAATTTTCATTCATACCCTTTTTACCCTACTCCTACTCCCATTCCCTTCCTATTCACAGGCAAACATTCTAATTCTGTTGTGTCTTTTTATTTGTATGTGTCCTTATAAAATATATATTGTTATTTTTTGTACATGTATTTTACTGTAGTATATTAATGGTATTGTATACTCTTTTATATATGAATAATACTTATGAGTTTTTCCAATTAAATGTTATGATGGGCCATAGTTTTCTCCAAAAATGCATCTCCTGTTATAAATTTCCCCTCTAAGAATTATACATTCTAATTATGTCCATTGTTACTGACAGTTATTTTTGTCTTCTTGGAATTAAAAAAAAAACTCTTTTATTCTCTGTCTTCTTTCCCAACCCTGTCCCCTTCCATACACACTTATTTTTTAATAATAAATGTTTTGGTTATAAGGATGCAATATCTGCTCATCTCTTTGAGAGTATTAATGATTTTTTTTGAGTTTTTTCTATTATTTTCATTGTCTCTGTTGTTTCTTTTCTCTTTAAAAAAATTTCTATTTCCTTTTTAAAATCTATGTCTTTTGTGTTGGCAGCCTTCCTCAAATGTCCACTGATCCTTGGCTGATTCTGATTGGAACGTCTGTATGTGTGTGTGCAGGGCTTGTTGCATAGGGGGAGTAGGTAATGTAGTGTAGATCTGGCTATTTTGTCTGTCTACAGACCTCTATTGGTTTCTGTAGGCCCCTTTTCTTGGGCTAGTCAGATACACCAGAAAGGATCAGACACTGCACTTGTGGGTGGGGAAGGTTTAAGCCTGGCTGCCATCATTCTAGGAGTCTGGAAGTTTCATCATGTTTTTTTTGTTTTGTTTTGTTTTATTTTTTAAATCTAGATTTTCAGTTGACCTGGTTTTTTGAGTACGCTGTCCTCAACTGTGACTCATGTCATATTTTCTGGATGCCTGATCGTTTATTCATTCAACAAATATTTATCCAGTACCCCCTTAGCACTTTGTGCCAGGCATAATCCTAGGTGTTTGGGATCCACCAGTAATCAAATCAAATGAAAGTCCTGCCCTCATGGAGCTTACATTCTAATAGAAACAACATCTCCAGTCTTCTGTCAGAGTGGGGGTGGGGATGGGGTGGCTGCAAAAGGAAGTGGGGGGATTTGGAGGTCTAAGTGCTCCTTATAAAGACTTTCAACCAGTCCTCCTATTTTCAGTCCCATTTTCACATCCCTATCTTCGAAAGTGCTCAGTGGCTCCAATTCTGAGCCTTTCTGGGTTTTGGTGGAATGGACCAGCTTTATGATCACATCCTCCACCCTTCACAGACATTCAGATTTCCACTTTCTTGGTTCTGATAAGCCGGTTGCCTTGTCACTTGTTCACCTACTTTCTATTTCTTGTCTGCTTTAGTCTTCTCTCCCATTTTCCTTTTTCTTGTGACATACCTTTTTGTTTTTCATTGAGTATTATTTTAGTGGGGCTTTTGGGAAGGAATAGAGATAATTCTGTGTTTGACTGACTTTGTTTAGTCACATACCAGCAACTCTTCTCAGCTCTTCTCTACAGGCACAAAATTGCTTGCTTGACAGGTAAAAATGGTGCTACCCTGGATGGTGGCAGTATCAGGTTTAGATTTTCTGATAGTCACATCTCTGTGAAGCTGTATTGCTTGAATTTAGAATGAGATCACACACTGTTTCTAGGCCTCTATTATCATGGCTCATTTTCTTTCTCTTTTTCTCTTGGCCCTTAGAACATGTCTCATTTAACTTTCTTATTCCTCAAATCATATTTTTCTTTTCTTTTATTTCTAGCTTTTTTTTAAAAGATTTTTTTGATGTGGACCATTTTTTAAAAAGTCTTTATTGAATTTGTTACACTATTCCTTCTGTTTTATGTTTTGTTTTTTTTGTTTTGTTTTGTTTTGGCCGCGAGGCACGTGGGATCTTAGCTCCCAGACCAGGAATCAAACCTGCATCCCCTGTATTGGAAGGTGAAGTCTTAACCACTGGACCACCAGGGAAGTCCCTTATCTTTGACTATCACCTTTTCCTTGCTTTGATACCCATGGTGAGAAAGTACTTCAGACTACATTCCTAGTTATCCCATATATGTATTGTTATACAGTAAAATAGTACTTTTTTAAAAGTTGGAAGGAAGTAGTAGGAAGACTAGTAGCTAACATTTATGAAGTTCTTACTGTGTGCAAGACACTGTCCTAAGAGTTTTACATGCATTATCTTATGAAATTCTACTATTCTCCTATGAGATAGATAGTATTATCATCTCCACTTTATGGATGAGATATTGGATTCTATCACCTTATTTTATAAATGCAAGACTAAGAGATTCCACAACGTTGTAAATCAACAATACTCCAATAAAAATTAATTAAAAAGAAGACCAAGATTAAAAACTTGCCTAAAGTCTTGAGAGCAAATGAGTGAAGTTTTTAAATATTCATGAAATGAATCTGGTTTCTTTATTATCAAAGTCACAGGTACTCCTTATTAGGAATTTTTAATTAATTAATTAATTTATTTATTTACTTTTGGCTGTGTTGGGTCTTGGTTGCTGCGCATGGGCTTTCTCTAGTTGTGGCGAGCAGGGGAGCTACTCTTCGTTGTGGTGCGTGGGCTTCTCATTGTGGTGGCTTCTCTTGTTGTGGAGCACGGGCTCTAGGCACACGGGCTTCAGTAGTTGTGGCACGCAATCTCAGTAGTTGTGGCGCACAGGCTTAGTTGCTCCGCGGCATGTGGGATCTTCCTGGACCAGGGCTCGAACCCGTGTCCCCTGCATTGGCAGGCGGATTCTTAACAACTGCGCCACCAGGGAAGTCCCTTATTAGGAATTTGAAGTGGGGTTTTGGTGCCCCAAACCTCTAAGGCTCCCTGCTGAGGGAATTACATATCAATAGCCAATTAGAAAACAAAGAACCAGATTTATCTAATAAAAGAGCAGGGATGTCTGGTTAGTTGTGATGGAGGGTTGGGTCTAGAAACCAACAAGGGGTTTCCTGGTCCTGTAAGTGGAGACTGGCTGAGTCTAGAAGGGCGAGGCCAGTGCAGCAGGTTCTAATTCACTCACCTAACCCGCTGTGCAGGAGAGAAAGGCTGGCTGCCTCACACCCTCACATTGCAGACCAAAAACCTGGCCAGAGAGCACAAGTATTGCTCGGCCTACCTCCAATGGGGACAGCTGTGTCCAGGGTGTGACTGCCACCATGCAAGGGCACACGACGTAGACGAGAATGCTGGTAACAGATCAGGCAGCCATTAAGAAGTGGCCCAATGTGAATTAGGCTCCAACCTTTTGCATTAGCACCTGCTGGTTTCCTCCTTTGGGACAACTGTGAAATGGCCTGGAAGTGTGGGTGGGGATGTTCTTTCTTCTGGAAGCCAGGAAACAGCATTCTCTTTGCTGTGGGTTGAGGTGGAAATGTGGGGAGAAGAAAAAAATAGTTTCTCTTCTCAATGTTTCTGTTTAGTGGAGATGAAAATGCCGCTATTTTAAACATCACTTGTAGCTAGTTTTTCTATTTTATCCTTTATATCAGTGCTAGCTGCAACCCATTGGGTTTCTTGACCCACTAATGGGTTTGGACCCTCAAATTGAAAACATTGTTTTGGGAGGTTTGTTGACACAATTTTGGAAGAAAGAATGACTTTTATTTGTAGAACGCTTCAGTGAGCCCTTTGGTTACGCATAAAACAGGAATTAGAGGCTAGAATGGACATGAGTGGCTGACAAAGACGTAGTTTGGTACAACTGTGAAAGATAATTCAATTAAGATATGAGTAGATATGGTTAGAGAGATTATTAACACCTAATGTCAAACATCTTTTCATGTACTGATTTGCCATTTGTCTTAGTCCAGGCTGCTACACTAGAATAACATGGACTGGGTGGCGTAAACAACAAACATTTATTTCTCACAGTTCTAGAGGCTGAAAGTCTGAGATTAGGGTGCCAGCATGGTTGGGTTCTTGGTAAAGTCCCTCTTCCTGGTTTACAGAGGGCCATCTTCTCTTTGTATCCTCACATGACAGAGAGAGAAAGGACTGTCTTCCTCTTCCTATAAGGGCACTAATCCTATCATTGGGGCTCCATCCTATGACCTAATTATCTTCTAAAGGCCCACCTCCTAATACCATCACAGTGGGTGTTAGGCTGTAACATATAAATTTTGGAAGGACGAAAATATTCAGTCCATAGCACCATCTATATATCCTCTTCGGTGAAGTAGCAACAGCATTTTAAATAAACCATGTGCTAAAGGAAAGTGGGATATTTTTATTAACAATGGTAGTAATATTGGCCACAATAAGTTTCAATCTTTCTTTTTTTGTTTTTTAAAACTCCTGTGCATAAAACTCTGTGCTAGGCACCAGAGATACAAAGGTTAACCAAACAGATCTGGCTCTTTCCCTCATGGAACTTATATTCATGAGGTGGGTAAGGAATTGGAAAAGTTTTTTTAAAAAAACAAATACACAAATGTGTGATTACAAAAATGATGTGCCCTAAAAGAAAAAAAAAACAAGATGTCATAAAAAAGAATACTGGGGACTTAATTTACATTGAGAGTCAAGTCAACTATTTCCAATTTGTAGTTGAAAAATGAATGGGTGGCATTCAAGTACTTTGGGGCCAAGAGCAACTAAGCCCATGAGAGCAGCATGTGGGAAAGTACCGAGGCAAGGAAAGAGCTGAGGGTGTTGTATAACTCCAAAAGCAGGCAAGTGCAGCAGGGATACAGAGCAACAGCAGAAGAGTCATGTGAGATGAGTTTAGCTACGTAGGCAGGACCCAGATAAGAAGCACGAAAATCAGTTAGGAGGCTACTATATAGTTCAAGCAAGAGATGGTGGTTTGAATCAGCATTGTAACCAAGGGAATGGAGAGAGAAGTAGATAGTTTGAAGTATATTTTGGAGATAGGATTGGTGAGACATGGTGAGGGACTGTATGTTGGGGGGCCGAGAGGACAGGTGAGGAGGAAGGAGGTGTCAAAAATAACTTCCAGGTTGATGGAGGTGACTTTACCAAGATGGTGAAAACAAGAGGAGCACTTGATTTGCATGGGGGGTGGTAGGCAGTGGATGGTGGTCATGTTCCTTTTAGATGCATGTGAATTCTGAAGACTGGTGTGTGTCTACAAAAAGAATAAGCCTATTTAATAGCATAGCACATACAAGAAACCTACAACTGAGTCCGGAAGAGTTGAGGCTAAAAGAGAACTCAAGTTCAAAATACATCCTCACCCTTTCCCTTGCTTTTGAGATTTTTTTCATGGAGATTTTTTAAAAGTGTGGGCAGGTGTCCACCAGATGGCAATATTTCTTTATAAAAGCCCAGATTTAGAAACCGTACCTTCGCCGCCACTACCTCAAGGTAGATTCTTGGTGGGGCACAGAGCCAGAGTCTAGTCCAAATCATTGAAGGTGGAGCCCCGCCTGCTGACTTCTAGTAATGTGCACAGGCGGTGGCAGTTTTATGAGCAAGATCCTTCTGAGGCCTCTTAAAAGGAGACAAAGACGTGTGTGTGTTTGTGTGTGTATGTGTGAGCGGGCTGGCGCCTGGGCTAACTGGGACCAGGTGCTTCGTATCATAAACAGTCCCTTAATCCTAAGTGCTAGCACATGAGTAACATTGGAAGCCTCACATCACCTCTCCCAGCCTCTTTCTTCATCTGTAGAATGATGAACATATTAGTACCAACCTCACTAGGTTAAGGGGAGTATGAGATTAGATAATGCATGCCTACAAGGTGTCTAGCACAGTCCTGGTACAAATAATTATCATATTATCCCCACAGTGACCCTTACCCCCTCTCTCCCTCCCTCAAGGCTCTACCCTTTGCCAGCCTCGGTCATGGGCAAGCTTCCAGGCATGAACTCACAAGGGAAGCACGTGAGTCCCAGCAAGATGGTAGACTCCCTTCCAGGTCCTCTTAAGCTTTGCCTCATGGCAGGTGCTCCTCTTTGATAATCCTTCCTCCCCACTGCATTTACAGGAAGATAGAGTCCTTCTGTAATTGACTTGTCTGATTGGACAGGCAAGCCACGAAGATGGAGAGGGAGGAAGCGCCTGAATGGAACACAAATGCCAGAAAATCAGCCCCTTCCTAACACGCTGCACTGAATTCAATTACTCTCTGTTTAGTTGCTTTTCCTAATCTACTGAAACATGTACAATTGCTATCAGAGGACTTATAATTATATATTCCCAGCCTGCCAGGTGGGATAGGTCCAAGCACTCGTTTTGTTTGGAGGCTGACACAATATGAATGCAGCTCCAATTTGTCTTGGGAGGAAGCCAGCACGATGCTAGTGCCTGTGGTTCAGCTACAGGGAATATTTTCTTCGGCAGGGGTCAGCCAGCCACCGCCCCCACCCCACCAACTGTATTTATCTTCCTCCTTCTCTTCTAGCTCAGCCTGCCAGATGCTTCACTTTCCCTTATAAAAGCCTAAAATATTTGTGTGCTTTAAAAACACATTTTCAGAAATGCTACCAATTATTATTATTATTATCCAGTAACATTGCTTTATAGGTGTTTGTCAGCTTCTTTTGATTTCATATGGGGTTTTGGGGGGACAGGTAATGAGGGTGTAGTGAGAAGAGGATAGGAAATATACCTGGGGCTTCCCTGGTGGCACAGTGGTTGAGAATCTGCCTGCCAATGCAGGGGACATGGGTTCGAGCCCCGGTCCGGGAAGATCCCACATGCCATGGAGTGGCTGGGCCCGTGAGCCATGGCCGCTGAGCCTGCGCGTCCGGAGCCTGTGCTCCGCAACGGGAGAGGCCACAACAGTGAGAGGCCCGCATATCAAAAAAAAAAAAAAAAAAAAAAGCTGTTGACAGTTCATGTGAAATGAGGACTGAGAATGGGCCACTGGATTTAGCCAAGCAGTAGGTCTCCCGAGTTATCCTCTCTCATAGCAGTCTCTTTTCTCCATTGAAAAAAAGTATGGTAATGCCTGCCGGTTTCACTGGATAGTAACTCCTGTGAAAGCTGGCACATATTAAGAACTCATTGTGAAATGTATCTTTCTTTGGGTTTTTGTTTTGCCACAAAGCATCCATTCCTCCTTTCTTGCCTTCCTAATAGCGTCCCAAACCTCTCTGGGTAATCCTCTCTGTCCTGTTGTGTGTAGCCTAGATAGGATGGCAAATTCAGGCGCTTGTCTCCTACTTTGGAGGCCAAAATGGGCAGAAGCTGGCCAGGACCCCTGCACCAGGGGGCAGGCTCCATCTATCAGAGGCTCCTAAATTTACCCAATGCAAGAGAAAGTGTTAAGTACCAGTATCTCTGTCCTAACCAGGCCCCTCCTGGTGGGAGACTGTTGCCATGGTTCCTGTTTCATGGGCCTCATGCTCCTCTGGGTCCTGCTTCTCCAGCCTCTCTTTAAGTGCCCTGAGCTCCCAGTACCCTCCCTTAAGTAAATCTCCAATTGTTTAAGTTAACCAGAGCCAGTTCCTGTTCCTTTTAATAAAAAGTTGTAACATTTAAACACAAATAAATATTTGTTGAATAAATGAAAAAGCCTGGTTTTCATTTCACAAATGGAAAGTCTGAAGTTCAAAGAAGTTTAGCCTCTTGTTTCAGACCTCACAGCTTCCATCTGTCACCGATTCTTTGATGCGCCCTTTTCACATTCTCAGATCTCTGCAATCGGGATACATTTTACAATTGATGGTGTCTTGTAGTTAATGGGCAGTATTTTTGTTTTTATTGGTATATAAAATAATGCTGTGTCTTACATCAGTTTTGAGTCAATGAAATACAGTACTAAGTTTTGGAGTTAGGATTCAAACATATCTCAAAAGTCTATACACCTTTGCTTCCCTAGAAGTTTACTATCTAATGGAAAAAAAAAAAGTGGAGAAAGAAAAATCTCCCTAAAGCTGGAGAGAGGATCTAACCAAGGCCTCCGATCTACATGAACTCTGAGGGGTTGGGCAGGGGAGCTTCTGGTTGGGCATCTAAATTGATCCTGAAAGAATAAGGAAGATCTTGGGAGTTTGGGATTAGCAGATGCAAACTATTATATATAGGATGGATAAACAACAAGGTCCTACTGTATAGCGCAGGGAACTATATTCAATATCCTGTAATAAACTATAATGGAAAAGAATATGAAAAAGCATATATATATGTATATATACATATATATATATGAATCACTATATATATTCATATATATATATATGAATCACTTTGCTGTACACCAGAAACTAACACAACATTGTAAATCAACTATACTTCAATAAAAAATAAATTTAAAAAAAAAGAAAGATCTTGGTCGATGGAAAGGTGGGAAGAGAGGAGAGATGAGAGGCTATATTCTAGATGCTGGCAACAAAGCAGACGCTTAAACGCATGTCTGAGGCACGAGGCTGAGGTTAGTGAGGATGGTTGCTCAGTGTCTCCTCCTCACTGCCTTCTGTTTCTCTAGAGTAAATGATTCTTCCAATTCTCCCTGCATTTCCTATCACAATTGTTTTCTGCTGCAACCTTTTTCTGGCAGGCTCCTCCTTCCCACCTTCTGTCCTTTCCTCCCAGTCAGTTCCACTCGTATCTGGTAGACAGAATCCCCCTGGGAACCAGGAACAGGGGAGAAGGTATCCTATGTGGACGGGCAACAGTGCACGAGGATATATACATATATATATACACACACACATACATATATATGTATATATACATGCACATATGACAAAATGTCAGATGGTATAAGAGCAATGAAGAAAAAACATTAAAAGGGTTAGAGAACCGAGGATGATGGGGTGGGAATTGCTAATTCAAATAGAATGGCCAGGGAAGTCCTCTTTGATAAGGTGACACATCAACAGGGACCTGAAAGGAAGAAGGTGGAAAGTGTACCAGGGTGAGGGCACAGCACATGCAAACAGGTGGAGGGGGGATCACTGTTTGCAGAATAGCACGTCTACAGCAGAGTAGGTGCGGGGCAACGCAGCAGCAGGTGCATGTAGGGAGGTGATGCCTGGCCAGATTCTGCAGGCTTTATCAGTGTTGTAAGGGTTTGGGGTTTTATTCCACGTGGATGGAAAGCCTTTGGGAAGATCTGAGCAGAGGAGAGAGAATGGGAGATAGATGGGGCATGATCATGGAGAAGCTGGAATGTTGCTCTGAAAAGTTTGAATGTGATTCTCTCATGTCCCTGCGATGTTCATTTCTGAATCTTTAAACAGAGTATGAAATCTACTCTAGTGAATAAATATGATTTTTTTGTGTGGAACCCCGAGAGGCCCCCCCACCTAGAACAGGTGTAATGATGCGATAGTCTGTTTTGACAGAAACAGGCTCCAGAAGGTTATACTCCCTCCACTCTGCCTTTGGTTGTCAAGGAGATACCTCTGGAAACCTCTTCCCTTGTATCTAAATGTCACCATGTAGCACTTAGATTTTTCATGTTCTCCTTTTATTATGTTATTGTAAAGTTCACCATGTAATTTTGTGCAGGAGTTAACAATTTCATCACCGATACATCTATTCATTGCAAATTCCCTATTCTTCTTGTTAGTCCTTCTCCATCCTTCTGAGGCTGGTTTCCCAGAGGGGCCTGCGCCTGAAAGATAATCATGTCTCCAGGAGGTCCTGAGATCAGACAGGCTAAAAGAGGCAGGTTCATTCTGAGACGTTGATGGCAAAGTGGCGAATTGATGGATTCAGCTACAAAAAAAATGGTGCTGGGTTGTTTTCAGCAGAGTGCATTATTTCAACTGCTTATTAATCAGGGTAGACGCTGCTGTGTTCATCTTACAGAGAAGGAAATTGAGACTCAATGGTAAACAGACTTAACCAGGTAGTTGGTAGCCTGGCAACTAACATCTCCTAGTTCAGTGTGATTTCTACAACCCTGCACTTTTTCAAAGATAGGAGCCGGAGGTGATAGATTAATTAGTTCATCCGTTATTCATTCACACATTGTGACTGAGCGCCTTCTGTGAGCCGCGTACTTTCTGAGGCCCTGGGAGCACGGAGGTGAATGAGTCAGACCACAGCCTACGCACGTTCCCCCTGTGCCTACGCAGACATTACTCCTGGCTGTCGGCTGGATGTAGATGCAGAATCCGTTATTGATCAGAGTTGGCCCTTTAGATGAAAATCTGTTTGCTCTCCCTGGCTCAGGCGGACATGATTCAGAGTCTGAAAGAGCTGACTCCTAATCAGTTCTCCCTCTGAGAGGAAATTGGGGTTTTTCAATAAGTTCCAGACTAAAAGACATGCAGAGATGGATCTGGAGATTAAGACGGCCACGGATATTGTTGGCCAGGGATCAGACTCTCCCAAAGTGTTGTTTCATAAGCTGTTTAACAATTCTGCTGAGTGGAATGTGTTTCTCCCAGCTTATTCAAATTGCACATCTTAAAGCATTACATCTCTGTGCTGTGATGCTCAATCAACAGTAATGATGCATCCTGCTATTGCTTCCTTTTAGCATAGAGAGGAAACAGGTTGATGTCTTTGGACCTAGTGCATCATTTACCCACAGTAGCAATGCTTTCCTCTTGCTTCAGGAGGTCTTGAGGGCTTCCATCTGCTAGCAATTGGCTTTTAACAAATATTTTTAACCAAGGACAGTTTAAAGTTTCTATATCAAGATATCTTCCTGAAAGCTCTGTCAGTAACCAACATATTTAAAGAAGAGTTACACTATCTATATTACTATCTGCACATCTTAATTATTTAAGCCTTCTACAGCACACCCAAATTGGACAAAAGAGGAGATTAATTAAATGTATTATGATGTTTAGACAGATCAAATAAAAATGTGTCAGATACAAATAGCTCACACTGCATTATCTGATTTTGTCCTCAGCTTTTGCTTTTTCATCTGAAACGTCTGGATATATGTATTATCAAGCGAGGCTTGTCTGTCTGCTGTGCTGTTTCTTGAGTGGCCCCTTTAGTGGTTTAATATAGAGCTAAGAAGCAGCCATTGTTCTGGGTTTTGGGCATATCTGAATTTTGTTAATCCAGCAAGCCTGCTACTTGGGGAAATTGATTTGGGGTGAAGATGACAATTGATTTGCATAAGAGCCCAAGGTGTTTTGGAAGACAAGAGGCCAAGGTTCCAAATTCTGCTCACTGAGGTCTGGTTGGGTAGAGCTGCTGAAGAAGGTTGGGCAGAGGGCTCCCATTAACCCAGGACAGGGAAGGGCTATGAGATTCCTAAAATAAAATCAACATTATGGAGAGGAGACGTCTAGGCTGATGACCTGGGACCAAGACCTTAAAGTTTGTGACATAGGGCTAGGTCTTACACAGTGCATCAAATGGCTCTTCTGGACCAACTATCCTAGCACAGTGAAAAGAATATAGGAGAGAATTCCTGAGAGCAAGGGTGTCATTGGAAAGACCCGTAACTTCAGAGTTAAAATAAGGGGACAGGCATGGGAAGGAATGGGCAGAACTAGCCCCCATGGTGACACTGGGTAGAAGACATGGCAGCTCTGGACACATCCATCCATTTGTTTCAACTTGGTATGGAGGGGCAGGTCTGAATGTTGTTGCTTTGTGTAAGCTCCTGGGAGATCACTGTAGTTAGAGTTGAGAATATCCCTAGATATCACTTCTTGCTAATAGGGCATGAGGGTGTATTCAAGTAAAAAAGAAAGGTGATGTGACCATATCTGTACTCTGAATTTGTGGGATAGGACATACTAGTTGCAGTGTGTGTGTGTGTGTGTGTGTGTGTGTTTTGGGGGATTCAACTGGGATTTTACAACTCTTTGGACACCCCATATCTGCATCACAAACTGATCACCCTCCCCTAGAAATGAAGCCGCCTAGTGACTGAGATAAGGGCCACCACTCTTATCATGGAAAAGGCACTGCTGACAGGGAGGATTCCAGGGGACTGTGCTGAGCACAGCCTAGAAAGAGCCCTAGGGAAAGCTCTAAAACCCCTGGGTAAATAGAGAGTGGTGGGCAGGATACTGAGGGAAGAAGAAAAGACAAACTAGAGTGGTAGAAGATGTAGCTTTAACTTCAATCTCCAAGACAATATGTAGAGGGTGATTATTAAGGATTCCCGCTCAAACTCAATTTCTAAATACCATGAAATCTCTCCTTGGTGGAAGAGCACGCAAAATCTGATGTTGTAGGTCCTGGGACCTGCCACTGAAAGGATCCCTGCCACTCCAAGTCTGGACATCTCCAGAGATACGGGCTAATGCCGAGGTCATACAGGAATGAGGACACGCAGGTCACAATGGAACCCTGAGGTACTGAAACACCCCAAGAGGGTGTTTTGAGGAGTGAACTTATAGCCCTGGGAGGAAAACATGTGAACTTTGTTCAATGGGACATACTTCTGAAATAATGGTAAAAATAATAGGTTTTTAAATATATATATATATATATATAATTTAGAACTTTTCATATGCCAGTCCTTGCTCTAAGGGTTAGGGTTAGGGTCATTCAATTAATGAATTAAGTGTAATTCATTTAATCCTCATAATTATCCTCTGAGGCAGGTCCTATTGTTATGTTTTCTCATCTCCCTTCGCTCCAGGCTCACTTATGCTGTGCGTGGTGCCCAGGCCAGGCCAGACCTGCTCTTCACTGAAAGTCTTTGCTCTTCTGTTCCTCCCTACGTGTGCCCACATGCCCTGTTCCCTGACCTTCCTCAGGTCTTTTCTCCAATGTCTCCTTCTCACTGAGTCTTCTCTTGCTACATTTTAAACTTGACATTCTCTCTCCTATTCCCTGCTATAATTCTCTCCACAGCACTTATTACCATGCAAGATATATATATGACAAACACACACTTACATGCCTTACTTATAAAGACACACTTATATGCCTTACTTATTTTCTGTCTTCTCTGTCAGGATCCTAAAGGCATTTTTGGCCGCTCCTCTTTCACTGTTGAATCCAGAGGCCATATTAAAACACAGTTAACGATTTCTCCCGCACAGGTACCCACAGATGCAGGCAGGAGCACTGGGGCAGGCTTCTGGAGGGTCCATGCTCTACCATGCTCATCCTTTTAGTCACTAGATTGTGGGAAGGCCAGAGGGTCTTGGGGTAGAGGTTGAGGCAGACACGAAGTTGGGGCTGAGGGTGGGTGAATTTCTTAATAACAAGTGACACTGTACATATGTATTCTGGATGAATCCCCAGTACCTAGAATTATTCTGGCATATAGTAAGTGCTCAATAAATACTGGTTAAATGAATGAACTCCCATTTTATGGATGAGGAGGCTAAGTCACAGAGAATTAGGGAACATGTGCTAAGACACAGCTATTAGGTCAATGGAATAGGATAGAAAGCACGGGGGTAAACCCATGCACCTATGGTCACCTTATTTTTGATAAAGGAGGCAAGAATATACAATGGAGAAAAGACAGTCTCTTCAATAAGTGATGCTGGGAAAACTGGACAGCTACATGTAAAAGAATGAAATTAGAACACTCCCTAACACCATATGCAAAAATAAACTCAAAATGGATTAAAGACCTAAATGTAAGATCAGACACTAAAACTCTTAGAGGAAAACATAGGCAGAACACTCTATGATGTAAGTCACAGCAAGATCCTTTTTGAAAGACCTCCTAGAGAAATGGAAATAAAAACAAAAATAAACAAATGGGACCTAATGAAACTTAAAAACTTTTGCACAGCAAAGGAAACCATAAACAAGACGAAAAGACAACCCTCAGAATGGGAGAAAATATTTGCAAGTGAAGAAACTGACAAAGGATTAATCTCCAAAATTTATAAGCAGCTTATGCGGCTCAATATCAAAAAAACAAACAACCCAATCCAAAAATGGGCAGAAGACCTAAATAGACATTTCTCTAAAGAAGATATACAGACTGCCAACAAACACATGAAAGGAGGCTCAACATCACTAATTATTAGAGAAATGCAAATCAAAACTACAATGAGGTATCACCTCACACAGGTCAGAATGGCCATCATCAAAAAATCTACAAATAATAAATGCTGGAGAGGGTGTGGAGAACAGGGAACTCTCTTGCACTGTCGGTGGGAATGTAAATTGATACAGCCACTATGGAGAACAGTATGGAGGTTCCTTATAAAACTAAAAATAGAACTTCTATACAACCGATCAAACCCACTACTGGACATATACCCTGAGAAAACCATAATTCAAAAAGAGTCATGTACCACAATGTTCATTACAGCTCTATTTACAATAGCCAGGACATGGAAACAACCTAAGTACCTATCGACAGATGAATGGATAAAGAAGATGTGGCACATATATACAATAGAATATTACTCAGTCATAAAAAGAAATGAAACTGAGTTATTTGTAATGAGGTGGATGGACCTAGAGTTTGTCATATAGAGTGAAGTAAGTCAGAAGGAGAAAAACGAATACCATATGCTAACACATATATATGGAATCTAAAAAAAAAAAAAAAAAGGGTTTCCCGGGTGGCACAGTGGTTGGGAGTCCGCCTGCCGATGCAGGGGACACGGGTTCGTGCCCCCGTCTGGGAAGATCCCACATGCCGCAGAGCGGCTGGGCCCGTGAGCCATGGCCACTGAGCCTGCGTGTCTGGAGCCTGTGCTCCGCAACAGGAGAGGCCACAGCAGTGAGAGGCCCACGTACCTCAAAAAAAAAAAAAAAAAAAAAAAAGGTTATGAAGAACCTAGGGGCAGGACGGGAATAAAGACACAGACCTACGAGAGAATGGACTTGATGACATGGGGAGGGGAAAGGGTAAGCTGGGATGAAGTGAGAGAGTGGCATAGATTTATATATGCTACCAAATGTAAAAAAGCTAGCTAGTGGGAAGCAGCCACATAGCACAGGGAGATCAGCTCGGTGCTTTGTGACCACCTAGAGAGGTGGGATAGGGAGGGCGGGAGGGAGACCTAAGAGGGAGAGGACCCAAGAGGAGATATGGGGATACATGTATACGTATAACTGATTCACTTCGTTATACAGCAGAAACTAACACACCATTGTAAAGCAATTATACTCCAATAAAGATGTTAAAAAAAAAAAAGACATAGCTATTAGGTGACAGAGCTGGGCATGGGTCCAGTCCCTACCCCAGTCTGGCCCCAGAGTCTATGCTCTGAACTGTTAGACTCTACGTTTGCAGGATGGTTTCTGTGAAAAGAGGAAAAGACAGGAGGCTACCATTCCTATACCTGACACATAATCCTTATCTATTCTTAAGGACCCTTAAGGGTCCTTAAATTCCTCTTAGAACAAGTTGGGGATATGCATAAATGCAATAAAATACATTTCTAAAAAATTGAAAATAAAATTGTTTAAGTTTTTGATTTTTCTCTTCCTCTCATGACTGAGTAGCTACTAGGAGAATCCAGCTACAAAACAGGGTGTAGGCACCATTTTAAAACATTACTTCTAATAGATAATATCTATGGGATATCTCATGTAGCTGTCAGAATAAGAGCCCTCGAAAGATGTCCATACTCCAACCACCAGAACCTGTGAATATTACCTTACATGACAAAAGGGACTTTGCATATGTACTTAATTAAATTAAGGACCTTGCAATGGGGAGTTATCCTGGTTGCTCTGGGTGGGCCCAATCTAACTGCAAGTATCCTTAGAAGTGGAGAACCTTCTCCAATTGTGGTCAGAGAGAGACATTCGATGATGGAAATAGGGTTAGGGAGACACAACACTGCTGGCTTTGAAGATGGAGAAAGGGGCCACAGGTCATGGAATGTGGGCAGCCTCTAGAAGCTGCAGAAAGCAAGGAAATGTATTCTGCCCTAGAGCTTACAGAAAGGAAAGTAGCCCCGACTGGACCTTGGTTTTAGCCCAGAGAGACCTGTGTGGGACTTCTGACTTACGGGATGGTGTGGGTTTTTTTGTTTTTTTCTTCAGTTTTACATATATATTTTTTATTTTTCAGATTCTTTCCCATTACAGTTTATTACAAGATACTGAATATTGTTCCCTGTGTTATACAGTAGGTCCTTGTTGTTTATCTATTTTATTTTATTTTTTTAGTCCTAATCTTATTTTATTTATTTTTTTATACAGCAGGTTCTTATTAGTCATCAATTTTATACACATCAGTGTATACATGTCAATCCCAATCACACAATTCATCACACCACCACCCCCAGCCCCCCACTGCTTTCCCCTCTTGGTGTCCATACGTTTGTTCTCTACATCTGTGTCTCAATTTCTGCCCTGCAAACCGGTTCATCTGTACCATTTTTCTAGGTTCCACATATATGCGTTAATATACGATATTTGTTTTTCTCTTTCTGACTTACTTCACTCTGTATGACAATCTCTAGATCCATCCACGTCTCAACAAATGACCCAATCTCGTTCCTTTTTATGGCTGAGTAATATTCCATTGTATATATGTACCACATCTTTATCCATTCTTCTGTCATTGGGCATTTAGGTTGCTTCCATAAACTGGCTATTGTAAATAGAACCATTGCTACAGTCCAGGCAAGAGACTGTGGTGGCTTAGACTAGGGTGGTGAAAGTGGAAGCAAAGAGAGGTGTGTAAAAAAACCCAGAACACATTTTGAACTTATGACTGATATGACTTGCTGATGGATTGGATTTATAGAATTAGGAAAAGAAAGTGAATTTTGGTTTTTTGGCTTGATCCACTGGGTGTTGGTAATACCGTTTACTTTGATGAGGGCACTCAAAATTATCCACTGTGCTTTCTTTGTTTATGAGGCATCTGGGGTAATTTGCCCTGGTATGAATAGTGCAAGACTGCTATGCTTTATAAGACTATTCCTAATCTAAAATAGAAAATTAAACAAAAGAACAAAACAGTATTTAGGCTTAAAGGAGCTCCAGAGACGGGCGCGAGCCGCAGCTAACAGCGTGGATCCCAGAGACGGGCATGAGACGCTAAGGCTGCTGCTGCCACCACCAAAAAGCCTGTGTGTGAGCACAGGTCACTATCCACACCTCCTTTCCAGGGAGCCTGTCCAGCCCGCCACTGCCAGGGTCCCAGGATCCAGGGACAACTTCCCCGGGAGAACGCACGGCGTGCCTCAGGCTGGTGCAACGTCACGCCGGCCTCTGCCACTGCAGGCTTGCCCCGCACTCTGTACCCCTTCCTCCCCCCGGCCTGAGTGAGCCAGAGCCCCCGAGTCAGCTGCTCCTTTAACCCCGTCCTGTCTGAGCGAAGAACAGACGCCCTCCGGCGACCTACACGCAGAGGCAGGGACAAATGCAAAGCTGAGCCCCAGGAGCTGTGCGAACAAAGAAGAGAAATGGAAATCTCTCCCAGCAGCCTCAGGAGCAGCAGATTAAATCTCCACAATCAACTTGATGTACCCTGTATCTGTGGAATACCTGAATAGAGAATGAATCATTCCAAATTGAGGAGGTGGACTTTGAGAGCAAGATTTATTATTTTTTCCCCTTTTCCTCTTTTTGTGAGTGTGTATGTGTTTGCTTCTCTGTGAGATATTGTCTGTATAGCTTTGCTTTCACCATTTGTCCTAGGGTTCTACCCATCCATTTTATTTATTTATTTATTTATTTTATTTTATTTTTTTTTTGCGGTACGCGGGCCTCTCACTGTTGTGGCCTCTCCCATTGTGGAGCACAGGCTCTGGATGCACAGGCTCAGTGGCCATGGCTCACGGGCCCAGCCGATCCACGGCATGTGGGATCTTCCCGGACCGGGGCACGAACCCGTGTCCCCAGCATCGGCAGGCAGACTCTCAACCACTGCACCACCAGGGAAGCCCTATTTTTTTTTTAACTAAAAAGAATTTTTTTCTTAATAATTATTCTTTATTTTAATAACTTTATTTTATTTTCTTTTATCTTCTTTCCTTCTTTCTTTCTTTTTTCTTTTTCTTTCTTTCTTCCTTCTTTCTTTCCTTCCTTCCTTCCTTTCTACTTTTTCTCCCTTTTATTCTGAGCCGTGTGGATGAAAGGCTCTTGGTGCTGCAGCCAGGAGTCAGTGCTGTGCCTCTGAGGTGGGAGAGCCAACTTCAGGACACTGGTAAACAAGAGACCTCCCAGCTCCACGTAATATCAAATGGGGAAAGTTTCCCAGAGATCTCCATCTCAACACTAGCACCCAGCTTCACTCAATGACCAGCAAGCTACAGTGCTGGACACCCTATGCCAAATAACTAGCAAGACAGGAACACAACTCCACCCATTAGCAAAGAGGCTGCCTAAGATCATAATAAGTCCACAGACACCCCCAAACACATCACCAGACATGGACCTGCCCACCAGAAATACAAGATCCAGCCTCATCCACCAGATCACAGGCACTAGTCCCCTCCACCAGGAAGCCTACACAACCCACTGAACCAACCTTAGGCACTGGGGACAGACACCAAAAACAATGGGAACTATGAACCTGCAGCCTGCAAAAAGGAGACCCCAAACACAGTAAAATCAGCAAAATGAGAAGACAGAAAAACACACAGTAGATGAAGGAGCAAGATAAAAACCTACCAGACCTAACAAATGAAGAGCAAATAGGCAGTCTACCTGAAAAAGAATTCAGCGTAATAATAGTATAGATGATCCAAAATCTTGGAAATAGAGAAAATGCAAGAAACATTTAACAAGGAACTAGAAGAACTAAAGATGAAACAAGCAACGATGAACAACATAATAAATGAAATTAAAAATACTCTAGAAGGGATCAATAGCAGAATAACTGAGGCAGAAGAACAGATAAGTGACCTGGAAGATAAAATAGTGGAAATAACTACTGCAGAGCAGAAAAGGAAAAAAGAATGAAAAGAACTGAGGACAGTCTCAGGGACCTCTGGGACAACATTAAACACACCAACATTCGAATTATAGGGGTTCCAGAAGAAGAGAAAAAGAAAGGGACTGAGAAAATATTTGAAGAGATTATAGTTGAAAACTTCCCTAATATGGGAAAGGAAATAGCTAATCAAGTCCAGGAAGCACAGATAGTCCCATACAGGATAAATCCAAGGAGAAACATCCCAAGACACATATTAATCAAACTATCAAAAATTAAATACAAAGAAAACATATTAAAAGCAGCAAGGGAAAAACAACAAATAACATACAAGGGAATCCCCATAAGGTTAACCACTGATGTTTCAGCAGAAACTCTGAAAGCCAGAAGGTACTGGCAGGACATATTTAAAGCGATGAAGGAGAAAATCCTACAACCAAGATTACTCTACCCAGCAAGGATCTCACTCAGATTTGATGGAGAAACTAAAACCTTTACAGACAAGCAAAAGCTAAGAGAATTCAGCACCACCAAACCAGCTTTACAACAAATGCTAAAGGATCTTCTCTAGGCAAGAAACACAAGAGAAGGAAAAGACCTACAATAACAAACCAAAACAATTAAGAAAATGGGAATAGGAACATACATATCGATAATTACCTTAAATGTAAATGGATTAAATGCTCCCACCAAAATACACAGACTGGTTGAATGGATACAAACACAAGACCCATATATATGCTGTCTACAAGAGACCCACTTCAGACCTAGAGACACATACAGATTGAAAGTAAAGGGATGGAAAAAGATATTCCATGCAAAAGGAAACCAAAACAAAGCTGGAGTAGCAATTCTCATATCAGACAAAATAGACTTTAAAAGAGACTATCAGAGGAGACAAAGAAGGACACTACATAATGATCAAGGGATCGATCCAAGAAGATATAACAATTGTAAATATGTATGCACCCAACATAGGAGCATCTCAATACATAAGGCAAATACTAACAGCCATAAAAGGGGAAATCGACAGTAACACATTCATAATAGGGGACTTTAACACCCCACTTTCACCAATGGACATATCGTCCAAAATGAAAATAAATAAGGAAACACAAGCTTTAAATGATACATTAAACAAGATGGACTTAATTGATATTTATAGGACATTCCATCCAAAAACAACAGAATACGCATTCTTCTCAAGTGCTCACTGAACATTCTCCAGGATAGATCATATCTTGGGTCACAAATCAAGCCTTGGTAAATTTAAGGAAATAGAAATTGTATCAAGTATCTTTCTGACCACAACGCTATGAGACGAGATATCAATTACAGGAAAAGACTTGTAAAAAATACAAACACATGGAGGCTAAACAACACACTACTTAATAACAAAGTGATCACTGAAGAAATCAAAGAGGAAATCAAAAAATACATAGAAACAAATGACAATGGAGACACGACGACCCAAAACCTATGGGATGCAGCAAAAGCAGTTCTAAGAGGGAAGTTTATAGCAATACAATCCCACCTTAAGAAACAGGAAACATCTAGAATAAACAACCTAACCTTGCACCTAAAGCAATTAGAGAAAGAAGAACAAAAAACCCCAAAGTTAGCAGAAGGAAAGAAATCATAAAGATCAGATCAGAAATAAATGAAAAAGAAATGAAGGAAACAATAGCAAAGATCAATAAAACCAAAAGCTGGTTCTTTGAGAAGAT
The DNA here is from genome assembly GCF_964165515.1 of Mesoplodon bidens. NCBI lineage: Eukaryota > Metazoa > Chordata > Mammalia > Artiodactyla > Ziphiidae > Mesoplodon > Mesoplodon bidens. The sequence continues at coordinate 127,974,450 of NC_138177.1, read as the reverse complement.
AAACAAAATTGATAAACCATTAGCCAGACTCATCAAGAAAAAAAGGGAGAAGACTCAAATCAATAGAATTAGAAATGAGAAAGGAGAAGTAACAACTGACAATGCAGAAATACAAAAGATCATGAGAGATTACTACAAGCAACTCTATGCCAATAAAATGGACAACCTGGAAGAAATGGGCAAATTCTTAGAAATTCACAACCTGCCAAGACTGAATCAGGAAGAAATAGAAAATATGAACAGACCAATCACAAGCACTGACATTGAAACTGTGATTAAAAATCTTCCAACAAACAAAAGCCCAGGACCAGATGACTTCACAGGCGAATTCTATCAAACATTTAGAGAAGAGCTAACACCTATCCTTCTCAAACTCTTCCAAAATATAGCAGAGGGAGGAACACTCCAAAACTCATTCTACGAGGCCACCATCACCCTGATACCAAAACCAGACAAGGATGTCACCAAGAAAGAAAACTACAGACCAATATCTCTGATGAACATAGATGCAAAAATCCTCAACAAAATACTGTCAAACAGAATCCAACTGCACATTAAAAGGATCACACACCATGACCAAGTGGGGTTTATTCCAGGAATGCAAGGATTCTTCAATATATGCAAATCAATCAATGTGATACACCATATTAACAAATTGAAGGAGAAAACCATATGGTCATCTCAATAGATGCAGAGAAAGCTTTCGACAAAATTCAACACCCATTTATGATAAAAACCCTGCAGAAAGTAGGCATAGAGGGAACTTTCCTCAATATAATGAAGTCCATATATGACAAACCCACAGCCAACATCGTCCTCAATGGTGAAAAACTGAAAGCATTTACACTAAGATCAGGAACAAGACAAGTTTACCCACTCTCACCAGTCTTATTCAACGTAGTTTTGGAAGTTTTAGCCACAGCAATCAGAGAAGAAAAGGAAATAAAAGGAATCCAAATTGGAAAAGAAGAAGTAAAGCTGTCACTGTTTGCAGATGACATGATACTATACATAGAGAATCCTAAAGATGCTACCAGAAAACTACTAGAGCTAATCAATGAATTTGGTAAAGTAGCAGGATACAAAATTAATGTACAGAAATCTCTGGCATTCCTATACACTAATGATGAAAAATCTGAAAGTGAAATTAAGAAAACATTCCCATTTACCATTGCAACAAAAAGAATAAAATATCTAGGAATAAACCTACGTAAGGAGACAAAAGACCAGTATGCAGAAAATTATAAGACACTGATGAAAGAAATTAAAGATGATACAAATAGATGTAGAGATATACCATGTTCTTGGATTGGAAGAATCAACAGTGTGAAAATGACTCTACTACCCAAAGCAATCTACAGATTCAATGCAATCCCTATCAAACTACCAGTGGCATTTTTCACAGAACTAGAACAAAAAATTTCACAATTTTATGGAAACACAAAAGACCCCAAATAGCCAAAGCAATCTTGAGAAAGAAAAATGGAACTGGAGGAATCAGGCTCCCTGACTTCAGACTATACTACAAAGCTACAGTAATCAAGACAGTATGGTACTGGTGCAAAAACAGAAATATAGACAATGGAACAGGATACAAAGCCCAGAGATAAACCCATGTACATATGGTCACCTTATCTTTGATAAAGGAGGCAGGAATGTACAGTGGAGAAAGGACAGCCTCTTCAATAAGTGGTGCTAGGAAAACTGGACATGTACATGTAAAAGTATGAGATTAGAACACTCCCTAACACCATACACAAAAATAAACTCAAAATGGATTGAAGACCTAAATGTAAGGCCAGAAACTATAAAATTCTTAGAGGAAAACATAGGCAGAACACTCTATGACATAAATCACAGCAAGATCCTTTTTGACCCACCTCCGAGAGAAATGGAAGTAAAAGCAAAAATAAACAAATGGGACCTAATGAAACTTCAAAGCTTTTGCATAGCAAAGGAAACCATAAACAAGAACAAAAGACAACCCTCAGAATGGGAGAAAATATTTTCAAATGAAGCAACTGACAAAGGATTAATCTCCAAAATTTACAAGCAGCTCATGCAGCTCAATAACAAAAAAACAAACAACCCAATCCAAAAATGGGCAGAAGACCTAAATAGACATTTCTTCAAAGAAGATATACAGATTGCCAAAAAAACATGAAAGAATGCTCAACATCATTAATCATTAGAGAAACGCAAGTCAAAACTACAATGAGATATCATGTCACACAGGTCAGAATGGCCATCATCAAAAAATCTGGAAACAATAAATGCTGGAGAGGGTGTGGAGAAAAGGGAACACTCTTGCACTGCTGGTGGGAATGTGAATTGATACAGCCACTATGGAGAACAGTATGTAGCTTCCTTAAAAAACTACAAATAGAACTACCATATGACCCAGCAATTCCACTATTGGCCATATACCCTGAGAAAACCATAATTCAAAATGAGTCATGTACCAAAATATTCATTGCAGGTGTATTTACAATAGCCAGGAGATGGAAACAACCTAAGTGTCCATTATCGGATGAATGGATAGAGAAGATGTGGCACATATATACAATGGAATATTACTCAGCCATAAAAAGAAATGAAATTGAGTTATTGTAGTGAGGTGGATGGACCTAGAGGCTGTCATACAGAGTGAAGTAAGTCAGAAAGAGAAAGACAAATACCATATGCTAACACATATATATGGAATCTAAAAAAGAATGTCATGAAGAACCTAGGGGTAAGACAGGAATAAAGATACAGACCTACTAGAGAATGGACTTGAGGATATGCGGAGGGGGGAGGGTAAGCTGTGACAAAGTGAGAGAGTGGCATGGACATATATACACTTCCAAACGTAAAATAGATAGCTAGTGGGAAGCAGCCGCATAGCATGGGGAGATCAGCTTGGTGCTTTGTGACCACCTAGAAGGGTGGGATAGGGAGGGTGGGAGGGAGGGAGATGCAAGAGGGAAGAGATATGGGAACATATGTATATGTATAACTGATTCACTTTGTTATAAAGCAGAAACTAACACACCATTGTAAAGCAATTATACTCCAATAAAGATGTAAAAAAAAGTATTTAGTCAAAATACTCTAAGTGGGACAAATTTAAAGTTTTTGAGCTATAAATAAACTATAAAACAAAATTAAAAACTAAGGCTATTTCTAGTTTGCATAATTTTATAGTACTTTTTTTGGACAGGATTCCCACCAAAGAAATTTCCCCTTTCTCCCAAAACCTGTCATGGGCTAGGAAACCAAATACAAATGTTCATTAATATCTCATGTAAAGGGACTTCCCTGGTGGCACAGTGGTTAAGAATCCACCTGGCAATGCAGGGGACATGGGTTCGAGCCCTGGTCTGGGAAGATCCCACATGCCGCAGAGCAGCTAAGCCCATGTGCCACAACTACTGAGTCTGCACTCTAGAGCCCATGAGCCACAACCACTGAGCCCACGTGCCACAACTACTGAAGCCTGTGTGCCTAGAGCGCATGCTCCAGAACAAGAGAAGCCACCGCTCGCCACAACTAGAGAAAGCCTGAGCACAGCAACGGAGACCCAACGCAGCCAAAAATAAATAAATCAATAAAATTGATTCTTAAAAAAAAATTGCATGTAAAATAAGAGTAAATAGTGTCTGTTATACATCACTTTGCTCTACACCAGAAACTAACACAATATTGAAAATCAACTATACTTCAGTTTAAGAAGTTTCAAAAAGAGTAAACAGGGTCTGAATGAGGGGATGAAAAGTTTCCTATGAGTAAAAGATAAGCATTTTTTCCATGGGCTTTATGACAATGATTAAGATTGCTCAGAAGCCTTGTTTGCTTACTTATGGAGCCAACGAGATTACTGAATAAGACCTCTGGATAGATATGGAGTTACTGACTTCAGTTTTGATATGTTTATGAGTTGCCTGTCTGCCTTTCCCAGATGTCTTCTCTACCACCAGCTGAAAACTTGATCTCTGTGAGTAGGTTTGGTCCAACCATTGTGTCACACTTGCTGCTAGTTCAAAGCTGCTTATCTGTCCCAGTTTTAGTTACTGCATTTCTACCCTGTTATTATGACCTGATCTCCCACATGTACCTTGTTTCTGTATCTGTGCCTTTGCCTTATTTCCCTGAGTGCATACCTTGATAACACGGTCTCTGTAGAACTGTGACTGTAATTTTTCCTTTTCACTTCTCATTCAGGTTGGAGCAGGCATTCTATTCCTGAACCAAGGAAATAAACTCTACTACATCTCTTACTACTAGCTAGCATGTTCTGAACATTTATTATGTGCCAAGCATTGCGATTAAACACATAACACACATGATCACACAATTCTGACAGCTATCCAATGAGTTATGATATTTTTTTTAATGATGAAGCTGAAGCACAGAGAGAATATGTAACTTTTTCTACTTCACACAGCTAGTTAGTGGATGATGGAGTGAGGATTAGGACCCAGAGTAACTGAAAAGTCCCTGATTCTCATCACTATCCTGTAACTGCCCACTGTAGACCAATACACAAACTCAAGCCCCCTAGCTTGCTTGATCTGGGAATAACTTCCCTTCCTGTGTCCCTTCTGCCCCTTAGTTGATGTCTTTCTGTGGTGGACCCCAAACCCATGCTCCTTCACTGTCATGTGTCCCTGAAGTTCCTTTTCCATGCCAGATTATTTCATTAGGTACGTTAGGTGGCCAGAAGCCAATTCTATGGGGGAAATTTGTATTTTTATTTAGCTCCAGACCTTATAGATACTGAGATAGCAGTGAATAGAGAGACAGCTCACTGGTTAACCGGCCCTATAAAGTAGGTGTTATTGTTACTATTTTTGAAAAGATAAAGGTACAGATCTTATAATTTCATGTAGGTGTTTTATGCTGGGTCCTAGATTTCAACCCATGTCTGACTGATTTCAGTGTGTCCTCTTACTTAATTTCTGGGAACTGTCTCCTAAGTGAACCTAGTTTGGCACTCACAGGCTTCCTATTTTACATGCAGCATTGTGTTTCTATTTTATTTCCTTGTAAATAAATGTCCCTATATGAGTTTTTATGGTAATGGAAATTTTTTTAATGCAGTTTTCATCCTCTTGTCCACTCCCTTGAAACAGTAAAATTGATAAGTTGTTTTTGTTCATCTCATTTTGGAACACAGTTAATCTTTTTCTTATTTTGGATTTGTGCTTTTGAATGCTTATTTTGTCTGATTCTTTCCTTGGAATATTTTTTAATCTGAATATATTACTGTCTTAGGAAAGGGGAGCTTTTTCTTAATAAAACTGAGTAATGCAATTTCTATGATAACAATTGCTTAATTATTCCAAAATAAACACAATATATCATGTGTAATGCATCACTGAACAAATTTACCACATGAATGTTTGAAACCAAGAGAAAAATTTATAAAGCCAATTTTATGGAAAACCTGAAAGGGTTTTGGAAATTTAAAGAAAAAAAGAAATCCTTTGGCCACATTCTGAGTTGACCTGTAGCTGAAAGAGCCAGCTTCAGAGACGTTAGTGGCTAAGGGGAAGCTTTAGGTTCTGAACTTAACTCTACATGCATTTTTCAGACCCCTCTTGTGTAATTAGCCATGTTTTGTGCTGGGTGTGCAGAAAATAGTAAGACACAACCCTTCAACTCAGAGTCTAGTAGAGGGTAGGTGGCCATGACAACACAACAACAATAACAACAACAATAACAATAGCAATATAGTATGATAAGTGTGCCAACAAAAGCATCTACAATTTGGATCCTGCTCCCTGGTGCTACCTCAGGCTTTTATGGATATATTTTCTAGTATCCTTTGACTTTGATTACTTTTTTGTAAAATGAAAATCAAAGACTTACTTTTAAGCCGTTAAACTTAGATTAACTGGAAAGGACCATTTTTGTTAATTGATTTTTTGGATTGGCAAGAAATTGAATTTTCATCTTGTTACCTATTTCATTCACTTTAATTTTTTTACATCTCCAAAACATTTTTGTTGAGTCACTTCTACAGTAGTTCCCAAATTTAGTTATGTATAAGAACCTCTTCAGAGACCTGTTAAAAATAGACTCCTAGGACCCCAACCTCATCAGTGAGGTTCTGATTCATCAGGCCAAGACTAGGGCCCAGGAATCTGCCTTTTAAACAAACTGCCCAGGTAACTGTGACGCTGGTGGTTTGGGGGAGAACACAGCTCTGTATGTTACAGTGTCACGGTAGTCTGCCAGTCCTGGGGCCAGTTTGCTCTTACTCTGATCCACTCTGCTCTGCATCCTGGAGAGCAGGCTGGTCTCCCAAACTCCTGTCAAGTGGTTTCCAGCTGGTTCTGGCCAAGAGAGGCACTGGTGGGGACTGCAGGACAGGAGGAAGGAAGATGCCTCTGCTTGCCTCCTGTGGAGTCTTTGGGAGAGGCTAAATGCCCTCTATGGCTCTAGTGTCTGCCAAACAAGAACAAGCGCACAATGAGCATTCCAGCTTCTACATGTATTCCTGGCTTCCGGGACCCAGTACTCCAGCCTCAGACTCTGGACATCAAGGTCAGCTATTGATTCTGTTAACTTCTGAGTTGCCTCACTATAGCTGATGCTATCAATGCTCTGTCCACATCTCTAAGAATCCACTTACCATTTTAGTCAGCCAGCCTGACTTCCAAAGGTAAGCTCCTGCCTGTATCTTTGTTGGAGAGCTACCCCCAAGCAGCTGACACCCACTTGGTGTGTACAGCAGGCTGTAATTGCCTAAGAATTAACATTTCCTCAGGAGGTAGCCCTTAACCAATGGCTGACTAGTGTAAATACCCCAGCTCCCTTACCCCTTGGTGAGGATAATTCTGAGATGTGCATTTTGTGCTATTTTCTAGAGTGTCCATGTGGAATTAAGCTCCAGCTGCCCATTTTGGTATCTGGCTAAATAGATGCCCTTGTGGGGAAGTTGCCTTGCATTCCTTTCCTGTAGCACTTCTCCCCATCTACCTATATTCCTTGCATTTTCTGATAAATTGCCTGCATTTGAATCTTGTCTCAGAGTCTGCTTCTTGGAAACCCAAACTAAGATGCTCACTGTCCCTGACTGGCTTCTCAGCTTCTTCTATCACTCATGTATCCAATTCCTGGCATTAGAGTCCTTTTGTTTGAAACTCCTAGAGGGATTTTTCTTATCCTGGTTAGATGAAACTAGGTACTAGTTACCACAACTATTCAGATGAACATGCATGATCTTTATCCCCAAGTGGCTCATCTGCTAAAAGGGAAGACAAACAAGCTTATAGAACAGCAATGTGTGAAGAGAGGTTGGAGGCAAGATGGCAAAACAGAAGGACTTGAGCTCACCTTCTCTCACAAAAACACCAAAATCACAACTAACTGCTGAACAACGATCAACAAAAAAGACTGGAACTTACCTAAAAAGATATTCTACATTCAAAGACAAAGAAGAAGCCACAATGAGTCACTAGAAGGAGTGCATTCATGATATATTCAAATCCCATACCCACCAAGTGGGTGATCCACACACTGGAAAATAATTATATTGCAGATGTTCTCCCACAGGAGTGAGAGTTCTGGCCTTGCATCAGGCTCCCTAGTCTGGGGGGCTGGAATCAGGAGCAGGAGCCCCCAGAGCATTTGTCTTTGAAGGCCAGTGGGGCTTGATTGCAGGAACTCCACAGGACTGGGGGAAACAGAAACTCCACTCTTGGAGAGCACATACAAGGTCTTGTGCACACCAGGACCCAGGGAAAAAGCAGTGACTTTGTAGGAGCCTGGACCACACCCACCTGCTGGTCTTAGTGGGTCTCCTGCGGAGGTGGGGAGAAGCTGTGGCTCACTGTTGGGACAAGGACACTGGTGGTGGAGGTACCAGGGAGTACTCATTGGCATGAGCTCTCCTGGAGGCTGCCATTTTGACACCAAGACCTGGCCCCACCAAACAGCCTGTAGGCTCCAGTGCTAGGATGCCTCAGGCCACTACCAATCAGGAACACAGCCCCACCAATCAGCAGGCAGGCTGCCTAAAGTCTTCCTAAACCCACAGCTGCCTCTAAACACACCACTTGACACAACTCTGCGCACCAGAGGGAAAAGATCCAGCTCCACCCACCAGAGGGCAGTCACCAGTCCCTCCCACAAGGAAGCCTGCACAAGCCTCTAGACCAGCCTCACCCACCAGGGGGGCAGACACCAGAAGCAAGAGGAACTACAGTCCTACAGCCTGCGAAATGGAGACCACAACAGAAACTTAAACAAACTGAGACAGCAGAGGAATATGTTCCAGATGAAGGAACAAGATAAAACCCCAGAAAAACAACTAAGTGAAGTGGAGATAGGGTATCTACCCAAAAAAGAATTCAGAGTAATGACAGTAAAGATGATCCAAGATCTCAGAAAAAGAATAGAGGCACAGACCAAGAAGACCCAAGAAATGTTTAACAAAGAGCTAGAGGATATAAAGAAAAAAAACACAGAGTTAAACAATAAGTAAACTGAAATGAAAAATACACTCAAAGGAGTCAATAGCAGAATAAATGAGGAAGAAAAATGCTTAAGTGAGCTGGAAGGCAGAATGGTGGAAATCACTTCTGTGAAACATGGTAAAGAAAAAAGAATGAAAAGAAATGAGGACAGTCTTAGAGACCTCTGGGACAACATTAAACTCACAAACATTCACATTATAGGGGTCCCAGAAAGAGAAGAGAGAGAGAGAAAGGGCCTGAGAAAATATTTGAAGAGATAATAGCTGAAAACTTCCCTAACATGGGAAAGGAAATAGTCACCCAAGTTCAGGAAGCACAGAGAATCTCATACAGGATAAAACCAAGGAGGAACACGCCAAGACACATATTAATCAAATTGACAAAAATTCAAGACAAAGAGAAAATATTAAAAGCAACAAGGGAAAAGCAACAAATAACATACAAGGGAATCCCCATAAAGTTATCAGCTGATTTTTCATCAGAAACTCTGCAGGTCAGAAGGGAGTGGCACAATATATTTAAAGTGATGGAAGGGAAAAACCTACAACCAAGAATACTCTACCCAGCAAGGCTCTCGTTCAGATTTGACAGAGAAATCAAAAGCTTTACAGACAAGCAAAAGCTAAGAGAATTCAGCACCACCAAACCAGCTTTACAACAAATTCTAAAGGAACTTCTCTAGGTGGACAAGAAAAGGTCCCAACTAGAAAGAAGAAAATTACAAATGGGAAAGCTCACCAGTAAAGGCAAATATACAGTTAAGGTAGGAAATAATCTACATACAAATATGATATCAAAACCAGCAATCATGAGAAGAGGAGAGTACAAATGCAGGACATTGGAAATGCATTTGAAATTAAGAGACCAGCAACTTAAAACAATCTTTTTTATATATAGACTGCTATATCAAAACCACATGGTAACTGTGAAACAAAAATCTACCCTAGATATACATAGAAAAAAGAAAAAGAAATCCAGACACAACACTAAAAATAGTCATCAAATTATAAGAGAAGAGAACAAAAGAGGAAGGGAAGAATAAAGTCCTACAAAAACACATCCAAAGCAATTAACAAAATGGCAATAAGAACATACATATTGGTAATTACCTTAAATGTAAACAGATTAAATGTTCCAACCAAAAGACACAGACTGGCTGAATGGATACAAATACAAGACCCGTATATATGCCGTCTACAAGAAGCCCACTTCAGATCTAGGGACACATACAGACTGAAAGTGAGGGGATGGAAAAAGGTATTCCATGAAAATGCAAATCAAAAGAAGCTAGAGTATCAATAGTCATATCATACAAAATAGACTTTAAAATAAAGACTGTTACAAGAGGCAAAGAAGGACACTACATAATGATCAAGGGATCAATCCAAGAAGATATAACAATTGTAATTACATATGCACCCAACATAGGAGCACCTCAATAAATAAGGCAAATACTAACAGCCATAAAAGGAGAAATCAACAGTAACACAATAATAGTGGGGGCACCCACAATGGAATATTACTCAGCCATAAAAAAGAATGAAATAATGCCATTTGCAGCAACATGAAAGGACCTAGAGATTATCATACTAAGTGAAGTAAGTCAGAGAAAGACAAATATCATATGATATCATTTATATGTGGAATCTAAAAAAAATGATAAAGATGAATTTACTTACAAAACAGAAACAGACTCACAGACTTAGAAAACAAACTTATGGGTACCAAAAGAGAAAGGTGTGGGGGGGTATAAATTAGGAGTTTGGGATTAACATATACACACTACTATATAAAACAGATAATGAAAAAGGACCTCCTGCATAGCACAGGGAGCTCTACTCAATATTCTGTAATAACCTATATGGGGAAAGAATCTGAGAAAGAATGGATGTATGTCTATGTATAACTGAATCACTTTGCTCTACACCTGAAACTAACACAACATTGTAAGTCAGCTATACTCCAAAAAAAGAAAAGAAAAAAACAGCAGCATGTGATGAATGCAGCAACTCACAAATGTGCACACTTCAGAGGAGAGAGATTATTTGGAGGACTGGGCTAGCAGCTGGGTGAGATCAGGGAAAACTTCACAGGGGAGTTAACAGTTAAGCTGGATTTTGAAGATGAAGTTTTTAAGTGGCTAAGGGGAGGAGCAAATGGCATTTCAGACATAGGAACACTACTTGCAAAGTTACAGAGGAGTAAAACAACCTCCATATTTAGGGACTCATAAGCCATTTTTCTGGAACCTAATGTGAAGGTTGGGGAGATGCAGAATATGTGATCAGAAGGGGCACAGGGGCACAGGAAAGCTGTGTGTATCATGCTCCAGAGTTTATGCTTGTAGGCCTGAGACAAGTATTAGAGAGTTTAAGGTGTAGGAGAGGCATGTAAGGTTTTCCCTTTAGCGATATGACTCTGGGGCTCTGTAGAGGATGAACAGTTTGCTCAGGCCTTATTGAGCACAATATAATTAACCTAACTAAATTTCCCTTTGATGAGCATGGTTCTTGCAATGCCTCATGCAATTCAGACTTTCGGGGATGAAATACACAGATAATATAAACATATTCCTTCAATGCCTCCATTTATTGAGTGCCTTCTCTGTGCCAGGCCTATTCTAGGCATAGGAGATTGAATGGTAAATAAGACAGGCAATTTCTTTCCCTCAGGGGCTACAATACATATGGGCACAGAGGTGATGTGGTCTAATTCCCCTAAAGGTGTTTTTGGGACACTTAATACTCTCTCTCTCTCTCTTTTTTTTTCTTTTTTTTTTTTGAGATTTGATAAAGTCATTATTTTTTAATTGAAATACAATTGATATAAAACATTATGTTAGTTTCAGTTATACAAAACAGTGATTCAACATTTAAATACATTACAAAATGACCACCATGATACGTCTAGTAACCATCTGTCCCTATACAAAGTTTCTACAATATTGTTGACTATATTACCTATGATGTACAATATATCCCCTTGACTTATTTACAGGCATACCTCAAACCTATTGCAGGTTTGGTTATATACCACCACAATAAAGCAAATATTTCAATAGAGCAAGTCACACAAATTTTTGGTTTCCCAGTACATATAAAAGTTATGTTTACACTATGCTGTAGTTAAGGGTGCAACATACCTTAATTAAAAAATACTTTATCACTAAAAAATGCTAACCATCAACTGACAATGCAGGGTTGCCACATACCTTCAAGTTGTAAAAATGCAGTATCTGCAAAGCACAATAAAATGAAGCACAGTAAAACAAGGTTTGCCGTATTGCATGACTGGAGTTTGTACCTCTTAACTCCCTTTACCTATTTCAAGTATTTTTTCCAGGACCCTCCCCTCTGGCAACCACCAGTTTGTTGTCTGTATCTATAGGTCTGCTTATATTTTGCTTTGTTTATTCATTTATTTTGTTTTTTAGACTCCACATGTGTGTGAAATAGCATGGTATTTGTCTGACATACTTCACTTAGCATAATACCCTCTAGATCCATCCATGTTATTGCAAACGGCAAGACTTCATTTTTTTTATGGCTGGGTCACATTCCATTTTATATAGAGGTATGTAGTATACACACCATATCTTTATCCATTTATCTATTGACAGACACTTAGGCTGCTTCCATATCCTGACTATTGTAAATAATGCTACAATGAACACAGTGCTTATATCTCTCCAAATTAATGTTTTAGTTTTCTTTAGATAAATACCCAGAAGTGGAATTGCTGGATCATTTGGTAGTACTATTTTTAATTTTTTGAGGAACCTCCATACAGTTTTTCATAGTGGCTGTAACAATTTACATTCCTACTAACAGTGTACAAGGGCTCCTTTTCTTCTACGACCTTGCCAACACTTGCTATTTGTTGTCTTTTTGATAAGAGGCATTATGATAGGTGTAAGGTGATATCTTACTATGGTTTTGATTTGCATTACCCTAATAATTAGTGATATGGAGCATTTTTTCATGTATCTGTTTGTCATCTGAATGTCTTCTTTGGAAAAATGTCTATTCAGGTTTTCTGCCAATTTTTTAATCAAATTGTTTTTGTCACTGAATTGGGTGAGTTCTTCATATATTTTTAATATTAACCCCTTATCAGATATATTATTTGCAAATATCTTCTCCCATTAAGTAGGCTGCCTTTTCATTTTGTTGATGGTTTCCTTCACTGTGCAAGAGCTTTTGGTTTGATGTAGTTCCATTTAAAAATTTTTGCTTTTGTTTCCCTTGCCTGAGAAGACAGATCCAAAAAGCATGTTGCTGAGACTGAGGTTAAAGAGTTTACTGCCTAAGTTTTCTTCTGTCGGTATTGTGGTTTCAGATCTTACATTTAAGTCTTTAATCCATTTTGTTTATTTTTGAATATGGGGTGAGAAATCTCACTTGATCATGGTGTATAATCCTTTCAATGTATTGTTGAATTTGGTTTGCTAATATTTTGTTGAAGATTTTTGCCTCTATGTTCATCAATGATTTTGGCCTGTAATTTTTTTCATGTGGTTTCTTTGTTTGGTATTGATATCAGGTGAGGCTGGCCTCAGAATGAGTTTGGAAGCATTCCTTCCTTTTCAATTTTTTTGGAATAGGTTGAGAAAAATAGGTGTTAATTCTTTAAATACTTGGTAGAATTCACCTGTGAAGCCATGTATCCTGAACTTACGTTTGAAGAGAGTTTTGTGATTACTGATTTAATTTCATTACAGGTAATTGATCTTTTCATATTTTCTATTTCTTCCTGATTCAGTCTTGGAAAATTGTATGTTTCTAGAAATTTATCCATTTCTTCAAGGTTGTCTAATTTTTGGTACAAAATCGTTCATGGTAATCTTTCATGATCCTTTGATTTCTGTGGTGCTGGTTGTAACTTCTGTTTCATTTCTGATTTTATTTATTTGGGCCCTCTCTCTCTTTTTTTTGATGAGTCTGGTTAAAAGTTTGTCAGTTTTGTTTAGCTTTTCAAAGCAGCAGCTCTTGGTTTCATTAATCTTTTCTATTGCTTTTTGGCCTGTATTTTATTTATTTATGCTCTGATCTTTATTTGCCTCCTTCTACTAATGCTTTTTCCCCTAGTTCCATTAGGTGTAAGGTTAGCTTGTTTGAGATTTTCTTATTTCCTGAGCTATCCCTGTATTACTATAAACTTCCTTTTTAGAACTTCTTTTGTTGCATCTCATAGATTTTGGAACATTGTATTTCCATTTTCATTTGTCTCAAAATATTTTTTTAATTCCTTCTTTTATTTCTTCTATGACTCATTGGTTGTTTAGTATCATATTGTTTAGACTTCGCATGTTTGTGTTTTTTCCAATTTTTTCTTGTAGTTGATTTTTACTTTCATACCCTTGTGGTCAGAAAATATGCTTGCGAGGAGCTTCAAGATGGCAAAAGAGTAAGACACGGAGATCACCTTCCTCCCCACAAATACATCAGAAATACATCTACATGTGGAACAACTCCTACAGAACACCTACTGAACACTGGTAGAAGACCTCAGACCTCCCAAAAGGCAAGAAACTCCCCAAGTACCTGGGTAGGGCAAAAGAAAAAAGAATAAACAGAGACAAAGAATAGGGACGGGACCTGCACCAGTGGGAGGAGCTGTGACGGAGGAAAGGTTTCCACACACTAGGAAGCCCCTTTGCGGTCAGAGACTGTGGGTGGCGGAGGGGGGAGCTTCCGAGCCACGGAGGAGAGCGCAGCAACAGGGGTGTGGAGGGCAAAGTGGAGAGATTCCCGCACAGAGGATCAGTGCCAACCGGCACTCACCAGCCCGAGAGGGTTGTCTGCTCACCTGCCGGGGTGGGCAGGGGCTGTGAGCTGAGGCTCAGGCTTCGGAGGTCGAATCCCAGGAAGAGGACTGTGGTTGGCTGTGTGAACACAGCCTGAAGGGAGCTAGTACGCCATGGCTAGCTGGGAGGGAGTCTGGGAAAAGTCTGGAGCTGCCAAATAGACAAGAGACTTTTTCTTGCCTCTTTGTTTCATGGTGGGCGAGGAGAGGGGATTCAGAGCGCCGCTTAATTGAGCTCCAGAGACAGACCTGAGCCGCGGCTATCAGCGTGGACCCCAGAGACGGGCATGGGACACTAAGGCTGCTGCTGCAGCCACCAAGAAGCCTGTGTGCAAGCACAGGTCACTATCCACACCTCCCCTCCCGGGAGCCTGTGCAGTCCGCCACTAACAGGGTCCCATGATCCAGGAACAACTTCCCCAGGAGAAATGCACGGCACGCCTCAGGCTGGTGCAACGTCATGCTGGCCTCTGCCGCCGCAGGCTCGCCCCGCATCCATACCGCTCCCACCCCCCCGTCCTGTCTGAGTGAAGAACAGATACCCTCAGGCGACCTACACACAGAGGCGGGTCCAAATCCAAAGCTGAACCCCGGGAGCTGTGTGAACAAAGAAGAGAAAGGGAAATTTCTCCCAGCAGCCTCAAAAGCAGTGGATTAAATCTCCACAATCAACTTGATGTACCCTTGCATCTGTGGAATACCTCAATAGACAACGAATCATTCCAAATTGAGGAGGTAGACTTTGGGAGCAATGATATATATATTTTTTCTCCTTTTTGTCTTTTTGTGAGTGTGTATGTGTATGCTTCTGTGTGTGATTTTGTCTGTATAGCTTTGCTTTTACCATTTGTCCTAGGGTTCTGTCTGTCTTTTTTTTTTAATTATTAAAAAATTCCTTTTCTTAATAATTATTTTTTATTTAAATAACTATTTTATTTTATTTTATCTTCTTCTTTCTTTCTTTCTTTTCTCCCTTTTATGCTGAGCTGTGTGAAGGACAGGCACTTGGTGCTCCAGCCAGGTGTCAGGGCTGTGCCACTGAGGTGGGAGAGCCAAGTTCAGGACACTGGTCCACAAGAGACCTCGCAGCCCCACGTAATATCAAATGGTGAAAATCTCCCCGAGATCTCCATCTCAATGCCAAGACCCAGCTCCACTCAATGACCAGCAAGCTACAGTGCAGGACACCCTATGCCAAACAACAAGCAAGACAGGAACACAACCCCATCCATTAGCACAGAGGCTGCCTAAAATCATAATAAGGCCACAGACACTCCAAAACACACCACCAGATGTAGACCTGCCCACCAGAAAGACAAGTCCAGCCTCATCTACCAGAGCGCCTACACAACCCACTGAACTAACCTTAGCCACTGGGGACAGACACCCAAAACAATGGAAACTACAAACCTGCAGCCTGCAAAAAGGAGACCCCAAACACAGTAAGTTAAACAAAATGAGAAGACAGAAAAACACACAGCAGATGGAGCAAGGCAAAAACCCACCAGACCTACAAATGAAGACGAAATAGGCAGTCTACCTAAAAAAGAATTCAGAATAATGATAGTAAAGATGATCCAAAATCTTGGAAATAGAATGGAGAAAATACAAAAAACGTTTAACAAGGACCTAGAAAAACTAAAGAGCAAACAAACCATGATGAACAACACAATAAATGAAAATAAAATTCTCTAGAGGGATCAATAGCAGAATAACTGAGGCAGAAGAATGGATAAGTGACCTGGAAGATAAAATAGTGGAAATAACTACTGCAGAGCAGAATAAAGAAAAAACAATGAAAAGAATTGAGAACAGTCTCAAAGACCTCTGGGACAACATTAAATGCACCAACATTTGAATTATAGGGGTCCCAGATGAAGAAGAGAAAAAGAAAGGGACTGAGAAAATATTTGAAGAGATTATTGTTAAAAACTTCCCTAATATGGGAAAGGAAATAGTTAATCAAGTCCAGGAAACACAGAGAATCCCATACAGGATAAATCCAAGGAGAAACATGCCAAGACATATTAATCAAACTATCAAAAATTAAATACAAAGAACAAATATTAAAAGCAGCAAGGGAAAAACAACAAGTAACACATAAGGGAATCCCCATCAGGTTAACAGCTGATCTTTCAGCAGAAAGTCTGCAAGCTAGAAGGGAGTGGCAGGACATATTTAAAGTGATGAAAGAGAAAAACCTACAACCAAGATTACTCTACCCAGCAAGGATCTCATTCAGATTTGATGGAGAAATTAAAACCTTTACAGACAAGCAAAAACTAAGAGAATTCAGCACCACCAAACCAGCTTTACAACAAATGCTAAAGGAACTTCTCTAGGCAGGAAACACAAGAGAAGGAAAAGACCTACAATAATAAACCCCCCAAAAATTGAGAAAATGGTAATAGGCACATACATATCAATAGTTACCTTAAATGTAAATGGACTAAATGCTCCAACCAAAAGTCATAGACTGGCTGAATGGATACAAAACAAGACCCATATGTATGCTGCCTACAAGAGACCCACTTCAGACCTAGGGACACATGCAGACTGAAATTGAAGGGATGGAAAAAGATATTCCATGCAAATGTAAATCAAAAGAAAGCTGGAGTAGCTATTCTCATATCAGACAAAATAGACTTTAAAACAAAGACTATTACAAGAGACAAAGAAGGACACTACAGAATGATCAAGGGATCACTCCAAGAAGAAGATATAACAACTGTAAATATGTATGCACCCAACACAGGAGGACCTCAATACATAAGGCAAATACTAACAGCCATAAAAGGGGAAACTGACAGTAACACAATTATAGTAGGGGACTTTCACACCCCACTTTCACCAATGGACAGATCATCCAAAATGAAAACAAATAACGTAACACAAGCTTTAAATGACACATTAAACAAAATGGACTTAATTGATATTTATGGGACATTCCATGCAACAACAACAGAATACACATTCTTCTCAAGTGCTCATTGAACATTCTCCAGGATAGATCATATCTTGGGTCACAAATCAAGCCTTAGTAAATTTAAGAAAATTGAAATCGTATCAAGTATCTTTTCTGAAAACAACGCTATGAGACTAGATATCAATTACAGAAAAAAATCTGTAAGAAATACAAACACATGGAGACTAAACAACACACTACTGAATAACCAAGAGATCACTGAAGAAATCAAAGAGGAAATCAAAAAATACCTAGAAACAAATGACAATGAAAACACAATGACCCAAAACCTATGGGATGCAGCAAAAGCAGTTCTAAGAGGGAAGTTTATAGCTATACAAGCCTACCTTAAGAAACAAGAAACATCTCAAATAAATAACCTAACCTTACACCTAAAGCAATTAGAGAAAGAAGAACAAAAAAAAACCCAAAGTTAGCAGAAGGAAAGAAATCATAAAGATCAGATCAGAAATAAATGAAAAAGAAATGAAGGAAACAATAGCAAAGATCAATAAAACTAAAAGCTGGTTCTTTGAGAAGATAAACAAATAGATAAATCATTAGCTAGACTCATCAAGAAAAAAGGGAGAAGACTCAAATCAGTAGAATTAGAAATGAAAAGGAGAAGTAACAACTGACACTGCAGAAATACAAAAGATCATGAGAGATTACTACAAGCAACTCTATGCCAATAAAATGGACAACCTGGAAGAAATGGACAAATTCTTAGAAATGCACAACCTTCCGAGACTGAACCAGGAAGAAATAGAAAATATGAACAGACCAATCACAAGCACTGACATTGAAACTGTGATTAAAAATCTTCCAACAAACAAAAGCCCAGGACCAGATGGCTTCACAGGCGAATTCTATCAAACATTTGGAGAAGAGCTAACACCTATCCTTCTCAAACTCTTCCAAAATATAGCAGAGGGAGGAACATTCCAAAACTCATTCTACGAGGCCACCATCACCCTGATACAAAAACCAGACAAAGATATCACAAAGAAAGAAAACTACAGGCCAATATCACTGATGAACATTGATGCAAAAAACCTCAACAAAATACTAGCACACAGAATCCAACAGCACATTAAAAGGATCATACATTATGAGCAAGTGGGGTTTTTCCCAGGAATTCAAGGATTCCTCAATATACACAAATAAATCAATGTAATACACCATATTATCAAATTGAAGAAGAAAAACCATATGGTCATCTCAATATATGCAGAGAAAGCTTTTGATAAAATTCAACACCCATTTATGATTAAAAAAACCCTCCGGAAAGTAGGCATAGAGGGAACTTTCCTCAACATAATGAAGGCCATATATGACAAACTCACAGCCAGCATCATCCTCAATGGTGAAAAAATGAAACCATTTCCACTAAGATCAGGAACAAGACAAGGTTGCCCATTCTCACCACTCTTATTCAACATAGTTTTGGAAGTTTTAGCCACAGCAATCAGAGAAGAAAAGGAAATAAAAGGAATCCAAATTGGAAAAGAAGAAGTAAAGCTGTCACTGTTTGCAGATGACATGATACTATACATAGAGAATCCTAAAATGCTACCAGAAAACTACTAGAGCTAATCAATGAATTTGGTAAAGTAGCAGGATACAAAATTAATGTACAGAAATCTCTGGCATTCCTGTACACTAATGATGAAAAATCTGAAAGTGAAATTAAGAAAACACTCCCATTTACCACTGTGACAAAAAGAATAAATATTTAGGAATAAACCTACCTAAGGAGACAAAATACCTATATGCAGAAAATTATAAGACAGTGATGAAAGAAATTAAAGATGATACAAATAGATGGAGAGATATACCATGTTCTTGGATTGGAAGAATCAACAGTGTGAAAATGACTCTACTACCCAAAGCAATCTACAGATTCAATGCAATCCCTATCAAACTACCAGTGGCATTTTTCACAGAACTAGAACAAAAAATTTCACAATTTTTATGGAAACACATCAGACCCCAAATAGCCAAAGCAATCTTGAGAAAGAAAAGTGGAACTGGAGGAACCAGGCTCCCTGACTTCAGAGTATACTGCAAAGCTACAGTAATAAAGATAGTATGGTACTGGCACAAAAACAGAAATATAGATCAATGGAACAGGATAGAGAGCCCAAAGTTAAACCCATGCACATATGGTCACTTATTTTTGATAAAGGAGGCAAGAATATACAGTGGAGAAAAGACAGCCTCTTCAATAAGTGGTGCTAGGAAAACTGGACAGCTACATGTAACAGAATGAAATTAGAACACTCCCTAACACCATACACAAAAATAAACTCAAAATGGATTAAAGACCTAAATGTAAGACCAGACACTATAAAATTCTTAGAGGAAAACATAGGCAGAACACTCTATGACATAAATCACAGCAAGATCCTTTTTGACCCACCTCCTAGAGAAATGGAAATAAAAACAAAAATAAACAAATGGGACCTAATGAAACTTCAAAGCTTTTGCACAGCAATGGAAACCATAAACAAAGTGAAAAGACAACCCTCAGAATGGGAGAAAATATTTTCAAATGAAGCAACTGACAAAGGATTAATCTCCAAAATTTATAAACAGCTCATGCAGCTCAATAACAAAAAAACAAACAACCCAATCCAAAAATGGGCAGAAGACCTAAATAGACATTTCTTCAAAGAAGATATACAGATTGCCAACAAACACATGAAAGAATGCTCAACATCATTAATCATTAGAGAAATGCAAGTCAAAACTACAATGAGATATCATCTCACACAGGTCAGAATGGCCATCATCAAAAAATCTAGAAACAATAAATGCTGGAGAGGGTGTGGAGAAAAGGGAACTCTCTTGCACTGTTGGTGGGAATGTAAATTGATACAGCCACTATGGAGAACAGTATGGAGGTTCCTTAAAAAACTAAAAATAGAACTACCATACAACCCAGGAATCCCACTACTAGGCATATACCCTGAGAAAACTATAGTTTAAAAACAGTCATGTACCAAAAGGTTTACTGCAGCTCTACTTACAATAGCCAGGACATGGAAGCAACCTAAGTGCCCATCAACAGATGAATGGATATAGAAGATGTGGCACATATATACAATGGAATATTACTCAGGCATAAAAAAGAATGAAACTGAATTATTTGTAGTGAGGTGGATGGACATAGAGACTGTCATACAGAGTGAAGTAAGTCAGAAAGAGAAAAACAAATACCATATCCTAAAACATATATATGGAATCTAAAAAAAAAATGTCATGAAGAACCTAGGGGTAAGACTGGAATAAAGACACAGACCTACTAGAGAATGGACTTGAGGATACGGGGAGGGGGAAGGGTAAGCTGTGACAAAGCGAGAGAGTGGCATGGACATATATACACTACCAAACGTAAAATAGATAGCTAGTGGGAAGCAGCCACATAGCACAGGGAGATCTGCTCGGTGCTTTGTGACCACCTAGAGCAGTGGGATAGGGAGGGTTGGAGGGAGGGAGATGCAAGAGGGAAGAGATATGGGAACATATTTATATGTATAACTGATTCACTTTGTTATAAAGCAGAAACTAACACACCGTTGTAAAGCAATTATACTCTAATAAAGATGCTAAAAAATAAAAAAAATTTTTTAAAAGAAAAGATGATTGGTGTGATTTTAATCTTCTTGAATTTACTGAGACTTGTTTTGTTGCCTAGCATGTCATCTATTCTGGAGAATGTTCCATGTGCATTTGAAATATATATATATATACTGCTATTTTTGAATGAAATGTTTTGTATATATCTATGTTCATTTGGTCTAATGTGTCATCTGAGACCAGCGTTTCCTTATTGATTTTCTGGATGATCTGTCCATTGATGTAAGCGGTGGGTTAAAGGCCCCTACTGTTATTGTATTACTGTCAATTTCTCCCGTTATGTTTATAATACTTGTTTTATGTATTTAGGTCTCCTATGTTGTGTACATATATATTTACAGGTGTTATACCTTCATGTTGGATTGATTCATTTATCATTATGTAATGCTCATCTTTGTCTCCTGTTAAACTCTTTGTTCTAAGGTCTACTTTGTCCCATATAAGTATTGCTATCCCCGACTTTTTGTTTGTTTACATTTGCATGGAAAATCTTTTAAAACCCCCTCATTTTCAGTCTGTGTGTCTTTAGAACTGAACTGAGTTTTTCATAGGCAGCATGTATATGGGTCTTGTTTTTTTTTACCCATTTGGCTATCCTATGTCTTTTGATTGGAGCATTTAGTCCATTTACATATAAAGTAATTATTGATAGATATGTACTTATTACCATTTTGTTAATTGTTTGCTGCTTGTTTTTGTAGTTCTTCTTCTGTTCCTTTCTTCTTCTCTTGCTCTCTTCCCGTGTGATTTGATGCCTATCTTTAGTATTATGTTTGGATTCCTTTCTCTTTATTTTTGTGTATCTTTTATAGGTTTTTGGTTTGTGGAGTCCATGGGGTTCATATATTACAATCTATATATATATATATGTTTTTTAAGTTGATTATTCTTAAATTAGAACTCATTCTAACAGCCCTACATTTTTACTCTCTCCACCTACATTTTACTTTTTTCATATTATATTTTATATCTTTTTATTTTGTGTATCCCTTCACTACTTATTGTAGACATAGATGATTTTATTACTTGTCTCTCTTAACGTTCCTACTAGTTTTATATGTAGTGATCCACTACCTTTACTGTATGTTTGCCTTTACCTTTACCTAGACTTTTCCTTTCATAATTTTCTTATTTCTAGTTGTGGCCTTTTCTTTTCTGGTTAGAGAAGTACCTTTAACATTTCTGGTAAGGCTGGTTTGGTAGTGATGAACTCTTTAGGTTTTGCTTGTCTGTAACACTCTTTATCTTTCCTTCAAATCTGAATGATAACCTTGCCAGGTAGAGTATTCTTGGTTGTAGGTTTTTTCCTTTCATCCCTTTGATTATATCATGCCACTCCTTTTTTTGCTGAAAAGTCAGCTGATCATCTTATGGGAGTTCCCTTTTATGTAACTAGCTGCTTTTCTCTTGCTATTTTTAAGACTCTCTCTTTATTTTTAGTTTTTGACATTCTAATTATGTGTCTTTGTGTGGACCTTTTTGGGTTCATCTTGTTTGGGACTTTGTGCTTCCTGGATATGGACATCTATTTCCTTCCCCAGAGGTGAGAAAAGTTTTCAGCTATTATTTATTTCTTTTTAATAAGTTCTCTACCCCTTTCTTTCTCTCTTCTCCTTCTGGGACCCATCCCTATAATGTGAACATTATTATGCTTTATGTTGTCCCAGAGTTCTCTTAAACTATCCTCTTTTTTCTTAATTCTTTTTTCTTTTCTCTGTTCAGCTTGGGTGATTTCCAGTACTCTGTGTTCTAGAGTGCTTATTTGTTCTCCTGTATCATCTAATCTATTGTTGATTCCCTCTGAAATAGTATTTTTCATTTCAATTATTATATTCTTCAGCTTTGGTTGTTTCTTTTTAATATTTTCTCTTTGTTGAAATTCTCACTGTATTTGTCAATTCTTCTTCTGAGTTTGGTGTACATTTTTATGATCATCATGTTAAACTCTTTATTGGGTAGATTACTTACCTCTGTTTCATTTAGTTTTTTTCTGAGGTTTTGTCTTGTTCCTTCATTTGGAACATATTTTCCTGTGTCCTCATTTTGCTTAATTCTCTATGCTCATTTCTATGCATCGGGTAAGTTGGTTACATTTCCCAGTCTTGGAGAGGAGGCCTTATGTAGGGGACATCCTATGGAGCCCAGCAACATGCTCCTCTCTGGGTACCAGAGTTAGATGTTCCAGAGCTATCCCCTATGTGAGTTGCCTGTGCCTTTCTGTTGTAGTGCAGTCAACTATTGTGGGAATGCTGGTAAGTGGGGCTGGCTCCTGGCCCAGTAGCTTAGAGGCTTTGCCTCGGCTTGGTGGTTTGCAATGCCTGGTGACGTGCAACTGCTGTGGGCCTGGTTGTGTGTGGGGTAGGTCCCTGGCTCTAATAGCTTAGAAGGAGGATTCCAAAATGGCTCTTGCCAGTACCAGTGTCAGCATGGTAAGATGAGATCCCCAAAATGGCTGCTGCCTGCATTTCTGTTCTCAGGGTGAGTCCCATCTGCCTCTTGCCTCCTGGTGGCTCTCTAAGATCAGCAAGTGGGTCTATCCAGGAACATTTCAAAGCACTGCCTCTGTGCTGGGACTCAGAGCTTGTGAAATTTTGCATGTGCCCTTTAAGAGTGGACTCTCTGTTTCCTATAGCCCTCTGGTTCTCCGGAACGTAAGCCTTGTTGGTTTTCTAAGCCAGACATTCTGGTTGCTCATCTTCCTAATGCAGGACCCCTGGCCTGGGGAGCCTGACGTGGGGTTCAAGGCCTTTGCTCCTTGGGGAGGACCTCTGTGATTATATAAAAATATCCCTCCTCTTGTTTCTAGGTTACCAACCTGGAGATATGGGTCCTGACTAGCCTACATCTCCACCCCCCTACCCATCTCATTATGGCTCCTTCTTTATATCTTTTGTTGTGGAAATTTTTTTTCTGCTAGTCTTCAGGTCATTTTCATAGATAGTTGCTCTGTAAGTAGTTGTAATTTTGGTGTGCCCGTGGGAAGAGGTAAGTTCGGGATCTTCCTATTCTGCTGTCTTAATCACTTATTAGTCTCCTGAAATATTCTGTTAAAAAAAAAGTTCTTTGGTAAAATAATTGAGAAATGTTCCATATTTTATCTCCTATTAAAAATTAATAAAAGCAAAATTTGCTAATTAAAGGCTCTGAGAAGTCCTACAGTAAAGAATCTGATCCCTAATTAATTGTTCTGAGTTAGCCATCTGTTATTTTTACCTGTTCAGTAAGTGTTCTCATTTCTGGGAACAGCACCCTAATTTTGTTCTGGGGAACTATTCCCCTTGCTTGGATACAGTGCTGGAGTGCTGTTAATCAGATTGTTCTGCCCTGGCCAATGTATGGACATATGGCCCAAGAAAAGCCAATCAGATGCTTTCTCTCTGGAATTTGTATCTTGAGTAGAGCAACGTAGTAATTAAATATAGTTGAAGTTCATTTATCCCAGTGGTGGTGTCCTGCTTCTGGGATCTTTCAAATTGCTGTTTTTCTTGTGCTTTTAATATTTGGTTATTCAGCTTTCCCTTGTATGATTGTTCATGTTGTGCACTGTATAAGGGCACTATGTCTAAGAGAAGGAAAGCATTCAACTTATGGATTTATTTTAACTCCTGTGAGAATGGGGGTGGATTATGGAGAGTCTGGGACTTCTGGCTGCATCTTAAAGCAGAGGAGAGCTCTCAATACAACAAACTTGCACTGACATCCGGGAATGTACATTCACTTTGGAGACCTGTATGTCCATTTGTTGATGGCTGCACATGCACAACAGGTCTTATTCCTATGCAACTCTGGGTATTCCCTGAGGCTGCTTCTCTCATTCCCCCGCTGCCTTCAGATGCACTGACACATCTGAGAGACTACCCATCTAAACACAGTCTCCTTGGCTGGGAGTAGTCCTGAGGGCATAGAGTGTGCCTACTGCCAGGGTGTGTATGCTCCCGTATCAGGATGTGGCTGAGCAGCTAGAACTATGAGCACATACGTGTGTGCATGCCATTACTGCTTCTGCTTGCCAAGGCCCTTGCAAACTTCCTTTAGAAGGGTCTGGAAAACCAATGGTATGTGTCTGTATTAGTCTGTTTGAGCTGATAGAACAAAATACCACAGACTGGGTAGCTTATAAACAACATAAATATATTTATCACAGTTCTGGAGGATTGAAGTCCAAGGTCAGGGTGCTAGCATGTCTGGGTCCTGGTGAAAGTCCTCTTCCAAGTTGCAGACTGCCAACTTTTCTCTGTGCCCTCACATGGTAGAAGAAATGAGGGATTTCTGTGAGGCATTTTTAATAAGGGCACAAATCCCATTTATGAGAACTCCATCCTTATGACCTAATCATTTCCCAGAGGACTCACTTCCTAATAGCATTAGGATTTCAATATGTGAATTTTGTGGGGCACAAGCATTCAGACTATAGCAGTGTCCAAGCAAGAGGCTTTAATTTTACTTTATTTTGAGTGGACATATATATTTGGGCCAATTTGAAAAATAAGTTTGATTGATAGAATCCTGCCCTTCCTTTTACCTATTCACTCCTTTCCCTTCCCCTACTCTTCTCCTTCCTTTACCAATGAGACAGTTATATGCCTGGTTTCTGCTTTCCCTGGGTGGTATGGTGTTTATTTGTACAATAATAAACTAACAGCAATTTTTTTTATTTGAAGGAGCATCCTTTTTCATTTGTACTAATTGCAGCCTTGTCTCTGAGCTGCCCCATATCCTTCTAAAATACGTCAGCCAGAGTCAGGCAAGGTTGCTCATATCTGAACCTTAGGTAATACATCCCATGCCATATTTTAATACTCCTCTAGTTCCTCAAAACCTTTGGTTTCCTGGTCCCTAGCACAAGGCTAGGAAGGAAGAGACCTAATTTTATTGATGAGAAACTGAAGGCTCATTAAAATGAATAAGAGGCAGGATTTCCAGAAATGCAGAGTAAAGAAGATGACAAATTCTATCCCTCAAAAACAACTGGAAATAATGATCCCCTACAACCACTGCAGGGCTCTGAAAGTTGACAAACGCAAATAACAAATTGATAAACATTTATTCATGAGACACTGCTGAACTTTGGGTAAGAACAACAGGAGTCTGTAGCTTGCTTGCCTGGGACTGATCCATACCCCTGCCCCGGATCTGTTGGCACAAAAGTGTTGCTATGGCAGGGCTGCCTGTGAAAACCTGCAGCTTAGCTGCCAGAGGGGACTGCCTTGATTTGGGGTGGAGGGCACTGTCCGTAAAATTAGAAAACTCATTGGAAAACAAATAGGAAATGCCTATAGCCTTGCCTGCCTGAGGCTGTGGCCAGAAATCCAACAGAGAGACCTTGGAAATTAGACAAGCTCTCTACATCTCACTGGCTGACTGAGAGGATGTGCACACACAAGAAGTCCTGGGGGTGCCTAGTAGAAAGTGAAAGCTGGGATAGCCTTGAAACCAATCTGCATACACATTAATGACAATAATAGCACCAAGAATGAAGAAGGCACTGGAGCTATACTGGAACAAAGTTGTTATATTTTACCAGGATTAAGCCAGCATTAACATGACATAAATTGTAATAAGATGTATATTGTAATCCTTAGAGCAATCATTAAGAAAATAACTCAAAAACTGGAGTTAAGAAGTGAATTGATTTGAACAGCATCACCTAACCAGCTAGTGGGAGTGACGAGACACTTCACCCATCTGCCTTAGTTTCTTCATATGTCAGTTCAGGATATTAATACCAGCCACACATCCTCACTGTTAGGCTCTGACCTCCCATCTTACATCTGACTTAGTTCTTTGGATCACCCAGTATACTGCAGGCTACTTGTGTAATGAGCAGGACAGACCCTTCCCCATATCCTCTGCTTTAGCTCCTCTCTGAAGTACCTAGTTAATAGTACCTGATGTACATTTCCTGAGTCTTTTTACAGATACTAAAACCCCCACCAAATGGGAGCTGTAAACTCCTTAATGACCACGAACATGTAGCCCCCAGGCCTCCTGGAGCCCAAAGATTGATCATGTTAACCCCTGTGACACCGCCCTGTTACCTCACCGTCAACCAATCAGAGAACTGTGCATGAGCTAATCACATACCCTATGACTCCTCTCCCTCACCCGGCCTTTAAAATTGCTTTCATGAAACCCATCGGGAGTTCAGGTTTTTTGAGCATTAGCTGTCCCGGACTCCTTGTCTGGTGCCTTACAATAAACACCGCACTTTCCATCACCATAAGCCAGTGTCAGTAGATGATTTTACTGCATGCCAGCCAGCAGACCTAAGTTTGGTTCAGTAACACTTGGCCTCTAGCCAAAATTAGAAAATCTGCTGTGGCTGGGCTGTTCATTCTCAATTGTCCCCCTCCCCAAGCAGGCCATGGACTCGGCTGCCCCTCCCTGAGGCTGAAGGGCTCAGCAGTGACATCAGAGAAGTCAGGGTGCTTTGGGGCAACTTGGGTACCATAGGATTTTCCATCCTCTTTTAGTGCAGTACAACCTAGAGGAGGCCTTGCATTGTATTTCAGGGCATTGACTGTTGCCTCCTGCATTTCCTGTGGTTCCTGTTATTCCAGGAGATGAACTTTACTACTGTTCCCTCCACCCCATACACATATACACTGTCCCCACTCCCCACATCCTCCATTCTCCACCTCCAAAACTCACATTTTATGTTCCACCATATCAAACTCTCTTCTGCAGCACCTTATTCTTCTCCACTAGCAGGACAGTACTTGGGATTTATCATACTTTGCTTGGACTAAGTCTCTGATGCCAGAGGCCCTGGCTTTTCATTCATTATTATCTTGAATCTAGACCAGTGTCTAAGATTTTACCATGTATAGGAATCATCTGGGGTACTTGTTAAGATGCAGATTTTGGCTTAGTGGGTCTACGGAGGAGCCCAAGATTCTGCATTTCTAATGTCTACTGAAGAAAAACACACAATCTAAAAGTTGTGAGCTAAGTTTTATTCTGGGACCTTATTGAGGACTTTAGCCTGGGAGCATAGCCTCTCAGATATCTTTAAAGAACTGTTCTGGAGAGGTAAGGGAGGAACCAAGATTTACAGAAGTTTTTTCGTTGGGGAAAAAAACCAAACATGTGGTCAAACATCAAAAGATTAAAGCTAACCATGAAAACCAGACATCTCAAGTTAATGAGTTTAGTGCTCTTCTATGTACAGAAAAATGCAAGAATCCAGGCTCATTGAAATTATTCTTTAGATATGCATCTTAACTGTCTAGGGCCAGTATCCACAGCACATAACATTTCCTGTGTTTCTCTACCCTGAATTCCCCTCTGGGTGCACCATTGTGGAGGAGGGCAGCTGCAGTGGCTGACGGCTTGATTCTTGTTTTCTGGAATGGTAGGCAACATTCCCTGTCCACACTAACATGGTGCCAGGACAAGGGGATGCTGCTGTTCAGTGGACCATACTTTGAATAGCTGAGTTCCAGACTAGAGCATAGCTGTATTCAAACACCCTCCTTACAGCACATATTGACATGGTATTATTTAAGGGTACTGAAACATAAGAAATGAAAAATAAAATTTAAAAGTATTATAAGAAAAACTTTGAATCAGGGTTATTGACTTCAGAATGTAAACTAAAAAAAAACTTTCAATACTAGTATGTTTTGTTGTGTTTTGTCTGGGTTCTACTATCATCCCTGGCTCCTCCTGTCTCTCTTTCAACAGAGTTTAATATTAGACAGATTTCTCTTGAAGCCCTTCCAAAGGAGTGTATTGATTGAGATAACAAAAATAACTTTTCGTATTCATCCACCCAGCCATCTGCGCAACCATCTGTTTAATCCTCCACCCCACCATCTCTTCATTCATCCAATGGTTCCTAGAATCTACTATGGCACGCAGATGCTGTGAAGGATGTAGGTGTTAATGAGACAGTTTTTGCCCCCAAGAAATTACATCTCTGGTGGAGATGACATAATTCTTGAGATAAATTCTCAAGGATAGTATTGAAGTAAAGCCTTAAATATTGTCAGAGTGATAATTAAGGGCTTGGCTGTAAACTTGAGTCATTCATGATCAGACCATTCAACAATATAAACAATATTTTCAAAAATATAGACAAAATAGAATTTTATTTTCTGGCAAATATAACTTTTCTGATTTTCTCCTGACCCTTTTCACAAAGGATCAATTTGAATTAAAAAAGAAATTCTGAAGTCTACCTTCTTTGTTTTCAGAAAGATGTATCCTTTTCTTTAGCACAGGCAAAAATGAGGGGAATCGGCAGGGGTGTCTTTAAGGTGGTAGTTATTACCTGTATAGAGGGCAGTGTTTGTTGATTTATTTGACTCAGGAAGCTTTTAAGAGACTGCAAAAACTCTGAGGTGCTTCCAGTTTCGAGTACAGAGTAGAAGTGCAAAACTTTAAAAGGGACTTTTTAAAGTTCATATTACCCTCCTGGATAGGTTAAGTCAAACATCCTGTTATAGGTACAGCCAAGATTTCTCCTTTTATTCTCTCCCTCCCAGAAAAATCAGTATATGTTAGCAGTGCCTCTACTAGTATTTTCACTAAGGCCAATCAATCTTAAAAATTCATACACATTTGATGATGATGATCAATACCTCCTGTTTTATTAATACCACTACCCACAGGTCAGCTTCCCCACCACTCTTATCTTCCTTTCCTTCACACACACACACTCTCATTTGTTACAAGCTCATGAAAACTGAAGGACTTAGCTCTGCAAGTGACTTTGCAGGGACAGAGCAGATGTAAACCTACTTTAGAGCATTCACATAGGGCAGAAGAGGAGATCATACACTCATTGAGGGAGATTCACTAGTCCTTGCCCCTCTGCTCTGCCTGGCCAGTCCCTTTTTGTGCATCCCCCACTTTTCCCACTGCTGACCCAGTTCTCTCAGTGCCTTGCCTAATTCCCCCATGGGGAGAGCTGTTTGTTTGCGTGGTCAGGGTCCAGGACATCTGATTGGGCCATGGTGACTAGTGGGAGGTTACTATACCTTAAAATGCATGAATCTTCTCTTACTCTCCTACTTCTCACAGCTCTAGATGAGTAAGTGAATTCTAGATAATTCTGCTGGCTCACTCTCTCTCTCTCTTCAACTTCTTTCCTGCCTGTGTTCAGCCAAAATGATAAGATATCAAGATGGAAATGTAGGGCAGGAGGTCCCAGACCCCACTGTAACCTTTATCAAGGCCTTGCACTTGGGTTTTAAGCTTGGGAACAACAGTTAATAAAGTGGTACTTTGGTTTTCACTTATTATTCCTTTTTTAGATGGCTCCCTCAGGAACTCCAGTGGAAGGGGGAAGATGTGTGGAGCAGGATTTGGGCATTCCTGAGTCCCTGGCCATAAAATCATTAATATCTCACTTTAACTCCCTGATGCTACTGGGGCTAGAAAGTAGTATAGTGTATTGGTTAGGGGTCAGTGCAGGAAAGAGAAGCCACTTTAGCTATTTATTCAAGAAGGAATTTAATGAAGGAAATTAGGTGCTAGTAAAAGTCACTGGGAGGATAGGGGGAGCAAAATCCTTCTTACAGAACAGGAGGACCAATCCTTGGATACTTACCACCTCTGAGGCCACCCCCAGAAATTTTGAGTGGAAAAACTCCCCACCCTGGAGCCAGGACCCTGCATTGCATGATCTGAGAGGCACTTCCAAGGATCAGGAAGCCAAAGTCAAGAGGCTACCCACCCCCCTGCCCATCATACAGACACTGGGACCCTGCTACAGCAAAATTTCCCGTCTCTGAGATAGTGTTTGCCAGAAGAAAAGCAGTCTGAAAGGGGAAAGGAGAAGGCCTTTGCCCCATTTCTGCCTTCTATATTTTGCACAAGTGCCTCTGATTGGTGAGACATAATTTGTGTCCACACCCTAGCTGCAAAGGAGTCTGGAAATGCAGGCTTCCAACTTCTACAGTACAGACAGGCCTGGCAGCAGGAGGGAGGAAAGCAGGCTGAACAAGGAGTCAGTCCATCAGTTCATCACAGGGAGCAAATGAAGTGTAGTGCGGTGTTACAGACTGAATGTTGGTGGCCCCCCAAATTCATGTGTTGAAATCCTAACCCCCGAAGTGATGGCATTAGGAGGTAGGGCCTTTGGGAGGTGATTTGGTCATGAGGGTGGCGCTCTCATAAATAGGACTAGTGCCCTTATAAGAAGATATGAGACAGCTTCCTTCCTCCCTCTGCTTTCTGCCGTGTGAAGGTATGAGAAGACAACAGTCTGCCATCCAGAAGAGACTTCTCACCCCAACCCAACCATGCAGGCACTCTGATCTTGGACTTCCAGTCTCCAGAACTGTGAGAAATAAATTTCTTTTGTTTATAAGCCACCCAGTCTATGGTATTTTGTTACAGCAACCCAAACAGATTAAGATATGGGGGTGTGTTACTTTATACTTAAAAACATGCTTTAATTAAGTATTACATGCTCAAGGTTTTCATGGAAAAAAATGAGAAGTATAAAGAACATAATAAACAGCAGATATTGGTTGCAAGTAGGAGAAACCCTTTAGAGGGTTTCTAACTGGAAGTAACAGAAAAACACTTGTGAAAATAACACTGCAGTAGCTCCTGGAATAATGAGAAGAGTTTTAAAAGGACAAGGTCAGCTGTCTTGGTTCTTAATGGTTTCCCGATTTCTGTTTCAGGCTCCTGTGAGATTTTGCCATTCATCTTCTCTTCTTGAGATTGGGTGGATGCTGGGCCATTTTTCAAGATCAAGAATATGGAAAAAATGACTCCTTAGATCCTGCCATCCTTGATTCCTCAATTTTGTATCATCAATTATATAATGCTTTGATGTTTAATAATTTTGATCCTCCAGAGGGTTGTATTCTTTGCAACTTCAAAAGTTAAGCTTAACATATGGAGGAAAGCAGGTCTTTTGCTTTCCACACAGAGGCTGGTACAAAAAGAGAGAGGACAGGCCACATGGGAACCAGGGGCTTCAACGTCTTAACCTCTCCCTAATAAAGGTCTGTATAAAAATGGGTGTCAGATTTTTGTTACTCTTCAATTACATACATCAATTCTCCTTCCACGGGAAGAAAAGGTTCCTTTCACGTGGGGTTTTCCAATACTGTTTCTTCCCTGAATAGAAAGATGTTTATCCAGAAACATGAGGATAGGAGAGTAAAGTTTTCTCTAATAGAACTGAAATAATGGATGTGAGAAACTTGGGAGAACAAGAATAAAAGAGGACCAAAATAAAGAGTCTAGAGAATTCTCCAAAATCAATGATTTAAAAAAAATGTTAGAGCAGCCTAAGAAACAGTGAGAATGGTCAGAGGAACAGGTGAAAAAACAGAAAAAACTGATGCTCAAGAAATCAAGGGAAGGAAGAATTTGGGAAGTAGATGGTTGGTCACTGGTGGAAAATATGAGTAAGTTGAGGACTGAAATGGGTTTTTTAAAATTGAAGTATAGTTGATTTACAATGTTGTGTAATTTCTGCTGTACAGCAAAGTGACTCAGTTATATACATATATACAATCTTTTTTACATTCTTTTCCATTATGGTTTATCCCAGGATATTGAATACAGTTCCCTGTGCTATACAGTAGGACCTTGTTGTTTATCCATTCTACATGTAATAGTTTGCATCTACTAACCCCAAACTCCTAGTCCATCCCTCCCCCACCCCCCCGAAATGGATTTTTTTAAAGTAATTTATTGAGGTGAAATTCACATAACATAAAATTAACTATATTACAGTGAATAATTCAGTGGCATTTAATACATTCACAGTGTTGTGCAACCATCACCTCTATCTAGTTCTGAAACATTTCCAGTACTTTAAAGTAAAACCCTGTATGCATTAAGTGGCTTCTCCCCATCCCCCTTCCCCATGCCCTGGTGACCACCAATCTGTGTTCTATTTCTGTAGATTTAACTATTCTGAATATTTCATATAAATGGAATCATACAACACGTGCCCTTTTATATCAGGCTTCTTTCACGTCACATAATGTTTTCAAGGTTCATCAACATTGTAGAATTTATCAGTACTTCATTCTTTTTATATGGCTGAATAATATTCCATATGATTTTTTATCCATTCATCCACTGATGGAGGTTTGGGCTGTTTCTATCTATTGGCCATTGTGAATAGTGTTACTATGGATATGCACGTACATGTACTTTTTTAGAGTATACCTGTAGGAGTGGAATAGTGGGGTTACATGACACTTCTACGTTTAATTTTTTGAGGAACTACCAAATTGTTTTCTGAAAACTTACTTCAGATTTAGCAATTTGATATTAACTGTTGATCCTAGCTAGAAGAGTTTCAGGAGAATAATGACTGGAAAACAGATGGTAAGGGATTTAGAAGTAAATGAGTTTAAAAATTTTAAAAATTTTAACAGCTTTATTGATGTATACTTGACATATGCTAAACTGCACGTATTAAAAGCACAGGTTTTATTTAGCCTTGGGGAAGATTATAGGCACTTCTTCCTCTGAGATAGAAATAAACTAAGGGTGAGTTCTATAAATAGATAAGTTAGAAGTGGAGGGGAGCGGTATTAAGGGTTTTGACATCTGATGGTCTCATTTCTCAGTAAGAGTTATCTGACTGAAATGAGAATGGTAGTGTGGGAGTTGAGGTGTTAAGGAGATGTGATAGAGGCAATTAGATGCTTACCCCCAATCCATTCTCCTCTTCCTCCTCAGTAATAGAGTCTTGATTTTGTTTAGGTAAGTGACATAGACAGCTAAAAGACTTCATTTCCCAGTTTCCCTTACAACTAAGTGTGATTGTGTGACTATAGTGTTTACATATATATGTATGTGTGTGTGTGTGTATGTATATGTGTGTATACATAAATTATATGGAACTTCTAGGAAGACTTCTTAAAGGGAGATAACTCAGCTTTGAGGGGAACCCTTTCGCTCTTCTGGCCTTTCACTTTCCGGCTGTTTAGGACATGATGACTGGTGCTCTTGCAGCCATTTTTATCATGAGGTGATCTTCAGGATAGAGCCATCTGCTGAGGATGGCAGAGC
Organism: Mesoplodon bidens; assembly: GCF_964165515.1. Taxonomy (NCBI): domain Eukaryota; kingdom Metazoa; phylum Chordata; class Mammalia; order Artiodactyla; family Ziphiidae; genus Mesoplodon; species Mesoplodon bidens. Next base: position 127,940,574 of record NC_138177.1, on the reverse strand, counting down.
AGAAAGATAGATAGCTAGGTTCTGATGACTTTGTGGTGGTGTCTCCATAGCACATGTGGATTGCCAATCTCTGATTTTCTTTTACCTCGTTAAGAAATAAACTTAGATCAAGTTTAGGCCACTGTTATTTTGTGTTTCAGTTATATGTACCTAAATACAATCCTAACTGAAACAGGGGCTAATTAAAGCTTTAGTACATTCTCTATGGTGAGTGGGAAAGGGATTCATGAGCTGAGGCCTCAGTGGAGGGAGTCATCAATCTTTTCTCTACTATAGGCAACCTGGAAGCAGAAGTGGAGGCACAGACTTGATGAATTCTCCAAGACTTGGGAGCCGTTCTAGCAGAGGCAGCTAAACAATAGTCCAGTGAAGAAGTGATGGTGCAGTTATTGGGTTTGCAGCCTTTGACCTTGGGATCCAGGTTGAACAGGAAAGTGAAGGCAGATGAGGACTGATGACTTTGAGGGTACTGGATTCTTGAAGAGGACTTTGGGATGGTTTTATGGCTCTACAGGTAGAGGCTCAAGAAGCTGTGATCAGACAGTAGGCTTTCTCAATCTTGTATTTCTGAGGTGGGAATCAAGAGAATGGTAATGCTAAGGCCTGGGTATGGCCATGGGAGTGAAGAGATTACTGTAATAGGATGGAAATGAAATTATTGGCACAGAGGAGGGCCAGAAAATGTAGGCTTTGTTTGAAGGGGGGCGGGAGTGACTCTGATCACTGAAGTGACCCAGTAGGATATCAATTTGAAGTCTGCTAAGATAACTGAAACCAAGAGGAACAGCAGTTTTAGCTCCAGTCTTAAAACAGGCAGGTGACATTGAAAATTTCTGGAAATAACTCCAATTGGGCTGATGGGTGCTTTAAACAGGGCAGCTAGAGAGACAAGAAGAATGCAGGAACCACCGGCACAACCAAAATACATTGCAAGCATCTCCAGTTAAGTGAAAGGAGCCGAGGGATGTCTGGCCGAAGATCCCTGAGGTGGACAGGGACTTTTGGAAAGGCAGCAACAAATTAGACATATTTTCTGTTCAGACATCTTCTGAACATGAGCAACACTTCAATCAGTGTCATTCAGGGAGGATCATTTCTGTTCAAATAAGTGATTCTTCTCTAGCTCTCAGGGATATGATGTTGAAGAAAAGAACAGACGAGGGACAGGAATGTTGTGTATGATTTTAGAGAAATCGTTGTGATTTTGTATTGATTTGTACCAGAGAAATAAAGTGAAATTGAATGAAACACATAATGTTGTCAGCCAGGGTAGCACATCAGCCTGGAAATGAGGGGGAAATGGTTGGTAGATTGAATTCTACAGATGACGGCAGTGCTTTTAGAGCAGAGGCTATTAACCTTTCCAACATGGAGTTACCCTCTCCTCAGAACAGCAGGAGGCAGTGGGGCATGGTGGTAAGGCTGAGTTCTATGAATAGACTCCCTAATTCTGAATCTCTGCTTTTTGAGATATTCACCAGGTGTCCTCGGGCAAGTTATTTAACCTCGGCATGTTTCAATTCCCCTATTTGAAAAATTCGCCTTCTTGTCATTTTAACCATCCACACTGTAACCCTCCCCAGAGGTCAGCAATATCACTGTTTTTGGTGTATACCTCTGAAGATATTCTAGGTACTTAACAGTCCACAGGTGTATTCATTTTCTCTCTTTTTTACAAAAATGGAAAGGCACTTTTCTGTACCCTTTTCCAAAAAAAAAAAAACTAACAACACTTTCTTAGAGCTCATTCCAAGCGTTACACAAAGAGCCTCCTCAACTGTATTAAAACAGCGTTCACATTCGTTATCGTATTTGGAAATGACTGGTTTACTCTTTCCTTGTTGTGAGACAAGAAGCAGGGTTAATAAACGTGCCTGCTGACACACAGTGTGAAAGTTTTGGAGCTTGAGCCAGGACACAAAACTTCCAACACCACATCCATTGTTCATTTCTTAGACCAGCCTACCTGTGAAATTGATCTGAGACACAGTGCTTTCTCTATAACAAGTCCATCTGGATGTTTGCATTTAGTGGCACTGTTACCCTAGCCCAGTGTCTAAATATAGTTGTTCTATCAATGTTTGCTGAGTGGAATAGGATTGGTTAATTCCTAACCCTGGATGATGATTCACATTTTTATCATTAGTCCCTCATGTTTCCTAGGAGATATATCCTTAGCATATGTGCTAACGGAAATACTGGGCATGGGTGCAAATACAAAATGTCCTGGTCCCAGCCAAGTGCAAATTGTTTAGCAAGTTGGAAACATTTGCACTCTCCTACAGCTATCACACCAGTGAATCAGCTAGCACCCCTCCTGGCCCACAAGGCCTCCAGTCTATGACTTCTACTTCTCAGAAACAGTGTCTTTAATCTCCAGTTCTGTCTTCCTGTGCTTCCTGTATTTATTGAGCAGAAAGATGAACTGGGTGAATTGTGCACTGCTTAGAAAAATGTGCTTGTTTCCTTGGAAAATGATCACAGAAATTCACCTGTGTGTTTGTGCAAATGTGAGTATTAAGAAGGGGTGACACTCTCCTGTTTAGTGTGAACATACGCTCCCACATGAAGAAGGAAGCAAAAGCCCACGATTCTGAGTCCTACATCGCCCAGTTGTCTACATGTGATGGCTGAGGGAGGCATCCATTAGGTAGCACTTAGTTAGGCTCTCTGCTTAGGCAGCTTTTATTTATTTTTACTGATAATTGAGGTACACAGCGCACATAGGAAAACCAGGCAGACAAAGCTTGAGTACCTTATTTGAGCCATGGGTTGCTTCATTTCCAATCAGTTGGGGATTTTCTATAGTCTTTTTTTTTATGATAAATTTATGTATTTATTTTTGGCTGAATTGGGTCCTCGTTTCTGCACGTGGGCTTTCTCTAGTTGTGGTCAGCGGGGGCTACTCTTCGTTGTGGTGCACGGGCTTCTCATTGCGGTGGCTTCTCTTGTTGTGGAGCACAGGCTCTAGGCACGTGGGCTTCAGTAGTTGTGGCACGAGGGCTCAGTAGTTGTGGCTGACGGGCTTAGTTGCTCTGCGGCATGTGGGATCTTCCTGGACCAGGACTCGAATCCATGTCCCCTGCACTGGCAGGCGGATTCCTAACCACTGTGCCACCAGGGAAGCCCTGAAATGATCTTTTTAAAAGAATGTATATAGTATGGAAGCAACCTAAGTGTCTATCAACAGATGAATGGATAAAGAAGATGTGAGATATACATATATACACACACATACACAATGCAATACTACTCAGCCACAAAAAAGAAGGAAATGTTGCCATTTGCAGCAACACGGATGGACTTGGAGGGTATTTTGCCAAATGAAATAGGTCAGACAGAGAAAAACAAATACTGCATGATATCACTTATATGTGGAATCTAAAAAATACAACAAAGTAGTGAATATAACAAAAAAGAAACAGACTTACAGATATGGAGAACAAACTAGTGGTTACCAGTGGGGAGAGGGAAGGGAGGAGGGGCAATATAAGAGTAGGGGATTGAGTGGTACAAACTATTAGATATAAAATAAGCTACCAGGCTATATTGTACAACATGGGGAATATAGCCAATATTTTATAATAACTGTAAATGGAGTATAACATTTAAAAAGTGTGAATCACAATACTGTACACCTGTAACTTATATAATATTGTACAGCAACTATACACCTGTAACTTATATAATATTGTACAGCAACTATACGTCAATTAAAAACAAATAAAAATTTTAAAGGGATTAAAAAAAAGAATGTGTATAGATTTGAAAGTTCTGAGCCAAAGGAAAAGAGCCTGAAAAGTGGCCACTAACATCTAGGTGGTATAGAGAAATAGTACTTCTAAACTCAGGGAGCATTTTCTGCTCAGTCTGAATATTTGGAGTATCTCATGGGCAAGGGCAACATAAAAATCTGATACAGGTGCTTCCAGAGCAGGTTTGGGTAGAATCTAAATCAACAAATATAGCAGAGTTAGGACAGCTAAGAAAACTGGAAATCTGAGATTTTGGAAATGAGTCTGTTAAGAGTGTTAGGGTAGCAGTTTGGTAGGCAAAGTGAATCAGGTTTAGAAGTTGGAATCACAAAGGGATTCTCAGTGTCTAGATGTGATCTGCATATTTAATATGAAATGTATATGTTATATAGTATTTTCTCTTAAATATACATTTTAGTATGATTTCGTGACAGCTATTTTTGCCCTGTATATCTAATATTTCCTATAGTGGTAAGAAAAGAAATTAGGGAAATATACCAATGAGAAATTATTATTAGGCCATGAAACTAACTGCCTCGAGGAATTAATCTAAAAATTGTCTGGATAAAGGTATTATGTACATGTTATCTCATCAAAGGGCCTGAGTCATACTGAGTAGTTCAGGCATTAGGTGCAAGTGACCCCAAAAGGACCAAATGATAATACTTCCAACCATTCAATTCACCCAAGGGAGAAAATGTGGCTAAATTTGTGTTTTCCTAGACTATAAAGAACCCATGAAGGGAGGGACCCTTTTTGATTATCTCTGCATTCCCTATGCCTAACACTACACCTAGAAGGTAGAGCTGTTTCCCTGAACACACGCATACAACTTCATCTGTCAGCACCTCATATATTCCTTGTAGTTCTTCAAAGACTACATAGATGGTGGGGTGTTTAAGAGATATAGACATTAAGTGCCATAGGAATTCAGACTAGGAGAAATCCCTTCTGTGGGGAGGCCCCGAAAGGCTTCTTAGACAACGTAGGACCTAGTGAGATTTACATTGGCAAGGAGAAACAAGGGGGATATTCCCTAACACTTCAGTGCCCAGAGGATAGCTGGGACTTTGGCAGGAACCCAGAGAGATGGAGCTAGAGAAACAGAGCTTTGGAAGTAATAGCCTTGCGTCAGAATTGTATTGATAGTCTGCAAGGGATCTGAGACCACTTGCCTCCCAACAGAAATGAAAATTTGAGCATGGAGAGATTCCCTAATGGAGAGGAAGAGAAGAAAGGCAGGGAGTAGGCACAAATCTCTGGGTAAAACCTCCCTCAGGGGATGAGAAGTCCACTAAGTCAAATTCAGCAAAAGGTGAATGGGATAAAGCCCTCATACAGGTCAGAGCAGCTCCTGGTAAAGGAGGTAAAAAGGAAGCGGGGTTTCAAGTGAGCAGGGAGGAAAAGTTGATAGGCTTGATTTGGAATGTCTGGTCTTCCTACTTGCAAAGTTAAAGTTTAAAATAACAAAGTATGTTAGAGAAAGCAACTGGAGATAAAAAGAAATAAACAGATCTCCAGTAAGGCGCTGCACATTTCCTAGAGCCTGTGGCTCTTCACTTTCCTCCCCGTTTCTCTGAGCAACGATTCACCGCGGGAGTCTTCGGTGTAATTTCCTTGTCGGGGCGGCGCCAATTTACCAAGCTCTAACATCAGCCCTTCCCCCATCCTCCGCCATTGCCTCATTAGTGCTGTGAGAACAATTAATTTATTGAACAGCATTTTCTTTGTGGTTGCCGGTTAAATTCTTCCAGGGCTAAAATGTCCATGCGTTTCGGAGAAGAAGCTGAGAAAGACCGTCTCCGAAGTCTCACTAAGCATTTGTCTGAAACAAAAATGTGATGCTCCTTCACTCTTTGCCTTCCCCACTTCTGGCCCCCATCCCACATTCAGCAGGGCCTGGGGATCTTCCCTGAAGAAGAGGAAAACAGGTTTTCCGGAAGAAGCGACCTGCTAGTCGGCAAAGCACCATTACTAAGCCTGAAGACGGAGGTTTGCAGATTTCCCACGATGCTGCGCCTCAGAGGCTTGAGAAAGCACATGTGCTGTGTCATGTTGACCCAGGAAGCCGACTGCAGTGATCACTGCATGAATGGAGAAGGAAGGGACTTTTAAAGGACTTCCCAGAAGCCAGGGTAGGTAACATAGGCCCTCCACAGCAACGCCAGAGCTGAAGCAAGAAGACATGCCTGGGTAACAGGCAGTTATTAAATCTCTGTGGCTAGAGATGACAAAAATACCACCAGTGACATGTGTTTGAATACTTATGGGACAGGCACTGAATGCTTTACATATATTCACTCATCTAAAACTTGCAACTGTATGGGTTGGGCACTGTCATTAAGACAATTTTATGCAAAAAGAGGGGGGAAAAAAAGGAAATAATGCAGATAAAGCAGTCCACTTTTTTTGGGTCATGGCCACGTGGGATCTTAGTTCCCAGACCAGGGATCGAACTCATGCCCCCTGCAGTGGAAGCCCGGAGTCCTAACCACTGGACCTCCAGGGAACTCCCAAAGCAGGCCACTTTGACCACCACATACCAGTGCCCTTGGAATTCCAAATGTTTCTCTATGCATTTACATATAGGCATTTGATGGCTATTTAGAATTTGCCCATTTTTTTCCATTGTAAACAGTATGGCATCGCAAGTCGTTCTTCAAGGTAGAGACCAGGAAGTGGAATTGCTGGTGGGAGGGAATGTAAATTAAAAAAACATTTATTAGCTACTCCAAACTGTCCTCCAAAAAGGCTTTTTCAATTTATTTCCTCACCAATCGTGTGCAAGAATACACCTTTTGCTATTCCTCAGAAAGACCTGCTGTTATCAATCTTTTTACATTTTGTGCCAATCTTGTGTGAAAAATGATGCCTTGTTATTATTTAATTTGTCTTCCCTTGATTACTAGTGAGGCTGTGCATCTTTTCTCATTGGCTATTTGTCTTTCTTCTACAAATTACCTCCTCATGTCTTCATTTGCTTTTATTTGGTGCTATTTGTCTTTGTTTTGTTGATTTATTAGACTTCTTTACATAGTCCACATTTCTGTTTCTTATATATATGATAGATATTTCCTCCCAGTCTATACTTTCTTATATTTGTGGTCTGTGGGGTCTTCTGCCACTTAAAAGTCGGATGTATTCAAATGTATTTGCCTTTCTTGCTTTTGCATGTTGTGCCTTTGTGTATTCTGCTGTAATTTATACTTTTAGGCTTTTACTTTCATGGTCAGCTCTTTAAAACATCTGAAACATATTAAGCATGGGTGGAAGGTTCTCTCTTCTTTACTCTAGACGCAGAACATCTGAAGAGAATTCTAATTATATAGCTACACCCAAACCCAGGAGACGTAAGCAGCAGTGTCCATCATCTCATCTGGGGATGTGCTGGCAAGTGCTGGGACTTTGCAAGAGAGTGTTTCCTAAGGCATAAATCGACATCCCAAACAGCTTAGGGAATCAAGTTCTTCAAAATTGTTTTTTTCAAGGTGGACTCTGAATGGAGTGTTTTCCAGAATACATCAGTACTCTGGGATATTAATAGGATCTTTATAACTATCACAGGAGGAGAGGTTTTTGTGGTCACACCTGATTGGGAGAGGCTTGGTTAAACAATGTTAAATGGGTTTCTTTGGGGACAGCTCACTTAGTAAACATTTATATCGATCAGAGGCTGCAAGTTGTCTTCAGATGGAAGTTTACAGTGTTTTGAAATATCTAAGGGATCATTTAGTTCAGAGCCAGTATTCTCAATCTTGGCTACATTTTTGAATAGCCAAGGGAGCATTAAACAAACATGGGTGGATCTGAATCTTGCAGGCCCAGAGATTGGATTTTACTGGTGCAGGGTGCAGTTTGGGCACAGGAATTTTTAAAAGCTCCCTTGGGGATTCTAATGTGCAGCCCAGGCGGTGAACCACTGCTTCGTCCAATGGCTTCCTGTAATAGTCAGGGAAACAAACATTTGAAGGGTGGTGAAGTTTCCCAAGCTAGTTTGGGGAATAGCTGGGACTGGACACAGATGTTTGGAACCCTAGGCCTGGCCTTTCCCTCTACACTATGCTACCAACATAGCATTAGGTGTGTAGGGTCCAACCTGGAGCATATACATTACAGGCATCAGCTTTGGTGTATATCATATGCTTCCTTATCGTGCCGTTGCTTCTGAACAGCCTCTGTTTCCTTATCTATAAAAGGGGCGTAGGGCTTCCCTGGGGGCGCAGTGGTTGAGAGTCCGCCTGCCGATGCAGGGGACACGGGTTCGTGCCCCAGTCCGGGAAGATCCCACATGCCGCGGAGCGGCTGGGCCCGTGAGCCATGGCCGCTGAGCCTGCGCGTCCGGAGCCTGTGCTCCGCAACGGGAGAGGCCACAACAGTGAGAGGCCCGCGTACCGCAAAAATAAATAAATAAATAAATTAATTAATTAATAAATTAATTAATTAATTAAAAAATAAAATAAAAGGGGCGTAATAATACCCCTTCTTCCTCACCTCAGACTTAGTCTGAGAATTGAATGAGCTAATTCATACGACCTCATTCCAAAGTGTTTTGAAACATGTACATTGTACAAATGAGAGTGATGCAAGTAGGCAGGTAAAGGCAGATAGTAGTGCCTGTCACAGTACCCAGTTCATGAAAGGGGTTCGGGAGCTGTTGGATAACAGTGATGGATGGTAGAAATAAAAAGCAGCTGCTTACAGAACAGTTCCTTCACAAACACACCTGGAATCCCTCAGGTCTCAGGCAAGTTGTCAGCATTACCTCCCTCAGGGAACCCTTGATTAAAGTTACCATATTTCCAGCCCCAGGCGGTCAGAACATAAATTTCATATAATTAACATTCACATGCATATGCATGAACATTTGTATAATTTTGCATGCTGTGTTCAATAATCTCTGACTTAATAAAGTAGTGTACCCTGTGGTGGTCATGCTGAGGGTGTCTTTTTCCCTGGGCTCTCTCCTAATATAGAGGATAATTGTCAGGGTCCAGAGAGACGGGACAAATGGAGGGAGCTGAAGAGAAGTTGCAGGCAAAGGAGGAGGCATCCAGGTGCCTGAAAGAGAGGCCTCTACTCTTGCTACAACAAAGCAGTTTTTCTTTGGCTTGCCTAGAGCATCATGAAACCATCATGCTTTCCTGAAGAGGCTCTGGAAATATTTAAGGTTCGGCAGGAATCTGGAAAACCAGCCTGCAGGAGGCCATGTGCTGGGAGACCTGCTACCTGCTTAGCCATAGAAGGAACTAGAGATGGAGGAGTCTGATAGTGGCATAAACATCACCACAGGCTTTCCCTTCAGCTGTAGCCCCTGACTCACAACCGCAGTTTGTGCCATTCATAATTAATTACACAGTAGATGCTGGAACACAATGGTGAACATACAGACCCCACCCCTGTGTTTGTGGAGAATACACTGCATAGAGGATATGGACAAAAAGCAAGTTAATGAAAAAAGAATCTAATTTTGCAGCATTATGAAGGAAGGGCTGGAAAGAGATGGATGGATGGGGTGGGGGTAGGCATCTGTTTTACTGAGGATGGTCAGGAGCCTGATGGGTGAGAAAGGAGCATTTCAAACAGAGGGAACAGCATGTATAAAGGACACAGGGGTGACAAACTTGGCATGTTCAAGGAAGTCGAGGAAGACCAGTGTGGCTGCAGGATAGAGTGAGGAGGAACATGGCAGATGAACAGATGCAGATGGGGATACAGGCAGGGGCCAGCTCATGCTAGCCATGGATAGGTGTGATACATCTGTTCTCCCAGCGAGGGATTCTGCTGCTGGTATTAGAATCGCAAACAGATGCTACCTCAGTTGTTTGGGGCTTGGCTAAAATCTGTAATTAGTTATATAGGTTCATACTTTTCCTTTCCTTGGGGGTGAGTGCCTTTCAAATGGTCACAATCTGTATAGACAAGTTTATATCAAAAAGGAAAAAAATAGTAGCAATAGGAATCATATAACATATAACAGTTTTTGGTTTGCCGGTGCCTTTTACATTTGTTTCCTTATTAAATCTTCAGACCAAACCCATAAAATGTTGAGTATATCCCCATACAAGAGAGAAAGAAATAGTGTCAGAGAAGTAACTCCCCCCAATCACACAGCTGCAGCTCTTAATACTTTATTTATAAGTATTATTATTATAAATAGCAGGGCTGAGGCTGAATCCACATGTTGTGCCCCCCAGGCCAGTGCTCTTTCTACCATGTATATTGTGGTTCCTTCCCTCATATCTTTTCTGAAAGTGATTGTGATATTGAGCTAGATTTCTTCCAAGATGCTTGTTGACCCTGTAAGTTTGCAATAATAACAATATTTATTGATGGCCAGGCTTTTTGCATGCTTTTCCTTATTTAATCCTCACAACAGTTATATAAGGTATGTATTATTTTCTGCTTTTGATGTGCCATTGAGGTAGGAGAGTGTTAACTAACTTGTCTAATGTGATACAGAAAATGATAGAAGCCAGGACAGTTTTCATTCCATTGTCCATGCCAAATAGCTCCACTAGCTACTTCCCTGTGATTCTAGGAGTCATAAAACTTGAGCTTTGGCCTGGCATGTTCTTAAGTTTGTCCAAATAATTTAATCTCTCTACATCTTGGACTCCTAGTCTGTAAATAGAATGGTGAGCAGATTTCGTCTCAACTGGCCAACTCCAGTCCATCGGTTGTGGCTGCCAAGAGCTCTGTGTTGACAAGGATTTTTCTATTGTATCTGAGCTCAGCAGGAAGAGTGCAGTGATTACTTTGTGATGGCTTCCAGGGACAAGAGATAGGGTCAGTGTCTTTAATGACCATGACCTAGACTATTTGTAAAATGAGTCCTTACTCTAAGCTCTGATGATCAAGAGCTCTTCTTTACTTACTTCTCCTGGCCCTGAGTTTAATGTTACCCAGGAATTCTATATGATCTGAACCAGGCTACCCTTTACTTTTCTTCATGATTTATTTTGTACATCTTGTATTCTTAACAAGACTAAAGGATGTGAAACACAGTCATTTACTTCTTTTGCATACTACACAGTGGGCCTAGGACAGGGCTAAGCACATGGTAGTTGTTTTCTAAATGCAGACTTTTATCTTGCGTAATTAATTATACCTCAATTATGAAGAGGCAAAGCAATGCAGCTATATGTTTACATTTGCCTTCAATACCTTATTAACTCCTGGAACCCCTTTGCAGAGTAGAAAGATACATTGTAAAGATAAGGAAATATCTCACTGACATGTACGTATAAGGAACTAAAATATAAATTGTTTAACAATAGATAAAAGGGGCAAATGAGAGAGAATTAGGTCTGAGGCTTCAGACCAATGGGATATTTGCTTCCCCTAGACTGGAGTTTGCTTCTGAATGGACTATGCTGGTATGAAGGATCAAAATAATTTATAAGCTGTTGGTGATCATCGTTAATGGGGATAAATAGTAGTTGTGGCAATTTCTAATTTACCACTTTTATTTATGAGGGCTTGTGCACACATGAGGACACATATACACCCCAGGCAGCCCTCTATACCAAACACTCTCCATGCTGTCTTTCTTCTGTGCATTTGTGCACATAAATCCTGTCATCTGCAATGCCCTTCATGTTGTCACTGCATGTCTTCCTCAACCTCGTGTCCCAGCTTAAACACCTAACTCTTTGAAGCACTCTTGATTTTTCCAGCTAGATGCAAACTTTTCCTCTTGTGAACTCCCTATCACTGTAGTTGGACTTCACTGTGGTACTTTCTTTTTGAATTAGTGGTAATTGCAAAACAATCACTCTTTCCTACTAGACTGTGAAAACAGTACCTTAAGGCCAGATAACATGTGTTATTTATCTTCGTGTATCACCCAGTGTAACCTGTCTTACACTCTGATGTAAACAAGCCTTGTTAATAGTCTGCAAAGAGGGACTATTTATCAGGCCTGCCAGTCTGCACACCCAATATTGATGTGAGGCTCCAGAAGAGTTGAATATAAGGGTTTGGGGCTCCTGAGAGGTTCTAAGATAAAGATTGGTGAATCGCAGTCACAGAGATGGGAGTTGATGTCAATAGAGCAAATGAGGTCACTTGTTCACAGAGAGACTGTGAGGGTTAGTAAGAAGTGAAGCAGGCTGAGGACCAAACCTTGGGCAAACAACAGTTAAAGCGAGAAAAGAAAAAGAGGAGCCTCTGAGAGGGAATAATTGAGATGCAGAAGGAGAATCAGGATAGAGTGGAGTCATAGGAGCTGCGGGATGTGGTGAATGGTGTCAAAATTCAGAGAGCTCGAATAAGATGATGTTTAAAATGTGTCCATTGGATTTAAAAATGGAGAAGATATGATGACCTTTGCAAAAAAAGATCCTGTGAAGGTGTGACTAAGTCGACCAACTTTTCCCATTGCTTGGGACTGAGGGGGCTCCCAGGACGTGGGACGTGCAGTGATAAAGCCAGGAGAGTTCTAGGCAAACCAGGATGAGTTAGTCACTGTAGGTGAGGCAAAAAAAAAAAAAAAAAAAAAAAAATCAAACTCCGGGATTGACGGGTGACTGTGAGTGCAGTAGTAGCCACAGAAGTGGAGTTGGTTCTTTTAACTGCATGTGAAAGGGTGGAAAGAGATCTAGGCTGGATATGTGACATAAGACAGAGATAGACAAATACTGTATGATCTGACTTATACATGAAATATAAATATAAAAATTAAAATTAAAAAAACCCATGTATGACCTTACACCTGTTAGAATGTCTGTCATCAAAAGCAAGAGATAACATGATGGAGAGGCTATGGAGAAAAGGGAACCCTCATGCATTGTGGGTGGGAACATAAATTGGTGCAGCCACTATGGAAAACAGTATGGAGATTCCGCAAAATATTAGAAGTAGAACTACCATATGATCCAGCAATCTCACTTTGGGGTATATATCTGAAGGAGATGAAATCACTGTCTTGAAGAGATATTTGCACTCCCATGTTCACTGAAACATTATTCACAATAGCCAAGATATGGAAACAACCTAAGTGTCCATCTAGGAATGAATGGATAAAGAAGATGTGATGCATACACACACACACACACACACACACACACACACAATGGAATATTATTCAGCCCTAAGAAAGAAGGAAATCCTGTCATTTGAGACAACATGGATGGACCTTGAGGGCATTATGTTAAGTGAAATAAGTCAAATAGAGAAAGACAAATAGTGTATGACCTCACTTATATGTGGTATCTAAAAACATTGGCCTTATAGAAACAGAGAATGATGATTTCCAGGGCCTCAAGAGTGGAGTAAAAGGGGAGATGTCAAAGGGTATAAACTTTCATCTGTAAGATGAATAACTTCTGGGGATCTAATGTACAGCATGGTAACTACAGTTAACAATACTATATTGTATACTTAAAAGTTGCCCAAAAAGTAGAGTTTTAATGGTCTCACCAAAACAAAAATAATTGTAATTTTGAGAGGTGAAGGATGTGTTAACTAACCTTATGTGGTAAACATTTCTCAATACACACATGTAAAAAATCATAACACTGTACACCTTAAACTTACAAAATGTTATATGTCAATTATATTGCAATAAAACTGGGGAAAAAAGGAAAACACAAAGGCAAAAAAATTGAAAATTAAGAAAATTTAAAAATCCAAACTCCTAGAAGAGATCAGATTTGTGCACATTTGTGGTTACCAGAGGTGGGGGATGGGAAAGGGGGAATTGCAGGAAGGCGGTCAAAAGGTACAAAATAAGTACCAGGCATGTAATGTACAGCATGGTGACTGCTGTACGGTATATATGAAAGTTGTTAAAAGTGTAGATCCTAGGAGTTCTCATCATGAAAAAAAAATTTTTTTTCCTTTTCTTTTTTTGTATCTATATGAGATGATAGATGTTAATTAAACTTATTGTGGTAACCATTTCACATATATGTAAGTCAAGTCATTATACTATACACGTTAAACTTATAAAGTGCTGTATGTCAACTATATTTCAATAAAACTGGAAAAACATCTAGGCTGGAGAATAGAGACTTAGAGGTCTTCAGAGCCCAGGAGGGAGCAGAAGCCCAAGCGAGGCTGAGGTCAGGGGAAGAACAATGCCTAAAGAGCGAAATGTACGGGCTGAAGGCCAAGGAGAAGATCCTTGATAAAGCAACATTTAAGTGATAGGAGAAAGGAAAAACGTTCCATCTGGTTAATCCTTTCACTCCTCAAATCATGGAGCCACAACAGCACGTGGCACAAATACATATTTGTCCGATGAATATACCTATGCAGTTGCACACATGGTTCAATGGGACCACATGTAAGTATGGGTGCACCATGTGAGAACGGTCAGAGCGTGGTAGAGAAATGCACATTGGAGGTGGCTTGGGTAGGTGCTGGCAATCAGGGGAGGCACAGTGTTGTCTGAGAATGGTCTCCCCTTAAGTGCTCTATGATTCTGCCCTCTGGGGACCTTTAAAAAAATCAGAGTGTCAGAGGTTTCTTGGGAACAAGAACAGTGACTCCACAGGGTCAGTGACTCATCTCGGCTTCCTCAGGCATGGAGGGGATCCTGGGAAGAGAGCGTGGCCCAGTGGGCATTGTCCTGAGTGCCAATGACCACACAGGAGGCTGGCTTGTGCCCTGGCTTTCCCCAGCCACCAGCCCTTCCTTTCCTCTCACTCTGGGACATTTATATTCATATTAATTAGCATTATTTGTATTAATTAGCCTTATATTAATTAGTGTGCTTTGGTTGTAAGTTATAGAAAATCCCAACAGGCTTAAACTATACGGAAATTTAGGGTGGCAATAGGGTTCGTTAATGGAGAAATGTAACAATCTAAGTTTCTATTCGTCCATCCTCGTCTGGCTGTCTTTTTGTTTTCCAAGATAGCTTGCTACCACAGCATGGCTTAATGGAGGAAGAGGTACTATTTCTGTTCATGTGTCTCTCCCTCTCTACCTTTTTATTTTCAATGGACTTTTTAAGAGCAATTTTAGGTTCACAGCAAAGTTGAATGGAAAGTAGAAAGTTCCCGTATACCTCCTTCCCCCATAAAGGCACAGCCTCCCTCTCCATCAACATCCCACTCCACAGGGGTACATTTGTTACAATTGATGAACCTACTCTGACACATCATAACCATCCAGAGCCTGTAGTTTACGCTAGGGTTCACTCTTGGTGTTGTACATTCTATAGGTTTGGAAGAATGAATAATGTCAGGCATCCACCACTATAGTATCATACAGAGTAGTTTGGCCTAAAAATTCTCTGTGCTCCACTTATTCATCCTTGACGCCCCTCTGACCTCTGGCAATAACTTTTTACTGTCTCCATAATTTTGCCTTTTCTAGAAATGTCATGATTGGAATGTCGTACAGTATGTAAACTTTTCAGACGTGTGTCTTTTTTTTTTAATACCTCTTTACTGGAGTATAATTGCTTCATAATGCGGTGTTACTTTCTGTTGTACAACAAAGTGAATCAGCCATACGCATACACATGTCCCCACATCCCCTCCCTCTTGAGCCTCCCTCCCACCCTCCCTATCCCACCCCTCTAGGCGGTCGCAAAGCACCGAGCTGATCTCCCTGTGCTATGCGGCTGCTTCCCACTAGGTAGCTATTTTACATCGGTCGTGTATATATGTCCATGCCACTCTCACTTCACCCCAGCTTCCCCCTTCCCAACATGACCAGATACCCCCTGCAGACTCCAGCGCATATCTCACTGGCAGAACCAAGTCACATGGCTGCCTGTAACAAACCCACTGGGGGATGGTCAGATGACTCACGTAATCACAGTTTTGGTGATGATGAGATGGTGGATTGGCCTCCCCTACTGCCTCAGAAGTAATATCTGTGAAGACTGCCCTTAGTATGTTCTTCCTTTATTTAAAAAAAAAATTTTAAATAATAAACTCTGAATACTGAAAGACTAGTATTAATAAGAAGTGTAAATAGAAGGCACACCTATTCCAGAAGTGCTTTAGGTACTGCTGTACCAAGGCGTGTTTATAATTATGTTTTAACCTGTCTTTATTTAAGTCTCTGCTGAAGTGTTACCTTCTCTGAAACTCGTACTCAGACTACTTAAAAATCATACCCTCTATGACTCTTTGAACCCTTATTCTCCTTCATTTTTGTTTAAAGCACTTCTTTCCATATGATACAACATTATGTATTTTTATTTGTTTGTTATCTATCTATCCTCTAGTCTGAGGGAAGGGACTGTGTTTTGTTGCTGCTGATTCTCCAGAACCTCAAGCAGTGTCTGACACATAGTAGATGCTCAATAAATATATGTTGAGAGGGAAATGGGGATCAGGAATGACAAACTAATTAGGATTTTCCTTCTGAGTTATGCAAGGAAGGGATTAAACACCAGAATAAAATGTAACCCCTGTTTGCCAGGAGAATGGGAAAATAACTGTTGAGTGGAAAATTATCTTTGTGAGTCAGATGAGATAGTTGCCTATGTTTGGAGCTTCCTGGCTCTAAATAGCCTGTGACCCTCCATCTTAAATGGGATTAAAATAACTCGGCATCAAGGGAGTCATCTCCTTCATGCTCCAGTCCATGCAAACTCTCCTTCAAAGTATCTGGCCCATGAGGTTGCCATTTATTTATTTATTTATTTATTTTGTCTTATCTAATTTGAGGTCTTTTCCAATCTGTCATAAAGTTGGCAAGAAGGATCCAAGGCCATGACTCAGACATACCTTATCAATGAGTATGTTCTGGCAAAAGCAACAAATAGATTTTCCTGCCTGGGTTCCCTATGCTAAAACACCCATTCAAATGGGAGAGTATATTGAGAGCTTAGTACTATTATCAGCAGCAAAAATAATAATTATTATTCCTTACACTGATTTACAACCACATACTTTTCAAAGAGATTCCATCTCTATTCTCTCACTTGTTGGTTGTAACAATTGGCAAAGTAATAAGGTAATCAGGGCAGATTGTTTTTGTTTTTGTTTTTTTTTTCATTTAAAGATGAAGAATCAAATATTTCTTCCTGAGCTTCCCTGGTGGCACAGTGGTTGAGAGTCCGCCTGCCAATGCAGGAGACACGGGTTCGTGCCCCAGTCTGGGAAGATCCCACATGCCGCAGAGCGGCTGGGCCCGTGAGCCATGGCCTCTGAGCCTGTGCATCCAGAGCCTGTGCTCCGCGACGGGAGAGGCCACAACAGTGAGAGGCTGTGTACCGCAAAACAAAAAAAACAAAAAAAAAAACAAAAAACAACTTCTTCCCTCCCTCCAAAGTGACTTGTCTACACAGTTAATAAGTGACAGAGCTTGGATATTAACTCAGGTTTTCTGACACCATGTCCATTCTTTCCACAATAACCATATTGACAATTTCTTCTTCTCTGACCCATGCTAAACAATGAAATTATTTATTATACATTTGGATTGAATTTGGCAAACATTTGCAAACAAGTCTATACCTCAACCATAAGGAAGGAGGATCTCTCCAGTGCTTGAAGTATTTATCCTTATATAAGTCACCAAATTTGATTTTTTCTTAAGCATTTACTATATGCCAAGACTAGGGCTTGGCTCTGGATACACAAAGAGTAGAAGAAAGTTGACATAGGATGACTTTTGACTTCTTTTCCCACCTCTGGGCTGCCATAGTGCTTCATTTTAACCTTATTTTATCTGCTTAAACCTGTTGGGTGTTGATGGAGCTACAGAGTATGGGATAAATTCCAGGTCTGCTGTCCCTTAGGAATGCCCCTGTTTATAGCCATTCTATTGCCTTGGAGCTACTCACTGCCTTCTGGCATTTCTGAGACACCTCCTAGGATGTCCTTAATTTGTTTAGTGTCTTGGATCCTGCCTGTTGGCACAATACACACTGACTGAAAAAAAATGGTCCCATAACTTTCCTCTACATACTACTGTAATTCAGAGGGTTAACGTGGGAAAAAATTGTGAGGGGTAATCAAATTGGAAGGGAAAAGATACATGGCAAACTTCATTTGCCTAGAACTTTACATAAGATTGAAAAAATACCAATTGTCCCTGCAAAGTGTAAAGGGCTAATGGAGATTTGGGGGGAAGATAAAGCCTGCCTCAAACTACCTGTAACTCTCTAAATAAAGCCCTATGCTTTCTGCAACCTAAATGAAACTGAGATGCCAGAAATGCATTTGGTATAATATAGCAAAAGAAATGAAATACTTAGGGAAGATAGGAATCCTGGAGTGGATCTGTTATGCATGCCTCATTCATTTCCCCCACAATGGCCATCAAGAGGTCTCAGAAGATACTTCTTTCCACAGGACATTAAGATGAAATTTCTGTGTCTGGAAGTACCGCAAACTAGATGTTCTGGCTGACCCTCCTACCAAACCTAATTGAAACGTCTGAATAAAATATTTTTAAAAAAAGTGAATACAGAATACTTGGAGTCCAAGACCAAAGTGAATAAAAAGGAGCAAACTATTGATACATGCACAATAGATTAATCTCAGCACCATTATGCTGAGTGAAAGAAGCCAGGCAAAAAACAGTACATATGGCATGATTTCATTTCTGTAAAAGTCTCAGAACTTCAAATGAATGTACAGTGATAGAAAGTAAGCCTATAGTGATAGTTGACAGTACAGTGATAGAAAGTGGTTGCCTGGGGATGAGGGTAGATGGAGGGATGTGCTACAAAGGGGCAGGAGGAAACCTTTGGGGGAGGGGATGGAGATGTCCATTATCTTGATTATAGGGATGGCTTCATGAGTGTAAACTGCTAAAATTGATCAAATACATGCAGCTTATGGTACTTCAATTATGCAGCAATAAGTTTGTAAAAACAAAACAAAAACAACTAACTGACAAAAAACAAAGTGATATCAGGAACTCAAACTTAAACTTCAGCTGTGAGGTGGGTCTTTACTCTGAGGACATACACTCAACTCTAGTGATCTTGATTTTTCCCTTTCACAGTTTCACAGGGTGATGGGAAATGGAGAAAACACTCAAACTGGTGAGTAGAGTAGGAGAGCACCTATACAAAGCTGAACTGCAAAGTCCTACACCTTTAATGTAGGGGTGACCAGAAAATAAACCAGCCTCTCACTCTCTGGCCACTCAGGGGATAATGGTTTTTTATGTCTCTGTATAGTTATTTTATCTTGATAGCAAACACCAGTTTTCTGGATCAGGGATCAGACCAATATTTATGCATAGCCAATACAGTGCTGGCTTCCCAGATTCCATTTTCCCTCTTTGGGTGATGTGATAAGAGCAGGTGTTCACCCTGCATGTACAAAGGGGTCTATCCTATAGGAAAGGAGCCCTGAAATTATGACTCTCCAAGTTTATATAGGAATTGCTGCACAGTGGCCACCCTCCCCCCTGCAGAGAGGGAGGGAAATATTTGCTCTCTGATGTAAACAGATCCTCTCTGGGAAGAAAGGGGAAAGTCCCTAGTTCTTCAAAACCCTTTGAAATTTGGACAAATAGATCCAAGGGAGATAAACTTGCAGATTTCTCCAGGGTTATACACCATCTTTAACTAATGCTTGCCATTCACTTATTCTTTGCCAAAAATATTTGCTCATATACAAACACAAAAATAGTCACCTGCTTCCTGACCAAGGACAGATGAGGAAACTGCCTAGTGTGAGCTTAGATGCATATTAGAAGGGGGCAAATATCTGCTTGAACATTCAAGCACAACATGGACTCATTTAGACTGAATTCCCATCACCTGGATGGTGATACTAAATTAAATTAGATACTTAATTGATGATTAAACACTGATGAGGTATAGCTGAAGACAGAACTGGAAAATAAATCTAAAGAAATCAACCAGTATGCAGCAAGAAAAGACAAAAAGATGAAAAATGCCAAAAAAAGTTAATAGATATGGAAAGGAGAGTGAAACAATTTATCATGAGTCTAGCTGGAGTCCCAAAGGGAGAAAAGAGAGATAATGGAGAGGCAATTTTTGAAGAATAATGGCCCCAGAATTAATGAAAAACTCTAATCCTCCAATTTCAAAAGGCCAATGAATTCCAAGCAGGTTAAGTTAAAAGACATACACTCCTAGGTACATCATAATGTGTATTAAATCAACAAGTGAGAAAGACATATTATCCTCAAAAAAACACCTAGAGTACTAGACCAAGGAGTCAAATGATTTTGAAAAATTGAGATATATTTCACATGCCATAAAATTCACCCTTTTAAAGTGTACAATTCAGTGATTTTAAGTATCTTCACAAAGTTGTATAACCATTAGCAGTTCCTAGTTCCAGCACATTTTCATCACCCCCAAAAGAAATCTCATACCCATTAACAGTTACTCTGCCTTCCACTCCCTTCCTTCAGCTCCTGGCATCCAACAATCTAATTTCTGTCTCTATGGATTTACTTTTTTTTGACATTTTATATAAATGGAATCATACAATATGTGGCCTTTCATGTCTGGCTTCTTTCACTTAGCATCATGTTTTCAAGGTTCATCTGTGTTGTAGCATGTATCAGTACTGGTTTATTTTTTTTGGTCTCTGAATAATATTCCACTGAATGGATACACCATATTTTGTTTATCCATTCATCAGTTGATGAACATTTGGGTTATTTCCACTTTTTGGCTGTTATAAATAATACTGATATGAACACTCATGTACAAGTTTTTGTGTGAACATGTGTTTTCACGTTTCTTGGTACATACATAGGAGTAGCATTGCTGGGCCATATGGGAACTATGTTTAGCTTTTTAATGCACTGCCAAACTTCTTTCCAAAGTGGCTGCACCATTTTGCATTCCCCCAGCACTGCATGAGGTTTCCAATTTTTCTACATCCTCACCAACACTTGTTATTGTCCATGTTTTTGATTATAGCTGTTGTAATGAGTGTGAAAGGGTATTCCATTGTTATTTTGATTAGCATCTCCCTAATGAGTAATGACACTGAGTATGTTTTTATATGTTTACTGTCCATTTATATATCTCCTTTGGAGAAATGTCTATTAAATTCTTTGCTCATTTTAAAAACTGGATTGTCTTTGTATCATTGAGTTATGAGAGTTCTTTATATATTCTTGGTACTAGATTCTTATTAGATACATGGTTTGCAAATATTTTCTCCCATTCTTTGGGCTGTCTTTTCACTTCCTTGATAGTATCCAGATTTTTTTTTTTTTTTGGAACCATGGAATACCAAGTTCAGAAACAATTTTTTTAACTGTTTTTGTGTTGTCCTGGTTTGCTTGTGCCCTCTTTTTTTCAGCCTTCAGTTGGTAAATTTGGCAAATTTAAGCCAAAGCTTACCTTGGATGCATAGTGACATACCACAGTGTTGGTAATCCTGAGCTGGTCCTTTCTTCCTCAACTCATTGCCTTATATAGACACATAAGGAATACAGAATGACTGCCCCTAGCTGACAGCAATTTAAGAGTGGTTAGTAGGAGAAAACAAGTAGCAGTTTGGGTATATTTGTGTAGCACATGTGCACATTGCATGTTGCACGTGTATGCATGTGTGCACATGTATGTGCACATACGTTTAGATTCAGAGCTATTGGGACATATTGGTGTAATGACTGGTGGTCTTCCCTGGGATTGTGATCAGTATTGAGTGTATGTGGATGATTGCCTCGTGGTTCAATTTATTATTTTTTTAAAGTTCACTTCACTGGGTAAATGGGAGAGACAATAGAGTTGATCCTTTCATTTCTCTCCAAACAGATTGAGAAATTCTCCTATTTCCTCATACAGCCTCTCCTTTCGATCCCTCCCCCCACCCCCCATCCTATGGACCACTGAGTCTTGGCCAGCTGGGTATCTCCCACCCAACCACGTCTTCCTGCCGTTTCCATCACCGCTCCCCTGTCACTGCTCCCCTGGTTTAGGCCTTCATCATCAGCTGCCTCCTGACTCATTTTCTTGCTGCAGTCACTTAATATTCCATTTCCACCTCCGCATTCATTGCTGCCCCAGTGTCCTTCCCAAAAAGCCTGCATCTTGTCATTTATGCCCTGAGAACCCAACAAAAGGGTTTAAGTCTTTTTCATCTTTATGAATATTTGTCCTCAGCAAAGTTTGTTAAAAGAAAACGTTAGTGAACATGTCACTTATTTGCACAAAAATCTTCATTGGCCCCCTTTGCTGTCTGAAAATCTTGGCATGGCATCCAAAGTGCCTGCTGAATTTTGCGTAATCAACACTTCCTGCTCCGTTCCCCACCACTGTCTTTTCCTCTCATATCCTGTAGCCGCCTACAATACAGCCACCCTGCATTACTCTGTCCCTTGTCACCCATGGCACCTCCATGTCTCTGGACCTTTATTCATTTAATCTCTCTTCTAAGAATGTTTTCGATTTATTTTTTAAGCTAATTGGAATTCTTCTTATCCTTCCAGGAACACTCCAACATCTTTCGTCTCTGCAGACTTCCCTGAACACCTATCAGGGCCCCTCTCTCTTTGTTCCTGCTGTGTTTTGTTTACTTCTCTCTGACAGCTGTTACTCTCCTCCTGGCTCCTTCCTAGAAGGCTGGGATTTTGCCTAATTTGAATGTATCCTTCGGGGCCTGGTTCAACTGATATTCAATAAATATTTGTTGAATTGAGCTAAACTTTTCTGTGCAAGCTCAATAGTTGGTTATATCACCAAGGGAGAAAAATTAGGAGAGGAAGTGGGTATAATAATTCCATAGAATTATGTTCTCTTGATTCCCCAGAATTTTAAAATATTTCCGATCCCACCAAGCTGAAACCCCTTCCCCATGTGACCCTTGTTCCGTCCGTTTCTTTCTTCCCTTCCCTCCCAGTCTCTGGCTTGCTGCCACCTCATCTACATGACCAAGTGGGTGTGGGATCGGCCTCCTTCCCCCTCTGGTTTGTTTGATAGGCCCACAAAGAAGGAGGGAGGAAGGTGAGCCTCCTTGGGACTGTCTCCATGGTGACCTGGAATGTCATGGACAGTTGTCCACCTGCAGGTGGGTGAAGGAATGGGAGAGTGAAGCAGGTTTTCCGGCCCCCTTTTCCCTCTTGTTCTGTAGTGAAATTCACATGTGACACTGTGAGAGGAGATAACTCAGAGCAGGGGGTTCCTCCTCTGGAATTCAGGATACTACTCTAGCATTTCATCTGTCCCTGCAGTCTCTGACAGTTGCTCACTGCTCTCCAGAACTGATTGCCTTTGGGGTAAAATCTAAGGTTCAGCCAAAGGTTGTGAAGCCATGTCGTAAAACTCTTATGCATCAAACTGTCCATCCTGCTGATGCAGTTCATTTGCAAGGACACCACAAGGATGTTATACTAGATAACCTAGATAGGGCCTGCACTTAGCACAGGCTTCTGGGGATGGTTTTTCCTTCCTTGCACATAGTAATGATCATCTCCATCCTTATGCTGGGGTGTGGTATCTGCCCTCCTTAGCCCCTATTCTCTTGTTGCCTGGCCACTTGGCCCTTCCTTATTATAACTTCTTATAACCGCTGTACGAAGACTCAACCTTTCTGGGCAGCTCTGAAAACAGGTCTCCCCATCCATTCCACCTGCCCCTGTACATCCTCCCCATCACACAGGCTTAGAGAACATAGCATCTACCTGCACTGTCCAACATGGTACCCACAAGCCAGAGGTCATTATTTAAACTTAAATTAATTAAAGTTAAAAATTCATACCAGCCACATTCCAAGTGCTCAGGTGCCACGTGTGGCTAGTGGCTACATGTTGGTCAGTGTAGATTTAGAACATTTACATCATCACGGAAAATTCTATTTGAATATACTGTCACTATGAGGAACTTGTCTTTCTAGGACTTGTTTATGAATTTTTATCTTAGTAAAATGATTTTTCATTTTAGTTTTTTTCAATAACTTTTAAAAATAGAAGTATAGTTAATTACACTGCTGTGTTAGCTTCAGGTATAGAGCAAAGTGATTCAGTTTATATATATATATAAATCTTTTTCAGATTCTTTTCCATTATAGGTTATTACAAGACATTGAATATAGTTCCCTGTGCTATGCAGTAGGTCCTTGTTAGTTATCTGTTTTATACATAGTAGTGTGTATATGTTAGTCCCAAACTCCTAATTTATCTCACCTGATTGTAGCTTTCCTGCTCATCTACTAGTTTCTTCAGAGTATTATTCCCTAAATTGGGACTTGGTTTCTCCAGGATGGGTATACAAATGGAGACGATGGTCACTACTGTGCAGGGCCAGCTACCGTGCCTGGCACTTTCTATATGTACTCTTGATCCTCACGACAACCTCATAGGTTAAGTATTTTTGTTTCTATTCACAGATACAGAAATTGAAGCTCAGAGAGGTAAAGTGTGCTTAAGACTACGCATCCAGTCAGGAGCTAGGATTCAAACCCAGGTCTGTCTGGATTCAAAGTGATCTCTGATATATATCTCAGTGCCTCTTCAGCATGAAAGACTCTTTGAAATAAGGACTTGCTCCAGCAAGGACTTGGGAGATTTAGTACACAATCACTGTTCTCAGAGGTCTTTCAGTCTAGCTGAGAAGACAAACAACCTCATTGCTACTGTCATCACACTGCAAACATTTGTCCAACACTTTATAATTTACAAAGGGCATTCTCAGGATTTCAATATCCCCAGAGGTGTTGTAGAGCCAGGCTTATTAAGGGAAACATAGGCATACTCAACCGGATGATGGAAATGCTGAAGAAGGAGCAATTAACTGTGATTGACTGGCAGACACAGAGAGGGTGTCCCAGGAGCTGAGTCTTGATGGATGAGGTGGATTTCTACAGGTGGAAGGCAGCACTGGCAGGGACAGCCACATGATGAATGGTAGGCACCCAAGCTGCAGCCTCATACCCCTCTGATCTGTCCTCCTCCAGGCAGCCAGAGTGAGCTTTCTAAAATACGAGGCTGTCATTTCATAGCTTAAAGGTTTCAGTGGCTCCCATGGCCCTGGGATATAGTCCCAAGGCCCTGGGACGCTTTGGGAGGCTGCGCAGTCTGGACGCAGACTTGTGTCCACTATTCTCACCTCACACCTACCAAGCCCTCTCTCACCCTGGGGCTTTTATTTCCACTGTTCTCCTTAACGTGAGTATCCTTCCCTTTACTGCCCTCCTGCTTTTCTGGCCGATGCTTCCTTATTCCTTCAGGATCCAGTTAGCTGCCTCCTTGGTGTTCTGTGGGTGTCCCGTGCTTGCCTCTGTCTTAACTGCTTCCCCCTCCACTGGAATTGCCTCATTTGTGTGACTCCCTGCATCACCCCAGACGATAAACAACTCAAGGGCAAGGGCTGTGTCTTGTTCATTACGTACAGAGCACTTAGCATATAGTAAGTGATCAATAAATATTTGATGGGTGAATACCTGAAGCAGTTCCCACTTAGTAAGGACACTTAGCTGCCTTTAGGATAACACTGTTCCCTGGTGAGTGTATAAGAAAGACCCTAAAGTAACCAGTATGCTGATGGTGCATGACTCATGGGGTTTAACTACAAATCAATTTTACTTATTTCTCCCAATGTCTCCATACATTTATTCATTAGGCCTTGTTCTTTCCTGCCTCTGGATAAAAATGTGGGCAGACTCATGATTTTTCTAGTTATCCTTAGGTTAAACAATCCATCTCAATTTAGTAGTTAGGAAATCAGCCGCCAAGTGCTAGCTTCCCCAGTGACTTGCTAATCTGGTCCCCTCCATTTAATTCTATTACCTTCTATGATAAACCCCCATTATCTTTCACCTGGAGTGCTGCAGTAACCTCTAACTGCTCTGACTTTCTAAAGGACAGGTGAAGTTCTTTCCACAAAAGTTTTCGATGGCTTCCAGTTGTTTACTGAATCAAATCCAAATTCTTAAACTGGTATTTAGATCTCCATGACCAAGCTCCAGCCCATTCTTCCAGTTTATTTCCCATCAACTTCATACAATCTGCGCTGTCACCACTGTCTCAGTGTTTCCTGAACATACCTTTACTCATGCTATTCCATCGACCTGGATGCCTTGGCCCCCCTTTTTGCCTAAGAAGACTAACTCTATCTTCCAGGATATGGTTCTAATGCCCCCTTCTCTCAGAGGCCTTCCCCAGTTCCTCATAGAAATTACTAAATTATTCTTCAATAATCCTGTAGCTGCAGTAGGGCTTTAAACAAGTCCAATGCATGTCACTTCAATTTAACATATAATTGTTAAAAGCCCAATTTTATAGGATGCATCAGCTGTTGGATATTGCAATGCATTGGTTTTACGGGGTGTGGGTTGGACAGGAAATGAAGATCTGTGGATTGGTGAATTGTGAAGGCCTGCAGAAGAGATGGGAAGTGATCCCCCCTTTTAGTGAGGTGGTGAAGAGTATTCTGGGTAGAGATAGATGGGCGACAAATGCAGGGGACAGAAGATGATAACTGGCTAAGAAAGCCTCTATTTCCTTTTCTTGAAGTCCACAGATAGTCTGGACCCCTGGGTTCCAATAACACACTCAGTTGAGGATGTGTCCCTGACAGCATGATGGTTTGCTAGCTGAAAACTGGGAATTCAACTCCAGGCCTGTATCTCATAGGTGAAGTGAAAGGCACTCTGAAGATCAGAAATTTGGCAGCCTGGGAAAGGGGCTTGCCAAGTGTCTTAATCTGTTTCCTGACAATGTCTTTAGATTATTTTAGGGTGATAACATTTTATAATAAAACTGTATGTCAAGATTGCTTCCAAGATGTTCTGCGGGGGGAGGAGGGCGTGGGAAGTGTAAAGGAGCCCTGCCTGGCTCAAGGTAATAGATGGTCCCAGCCACCTTACAAAACTAGCAAAATGGGGCTTGCACTAGCGTCTTTATGGGGCTCCAGAAGAAGTAAGTGCAATTCATCACCAGGTTGCACAGCACTTACTTCATCCCATGTTGTGCTTTATAATATTAGTTCTGTGTAGATTTGGTGTCCCATTAGACTGTATGCTCTTCAAGGACAGGCACCCTGTAAGATCCACTGTGGTGTCATAAAAAAACAAAAACAAAAACAGAAACCTTAATTAAACAGAGTCAGGTGACCAGAAGGGGGAGTACTCAGGCTCTGTGACAATAGCAGAGCCCAACAAGAAGGTTAAAGACCCCTCTTCTCTCCTGCCAAGGGCTCAGCTAGCGAAAATCCATGGACTCTTTTTTTCCTATAGCCTTCCCAATTTCCTTTTTTCCTCTATAACAGCATTCTCCTTCCCTTGCCTGCAGGGACTTGCGCATGACTACCCAAGGTTGCAGATTCCAAATTGTAATTCTCTGCTGATCCTGAATCAACCTATCTTTGATGGAGAAATAGCTGGTAGTCTATTTGTTTTAGGTCAATTTTGGTGGCCTGTACAGGGACCAGAGAAGACCCTTGATGGCTCTGGGGCTGGTGAGCAAACAGGTGCAGTACCCACAATTGAGCACATTTTCACTCACTGCTTTTCTCTCCAACCCTGGAATTTGAAGATACATCTTTCTCCTGGATCCAAGCTCATGCCCTCTTTGCATTTGAAGCTCTCCAGGGTTTATTCAGAATCTATTTTAAGGTTTCATCTTTCTGGTTAAGACCTTGTTTTGTATGTGAGTATTCATTTGACACTTTGGTCTGATTTTGAGATCAAATTAATTCAACTGAAGCTGGATGAGAAGCCATTGGCCCATTCCTTTGGGAACAGGAGCCACTTCATTGAAACTGTGCCAGTTCAGCTGGCAGCCCATTCCTTTGGAAAATGGGTTAATCTCTGGAAATTGGCTGAAAAGCATTTGGCCTGGCTCATCTGAGACCTAGCTGTTTCCTTAGAACTGGCTTGTACTAGCTTGCAAGCTGTTTAAATTGAGCTGTTTGAACGGTTTGAAAATTACTATTTTATGCTAGAGAAAACCCACTGAGAAATGGAATCCTAGTTATCTAAATATTTTGAGGGCACCCCCCCCAACAGGGTCTCCAGCTGATTTTATGTTTAAAAACCACAGTCCTTCTTCATGTGCATTTCTAACTAAATGAACCAACCTGACCAAAGGCAATTTAGAATATCAATGGCCATTGTGGGGAACTTTTAAAATCCCTGAACTCAATTTTCTTAAAACTAAGTTGGATTACAATAGCTCAGAAATTTCCAGAACTGAGTGGAATGCCTATTCTGATTAATATTTTGAGGCTTCTAAATGTTATCAGGAGGCTAAAGCTACCCCCCTGCAAAATAAGATTTTAAGACTAACTGAGGCAAACAAATGATTAAAGAAAGGTAAGATGGCTCTCAAAGCCTCAGGCTCTTCTTCCCTGGCTTCTTTGTCACAGGCTTCACCTCCAGCACCATCTTGTCTCCGTCTCCTTTGGCTTCTAATGGCCAGACTCTGCCTTCAGCATTATCTTCCACCTTTGTTTCTGTACCACCTACACTTCTTCTGTACCCTCATCTCTCATACTAATTCTCCCATCAAACTTTCCCTTTTCTCTTAAACTCTCCCCACCCCCTTTACCTGTGAACGTGTCAGAACCTGTCCCTTTAAGCATTCTGAGGATCAGAATCTATACCCTTAATTTCTTATATTCTCTGGACTAAACCTGAACTGCAAGCCGTAGTCAAAAGTTTCCCCAAAGTTAGCTAAAGATCCTCACAGATTTGCTGAGGAATTTAATGTAGTAATTCAAACGTATCAACCTGGTTTCTCTGAGTTTTATCAGCTAGTTCGTATGCTTGTTGGTAAAGGCCAGGCCAGTACTGGATGAAAACCGCTAATTGGGAAAATCCTGAAAGATCTCCAGAATTCCAACCGGGAGACCAGCCTGCTAACTTATATGATCAGGCTCAAGCAATTGCTAGGTGACTTCATTACGCAATACCTAGGGCTTTTCCGAAGCCTGCTGACTGGAACAAAATTCAAGCTTGCACACAAAAATCTGATGAACATGTTCATGACTATTACAGTTGACTTCAGATTATTTCTAAAGAAAATTCTTGTCTTCCTTTAGATGCTGATTCTACGTTGGCAGCTTTTAACTTTATGTTTATTAATGGGCTGTACTGGGACCTTTCCCTTCCAGTATAAAGGACCAGGATGGAATGGGTAACTATGTCTCCTTCAGATTTAGTTAATCTGGAAAACCAGCTCTCTCACACTCTAGATGAGTCACCAGAAAGGAAGACTGCCAAAATTCTTTTTTTTTTTTTTTTTGCCGTATGCGGGCCTCTCACTGTTGTGGCCTCTCCCGTTGTGGAGCACAGGCTCCGGACGCGCAGGCTCAGCGGCCATGGCTCACGGGCCCAGCCGCTCCGCGGCATGTGGGATCCTCCCAGACCGGGACACGAACCCGCGTCCCCTGCAACAACAGGCGGACTCTCAACCACTGCGCCACCAGGGAAGCTCCTGCCAAAATTCTTAATCTTCAACTCCAGCAAATGAAGGCTCCAAAACGAAAAACAAAACCCTCCTAGTTTCTGCTATTATTGCAAAGAGCCAAGACACTGGAAAAGAGATTGTTACAAATTTAAGCACTTTAAGTGCCTTCAGCCTCTAACCAGCCTTTCCAGTGTCCTCCCAATGCTCAATGATGGAGCTCTAAGAAACTGCAGGGGCTCTTCCCAATCCTCCCTCTTAATCAGCTTGGAGAAGCATTTCTCCACATTGGGTATGAATCTATTCCAGTCCTAATTAAGGCTGGAGACACACTCTTGGTGCTCAACCCCACTACTATAAGGCAGCCAGCCCCTGCCTTGGATTACTAAAAGAGTTTAAATAGTGGGGATCTCCAGTGAACCCCAAAAGGTTACTGTTTCTGAATATATTCCATTTTGATTAGGCCCTTTGAAAGATACATACTCTTTTCACCTTAGTTCCTCTGCTCCTACCCAGTTGTTAGGTTGAGACTTCTTAGTGAACTATTGTGTCAGAATTTCTTCCTCTCAAAAGGGGTAAATAATTCTAGAATTTGACAGTAGTCATCAGAGTAACCAACCAGGTGAATTAAATGACACTTTGACATCTTTTATTTGTTCTGTCTCTGATAGTGCTAGAGGTGATTCTGGAAACACTGATCATTTGTCCCTATTGAATCAATTGCCATCTTCCTTATGGGCAAAATCTCCAACTGATATTGGCAAAACTCACAGCACACCTCCCATCAAAATTCAAATAGATGTCTCAAAATCTCTTCCCAGAATTAATGAATACCCTATAAGTAAAGAACCCCTTTAAGGCATAAAGCCCATAATGGAAAATGACAAGGCTCAAGGCCTTGTACTATCTCCTGTAACAATCCCATTTTACTGGTGAGAAAACCTAAGGACTGAGGGTGGAGATTTGTTCATGACCCATGAGCAATAAACACATTGTTATTCCTCAACACCCTGTTGTTTCTAACCCTCATGTAATACATTACTAACCTCCATTCCCACTGGAAGCAAATTCTTTACTGTAATTTACTGTACTGATTCATGCAGGGAATTCTTTAGTTCCAGTTGATGAAGTTAGCCAAAAACCTTCTTGCCTTCTCTTGGTACAAAAAACAATTCACCTGGACGGTAAGGTCTCAGGATTTTACTGAGAGTCCTTCTTATTTCTCGCAAATCCTGAAGGCTCATCTGAATGATATAAAGTTCTCTGAAGGTTCTACTTTGTTGCAATGTGTGGATGATTTGCTTCTTTACTTTCCTTAAGCTTCCTCAAAGGAAGAAAACATCCATTTGCTAAAGGTCTTAGCCTTAAAGGGACATAAGACTGTCAAAGAAAAATTGTAGTTTGCCTAAACCCACGTTTGATATTTAGGGCATCTAATATCAAAACAAGGGCTACAACTAGATCCAGATGGTCTTCATGGTGTTCTAAGTTTCCCAAAACCCAACACTAAGTGCCGACTGCAAAGTTTTCTCCAGCTAGCTGGTTATTGCCAAAACTGGATCCAAAATTTCTCTCTGATGGCCAAACCTCTGTATGTTTTACCAAACAATAATAACCCTGACCCAATTTTATGGGAAGAACATAGCTTTTAAGGCCTAAAAGGACAGTTTGATGAACCCACTTATTCTTAAGCATCCCAATTATCAGATTCCCTTTTTCCTTTTTCTACATAAAAAGGAAGGAAATGCTCTTGGAGTAGTCACCCCAAATCACAGGACCACCATCAACCCACAGGGTATTATAGCCAGAAACTGGGGCACAGAGATTCCCTCCTTGCCTTAGAGCCATTGTCCTTTTGGTTAAGGCCACTAAGAAAATTGTTGTGGGATCCCATTTAACCATTTTTGTACCTCATGTAGTAGAAGCTTTCCTGAATTCTTATCACACTCAACATTTCTTAGTCAGCTGCCTTACCTCCTATGAAGGCCTTTTGTTAACCGCTCCTCACATAACTCTTTTATGTTATAATAACCTTAACCCTGCTACTCTTCTTCCTTCCATCACGACGAAGTCCTTCACGACTGCTTGATGCTGATGGATCACCTCTTACTCCTTGTGACAATCTATAAGAAATTCCTCCATATAATATTGAGTCCTCATGGTTCATTGATGGTTCTTTTTTAAAAGGTGCCAGTGGCAAATATTGTTCTGGGTTTGCTATTGCTACTCCTTTCGATGTTATTGAGGCAACATCTTTACCTAAGGCTGATACAGGCTGAATTATATGCTCTTACATAATCTTATACTTTAGCCAAGGACAAAACTGCCAATATTTTACTGATAGCAGATATGCTTTCAAAGTATCTCATGATTTTGCAATGTTTTAGAAGCAAAGTGGGTTCCTTACTCCTAGCAGAAATAAAATTTAAAATGTCCCCTATATTCAGGAGTTATTGGATGTGATACTCTTACTTGCTGCTTTAGCTTTTATTAAGATTCTGGGGCATTATAAACTTGACTCTATGGAAGCTAAGGGAAATTACCTTGCTGATATTGCTGCAAGGAATGCTGCCTTTAAAGAGACAAAGAGCAGCCAAACCTCTGTCATGGTGCAAAGGGATATTTCCCCAAATGATAACTTGGAAAAATTAGCTAGAGAAGCCCAACAATTGGTGTCATAAAAGGAAAAACAAAATTGGAAATCCAATAATTGTTGGTTTGATAAAAAGAGAAAGCTGTGATTTGGACCAAATAACAACACAGTCCTATTTGAGATTCTAAAAGTCGCTCTCCTCACCACTGTATATGCATTAAACCATTGGTCTACTGACAAAATGAAAATATTCATGATCAATATTGGTTTGGAAACATTAGCAAGGCTGCAAAAAGTGCCTACATCATTTGTCCCGTTTGGTTGAAGTCCAACCAGGGAAGCCTGTTTTACTGCCTCTGGACATTTTTAACTGTCTAATGGATCATTTGAGGTCTGGCAAGTAGATTTCACACAAGTTTGTCTCATGTATATAAATGCTTTAGTCATGGTCTATATGTTTTCACATTGGACTGAAGTCTTTTCTTGTAGACAGGCTACTGCCTCTTCTGAGGCTAAAGCTCTTTTGGAAAAGATTATTCCTACCCAGGGAACTCCTCTCAAACTTCATAATGATCAAGGGACCCATTTTACTGGCCAGGCACTTTGACAAGTCTGTAATGTTTGGATGGTTTTACAACACTTTCACTGTGCTTACCATCCTCAATCCTCTGGTTTAGTTAAATGTACTAATAGCATTACTAGGACTCAACTGGCAAACTTTGTAGAGGTCCTCCAAATACCTTGGCCAAAAGGATTGCCAGCAATCGATCTAAATCTCAGAGTCACCTCTTTCAGAACTCATAAACTCTCACCATTTAGATGGTCACAGGAAGCCCAATGCACTTGACTTCTGTGTCTTTTGACCCACAACTGATAAAAGGAGAGTTACTCCAATATTGCAAAGGCCTAATCACTTCTATTAAAAATAACTATGTTTTGGTAGAGCAATATTTTCACTGTGTGCTCCTAGAAGACAAAAGGTCTTAAGCATCACACCTTGTAATCTGGAGATTTCATCTATGGGAAAGAGACACCTCCCAAAGAATTCTCTTCAACCTCACTGAAAAGGTCCCTATCAGGCACTGCTAACCAACGTTTGTGCTGACAAACTCCAAGGACTAGACTCTTGGATTCACACGACAGACATAAAGAAAGCACCAAACACTGACTGGATCCTTCATATCATCTGGTGACCTGAAAAGAAAAATTTCCCAGAATTGAATCAGGTGACATCTGATGAGACAGGTTTCCCAAGATATCTGGATCAGGCCTGTTGGAAGGTTGTTGCCAGACCTTTGATGATGATATAATGCTTCAGATGATCTCCAGTGTCTATGATCTTGATAACATATGGACTTTAGATAAAAAGTGCCTGAGAGTTCTCACTCCTACTTCTCCTTGTTACTCAAATGTGACCTCAATAGGTTTCCAATCTGTGAACTTTCCCTCTGAAGTGAGACACTACTCCCAGGAAAGGTCCTTCCTGGCACTGGGGGACAAAAGCCACCGAAACTAGAAAACCCAACTCTTGATCAGTAATGCTTTCAGAGAAAGATCTTGATCAAAGGAGGGAAATATAAAAAAATAATAAACAGAAACCTCAATTAAATAGATTTGGGAGACAAAAAGTGGGAGCTCTCAGGTCCTGGAATGATAGCAGAGCCCAACAAGAAGATCAAAGACCCCTCTTCGTTCCCAGCAGCAAGTCAGCCAATGAAAAGCCATGGTCTCTTTGTTTTCTTCCCTTGCCTCAGGGACTTGCATGCGGTTTGCTGTGATTGCAGACTCTGAATTGTATTTCCCTGCTGATCCCAAGTCAATCCAACATTGCTGAAGCAATATCTAGCAGTCTATTTGTTTTAGGTCAACAGTGTTCACAAAAAGAATGCTTTTTACACTCACTTGTGGTGTTTGTTTATTGAATGGTGGCTGCTTTCTTCGTTCTGGCTTCCCTGCTGCTCAAAGTTGGTTCACTCAGTTGCCTGAAGCTGAGGCCTATTTATGACAAGGCTACAAGTTCAAGTCACGTTTGGGTAGATTGGCATCATGCTGTTCCTTGGCCCTTCAGGAAAAAGCTTAGTCAGTAATCAGTGATCAAATAGTGTGATAGGGACAGGGATGTTGAGTTATATCAAGAAAAGTTTTACATTCAGGGACTGGATAGTCAAGTGTGAAATATGCAATGAGTGTATAAATAGAATTTTCTATGCTTCAATGTGTGTTTTTATAATACCACATGGCTCACACATGATTGATTTTTAAAAAAGAGAGAGAGAATGTGTCTATATAATGTTCAAATTGTGCTGATTCTTATATAATTTTCCTAGTCAATGGGAGCTGGATTAGTGGTAGTAGAATTATAACTACAGTAGGAAAGAAAAAGCCCTCAGCTTGGCTGCTGATCTGAAGAAGCCCTCTCAGCATATTTTGGGAAAATTAAATATGAGCATCTGCACCTGGGACTTGCTTCCCGGAGTATGCACCCCAGCCTTGCACATTTCTGGGCAGGTTACCTGTCCTCCTGTATCCACTTTAATGGCAGTGTAACTGCATTGTTTTTGTGCCTGAAAGCTAGCATTTTCATTCTTGTTCTGTGCATTTTTAATACCCCTTTAGTCAGTACAATGCTTTTCACATATGATGTACTTGATGAATAAATGGAAAATGAGAGATTGGACTCTGAACTTGACATCTCTATTGTATTCCAAGTAAGAGATCCTCACCAGAATAGTCATTATTTGAATACATTATCAGTAACATCATGCTCAATTCTTTTGATGTGCTAAACAAGAAGGCCACTTGTTAGAAAACACAAGTTTGTTCTTATATGCCAAGGAAAGACACAGAAGGATCTGAATTTAGTCCACTTGTGCTCTGTCAGCTCTATTATTCCAGGCCCCTGGAGACTGGTCTTTCTTGACCACTTCTCTAAAACCTAGTACTCCCACAATCTCTACCTGCTACTCTACTTCACTGCTACTCACTTTATACCAAAATTATAACATTTATTTATTTACCTGTTTATTGATTGTCTCCACTGGAATGTGAGCTTAGTGTTACAGCCCAGCTCTTAGAATAATGCTGATGCATAGTAGGTGTTCAGTAAATACTTGTTTAATGAATGAATATATTCATATTTTACCCTCTGGTACAAACACTTGGGAGAATGCTTTGGCATTGCCTTGCACAAATGAACATATGCACAGCTTGTCAATCAACAGTCTTACTCCTAGGTATGTACCTGTGGTAAAGCCTTTCATTTCTTTCCCAATATTCATTCTCTTCTTACACCATGGAAGTAGAATTTCTAGCTGGTCGTATACCTTCCCAGAATAAAGACTTTATTTCTCACCCTCCATTGCAGCTAGGCATGGCCACATCATTTCTGTCCAGTGGGATATAAGTAGAAATATTTGTGACATTTTCCAGGAAACTTCCTTAATGTGTGATTTGTGTGCTTTGTACCTGCTTTTTCATTCTTCCTTCATATCACTGGCTGAAATACAGAATGCCATCATCTTGGACTGTGAGAATGAGAGCCACACACTAGAAATGGCAGCACTATGAGCTAGAAGGAACCTGGGTCTCTGCGGACTTAGGAGAGCAGAACTACAATACTAGTCATGCACCACATCCACCCAGGCTTCACTTAAGTAAGAAATACATTTCTATCTGGTTTAACCCATTGCTATTTTGGGTTTCTATCACTCATGGCTGAAACCAAGCCTAACCGAAACAATACTTGGAGAAAATCTTGCATATGTACAAGAATATCCATAGCACAATTTTTCATTATAGAAAGAAGCAGGTAAATGCCTAAATCCATCAAAAATTGTATGGATAAATTTTTTTTCTGTAAAGTCATAAAATATACTTTGCAGTAATGAAAGTGATTAAACAACTATACAGCGTCAATACTGAATCTCCAAAACACATTATTAAGCATAATAAAATGACTCAGAAGAATGCATACAGTATGACATGAAGTATAATATAAAGTTTTAAAATATGCAAAACTATACGCTTTAGGGATACTATACACACATAGAAAGTACAAGTTTAAGAGAAAAAAGGAATGATTAACACAAAGTTCAGGAGGGTGACCATCTGCGTGGAGAAGGGGAAGTCCATCAGGCTGGGGCACACAGAGGACTTAAGAGGTCCTGGAATTTCTTTGAAACTCTGGGAGGGTACATGGAATGTGTGTTTTCTTATTAAACTAGACAAATACACATATGTTGTCTTTTGAATGTAGGATATATTTCTTAATAATTATCAAAAAGATTCTACTCTGTCCTCCAATGATGCCTATTGTCTTTTGCCTGTTCACCTTACCTCTGTTATAACAGTCTTAAAACACCTAGGAAAACCATTAAAGATTTAAGCAGATATATTCATAGCAAACATTCAATTCACTGGTTGATGATGACAGTAGTAAAGAGGAAAGTCTGAAAAGCAAATGAATACCTACATGCAGTGAGTAAAATTTTCATTTAACGTGAACATCTATCAATTACAACATAATCAAACTCTAGCTTTCTTTAACTTAATGCTAAAATCTCCTCCTAATAGAAAACAGAAATTTACTAGTTCAGCAAATATTCATTAAGTGCCCACTGTGTGTTCTTACACTGTTATTGGCACTGCAGATACCACTATGAGCAATATAGACATGTATGTACAACGAATCTAAAGTGCTTGACATGGTGCCTTCAGTGTCATCAGCACCAGTATTACTGGTGATATTACTATTAACGTTACTACTACTTATTAACCTGAAAGCCTTAAAGCTCTGAAGCAGTTTAGCATCAAAATCTCATTGAAGCAGCCTCTCCCACCTTCAAAGGTTTATCTCCGTAACACTGTGTTAGCCAGATTAAGCTTGTTTAATTATACAAAATCACCCCCAACCAAGAACTTAGTGGCTTTAAGCAAGAGTCTATTTCTTGTTCATATCCATCTTGCTTGAGTCTGGGCTGCTTTTCAGTGCAATTTTCGTCCATGTGCAGGCTCAGAATTTCAGGTATTTTGTGTATGTGATACTGGATGTCAAGACTTGCTCTCACAATCACTGCTGCAGAGGAAGTGTAGCTTGAGAGTCTTCAATCATCTTTGTTGGCTAAAGCAAATTATATGACTCCTTCTAACTTCAAGAAGGACAATTTTCCTGTGGGTTTGGAAGGAGTGGGTACCAAATACCTGAAAATGGTGGCATGGCCATAGGTAGTCGAATAAAAGTAGACACTACAAAGTGTTCTTATGTACTACCTCCTCCACCTCTGTGTAAGTTCCAAGCAGCCTTACAAAGAAGTTATTATTATTTCATTTCTCTAGATGAGAAAGCACATCTCGCTTGCCTAAGATGGCTTTTGCTATAAGGGGCAGAGAAAGAAATCAAGTCCTGCACTTGACAATAGCAGTGTTTTATTGTCCCTTTCACAACTCACATAGAAGAGTGAATCGTGAACATAATTCATGCTCTGCTTTTAAGCTCCCAAACATTAACATAATAAGAGTCATACATCTTATGCCTGGAGATGTTCATTATTCAGAGCAATCATCATCAGCTACAATTGGCTACACCATACATATTGCATACTTCAGTATATAGAGGAACATTATTCAACTGATTTATCAGTGCTACTCTCCTCCCAAATTCTTCTTTCAAAAGTTTTTAAATGCTGAGATTGCAACCTGCTTTAATAACATCCATGGTACTGTCCCTCCTAGTTCAACTATTCACTAATGGACAACCATTAGTAGTGGCAGCAGGCTGAATAATGGCACCCACAAAGATGTCCATGTTCTAATACCCAGGAACCTATGAAAAACGGATTTTGCAGATGCGATTAAGCATCTTAACTTGGGGAGATTATTCTGGATTATCTGGGTAGGTCCAATGTAATCACAACGGTCCCTATAAGAGAGAGGAAGGAGGGCCACAGTGAGAAAAAGGAGATGTAATGACAGAATACATTTTAGAGATGGAGGAAGGGCCCATGAGTCAAGGAGTAGAGGCAGCCTTTCAAAGATGGAAAAGTCAAGGAAACTGATTCTCCCCTGGAGCCTCCAAAAGGAATACAGTCCTACCACCACCTTGATTTAGATCCATAGGACTTATTTCAGACTACAAACCTCCAGAACTCTCAGAAATTCGTGGTGTTTTTAGCCACTAAGTTTGTGGTAATTTGACATAGCAGCAATAGGAAACTAATACTGTAGGCAAACAGAAATGCAGCATCCTGGAGTTATGCTTCATTCACGGCTCTCCTTAGGAGATCACTTATTTCTTCTCCCCATACTGGTTTCCTTTAAAACTTTCTTATTTGTTCCCTTTCATGACTGATGAATCCTCCTTTATACTTCATATTACCTATTAAAACACAGAACTTGGGGATTAAAAAATACTTTAAACTCATGTTAGAAATAAAAGTAGGATGCCTCCTCTAACCTGGTTTGGAAGCAGATAGGGTATAAAATTTAAGTTAGAGGAAGAAACAAGTTTAAAAAAAAGTCACACGGGCTTGGGAATCAGATATGAGCTTGATTAAAAGCACTACCAGGCAACGGCAGTGTGTGCTCAGGTGCTGTGGACTGAATGCATTCCCCCCAAATTCATATGTTGAAGCCCTAATCCCCTTTGTAATGGTATTTGAAGGTGGTGCCATTGGGAGGTAATTTGGGTTAGATGAGGGTCATGATGGTGGGCTCTCATGAGAGTATAAATGTCCTTATAAAAAAGGAAGAAAAATGAGATCTCTCTCTCTCTGCCATGTGAGGACAAAGCAAGAAGATAGCCATCTGCAAACCAGAAAGAAAGCTCTCACTGACACTGAATCTCCAGGTACCTGGATCTTGGACTTTCCAGGCCTCCAGAACTGTGAGAAATAAATTGTTGTTTAAGCCCCCAGTCTATAGTATTTGGTTATAGCAGCCCAAACTGAATAAGACATTGGGCAAGTTACTTAACCTGAGTACATATTAGTTTTTTATATGTAAAATTGAAAATAGTACCTTTGTTCTCAAAAGTCTGTGTGAGAATTAAATGTTGCATAGAGTAACTTAGCACTCATGTATAGAAAAAAATAGCACATTGCCTGGGGGTTATGGGCAAAATTGTCTCACTCCCTTCCCCATGCCACATTCACATGTTGAAGTCCCAACCCCCAAAACCTCAAAATGTGACTGTGTTTGGAGAGAGGGTCTTAAAGAAGTAATTAAGGTAAAATGAGATCAGCAGTGTGGGACCTATTCCAATATGATTGGTGTCCTTATTAATAGAGGAGATTAGGACACAGAGGTACAGAAGGAAGGCCATGTAAAGACACAGGGAGAAGACAAATACCTATAAGCCAAGGAGAGAGGCTTCAGAAGAGACTGAACCTGCTGACACTATGATCTTGGACTTCTGGCCTCCAGAATAGTAAAATAAATTTCTGTTGTTTAAGCCACCCAGACTGTGATACTTCGTTATAGTAGCCTTAACAATATTTCCAGTATATCTGGAATCTGGTAGAAAAGGACTGAAATAAAATGTTGACTATTCATTTTAATTATTCTGATGGTAGACTTCACTTCCACTCCATTGCAACCATTCACTTTTTTTTTTTTTTTTTCTTTTTTCTTTTTTTTTTTTTTCTTTTTGCGGTATGCGGGCCTCTCACTGTTGTGGCCTCTCCCGTTGCGGAGCACAGGCTCCGGATGCGCAGGCCCAGCGGCCATGGCTCACGGGCCCAGCCGCTCCGCGGCATATGGGATCCTCCCAGACCGGGGCACGAACCCGTATCCCCTGCATCGGCAGGCGGACTCTCAACCACTGCGCCACCAGGGAGGCCCAACCATTCACTTTTGTATTGGGTTGGCCAAAAAAGTTCGTTTGGGATTCTCCATAAGATGTTACAGAAAATCCCAAACGAACTTTTTTGGCCAACCAATACTTGTCACTATTTGAAACCATTTTACCTCCAAAATCTTAAATTATGGGAATCCCTTTCTCTAATCACAAGATGTAGCCCTCTATCCCCTTTTAACTACTAGTCTTATAGTTTGTCCTCATTGAGGACTCAACCTCTCCACAAGATGGGAAGATCCAAGATGTCAGCATCCACCTGGATCCATCTTCTTCCCTACCCAGTTTGGACCCAATGGTCAAGGAAAACTTGTATTTTTACCAATTCTTCTGGATAACTCATTCTCTTTACCCCTTGCAATTTGTCCCCAACTTAAGATAAATTCAACCATTTGCTTTTTTTGGTACTGTTCCCAGATTGTCAGATAATGCTTAAGAAAATCTTACTACCATGTATCTTGATGCCACATCTGTTTATGGAATGTTGAATACACAACACTGTTCTAGGTTAAGCTGTCACAAAGGACAGTTGTGAAAGGACAACCACCCTTTGTGACAGCTATTCTCACTTTATAGCTAAGAATAATCTCTATGTTTAATAACTACCTACTAAGAAAAGTCCATAAAACTGGAACAAATAAACCTAAAATTTGTACAGATTCACAAAAGACCCAAAATACCCAAAGCAATCTTAAGAAAGAACTATATTACAAACTAGAGTAATCAAAATAGTATGGTACTGGCACAAAAACAGACATATTGGTCAACTGAACAGCATAGAGGACCCAGAAGTAAACCCATGCTTAGATGGTCAATTAATTTACAACAAAGGAGCCAAGAATATATGGGAAAAGACAGATTCTTCAATAAATAGTGTTGGGAAAACTGGACAGCTACATTCAAAAGAATGAAACTGGACCACATTCTTACACTATGTACAAAAATAAACCCAAAATGGATTAAAAATGTTAAGTATAAGACCTGAAACCATAAAACTCCCAGAAGATAACATAGGCATTAAGCTCTTTGTCATCAGTCTTAGCAATATTTTTTTGAACATGTCTCCTCAGGCAAGGGAAACAAAAGGAAAAAAACAGAGTACATCAAAATTATAAAGCTTTTGCACAGTGAAGAAAATCATCAAGAAAACAAAAAGTCAATGTACTGAATGGGAGAAGATATTTGCAAATGATATATCCAATAAGGGGTTTATATCTAAAATACATAAAGAACTCACACAATTCAACATCAAAAATACAAACAATCTGATTAAAAAATGGCAGAGGACCTGAATAGACATATTTCCAAAGAAGACATATAGATGACCAACAGATACATGAAAAATGCTTGACATCACTAATCATCAAGGAAATGCAAATCAAAACCACAATGAGATATCACTTCACAGCTGTCAGAATGGCTATTATCAAAAAGACAACAAATTACAAGTGCTGGCGAGGATGTGATGGAAAGGGAACCCTTGTACACTGTGGGTGGGAATGTAAATTTGTTCAGCCACTATGGAAAATGGTATGGAGATTCCTCAAAAAACTGAAAGTAGAAGTACCATATGAATCCCACTACTGGGCATATAACCTGAGAAAACCATAATTCAAAAAGAGTCATGTACCACAATGTTCACTGCAGCACTATTTACAATAGCCAGGACATGGAAACAACCTAAATGTCCATCGATAGACGAATGGATAAAGAAGATGTGGCACATATATACAATGAAATATTAGTCAGCCATACAAAGGAATGAAACTGAGTTATTTGTAGCGTGGTGGATGGACACAGAGTCTGTCATACAGAGTGAAGTAAGTCAGAAAGAGAAGAACAAATACCGTATGCTAACACATATATATGGAATCCAGAAAAACGGTACTGATGAACCTAGTGGTAGCACAGGAATAAAGATGCAGACGTTGAGAACGGACTTGAGGACACGGGGGGAATGGGAGGCTGGGACGTAGTGAGAGAATAGCACTGACATATATACACTACTAAATGTAAAATAGATAGCTAGTGGGAAGCTGCTGCATAGCACAGGGAGATCAGGTCGGCGCTTTGTGATGACCTAGAGGGGTGGGGTAGGGAGGGTGGGAGGGAGGCTCAAGAAGGAGGGGATATGGGGATATATGTATGCATATAGCAGATTCATTTTATTGTACAGCAGAAAGTAACACAACATTGTAAAGCAATTATACTCCAATAAAGATGTATTAAAAAAAAGAAGTACGGTATGATCCAACAATTCTACCTCTGAGTATTTGTCTGAAGGAAACAAAGACACTAGTTTGAAAAAGATATATACACCCCTATATCCATTGCAGCATTATTTACAATACAAGTAATGGAAGCAACCTAACTGTCCTTTGATAGATGAATGGATAAAGAAGATGTGTTTTACACACACACACACACACACACACACACACAAAATGGAATGGGATATTACTCAGCCATTAAAAAATAATGAAGTCTTGCCACTGTGACAACACTGATGGACTTAGAAGATATTATGCAAAGTGAAATAAGTCAGAGAAAGTACTGATGACTTCACTTACATGTGCAATCTAACAAACGAAACAAACAAACAAAACAAAATACAGGCAGACATAGATACAGAGAACAAGCAGGTGGTTGCCGAAAGGGAGGGGGGAGGGAGTATGGGGGGAATAGGTGAAGGGGATTAAGAGTTTCAAACCTCCAGTTATATGATAAACAAATCATGAGAATGTAATGTACAGCATAGGGAATATAGTCAGTAACATTGTAATAACTTTATACGGTTTTAGATGGTTATTAGAATTATCGTGGTGATAAATTTATAATGTACATAAACGTCAAACCACTATGTTGTATACCTGAAACTAATATCGTATTGTATATCAACAAAACTTCAATTAAAAAGGAAAGAAAATCTGTAGAAGGCCAAATACTGGTGTGATTTGGTAACCTAACTATGTTAGGATCAATATATCTCTGATTCTCTTGATCTTTCCCTCTTCTTGTTACCTCATGGTTATAAGATGGCTGCTGATGTTCCAGAATTTATTTCCATGTTCATTGCAATAAGAAGGGGAAATCTTTTACCTGACACCATCTCTTTTTTTTTTTTTTTTTTTTTTTTTTTTTTCTTTTTGCGGTATGCGGGCCTCTCACTGTTGTGGCCTCTCCCGTTGCGGAGCACAGGCTCCGGATGCGCAGGCCCAGCGGCCATGGCTCACGGGCCCAGCCGCTCCGCGGCATATGGGATCCTCCCAGACCGGGGCACGAACCCGTATCCCCTGCATCGGCAGGCGGACTCTCAACCACTGCGCCACCAGGGAGGCCCAACCATTCACTTTTGTATTGGGTTGGCCAAAAAAGTTCGTTTGGGATTCTCCATAAGATGTTACAGAAAATCCCAAACGAACTTTTTTGGCCAACCAATACTTGTCACTATTTGAAACCATTTTACCTCCAAAATCTTAAATTATGGGAATCCCTTTCTCTAATCACAAGATGTAGCCCTCTATCCCCTTTTAACTACTAGTCTTATAGTTTGTCCTCATTGAGGACTCAACCTCTCCACAAGATGGGAAGATCCAAGATGTCAGCATCCACCTGGATCCATCTTCTTCCCTACCCAGTTTGGACCCAATGGTCAAGGAAAACTTGTATTTTTACCAATTCTTCTGGATAACTCATTCTCTTTACCCCTTGCAATTTGTCCCCAACTTAAGATAAATTCAACCATTTGCTTTTTTTGGTACTGTTCCCAGATTGTCAGATAATGCTTAAGAAAATCTTACTACCATGTATCTTGATGCCACATCTGTTTATGGAATGTTGAATACACAACACTGTTCTAGGTTAAGCTGTCACAAAGGACAGTTGTGAAAGGACAACCACCCTTTGTGACAGCTATTCTCACTTTATAGCTAAGAATAATCTCTATGTTTAATAACTACCTACTAAGAAAAGTCCATAAAACTGGAACAAATAAACCTAAAATTTGTACAGATTCACAAAAGACCCAAAATACCCAAAGCAATCTTAAGAAAGAACTATATTACAAACTAGAGTAATCAAAATAGTATGGTACTGGCACAAAAACAGACATATTGGTCAACTGAACAGCATAGAGGACCCAGAAGTAAACCCATGCTTAGATGGTCAATTAATTTACAACAAAGGAGCCAAGAATATATGGGAAAAGACAGATTCTTCAATAAATAGTGTTGGGAAAACTGGACAGCTACATTCAAAAGAATGAAACTGGACCACATTCTTACACTATGTACAAAAATAAACCCAAAATGGATTAAAAATGTTAAGTATAAGACCTGAAACCATAAAACTCCCAGAAGATAACATAGGCATTAAGCTCTTTGTCATCAGTCTTAGCAATATTTTTTTGAACATGTCTCCTCAGGCAAGGGAAACAAAAGGAAAAAAACAGAGTACATCAAAATTATAAAGCTTTTGCACAGTGAAGAAAATCATCAAGAAAACAAAAAGTCAATGTACTGAATGGGAGAAGATATTTGCAAATGATATATCCAATAAGGGGTTTATATCTAAAATACATAAAGAACTCACACAATTCAACATCAAAAATACAAACAATCTGATTAAAAAATGGCAGAGGACCTGAATAGACATATTTCCAAAGAAGACATATAGATGACCAACAGATACATGAAAAATGCTTGACATCACTAATCATCAAGGAAATGCAAATCAAAACCACAATGAGATATCACTTCACAGCTGTCAGAATGGCTATTATCAAAAAGACAACAA
The DNA here is from genome assembly GCF_964165515.1 of Mesoplodon bidens. Taxonomy (NCBI): domain Eukaryota; kingdom Metazoa; phylum Chordata; class Mammalia; order Artiodactyla; family Ziphiidae; genus Mesoplodon; species Mesoplodon bidens. The sequence goes on along the minus strand of NC_138177.1, from coordinate 127,896,323 downwards.
ATTACAAGTGCTGGCGAGGATGTGATGGAAAGGGAACCCTTGTACACTGTGGGTGGGAATGTAAATTTGTTCAGCCACTATGGAAAATGGTATGGAGATTCCTCAAAAAACTGAAAGTAGAAGTACCATATGAATCCCACTACTGGGCATATAACCTGAGAAAACCATAATTCAAAAAGAGTCATGTACCACAATGTTCACTGCAGCACTATTTACAATAGCCAGGACATGGAAACAACCTAAATGTCCATCGATAGACGAATGGATAAAGAAGATGTGGCACATATATACAATGAAATATTAGTCAGCCATACAAAGGAATGAAACTGAGTTATTTGTAGCGTGGTGGATGGACACAGAGTCTGTCATACAGAGTGAAGTAAGTCAGAAAGAGAAGAACAAATACCGTATGCTAACACATATATATGGAATCCAGAAAAACGGTACTGATGAACCTAGTGGTAGCACAGGAATAAAGATGCAGACGTTGAGAACGGACTTGAGGACACGGGGGGAATGGGAGGCTGGGACGTAGTGAGAGAATAGCACTGACATATATACACTACTAAATGTAAAATAGATAGCTAGTGGGAAGCTGCTGCATAGCACAGGGAGATCAGGTCGGCGCTTTGTGATGACCTAGAGGGGTGGGGTAGGGAGGGTGGGAGGGAGGCTCAAGAAGGAGGGGATATGGGGATATATGTATGCATATAGCAGATTCATTTTATTGTACAGCAGAAAGTAACACAACATTGTAAAGCAATTATACTCCAATAAAGATGTATTAAAAAAAAGAAGTACGGTATGATCCAACAATTCTACCTCTGAGTATTTGTCTGAAGGAAACAAAGACACTAGTTTGAAAAAGATATATACACCCCTATATCCATTGCAGCATTATTTACAATACAAGTAATGGAAGCAACCTAACTGTCCTTTGATAGATGAATGGATAAAGAAGATGTGTTTTACACACACACACACACACACACACACACACAAAATGGAATGGGATATTACTCAGCCATTAAAAAATAATGAAGTCTTGCCACTGTGACAACACTGATGGACTTAGAAGATATTATGCAAAGTGAAATAAGTCAGAGAAAGTACTGATGACTTCACTTACATGTGCAATCTAACAAACGAAACAAACAAACAAAACAAAATACAGGCAGACATAGATACAGAGAACAAGCAGGTGGTTGCCGAAAGGGAGGGGGGAGGGAGTATGGGGGGAATAGGTGAAGGGGATTAAGAGTTTCAAACCTCCAGTTATATGATAAACAAATCATGAGAATGTAATGTACAGCATAGGGAATATAGTCAGTAACATTGTAATAACTTTATACGGTTTTAGATGGTTATTAGAATTATCGTGGTGATAAATTTATAATGTACATAAACGTCAAACCACTATGTTGTATACCTGAAACTAATATCGTATTGTATATCAACAAAACTTCAATTAAAAAGGAAAGAAAATCTGTAGAAGGCCAAATACTGGTGTGATTTGGTAACCTAACTATGTTAGGATCAATATATCTCTGATTCTCTTGATCTTTCCCTCTTCTTGTTACCTCATGGTTATAAGATGGCTGCTGATGTTCCAGAATTTATTTCCATGTTCATTGCAATAAGAAGGGGAAATCTTTTACCTGACACCATCTCTTTTTTTGTCTCACCAACTCAGTCTACCCTTAAATGTTAGGGTTTCTCCTGACTCCATTCTTGGTTCTCTTCTATTCTTGCCACACACATCACTCCATGTATGATCTCATCCCATGTCTTCTATGACCTGTCACACCATGCTGATGACAGAGCAATCTCCATTTCTGGCCTTATCCTCTTTCCTGAGCTCCAGCTCCTAAAATGCAATTGGATATCCACCAAGACTTTCAAAGGGAACATGATCAAAGAAGTTTCTTTGTCTTTCCCATACTACATCTGTTTTTTCATATTTTCCATTAATGGCATTGCCATCCTGCTATCCTCCTATGCTAGACCCTTCCATGGTCCCTCCTCAGCTCCCTGGTTCTCTCTGCCTCCCCTCCACCTCTCACCAATATCTAATAAGCAACAAATCCTGTCAGATCGCCCTCAGATAACTACAGTCTCTTCTCTACTCCTATTGTTCTGCTTTAGCAGAGGTCCATATCATTTCATCTCCCCCAAAGCCTTCCCTTTTGCCCACATGTGGTCAGGTGCTCTCTGGAGGCAGCCTCACCAGAGTGGCTGAGAGTACAGAGTTAGAGCCCCAGTTCACATCCTGGCTGTGCCACTCACCAGCCACATGACCTTGGGCAAGCTGTTTAACCTCTCTGGGCTTGAGTTTTCTCATCTGAGAAATGGAGATATTAATATTACTTACCTTTCAGGGCTATCATCATACAAATAAATAAATTAATGCATGCAAAGTATTTTGAAGATTGCCTGGCTCAAACACTATAAGTGTTGTTATTATCATTAAAAATCAGATATATGTATAAAGTGCTTAGCACAGTGCTGAGCTCATGGGGAGAGCTCCGTAAATGATAATTGCCATTATTTTTGTCAGCGCTCTGTCTTTCTAACGCTGCGTTCAGGGTCCTGTTGAAGCGCTTCTCACTGTGTTTTATAATTTCTCTCTTAACATCTGTCTCCTTCACTAGACTGTGTACTTCCCCCAAGCAAAACACAGATAGTGTTTTAGTTATCTGTGTGTGCAGCATTTAGCACAGTGCCTGGTACAAAGAACACCAAAGTATGTTTTCAAGTGGGTAAGAAAGAAAGGCAACAAACAGTCCAGTAGTTCCCAATGGTGTACAGGCTCCTTTGATCTAATTCTGCCTTTCCTTCGGGCCTCAGATATTCCCCACCTGGAACTCCTCCTAATGTCCTACCCTGACAGAGCTGGATGCTCCTCCCCTGTGTTTCCACAGCACACAGTGCCTAAGTCCTCCTATTGTTTTTTTAATTATCTGTTTACTCATTGACACCCTTGATAGATCGTCACCTCCTGCAGGGCATGAAAAGAGTCTTATTCAACACTAAATGCCCAGCCAGCGCACAGCATATTAACTGACACCTGGTACTCAATATATATCTGTTGAATAATGCATGCGTGAATTAATTCTTGCAACAATGCTACGAGAGAGGTACTAATATCATTCCTTTTAATATTTGAGGAAACTCAGAATTAGTGAGATGAAATACCTTCCCAAAGGCATAGAAACTGAAAATTAGGTTGAAGACATACAAAATATGGATATTAAATTTGTAAGCAAATATGTGTAGCTGCATTAGACAAAGTCCCAAAGTAACAGCGGCTGAAGCAAGGTAGACGTTTATCTCTGATGTAAGTCTGAGCGGGAATGGCAGCTCTGCTCCCACAAAATCAGCAGGGAGCTTGCTACCTTCCATTCCATGGCTCTGCCATTCCTGGGATGCTGTCCTGTTTGCGTGGTCCAAGATGGCTCACACTGTGCCTGCAGTTCAGGCAATGGGGAGAACTAGGATGGGGAGAGCCTCTGTCCTTAAAGGATACCATCTTGAACTTGCAAAGTTCACTGTCACTTTTGCAGACATGGCCACATCTAACTATTAAGGTGCCTGGGCTATGTGGTCTTTCTACTGAGCAGTCAAGGGCCCAACTTAAAACTCCATTCCTTTGAAGGACAGAAATGATGTTGGTAACCAGTGCTCTCTTCCACGGATATTAAAGCTCCCCTTTTCCTGGGTAGGGAGGAGATTATGGAAGAGAAAGGGAATGATACTAGAGATCTACTTCTTCTTTAAGGTAACATAACTTATTTTCAACATGTCAGTGGCATGATAAAAATAGGGGAGAGGGTACCACTCTAGATTAAAAGAAACTTAAGAGACATACAACCGAACGATATGTGTGGCCCTTTTTATAGAGTCTCATTCGAATAAAACTACCATATAAAGAACAATTGTGGAATTTGAAAATAGCCTGATACTATAAATATGATAACCAACTACGCGTTATGATGTCATACTTTGAGTAGTACAATGGTATTTTGGTTAATTTTTTTTTTTTAGAGATGTATATTCAAGCAGGTAGGCACGAAATGACATGATGTTAAACTACTTCAGCCAAAGAAGGGAGGGGGGAAAGATGAAACCATGTGACAAAGCCTTGATAATTACTTAATTATCTTACTTTGGGGTATATTAGAAATTTTTCAGAGTGAGAAAACTAAAACAAAAACAAAAAATAACCCCCATGCCTACTAGCACTGCCCCATCAACTGGAGATATTTCAGTCCAAAAATGGAGGTAATAAACAAAGGCGCTGTTTCTTTGAAAGTTCCAGGTCCTTGCAGAGCTCAGGGCATGGCAGGTAACATCAATACGTGTGTCCTTATGACTAAGCCTCTCTCCAAATGCTCCACTGGGGACTCAGGTTCTTCTTGTAGATTACACCAGCATTGACGTTTTAGAAAAGAAAAATAACGCCACGAAGTATTTAGTATGCTGGACCTGCTGCTGACTCACACGGAGAGAGAATTAGGAACATGCTGCTGCAGCCTGGGCCTCTCTCTGGGAGCTGCTCCCTCCTTTCCTCCTTAGAATATGGAAATTATCTAAAATCCGGAAGAAAAATCATATCATCTGAGGGAAAATTTGACCCACAGCAGGCCACAACTGCTGAGTTTTTCTTTCCAAAAGGATAGGCAGAAGTAATACTTATTTGTCTCTGTGCTATGCCACAATCAGCCAGGGTGCAAAGATGACATTTGTTGCCACTCTGTTTTGTGGGACCAGTGCTGGGAAATTTCAGGGCAGGCAGGGCAAAGTGGGTAACAATTTACATGCTGAAAAGGTCACCTGTAAGTGGCTCTCAGCCTCAGCAGCAGGGCTGATTTTCTCCTGATCACAGTGTTACTGGCTTTCAGAAAAAATTAGAACAAAGCAGCACTCTATTCTGTGTTGGTGATAAAAAGTTCCTTATACAGGCAGTGTCAGAGATACACTAGGACAGAATGTTTATGACGAATTAAGTGAATGCAGTTGCTCATGCATAGAAACTTATATACACCCATGTGAAGCCTGAAATATGTGTGCAAACCCGTGCATTAAATTTATTTCAACAGGCATGTCTTGAATACCAACTTGTGTAGGATACTGCCCCAAACACTGAGAAGGTAGAGCTGACCCTTACCCTCCGGGAACTGAATGTCATTATTCTTTGAAGGTCAATGTCACAGAATACCATAAAATTCAAGTTTACTTTTTCCCTAAGGGACACACTGTGCCGTGCCCCCCACCCAGTTCTGCTTGCTGCCATATACTACATCCCCCACTAATATACACATATTAACAGGTGATCCTGGCCAAGGTCAAAGGATCATCTGGAAGACTTCCCAAAACGGCTTTAACAGAAGACGGGGCCTGTGATCTGCTTCCTGAAAACAATGTTCTGTTGATCTAATATAACACACTATTCCTTCTCTTAGAGACCCACACTTCTCATTAGCACATCCTTCTCTCCCAGACTTCGCGATAAAGAAACCTATTTGACCTAGTGTTTCCCGGACTTACTTAACCTCAGAACCTTTTCATCAAATAACTCTTCTATATGTGTTTCATGGAACATATTTGGGGAAATGTCAATCCAGAGGCATCTTAAGCAGTTAGAATTGTTGACACTGCTCTGAAACTAAACAGAATAAGAACATGCCCAAGTGGGAACTTCTGTTTCAGCTTTGATTTTGACTTATTTAAAACTAAAATGTAAGAGACTGAAACTCTTCTAAGACCTTTTTTTAAAAATTATTTATTTATTTATTTATTTATTTTATACAGCAGGTTCTTATTAGTTATCTATTTTATACATATTAGAGTGTACATGTCAATCCCAATCTCCCAGTTCATCCCACCACTCCCCGCCCTGCCCTCACTTCCCCCCCGCCTTGGTGTCCATACGTTTGTTCTCTACATCTGTGTCTCTATTTCTGCCCTGCAAAACAGTTCATCTGTACCATTTTTCTAGATTCCACATTTATGCTTAATATACGGTATTTGTGTTTCTCTTTCTGACTTACTTCACTCTGTATGACAGTCTCTGTGTCCATCCACGTCTCTACAAATGACCCAATTTCATTTCTTTTTATGGCTGAGTAATATACCATTGTATATATGTACCAGATCTTCTTTATCCATTCATCTGTCAGCGGGCATTTAGGTTGCGTCCATGACCTGGCTATTGTAAATAGTGCTGCAATGAACACTGGGATGCATGTGCCTTTTTGAATTATGGTTTTCTCTGGGTATATGCCCAATAGTGGGATTGCTGGGTCATATGGTAATTCTATTTTTAGCTTTTTAAGGAACCTCCATACTGTTCTCCATAGTGGCTGTATCAATTTACATTCTCACCAACAGTGCAAGAGCGTTCCCTTTTTGCCACACCCTCTCCAACATTTGCTGTTTGTACGTATTTGGTGATGCCCATTCTAACTGGTATGAGGTGATACCTCACTGTAGTTTTGATTTGCATTTCTCTAATAATTAGTGATGTTGAGCAGCTTTTCATGTGCCTCTTGGCCATCTGTATGTCTTCCTTGGAGAAATGTCTATTTAGGTCTTCTGCCCATTTTTGGATTGGGTTTTTTTGATATTGAGCTCCATGAGCTGTTTATATATTTTGGAGATTAATCCTTTGTCCGTTGCTTCGTTTGCAAATATTTTCTCCCATTCTGAGTGTTGTCTTTTTGTCTTGCTTACAGTTTCCTTTGCTGTGCAAAAGCTTTTAAGTTTCATTAGGTCCCATTTGTTTATTTTTGTTTTTATTTCCATTACTCTAGGAGGTGGATCAAAAAAGATCTTGCTGTGATTTATGTCAAAGAGTATTCTTCCTATGTTTTCCTCTAAGAATTTTATAGTGTCTGGTCTTACATTTAGGTCTTTAATCCATTTTGAGTTTATTTTTTTGTATGGTGTTAGGGAGGGTTCTAATTTCATTCTTTTACATGTAGCTGTCAGTTTTCCCAGCACCACTCACTGAAGAGACTGCCTTTTCTCCATTGTATATCCTCGCCTCCTTTGTCATAGGTTAGTTGACCATAGGTGCGTGGGTTTATCTCTGGGCTTTCTATCCTGTTCCATTGATCTGTATTTCTGTTTTTGTGCCAGTACCATATTGTCTTGATTACTGTAGCTTTGTAGTATAGTCTGAAGTCAGGGAGTCTGATTCATCCAGCTCCGTTTTTTTCTCCTCAATATTGCTTTGGCTATTTGGGGTCTTCTGTGTCTCCATAAAAATTTTAAGATTTTTTGTGCTACTTCAGTAAAAAATGCCATTGGTAATTTGATAGGGATTGCATTGAATCTGCAGATTGCTTTGGGTAGTATAGTCATTTTCACAATATTGATTCTTCCAATCCAAGAACATAGTATATCTCTCCATCTGTTGGTATCATCTTTAATTTCTTTCATCAATGTCTTATACTTTACTGCATACAGGTCTTTTGTCTCCCTAGGTAGGTTTATACCTAGGTATTTTATTCTTTTTGTTGCATTGGTAAATGGGAGTGTTTCCTTAATTTCTCTTTCAGATTTTTCATCATTAGTGTATAGGAATGCCAGAGATTTCTGTGCATTAATTTTGTATCCTGCAACTTTACCAGATTCATTGATTAGCTCTAGTAGTTTTCTGGTGGCATCTTTAGGATTCTCTATGTATAGTATCATGTCATCTGCAAACAGTGACAGTTTTACCTCTTCTTTTCCAATTTGGATTCCTTTTATTTCTTTTTCTTCTCTGATTGCTGTGGCTAGGACTTCCAGAACTATGTTGAATAATAACGGTGAGAGTGGACATCCTTGTCTTGTTCCTGATCTTAGAGGAAATGCTTTCAGTTTTTCACCATTGAGAATGATGTTTGCTGTGGGTTTGTCATATATGGCCTTTAGTATGTTGAAGTAGGTTCCCTCTATGACCACTTTCTGGAGAGTTTTTATCATAAATCGGTGTTGAGTTTTGTCAAAAGCTTTTTCTGCATCTATTGAGATGATTATATGGTTTTTATTCTTCAATTTGTTAATATGGTGTATCACATTGATTGATTTGCATATATTGAAGAATCCTTGCATCCCTGGGATAAATCCCACTTGATCATGGTGTATGATCCTTTTAATGTGTTGTTGGATTCTGTTTGCTAGTATTTTGTTGAGGATTTTTCCATCTATATTCATCAGTGATATTGGTCTGTAATTTTCTTTTTTTTATAGTATCTCTGTCTGGTTTTGGTATCAGTGTGATGGGGGTCTCGTAGAATGAGTTTGAGAGTGTTCCTTCCTCTGAAAATTTTTGGAAGAGTTTGAGAAGGATGAGTGTTAGCTCTTTTCTAAATGTTTGATAGAATCCACCTGTGAAGCCATCTGGTCTTGGACTTTTGTTTGTTGGAATATTTTTAATCACAGTTTCAATTTCATTACTTGTGATTGGTCTGTTCATATTTTCTACTTCTTCCTGGTTCAGTCTTGGAAGATTGCATTTTTTAAAGAATTTGTCCATTTCTTCCAGGTTGTCCACTTTATTGGCATAGAGTTGCTTGCAGTAGTCTCTTAGGATGCTTTGTATTTCTGCAGTGTCCATTTTAACAGCCCCTTTTTCATTTCTAAGTTTATTGATTTGAGTCCTCTCCCTCTTTTTCTTGATGAGCCTGGCTAATGGTTTATCAATTTTTTTATATTCTCAAAGAATCAGCTTTTAGTTTTAGTGATCTTTGTTATTGTTTTCTGTTTCTATTTCATTTATTTCTCCTCTGATCTTTATGATTTCTTTCCTTCTAGTAACTTTGGATTTTGTTTGTTCTTCTTTTCTAGTTCCTTTAGGTGTAAGGTTAGATTGTTTATTTGAGATTTTTCTTGTTTCTTGAGGTAGGATTTTATTGCTATAAACTTCCCTCTTGGAACTGCTTTTGCTGAATCCCATAGGTTTTGGAACGTCATGATTTTGTTGTCATTTGTCTCTAGGTACCTTCTGATTTCCTCTTTGATTTTTTCAGTGATCTCTTGGTTATTTAGTAACACATTGTTTAGCCTCCATGTGTTTTGTGTTTTTTCCCTGTAATTCATTTCTAATCTCATAGCATTGTGATCAGAAACGGTGCCTGATATGATATCAGTTTTCTTAAATTTACCGAGGCTTGATTTGTGACCTAAGATGTGATCTCTCCTGGAGAATGTTCCGTGTGCACTTGAGAAGAAAGTGTAATTTGCTGTTTTTGGAAGGAATGTCCTATAAATATCAATTCAATCTCTCTGGTCTATTTTGTCATTTAAAGCTTGTGTTTCCTTATTAATTTTCTCTCTGGATGATCTGTCTATTAGTGTGAGTGAGATGTTAAAGTCACTCACTATTATTGTGTTACTGTCAATTTCCTCTTTTATGGCTCTTAGCATTTGCCTTATGTATTGAGGTGCTCCTATGTTGGGCGCATATATATTTATAATTGTTATATCTCTTCTTGGATTGACCCCTTGATCATTATGTAGTGTCCTTCCTTGTCTCTTATAACATTCTTTATTTTAACATCTATTTTGTCTGATATGAGTATTGCTATTCCAGGTTTCTTTTGATTTCCATTTCTATGGAATCTCTTTTTCCATTCCCTCACTTTCAGTCTGTATGTATCCGTGGGTCTGAAGTGGGTCTCTTGTAGACAGCATATATATGGGTCTTGTTTTTGTATCCATTCAGTGAGCCTGTGTCCTTTGGCTGGAGCATTTAATCCATTCACATTTAAGGTAATTATCGATATGTATGTTCCTATTACAATTTTCTTAATTGTTTTGGGTTTGTTTTTGTAGGTTCTTTTCTTCTCTTGTGTTTCCCACTTAGAGAAGTTCCTTTAGCATTTGTTGTAGAGCTGGTTTGGTGGTGCTGAATTCTCTTAGCTTTTGCTTGTCTGTAAAGATTTTGATTTCTCCATCAAAACTGAATGAGGCCCTTGCTGGGTAGAGTAATCTTGGTTGTAGGTTTTTCCGTTTCATCACTTTAAATATATTATTGTGCCACTCCCTGCTGGCTTACAGAGTTTCTGCTGAGAAATCAGCTGTTAAGCTAATGGGGATTCCCTTGTATGTTATTTGTCATTTTTCCCTTGTTGCTTTTAATAATTTTTCTTTGCTTTTAATTTTTGTCAATTTGATTACTATGTGTCTTGGTGTGTTTCTCCTTGGGTTTATCCTGCCTGGGACTCTGTGCTTCCTGGACTTGGGTGGCTATATCCTTTCCCCTGTTAGGGAATTTTTCAACTATAACCTCTTCAAATATTTTCTTGGGTCCTTTCTCTCTCTCTTTTCCTTCTGGGACCCCCTATAGTGTGAATATTGGTACATTTAATGTTGTCCCAGATGTCTCTTAGGCTGTCTTTATTCTTTTTTCTTTAATCTGTTCCATGGCAGTGAATTCCACCATTCTGTCTTCCAGGTCACTTATCAGTTCTTCTGCCTCAGTTATTCTGCTATTGATTCCTTCTAGTATATTTTTCATTTCAGTTACTGTATTGTTCATCTCTGTCTGTTTGTTCTTTAATTCTTCTAGGTCTTTGTTAAACATTTCTCGCATCTTCTTGATCTTGGCCTCCATTCTTTTTCCAAGGTCCTGGATCATCTTCACTATCATTATTCTGAACTCCTTTTCTGTATGGTTGCCTATCTCCACTTCATTTAGTTGTTTTCCTGGAGTTTTATCTTGTTCTTTCATCTGGTACTTAGTCCTCTGCCTTTTCATTTTGTCTATCTTTCTGTGAATGTGGTTTTCATTCCACAGGCAGCAGGATTGTAGTTCTTTTTTGCTTCTGCACTCTGCCCTCTCTTCTAAGACCTTTTTAACAGGCTTCTTGTTAATTACCTTTTTCAATTTTTCAAGTTAAAGACAATCTTATTCTTGGTTTATCTGAAGCACTCTTTGAAACTGAATTGAATGTTATTGAAAGCTGAGAAACATGCCAAGCGGGACCACTGCATAGCACCATTCCTTGGAGGTGGGGGAGGCAGTGCAGTGGTTGTGCTCACTCTTCACGTGGTCACAATGTGAATGGGCTCCCTGGGTTTGTGTGACACAGACCACCTGAAGAAGTCCTGCATTTGGGAAGACTGTGATTGTGAGTGCAGGGAATCTGATTTATTCACCTTTGCATCCCTGGTGTGTAATTCAGTGTCTGGTAAATAGTAGGTACTTGATAATGAATGAATAGATGAATGACTAGTCTAACTTCAGGTACCAGGCTCACTCAGTATTTGTACTTCAGGGAAACCAAGAGGCAAACTTAAGTAAAGACAGGCTATAGTTGACAACCAGCAATCACAGTAGTCATCACTTACAATGCAGGCCTGAGGCAGGAATTGGGCTCCCAACAGAAACGTAGAAGCCAAGTGTACTCCTCTAGGCTAATCCTAAAGTTATTCTTAACTTTTCAGATGAAGGGGTTCAGTCAAGGAAGATATGCAGAGCTGGTTCCATGGAACAAAGCTCATGACCAGTGCATGGATGACATTCCAGCTAACTCTAACTAAGAAATTAAGAGAATGGGGATGGGGCAGAGGAAGGAGGGGAGATCAAAGGCTGCAGAGACCCTGAGAGGAAACTTCTGACCATTTGAACATGGGTCTCTCTTCAGAGTAATATTTCCTGCAAGGTTCAGAGGGGTAGAAAGAGAAGCACAAATTGATTTTTATCTTGGAACATCCAACCAAGGTACTGAGGCATCATGCTGGTCAGTGACTTGAAAAACTAAACTTGATTCTTCTAGAGTCACAGAATATCACAGTTGAGGTGTACCAGTGATGTATGATGTGTACTTTAGAGACCATTTATTACGATCTTCTTTTTATGATGAAGAAGTTGAGACCAAATAAATGAAGTGGGTTTTTTAGACCTCTGTCTAACAGTTCATGGCCTCACTAGAACTAGAAAACTTTTCCTAGTTTCACTTTTTCCTTAGCTTTCTGCTCATATGACATCATCTCATCATATAGGGATGTCAAAAATTCCAGCTACAAAGCCCTGATGGTAGATGATGCTAGGAAGATCACAGTCAGATAATAAATTTATACAATGCTGAGGGATTTAGACAGTGGGTTGAGAGTGGGAAACCACTGAAACTTCTAAGCATGGAAATAATATGATTCATTTTTCTAAAAAGTTTAAGAGTGGAAAAAGCTATATAATGCAAACACTAACCACAAGAAAGCAGAGTGGCTATAGCAACATAAGGCAATTGTAAGTGGAGTAGATTTAACAGATTCAAACCCAGAGCATCTGGCATGCCACTCCAGTATTGGAGTTGTTAAGGGAAATAATTCAATATAAATTTCGTGCCAACCCAGTGAATCCTAAGCATTAAACCAGACTGTGATGCATATCACAGACAATCTGCTAAGGAAATTGCCAAGAGAAAGAAATCTCACTCTTTTATATAGCCAGGCAGATACAATTCACTACATTCATGTTTAATTGTCTTTACCAAAAGGAAAAATAAAACTTCCATAATTATGAGAAACAAAAAGTTACATCATGGAGCCAAGCATAAGCTTAAACTCCCACAGATGCAGACACCACCCTCCTTGATGTTCAGAGATAGATCTGAGGCCTCCAAGGAAGACATTCTTGGGATGCAAAACTGGCAAGTGGCTTATTTAACTTTTAGAAAGATTTGCATACATCTCAAAGAAACAGAGAAAGCATTTACAATAGTATCAAGTTTTTCTAAAGAAAATGTTAAATTGAGAGGAAGGGGGAAAGTTCTCTTTTTCTGTTGCCTAGAGGGGAATTTTTTTAATTTAAGTATTTTTTTAAATTTTATTTACTCTTACAGAGTTTCTTCTCTTGGATTGTATCACAGTTTCAAGATCTTTTAGGGTGCTGTATTAGTTTCTTAAGGCTGCCTTCATAAAGTGCCACAAACTGGGTGGCTTAAAACAATAAAAACCTATTCACTCACAGTAGCTCTGGAGGGTAGAAGTCCAAAATCAAGGTGTTGTCAGGGCCATACTCCCTTTGAAGTTTCTAGGGGAGGATCCTTCCTGGCCTCTTCTAGCTCTGAGTAGCCCTAGGCTTTCTTTAGCTTGTGGCAGCGTAACTCCAAACTCCACTTCTGTCTTCCCTCTGTGTCTGTGTCTCCTTCTCTCTTAGAAGGATGCCAGACATACTGGATTAGGCCCACTGTAATCCAGTATGACCTCATTTTAACTTGATCACTTCTGCAAAAATGCTATTTCCTAATAACATCACATCCACATGTACTGAAGATTAGGATTTCGATATATCTTTGTAGGGGACGCAGTTCAGCCCATAATGGGGGCCAATATGTTCGTACCTAATGAGGCCTGGGGAGTGTAGAATGGTGTCTTGTTCTCCCCGGAGGCCAATGAAACTTCACCACCCCCTTCAGATTCAGCAACACTCTTCCATGCCATGCTTGGGACACAGGGATTTTTCTGGAACAATCTAGGGTCCAGAAGGCACCACTCATTTTGCAGGTCTCTCCTCTTCACCTCTGTAGCATTCCAAGCAGCACAGGCAGTGGCCCTCTCCTCTGTGGCTCTGACACATCGTCTGGGACTCCCTTTATTCTAAGATTCATAGACTTCTCTTCCCTCATCTTCCTCTTCTGTTCAGCCCGGCATATCTCTGGAGGATAGACTTCTCCCTCCGTGACCCCCCATGAAAAATGGACTATCCTAGGGAGACATTTTGAGGGTTGTCTTGCCTTCAGTCCTGCCAGAATCCTCCCCCTTTCCAGAGGCAACTGTCACAGAGTTTGCTACCTACTTCAACATCAGGATACAGAGGGAGATATCCACGATAGATTAAGACATCAAAACTGCACCCCAGTTGCAAAAGAATTGAGGTATTGAGTAAAAAGAGACTGCCCTCATTTAACAGAAAGTTAAAAACAAAAAACAAACAAAAAAAAAACAACAGCAAAAGGGTAATTGATCTCTCTCACATAGAGATACACTCTTTTCTTCTTGCCCCTAATCACTGTGAGTTGATATTGCCTTTGGATATACAGTATGGAGAACTGGTTAATTCACCATTTCTTCCCCACCACTTCCTTTCTTCCTCTTCATGAGGAACATTATTTCTGTGTTTTTTTTGCGGGGGGGGGCATTTGCTGCTTACAAACCAGTTTGTTTCATCACCAGCCACCTCCTTCTCACACAAACACGTACATCTCCTTTACCCAGATCCTTTTCTGTCTCTTACCTCATTATATCATGAAATGCTCTCTCTCCAGACTTGTCATGAGTGCAAAAATAGCCCTAATTGCAAATGATGGGCATAAGGATACTCTAATGATACACTTATAACTAAAGAGAAAAGAGAGCCATAAGTGTTCCGGGAAAATGAAGACATTATAATAACGGTGCCATCACTTGCAAAGTCCTTCAAAGTCCTCAGAAGTCTCCTTCAGAATCTCCCAGAAAGTTTCTGTCTACCTCTCCATCTTTCTCTCATCATGCCTGTCCCACTTCAAGTAGCATTGTACAAGATAAGTAAATTCAAGTATTCCTCCATACCATTTGATCTCTGGGAAGGACTTCAGAGATATTTTGTACTGAGGAAATTAAGACTTAGAGAAGAAAAGTTACTTGCTGAAGAACACGTGGCTTGCAGATGAAGGGTAATAGGAATATGCCACCCCAAAATATACCACCTTGACACCAGAAATACAGCTACACGTGGAACAACTCCTACAGAACACCTACTGAATGCTGGCAGAAGACCCCAGACCTCCCAAAAGGCAAGAAACTCCCCACATACCTGGGTAGGGCAAAGCGGAGAGATTCCCGCACAGAGGATCGGTGCCGAGCGGCACTCACCCGCCCGAGAGGCTTGTCTGCTCGCCCGCCAGGGCGGGCGGCGCTGGAAGCTGAGGCTCGGGCTTCGGTCAGAGCGCAGGGAAAGGACTGGGGCTGGCGGCGAGAACTCAGCCTGAAGGGGGCTAATGTGCCACAGCTAGCCGGCAGGGAGTCCGGGAAAACTCTGGAGCTGCCGAAGAGGCAAGAGACTTTTTCTTCCCTCTTGGTTTCCTGGTGCGCGAGGAGAGGGGATTAAGAGCGCTGCTTAAAGGGGCTCCACAGACGGGCGCGAGTCACGACTGAAAGCGCGGAGCCCAGTGACGGGCGTGGGACGCTGGGGCTGCTGCTGCCGCCGCCAAGAAGCCTGTGTGCGAGCGCAGGTCACTGTCCACACCGCCCTTCCGGGAGCCTGTGCAGCCCGCCACTGCCGGGGTCCCGGGATCCAGGGGCGGCTTCCCTGGGAGAACGCACGGCGCGCCTCGGGCTGGTGCAACGTCACGCCGAACTCTGCCGCTGCAGGCTCGCCCCGCACTCCGTGCCCCTCCCTCCCGCCCGGCCTGAGTGAGCCAGAGTCCCCGAAGAGGCTGCTCCTTTAACCCTGTCCTGTCTGAGCGAAGAACAGACGCCCTCCGGCGACCTACACTCAGAGGCGGGGCCAAATCCAAAGCTGAGACCCAGGAGCTGTGAGAACAAAGAAGAGAAAGGGAAACCTCTCCCAGCAGCCTCAGAAGCAGCGGATTAAAGCTCCACAATCAACTTGATGTACCCTGCATCTGTGGAATACATGAATAGACAACAAATCATCCCAAATTGAGGAGCCAGGAGTCAGTGCTGTGCCTCTGAGGTGGGAGAGCCAACTTCAGGACACTGGTCCACAAGAGACCTCCCAGCTCCACATAATATCAAACGGCGAAAATCTTCCAGAGATCTCCATCTCAACACCAGCACCCAGCTTCACTCAACGACCAGCAAGCTACAGTGCTGGACACCCTATGCCAAACAACTAGCAAGACAGAAACACAACGCCACCCATTAGCAGAGAGGTGGCCTAAAATCATAAAAAGTCCGCAGACACCCCAAAACACACCACCAGACGTGGACCTGCCCACCAGAAAGACAAGATCCAGCCTCATTCACCAGAACACAGGCACTAGTACCTTCCACCAGGAAGCCTACACAACCCACTAAACCAACCTTAGCCACTGGGGACAGACACCAAAAACAACGGGAACTACGAACCTGCAGCCTGCAAAAAGGAGACCCCAAACACAGTAACAAGCAAAATGAGAAGACAGAAAAACACACAGCAGGAGAAGGAACAAGATAAAAACCCACCAGACCTAACAAATGAAGACGTAATAGGCAGTCTACCTGAAAAAGAATTCAGAATAATGATGGTAAAGATGATCCAAGATTCTATTTCCCAGATCCAAAATCTTGGAAATACAATAGACAAAATGCAAGAAACAGTTAACAAGGACCTAGAAGAACTAAAGATGAATCAAGCATCGATTAAAAACACAATACATGAAATAAAAAATACTCTAGATGGGATCAATAGCAGAATAACTGAGGCAGAAGAACGGATAAGTGAGGTGGAAGATAAAATAGTGGAAATAACTGCTGCAGAGCAAAATAAAGAAAAAAGAATGAAAAGAACAGAGGACAGTCTCAGAGACCTCTGAGACAACATTAAACGCACCAACATTCGAATTATAGGGGTTCCAGAAGAAGAGAAAAAGAAAGGGACTGAGAAAATATTTGAAGAGATTATAGTTGAAAACTTCCCTAATATGGGAAAGGAAATAGTTAATCAAGTCCAGGAAGCACAGAGAGTCCCGTACAGAATAAATCCAAGGAGAAATACGCCAAGACACATATTAATCAAACTGTCAAAAATTCAACACAAAGAAATCATATTAAAAGCAGCAAGGCAAAACCAACAAATAACACACAAGGGAATCCCCATCAGGATAACAGCTGATCTATCAGCAGAAACTCTACAAGCCAGAAGGGAGTGGCAGGACATAATTAAAGTGATGAAGGAGAAAAACCTGCAACCAAGATTACTCTACCCAGCAAGGATCTCATTCAGATTTGATGGAGAAATTAAAACGTTTACAGACAAGCAAAAGCTGAGAGAGTTCAGCACCACCAAACCAGCTTTACAACAAATGCTAAAGGAACTTCTCTAGGCAAGAAACACAACAGAAGGAAAAGACCTACAATAACGAACCCAAAACAATTAAGAAAATGGGAATAGGAACATACATATCGATAATTACCTTAAATGTAAATGGACTAAATGCTCCCACCAAAAGACACAGATTGGCTGAATGGATACAAAAACAAGACCCATATATATGCTGTCTACAAGAGACCCACTTCAGACCTAGAGACACATACAGACTGAAAGTAAGGGGATGGAAAAAGATATTCCATGCAAATGGAAACCAAAAGAAAGCTGGAGTAGCAATTCTCATATCAGACAAAATAGACTTTAAAATAAAGACTACTAGAAGAGACAAAGAAGGACACTACATAATGATCAAGGGATCGATCCAAGAAGAAGATATAACAATTGTAAATATTTATGCACCAAACATAGGAGCACCTCAATACATAAGGCAAATGCTAACAGCCATAAAAGGAGAAATCGACAGTAACACAATCATAGTAGGGGACTTTAACACCCCACTTTCACCAATGGACAGATCATCCAAAATGAAAATAAATAAGGAAACACAAGCTTTAAATGATACATTAAACAAGATGGACTTAATTGATATTTATAGGACATTCCATCCAAAAACAACAGAATACACATTTTTCTCAAGTGCTCATGGAACATTCTCCAGGATAGATCATATCTTGGGTCACAAATCAAGCCTTGGTAAATTTAAGAAAATTGAAATTGTATCAAGTGTCTTTTCTGACCACAATGCTATGAGACTAGATATCAATTACAGGAAAAGAGCTGTAAAAAATACAAACACATGGAGGCTAAACAATACACTACTTAATAACGAAGTGATCACTGAAGAAATCAAAGAGGAAATTAAAAAATACCTAGAAACAAATGACAATGGAGACACGACGACCCAAAACCTATGGGATGCAGCAAAAGCAGTTCTAAGAGGGAAGTTTATAGCAATACAATCCCACCTTAAGAAACAGGAAACATCTCGAATAAACAACCTAACCTTGCACCTAAAGCAATTAGAGAAAGAAGAACAAAAACACCCCAAAGTTAGCAGAAGGAAAGAAATCATAAAAATCAGATCAGAAATAAATGAAAAAGAAATGAAGGAAACGATAGCAAAGATCAATAAAACTAAAAGCTGGTTCTTTGAGAAGATAAACAAAATTGATAAACCATTAGCCAGACTCATCAAGAAAAGAAGGGAGAAGACTCAAATCAATAGAATTAGAAATGAAAAAGGAGAAGTAACAACGGACACTGCAGAAATACAAAAGATCATGAGAGATTACTACAAGCAACTCTATGCCCATAAAATGGACAACCTGGAAGAGATGGACAAATTCTTAGAAATGCACAACCTGCCAAGACTGACTCAGGAAGAAATAGAAAATATGAATAGACCAATCACAAGCACTGAAATTGAAAGTGTGATTAAAAATCTTCCATCAAACAAAAGCCCAGGACCAGATGGCTTCACAGGCGAATTCTATCAAACATTTAGAGAAGAGCTAACACCCATCCTTCTCAAACTCTTCCAAACAATATCAGAGGAAGGAACACTCCCAAACTCATTCTACGAGGCCACCATCACCTTGATACCAAAACCAGGCAAGGATGTCACAAAGAAAGAAAACTACAGGCCAATATCACTGATGAACATAGATGCAAAAATCCTCAACAAAATACTAGCAAAACAGAATCCAACAGCACATTAAAAGGATCATACACCATGATCAAGTGGGGTTTATTCCAGGAATGCAAGGATTCTTCAATATACGCAAATCAATCAATGTGATACACCATATTAACAAGTTGAAGGAGAAAAACCATATGATCATCTCAATAGATGCAGAGAAAGCTTTCGACAAAATTCAACACCCATTTATGATAAAAACCCTGCAGAAAGTAGGCATAGAGGGAACTTTCCTCAACATCATAAAGGCCATATATGACAAACCCACAGCCAACATTGTCCTCAATGGTGAAAAACTGAAACCATTTCCACTAAGATCAGGAACAAGACAAGGCTGCCCACTCTCACCACTCTTATTCAACATAGTTTTGGAAGTTTTAGCCACAGCAATCAGAGAAGAAAAGGAAATAAAAGGAATCCAAATTGGAAAAGAAGAAGTAAAGCTGTCACTGTTTGCAGATGACATGATACTATACATAGAGAATCCTAAAGATGCTACTGAAAAACTACTAGAACTAATCAATGAATTTGGTAAAGTAGCAGGATACAAAATTAATGTACAGAAATCTCTGGCATTCCTGTACACTAATGATGAAAAATCTGAAAATGAAATCAAGAAAACACTCCCATTTACCACTGCAACAAAAAGAATAAAATATCTAGGAATAAACCTACCTAAGGAGACAAAAGACCTGTATGCAGAAAATTATAAGACACTGATGAAAGAAATTAAAGATGATACAAATAGATGGAGAGATATACCATGCTCCTGGATTGGAAGAATCAATATTGTGAAAATGACTCTACTACCCAAAGCAATCTACAGATTCAATGCAATCCCTATCAAACTACCACTGGCATTTTTCACAGAACTAGAACAAAAAATTTCAAAATTTGTTTGGAAAAACAAAAGACCCCGAATAGCCAAAGCAATCTTGAGAACGAAAAACGGAGCTGGAGGAATCAGGCTCCCTGACTTCAGACTATACTACAAAGCTACAGTAATCAAGACAGTGTGGTACTGGCATAAAAACAGAAAGATCAGTGGATCAGGATAGAAAGCCCAGAGATAAACCCACGCACATATGGCCAACTTATCTTTGATAAAGGAGGCAGGAATGTACAGTGGAGAAAGGACAGCCTCTTCAATAAGTGGTGCTGGGAAAACTGGACAGGGACATGTAAAAGTTTGAGATTAGATCATTCCCTAACACCATACACAAAAATAAGCTCAAAATGGATTAAAGACTTAAATGTAAGGCCAGAAACTATCAAACTCTTAGAGGAAAACATAGGTAGAACACTCTATGACATAAATCACAGCAAGATCCTTTTGGACCCACCTCCTAGAGAAATGGAAATAAAAACAAAGATAAACACATGGGACCTAATGAAACTTCAAAGCTTTTGCACAGCAAAGGAAACCATAAACAAGACCAAAAGACAACCCTCAGAATGGGAGAAAATATTTGCAAATGAAGCAACTGACAAAGGATTAATCTCCAAAATTTATAAACAGCTCATGCAGCTCAATAGCAAAAAAACAAACAACCCAATCCAAAAATGGGCAGAAGACTTAAATAGGCATTTCTCCAAAGAAGATATACAGACTGCCAACAAACACATGAAAGAATGCTCAACATCATTAATCATTAGAGAAATGCAAATCAAAACTACAATGAGATATCATCTCACACCAGTCAGAATGGCCATCATCAAGAAATCTAGAAACAATAAATGCTGGAGAGGGTGTGGAAAAAAGGGAACACTCTTGCACTGCTGGTGGGAATGTGAATTGGTACAGCCACTATGGAGAACAGTATGGAGGTTCCTTAAAAAACTAAAAATAGAACTACCATATGACCCAGCAATCCCACTACTAGGCATATACCCTGAGAAAACCATAATTCCAAAAGAGACATGTACCAAAATGTTCATTGCAGCTCTATTCACAATAGCCCAGAGCTGGAAACAACCTAAGTGTCCATCATCGGATGAATGGATAAAGAAGATGTGGCACATATATACAATGGAATATTACTCAGCCATAAAAAGAAACGAAACTGAGCTATTTGTAATGAGGTGGATAGACCTAGAGTCTGTCATACAGAGTGAAGTAAGTCAGAAAGAGAAAGACAAATACCATATGCTAACACATATATACGGAATTAAAAAAAAAAAAAGTCATGAAGGACCTAGGGGCAAAACGGGAATAAAGACACAGACCTACTTGAGAATGGACTTGAGGATATGGGGAGGGGGAAGGGTAAGCTGTGACAAAGCGAAAGAGAGGCATGGACATATATACACTACCAAACGTAAGGTAGATAGATAGTGGGAAGCAGCCACAGAGCACAGGGAGATCAGCTCGGTGCTTTGTGACCGCCTGGAGGGGTGGGATGGGGAGGGTGGGAGGGAGGGAGATGCATGAGGGAAGGGATGTGGGAACAGATGTATATGTATGACTGATTCACTTTGTTATAAAGCAGAAAGTAATTAAAAAATTAAAAAATATATATATATATATACCACCTTGACATAAGGATTATTCTGAGCTGAAGGCAATTGAGGAGAAGCAGAAACAAGAAAAGCTCTGTGCCTTTCCCCTATCTGCCTAAAAGCAGGACATAAATTTACAAGGTATCCCCCCTCCACTCTAAATCAGAGGGACAAATGTTAATTTCCAGAGCTGACCTAAGATCCTTAATAAGAGAAAAGGCACTGATACAACAAATCTTTCTCTTTTTTAATGCCTTTCCTAATAGCCTTCCCATAACTGGCATTCCCTACACATTTCTTTCTTTTGTCTTTAGCTGAAGATGGTATTTAAGCTGAGGTTGTAAGCTACCTCAGAGAGTTTACTCATTTCCCCCTGGGTATCTCTTATGTAGATGTGAGAGATACAGACAAAGTACATATGTCAATAAACTTCTGTTTGATTTTCTCTAGTTAATCTATCTTTTATTACAGGGGTCTCAACCCAGAACTCAGAAGGGTAGATAGAAAATTATTTTTCCTCCTCTACACCAATGATAGGAGATTTGAACTGGGCCTTCTTCCTCTCCTCAGAGGGTTCATTCTAACACCTCATGTTGCCTTCTCATACGCCAGTGCTTAAGTTTTATGTCTGATTTACTAACACTGGTGGCCAATAGGGTCCATTCACGCATTCAGTTAATATTCACTGAGTCCCTACTGTGTGCCAGACACACAGTGCTTAATGTAGTTAAGCCCTCACAAAGCAGAGGTGAACAAGGCAGGCACAGTGCCTGTTCTTGCTGAGCTTACATTCTTTTGAGAAAGGCACACACACAAAAAAGCAAATAACTAATTAAATACAATGTCTCCTATGAGAGTTGATAGGTTTATAATGGGAGCACTCAGTAGTGCTTACTTGGGACAAGGCCTCCCAAAATGAAATTTAATATTTTTAGTAAGGCAGCATTTTAGCCAGACTCAGAGTTAAATGATATTTGTTGGCTACTTTACAAACAATGCAAAAATGTATTCTGAGTTGCAAAGAAGTAACTTAGAAAATGTTGGAACACAGTTTATCTTACAAGGTGAAAATGAGACTTGTTTCCTAATATGTTCCCTACAAGGATTTGACCACAGGCATGACACAAAAGAAGAGCTACAATGCTGATGATGACCTGAAATTCTCAAGAGAATAAACCATCTACACGTCCTCAAGCATTTGTACACACAAACACAGATTAGCAACATAGCAGGCATTCAAAAAGTATTTTTAAATCAATGAATGGAGAAATTTCCAGAAAATTTTAAATCTCAATAGGCAGAAAGAACAATGAGAGAATTTCCTATCCTACCCTATCTTAATTCTCACTGAAAAGGAAAAATCGGTTGTTAACAGTGCATCATTTTCAGACTATACACTGCAAATGTATAGAACTACAATTGACTTTTTTTTTTTTTTTTTGCAGTACGCGGGCCTCTCACTGTTGTGGCCTCTCCCGTTGTGGAGCACAGGCTCCAGACGCGCAGGCTCAGCGGCCATGGCTCACAGGCCCAGCCGCTCCGTGGAACGTGGGATCCTCCCAGACTGGGGCACGAACCTGTGTCCCCTGCATCGGCAGGTGGACTCCCAACCACTGCGCCACCAGGGAAGCCTTGCAATTGATTTTTGTATATTATCTTATATGCTGCACTCTTGGTGAACTTGCTAATTAGTTCTAACAATTTTAGTCATTCTTTAAAATTTTCTATACACAAAATCTCATCATCTGCAAAGAGAGATTATTTTACTTCTTCCTTTTCAATAAGCATGCTTACATTTTTTTCCCTTGCCTATGGTGTGGTTAGAACCTCCAGTACAATGTTGAATAGAAGTGATGAGAGCAGGCATCTTTGTCCTATTCCTGATCTTAGGGAGAAAGCACCCAGTCTTTCACTATTAAGTGTGTTATTAGGTGTGAGGTTTTGTAGCTGCTCTTTATCAGGTTGAAGAAATTACCATCTATACCTAGATTGTTCAGTATATCTTTGAATCTAAGATGTGTTTCCTGTGGCAACATATAATTGGAGCATTTTTTAAAAAATTCAGTCTGACAATCTCTGCCTTTTGATTAGAATGCTTATCCATTCACACTAATGCTATTGATATGGTTAGATTTACGTATGCCATTTTACCTTTTGTTTTGTCTATGTCTCATATCTTTTGTATCACTGTTCTTCCTTTGCTTCTTTCTTTTGAAAGAACTGAGTGAATATTTTCTAATATAGCATTTAAATTTTTTTAATGATTTTTTTACTGTATTTTTTTTTAGTTATTTCCTTAGTGGTTGCTTTAGAGCTTATCATACATGTCTTAACTTATGAGAATCAGCTTTATATTTATACTAAATTAACTTAGTGAGATATAGAATATTACTCCTATATAGCTCTATTCCCTTTTCCCCCTTTTTGTGGAATTATTTTTATACCTATTACATCTATTAATGCTGTAAGCCCAATAATACATTGTTATAATTATTTACATAACTTTATATCTTTTTTTTTAAGTGAGAGAACAAAGGAGAACAAGTATACTGTTGACCCTTGAACAACATGGGTTTGAACTGCACAGGCCCACTTATATGTGGGTTTTTTTCAATTAAAAAAACCTACTACAGGACATGATACAGTACTACGTGATATAGTTTGTTGGATCTGCTGATACAGAGGGCCAACTGTAAAGTTATATGCAGATTTTCAACTGTTACCCAATGCTAGAGCTGAATGAATCTTAGGAACTAGGAAGCAGTCTCTAAGAGAAAGATGAGCCACTTGTCCTGACGGCTTCCTCCTTCCTTCCCCTCCTCCTTCTCCTCATCTTCCTCTCCCTTTCCTCCTTCCTTCTCTCCTGACCATGTGAAAACAGGCGGGGATTGGAATTCTGCTGCCATAAACCCAGGAATGCCAAAGAACACCTACAACCACCAGAAGCTAGAAGGGGTGAGAAAAGATTCTTTCCTAGTACCTTCAGAGAGAGCACAGCCCTGCTGACACCTTGGTTTTGTACTTCTAGTTCCAAAACTGTGAAAGAATAAATTCCTGTTGTTTTCAGCCACCCAGTTTGTAGTAATTGTTTTACAGTAATTTGTGTACTGAAATGAACACAGGCTGGGTGCTTAGAACTTCTCTGAGCCTCAGTTTCTTCCTCTATGAAATGGGGATAAAAGCAGACACATAAAATAGAGTTCTCTGAAGCCCCTCTTTCAATTAATGTGAGTTCACTTTCAGAAGATTCAGAGGGAAGAGGTGCCCACGGCTACCCTGCCCATGTCTCTCAGCTACGGTCAGGGCTCTGGGAACAGCCAGCAACTCCCAAGAAAATTAGCGCTGGTCTGTTGGTGTGTGCATTTTCCTCTTTTCACTGCCTTGGCTCCCTCTGGCTCTTTCTTTCCAGACAGAGAAAATCATCCAGGGGCACTGATTGCTCCTGGAAGCCAGACCAGTTTGAGCTGGTGATAAATGGATTTGCTGTCCACAGGAGCACTGCTGCCTGACGTCAGAGACGGCGGGCACTAATTATGGGTCTACTGTGTTTACAGGAAGATGGGGAAATAAATGTCAAGACTGCAGTGCTCCAGCTGCTGTTTCATAGGGTCGAGGCCAACTCTAGCACCTTTCATCTGAGAAGGTGGCAGGTCCCAAGGCTCAGGGCCACCCAGGTTCCTCACGTGGACATGGCAAGCAAGACCTGGTACCCAAGGGGTCTCTCTCGCACTCTCACTCAGCCCCTCATCTTTTCCCGGCTGGGACTCTGTTAAAGGAGGGGGAGAAAAAGAAGGAGAAAAATTCTGTCTAGTTAATTGAAACATTTATAAAGAAACCACGTTTCCAGTCTCTAGCCCCGCTGCTCATGATCTCCCGCAATCCTGCTGTTGGTATTTGGAACTGATAAATCAGTCTTTCTAAACAGGTCCTAAGAGGCTGCATGGATTTAGAAGGACAGGAAATTAAAGAGCCTTGGGAGGGGGGCTGACAGCCTGTGCTCCCCACACACGGCCCCCATGCCAGACAGTGGCTATGGCAGGAGAAAGCAAATGAAGGAGCAGAGTGGGGGAGTGAGGGGGATGTTTGGCATTCACATCACCGCCCAAGATCCAGAAAGACCCCTAGGCCAGGACTGACAGCTGCGGCACAGGCATTGATTGCCCAGAGTGCCTAGTCTACAGTTGGCTGCAAATCAAAACCTCATGCCTTCTGCCAGACTCTCAGCCAGGAGTTTAATTAGTGAGAAAGGGTGAAAGGACTGAAACCCCACCCTGTCATCCTGACCTATAGTTCCTAACTCTGGAAGCCTTTTGTAGTATGGAGCCCCCAGATATCCCACACAGAGCCCCAGGTTCAAAGGAAAATGGGAAAGGGGGAAGTAGAAAGGATGCCAGCAGCAGTATGGGAGGTGGTACCCCCGGCAAAAGCAGTTCTCAACAGGGCACAGTCCTGGGAAAGGGGTTCTGATTAAAAAAACAGTCTGGTAGCCTATTTGGATTTGACCAAATTAAACTAAAAAATTAATTGCAGAAATGCTTCCAAAAATGTTTCCATTTTTGCAAGTAGGAGGACTAAAAGCTCAGCAAGAACTAAAATGATAACCGTTATAGGTGCCATTTATTAAGTGCCACTACTTGCCTGCAAGTCTGCATACATTTGGTATATTTCTTACAATAACCCTGCAATGTAGGTGGGATCATTCCTTCCGGATAGATGAAGAAACTGAGGCTCAGAGATATTAATTAAGGTGCCCAAGATCACACAATGCGGAAGGAAGTGGGAGAGCCAGGAATCAAATTTGGCTTGATTCCATGGTCCATGATGGTTCTCCTCTCCTGGGGTTCTAGTTATCTACGGCTGCATAACAAGCCACCCCCAAAGTCAATGGAGTGAAACAACAACTGTTTTATCATGATTCTGTGCATAAGGATTTAGGCTGGACACAGTAGGGATGGCTCATCTCTGCTCCACAATGACTGGGGTCTCAGCTAGAGTAGCCCCAAGAGCTGGAGGTAGCTCTACTGGGACCATCTATCTGGGGTCTCAATTCTAACTTACCACTAGTTTCCTTGTTTTTCTTCCATATCACATCCACTGATGTCCAAAATAGTTTCTTCCCTCTCACATCTAGTGCTTGGATTTGGATGGCTGGAACAGCATCTCCATCCCTCCACCCAGCCTCCCTCTGTGGCTGGCTTGGGCTTCCACAAAGCAGGGTGGTCTCAGGATAGTCAGAGTTTTTACATGGTGACTGGCTTCTCCAAGACCGACAGGAAGAGACAGAAATCAGAAGTTGGTGGTTTTATAGGTATTAAGCCCAGAAACGGGAGCAGTATGACTTTTGCCATATTACATCGGCCACATGAATCACAGAGCCTGTCCGGATTCATGACTAGCTCATTAGATCTTTTGCAAATATCATCTCTGCTCCTTACCAGCCACCGTGCCACAGAGAAGCTCTTTCCTTTAAATTACACTGTTTTGGATGGTAATGATAATGCCTCAATTTTGTTTAGCCTTTTAGATTTACAAAGAGCTTCCAACTGGATCTTATTTGATCCTCATAAAGGCAGAGCAGGTTGTACCATTCTGATTTTAAGAAAACCAAGATTTCAAAAAGCAAAAAACCTCACCCAAAGTATACGGTGGGTAAACTCCCAGCCCACCCTACTCCATGCAGCCTCCCTGATTACAGCTGAGACCTTTTTCTGTCATACCCTCTGCACTGCTAATGCACGCTAATTTGTCATGTATTATTATTCTGCAGCTCAAAAAATTTCCAGAGGGCTTTCAAAATAATAGGTCTATTAATATAATATCAGGCTAAAAATAGTAACTCCCTTTTACCGAATTTAATGATGAAGAAAGGTATGTGTTTTACCTTAAATGAAGTTAAATGTTTCTTTCTTTGTCTTTTATTGAGGTGAAATTCACAAAACATAAAATTAACCATTTTAAAGTCTACAGTTCAGTAGCATTTAGTACATTCATAATGTTGTACAACCTCTATCTAGCTCCAAAACATTTTCATCACTCCCAAAGGCCCTGTGTTTTATAATATAAAATTTATATGATAATTTCACCTTATACTTGGAATCAAAATGCTTTGTAGGTAATTATATGTAGGTAATGTTAGGTTTTATTAAAATGAAAAATGCTCTGTCTTTGGACACAGAGTGACCTGGATTTAAATCACAGTGCTTCAATTTTCTAGCCATGTGGGTTTCAGAAAGGTGTTTAGCTGAGGCTGTTTCCTCATTCCTCATAAAAGGGAATAATGATATCTACTTAGAAGGGAAATTGTGAGGACCGGTGAGATAATGGATTTCAAGCACCTCTTACAGGGCATGGTTCTTAGTGGTTGCCTAAATGATGGTAGTTGTTATTCACAGTATTAATAACCAGAAAAGAGTTACAGGATCTTAGGAAAACCATCACAACTCTCTGGGTCTCAGACTCCACAATGGAAACTGAAAGTGAGTCTATGTGATTCCTAAGCTCTGATATTTAAGATGGTAAAATATCTAAAGATCTATCTTCATTCCCCCTCTTCAAAAGGCCTCCTACCACTTTCCTTCTCCCCACTCCTCTCTCTTTCTCTCTCTCTCTCTCTCTCTCTCTCACACACACACACACACACACACACACACCAACTTTCTCATCTTCTTTATCAGAAAAACTTAACTTTTAGCAGCTGTATTGAGATATACTTGCTGTGCAATAAACCACACATATTTTAAGTGTACGATTTGATGTTTTGATGTAGGTGTACACTCATGAAATCTTCATCATGACCAAGATGCTGATGTATTATCACCCCAAAAGTTTCCTGTTGCTCCTTTGTAGTCATCTCTCCCATCTTCCCCAACCCCCTAACTATGTGATATTTGATTGGTAATCTTGTTATCCCCCATGTGTAGACACACGGATTCCCTTGGGGCACAGACTATGGATGCTTTGCTCATTATTATATCCCCCGCAAACTGGTGGAATACAGGAAAACAGGAGCTGCTCAACAAATATTTGTTATATGAATGAATAACCTCTTTGTCCCTTTACTCCTGATGCGGTGATACTGAAGCTTTTATTCTCTGAGCACTGTTGTGATTGATGCCAAGACAGAAGAGAGCTCTGGGGGCTGGAGTGTCTGAGAGCATTTCACAGAGGAAGAAAATTGCTTTGAGCCTCTGATGATGAAAAGGGCTTGTTGAGGAAGGCAGAGCTAATGGCTTGAGCACAGGCCAGGAAGCAATCTGGGAAAGATGAGAGAGTATGGAATGGATCGGAGGCAATGTGGTAACTGACATGACTGACAAGTGACAAGGATTAGGCTCCCTGGAGCTGTAGGAAACTTGAGACTTTGTGAAATAGGAAAACAAAAAAAAAAAAGGCAAAGCAGGAGCTGCTGGTACCTTGGCTGAGAAGCATGTAATGTTAGAACTGGCATAGATATTCAAGGTTAGACAAATACTGTCATAATGCAGATGAAAAAGATGAACTACAGAGAAGTGAAATAAATTTCTCCAGCTCTCATAGAATAGGGGGAGAACCAGGCATAATCCAAGTTTCTTAGTCTTTGCCTGCTTTGTCCATTCATCTTTTAATGTTTATAATTTTTAATAATAAATTAATAAATAATTAATTTATTGAGCTCCTACAATATGCAAGCAAGCACTGTTCTAGGCACTGGGATCATATAGGGGTGAAAAATATCACTGGCCTCATAGTCTAGTGGAAAAGACAAAACAGGTTAGAGAGATGCAGTGTAAGAAGCATTTGACCTACTGGTTATGACTTTGTAGATGGAGGAAGGGTCTGAGAGCTAAGGAATGTGGGCAGCTTCTAAAAGTTGGAAAAGACAAGAAAACATTCTCTCCTAGATCCTCCAGAAGAGAACGCAGACTGCTGACACTTTGATTCAGCCCAATGAGACCCATTTCTAACTTCTGAACTACACAACTGTAAGATGAAGTCCAAGATCAAAGTATCTGGCAGATTTGGTTTCCCCTGGCCTCTCGCCTTGGCTTTCAGATGGCCACCTTCTTGTCGTGTGCTCACATTGCCCTGCTCCTGTGCGTACATCCCTGGTGTTTGTGTGTCCAAATTTCTTCTCCTTATAAGGACACCTGTCAGATTGGATTAGGGTCCATCCCACTGGCCTTATTTTAACTTAATCACCTGTGTAGTTTTAAGCCACCAAGTTTGTGGTAATTTGTTATAGCAGCAATAGGAAACTAATACAACCCTTTTCTAGCTAGAGAGCTTCAGCGTTAGTTAAATTCTCTGAACGAGTTTCTTTACCTAATAATCATGGTACTTAACCCTTTGCTTATTGTGAGGAACAAGTGAAGAAGCAGAAATAGTCACTAGAGCAACGTCTGGTGTTATGGACAGAACTGTGTGTCCCTCCACCCCCACTGCCTCCAAATTCATATGTTGAAGCCATAATTCCCTACCTCAGAATGTCACTGTTTTTGGAGATAGAGCCTTTAAAGAGGTGATTAAGGCCAGGAGAAACCAAACCTGCCAGATACCTTGATCTTGGACTTCCAGCCTCTAGAACTGTGAGAAAATAAATGGTGGTTTAAGCCATCCATCTGTGGTACTTTGTTATGACAGCCCAAGCAAACTAATACACCACCCAGGTCTGCCCCCGGGCTGGGATACTTGGGCTTTGATCTGCACCTGTTTCAGATGTCCATCTTCTGATACACAGATTTCTCAAGATGTGCTGCTTATAAGGGGACTCATTTTGAGAGACACATTTGGGGTTGCTGGGCTGCAGAGAGACTGACGGTACTTCAGCCATCCATTCATCCATCTTCTCCTCTCTGGCTACATCCAGAGCATATAAAAAAAAAAACCATCTGGCAGATGAGGGCCCCCGGCGGGCGGTTACCATGGTGAGGCAGAGTGGAGCCGGGAGACTGGGGCGTGTGTGTTGCTGTCTGACACTTGAGCCCAGGGAAATGTCAGCCTGGCTCGTGTTCATTTTGGACAATATTTTTATCTACCTTTTTTTCCCGGCTAAGTTGTATAAAAAACTTTTGTAGGTCCCGTTCTGATCACTTGGTGTTTTCACCTACAGATAAAAAGCTCTTTGAGAACAAGGACTGAGTCTTTTCCCATTTTATTCCCTCTTTCTGGCCTCTCCCCTTTCCTCCCACACCCCTCACATTCCCTATAGCATTTAAACCTGTGTCTGTCACTGACTTGATACTCAAAAAGTATTTGTCGAGTTGAGTTGAATTCATTAAACTTTGGAGAAACTCTATTTTCCTGTTTGCTTCTGATTTTAAAAAGCACTGACAATATCACAGGGAGTTCATTCAAGTGGCAGGCTCTGATATTCGATTTATAGCTGCAGAAGGATTGAGACATGTGAGCAGAGAAGAGGGGCTAGTGCCAGGAATTTGGTGCAGAGACACAACTTGAGAGCAAGGGTTCTGGACTTGGTTGGACCTGGGTTTGCAGCCAACTCCTTGTGTGACTTGGGATCAGAGGCTTCACTTCTCTGGACTTTTTCACTGTCCTCAAATTGGGAGTCCTAATCATACCTGCTTCATGGGGTTCTTCTGAGGCTTAACAGAGAGTGCACAGGTAGAGCCCTGCATCTGGCACTCAGCTAACAGCTGTTATTCTAACACAGTTGCAGGTTTGCACTGGGGCTTTGTCCTCAACTCCATAAGTTTGGGCTCTTTTTCTTCCTGATCTCTAACATTCCAGGAAATGTTCTCTCTCACTAAAGTCATGTCTGGGGGCAGGTGTGGACAGACCACAGATGTGCATCTCCTCCCAAGCCATCCATGGGTTCCCTTCAATAGTCACAGGGTGTCTGAGGCTTCCAGAGGCAGAGG
The DNA here is from genome assembly GCF_964165515.1 of Mesoplodon bidens. Taxonomy (NCBI): domain Eukaryota; kingdom Metazoa; phylum Chordata; class Mammalia; order Artiodactyla; family Ziphiidae; genus Mesoplodon; species Mesoplodon bidens. The sequence goes on along the minus strand of NC_138177.1, from coordinate 127,865,248 downwards.
CGTCTAGGGAGTGTGCAAGACTGAGCCTGGACAGGTTTCCAAGGGCAGGGACCTGACAGCCAGGGGGAAACTGGCTCAGACCAGCCTCGTCCAGACTCAGGAGGCTACAGGCCCCAGTGTTCAAGGGTGTGGAAGGTAGCTTCATTGACATGCAGTGCCAGGCTCTGGAAGGAACCACGCAGAGAGCCAACAGCAGTTAGAGTTGTGGAGATAGCTGGCTTAGTCCCTCTGCGAGCTCAGTCTGGTTTCTCTCTCCTTCCTTCCCTTCCAAATCAAGCACCCCCTTCTTGGTTTATGCAGAGCTGAGAGGTGGGGTCTGCTGGACTCCTTCATCCTCTGGCAGCTCACCAGCTCCAAGCCTCAGAGCCCCAAGCAGAAGCTTCCTTTTCCCTCCCACCCCTGCACATCCCCGCCACCCCCCTAGCTCTTGAGGTGGCTCTACACACCACAGGAGGGAGCCATCTGTTAAGGGGTTTATTGGGTGCTTAAATCCATCCGATGGCAAAATCTGCCAGCATTTACTGTGTACTTACTACGTGTCAGGCATCTTGCCAGGTGACTCACATGCTTTAGTCGTTTAATGTCCCAACAAACCTAGGAAGCACGCTTTTCATCCTTGTTACTGTGATTGAGGACACAAGTCCAGAAAACTTAAGGGAAATGCTTAAGGTTTCATAGCAAAGCCAGGGTTTGAACCTGATGTATCAATGTGGCTTCAAAGTGTGTGCTCCTGGGCGTGGAGAGGCAGAACGAGGGGAGCAGGGGTACGGAGACAGAGTGTCACAGTTTGAAACCTGATCCACCATTCACCACCTCGACAAACTTGGGCAAGTTCATTGATCTCTCTGTACCTCAGTTTCCCCAACTGTAAACTTGGGGATAATGATGGTACCCCCCTCACAGAGTTAAAGGATCGAATGGGTTCATATGTGTACAGAGCTTAGGTCAATGCCCGCACACAGTAAGCCCACTATGCGTGTTTGCTCTTATAATTAACCATGGCATCAGGGTGGCCTCTGTGTCTTGGTGACCTCTCTGGAAATCTGCCGAAATCTCTACATCAGAGAGAGCCTGGAGCATCCTCAGATGTACCTGCCCCAGTAATCCTGGCCAGGACCCCACAAACCTTCAGAAAGGGGATAAATAGGCTAGGGTATAGGGAGACCTGCCATTTCCTGGCTCCCTGTGTTGGCCTTTTGCCTCATGTATGCTTAATTTTGGCAAAATTAATGATGAGAAGGAGCTGAATTCCACAGACCTGGATTTGCATTCTGGCTCCACCTTTTACTAGTTGTGTGGCTTTAGACAAATTAAAAAACCCTATCATGCCTCAGTTTCTTCATCTATAAAGTAGAAACTGGTTGAATGGAGGGAAACAAGAGGGAGAAGGACCTGATGGGGGAAAGCCCCAAGCCCAGAGTCGCTGCCTTCCTAGTGGATCTGCCCACTGTTCCTTAAGAGAACAACTCCTTAGTACCTGCAAGGATTGAACATCTTTGAGTGGTTCCTCAGCTTCTTTGGGTTCTAAACATTCGGGTCAAATTCAAGTTCAGTGTTTGGCATCACTAGTTATAAAGGATATGGAAATCAAAGCCACAATGTGATATCACCACATACCTGTCAGAATGGCTATTACAAAAAAGATAAGAAATAACAAGTGTTGGTGAGGATGTGGAGAAAAGGAAACCTTGTGCACCGTTGGTGGGAATGTAAATTGGTGCAACCACTGTGGAAAATAGTATGAAGGTTCCTCAAAAAATTAAAAATAAAACTACTGCATGATCCAGCAAATTCAATTCTGGGTATATATCTGAAGGAAGGAAAAACACTAATGTGAAAAAATATATATTCCCCCATGTTCACTGCAGCATTATTTATAATAGCCTACACATGGAAATGACCTAAGTGTCCAGTGATGGATGAACAGATAAAGAAAATATGAGACACAGATATATAATATTATTCAGCCATAAAAAAGAAGGAAATCCTGCCGCTTGTGACAACATGGGTGGACCTTGAAGGCATTATGCTAAGTGAAATAAGTCAGACAGCGAAAGACAAGTTCTGTATTATCTCACTTTTATGTGGAATATAAAGAAACAAAAACAGAACAAAACCAAACTCATAGATACAGAGAACAGACTAGCGGTTGCCCGGGGCAGGGAGACTGGGGTGGGCAAAATGTGTGAAGACTGTCAAAAGGTACAAACTTTCAGATATAAAGTAAATTAGTCCTGGGGATGTAATGTACAAAATGGTGACTATAGTTAATATCACTATATTGTATATTTGAAAGTTGCTAAGAGTGTAAATCTTTAAAACACAAAAATTCAGGGTTCAGAAGAATTGGTGGTTCTAGCTTTAGATTTGTCATAGGTGCTAAACAAGAAAGTTGCTTATTAGATGTGTGGTGATGGGGCATTCCTGGCCCCTGTGGCTCAATCCTCTTTAATTAATTAATTAATTAGTTTTATTGAAGTGTAGCTGACTTATAATATTGGTTTCAGGTGTACAACATAGTGTACAATTCAATTATATACATTATGAAATGATCTTCATAAGCCATCTGTCACCATACAAAGTTATTATAATATTGTTGACTGTATTCCCAATGAGGTACATTATACACCCTTGACTTATTTACAGGCATACCTCAAAGATATTGCAGGTTATGACTACAGACCACCACAATAAAGCAAATATTGCAATAACAAGTCACACAAATTTTTTGGTTTTCCCAGGGCATATAAAAATTATGTTTACACTATGCCTTAGTCTATTAAGTGTGCAATAGCATTATGTCTAAAAAAACAATCTACATACCTTAACTTAAAAATACTTTATTGCTAAAACATGCTAAACATCAACTAACAATGAAGGGTTGCCACATACCTTCAACCTGTAAAAACACAGTATCTACAAAGTGCAATAACATGAAGTACAATAAAATGGGGTATGCTTGAATTATATAACTGGAGGTTTGTACCTCTTAATCCCCTTCATCTGTTTCATACATTTTCCCATGGCCCTCACCTCTGGGTCACCAGTTTGTTCTTTGTACCTATAAGTCTGTTTCTGTTTTGTTGTGATTGTTAATTTGCTTTTTTTTATTTCACATATAAGTGAAATAGCATGGTATTTGTCTGACATACTTCACTTAGTATAACACCCTCTAGATTCATGCATGTTATTGCAAATGGCAAGATATTCCACTGTGTGGAATGGAATATTTATTTTCTTTATCCATTCATCTATTGATGGACACTTAGGTTGCTTCCTATTTTGGCTATTGGCTATTGTTAATAATGCTGTAATGAACATAGGGGTGCATATATCATTATGAATTAATGTTTGGATTTTCTTTGGTTAGATACTCAGGAGTGGAATTGCTGGATTGTATGGTAGTTCTAATTTTTCAAGGAAACTCCATATTGTTTTGTTTTGTTTTTTTAATCTTGACTTCTTGATTTATTAGATTATTACATGGTAGAAATAACTTTTTTTAAACATCTTTATTGAAGTATAATTGCTCTACAATGCTTTATTAGTTGCTGCTGTACAACAAAGTGAATCAGCTATACGTATACATATAACCCCATATCTCCTCCCTCTTGGGTCTCCCTTCCACCCTCCCTATCCCACCCCTCTAGGTGGTCACAAAGCACCGAGCTGATCTCCCTGTGCTATGCGGCTGCTTCCCAATAGCTATCTAGTTTACATTTGGTAATGTATATATGTCCATGCCACTCTCTCACTTCGTCCCAGCTTACCCTTCCCCCTCCCCGTATCCTCAAGTCCATTCTCTATGTCTGCATCTTTATTCCTGTTCTGCCCCTAGGTTCTTCAGAACTTTTTTTTTTTTTAGATTCCATATATATGTGTTAGCATACGGTATTTGTTTTTCTCTTTCTGACTTACTTTACTCTGTATGACAGTCTCTAGGTCCAGCCACCTCACTACAATAACTCAATTTCGTTTCTTTTTTTTTTTTAATTTCGTTTCTTTTTATGGCTGAGTAATATTCCACTGTACATATGTGTCACATCTTCTTTATCCATTTATCCATCAATGGACACTTAGGTTGCTTCCACGTCCTGGCTATTGTAAATAGAGCTTCAATGAACATTTTGGTACATGACTCTTTTTGAATTATGGTTTTCTTAGGGTATATGCCCAGTAGTGGGATTGCTGAGTCATATGGTAGTTCTATTTTTAGTTTTTTAAGGAACCTCCATACTGTTCTTCATAGTGGCTGTATCAATTTACATTCCCACCAACAATGCAAGAGGGTTCCCTTTTCTCCACACCCTCGCCAGCATTTATTGTTTCTAGATTTTTTGATGATGGCCATCATTGTAGTTGGATGGTATCTCATTGTAGTTTTGGTTTGCATTTCTCTAATGATTAGTGATGTTGAGCATCCTTTCATGTGTTTGTTGGCAATCTGTGTATCTTCTTTAGAGAAATGTCTATTTAGGTTTTCTGCCCATTTTTGGATTGGGTTGTTTGTTTTTTGATATTGAGCTGCATAAGCTCTTGTATATTTTGGAGATTAATCCTCTGTCAGTTGCTTTGTTTGCAAATTATTCTCCATATTATTTTAATAGTAGTTGCAACAATTTAAATTCCTACTAACAGTGTACAAGGGCTCCTTTTCCTCCACAACCTCACCAACACTTGTTACTTACTGTGTTTTGGTAATAGCCATTCTGACAGGTGTGAAGTGATATCTCATTACAGTTTTGGTTTTCATTTCCCTGATAACTGAGCATTTTTTCATGTATCTGTTGGCCATCTGTACACCTTCTTTGGAAAAATGTTTACTTGGGTCCCCTGTCCATTTTTTACTCAGATTGCTTGTTTTTTTATATTGAGTTGTATGAGTTCTTCATGTATTTTGAATATTAACCCCTTACTGGATATATCATTTGTAAATATCCCATTTAGTAGGTTACTTTTTCATTTTGTTGATAGTTTCCTTCACCGTGCAAAAGCTTTTTAGTTTGATGTAGTCCCATTTGCTTTTTTTTAAAATTAATTAATTTATTTTTGGCTGCATTGGGTCTTCGTTGCTGTGCACGGGCTTTCTCTAGTTGCAGCAAGCAGAGGCTACTCTTTGTTGCCGTGCTCGGGCTTCTCATTGCAGTGGCTTCTCTTGTTGCAGAGCACGGGTTCTAGGCGTGCGGGCTTTCATAGTTGTGGCACACAGGCTCAGTAGTTGTGGCTCGTGGGCTCTAGAGCATAGGTTCGGTAGTTGTGGAGCATGGGCTTAGTTGCTCCATGGCATGTGGGATCTTCCTGGACCAGGGCTCAAACCCATGTCCCCTGCATTGGCAGGTGGATTGTTAAGCACTGCACCACCAGGGAAGTCCCCCATTTGCTTATTTCTGCTTTGGGTGCCCTTGCTTGAGTGGACAAATCCAAAAAGATATTGCTAAGACTGATGTCAAAGAGTTTACTGCCTATGTTTTCTTTTAGGAGTTTTTATGGTTTTAGGTCTACATTTAAGTCTTTAATCCATTTGGAGTTTATTTTTGAATATGCTGTAAGAAAGTGGACCATTTTTTTTTTTGCATGTAGCTCTCCAGTTTTCCCAATACCATTTATTGAAAAGGCTGTCTTTGCCCCACTTATATTCTTGTCTCCTTTGTCATAGATTAATTGATCATAGAAGCATAGGTTTATTTCTGGAGTCTATATTCTGTTCCATTGATCAACATGTCTGTTTTTGTGCCAGTACCATACTGTTTTAATTATAATATCTTTGTAGTATAGTTTGAAATCAGGGAGCATGATACCTCCAGCTTTGTTCTTTCTCAAGAGAGTCCATACAAATTTTGAGATCATTTGTTCTGGGTCTGTGAAAAATGCCATTGGTGTTTTGATAGGGATTGCATTGAATCAGATTGTTTTGGGTTGTGTCAACATTTTAACAACATTAATTCTTCCAATCCATAAACACAGTATATCTTTCCATTTGTTTGTGTTGTCTTCTATTTCTTTTATCAATGTATTAATAATTTTCAGAGTACAGGTCTTTCACCTCCTTGGCTAGATTTACTCCTAGGTATTTTATTCTTTTTGATGCAATTGTAAATGGGATTATTTTCTTAATTTCTCTCATAGTTCATTATTAGTGTATAGAAAAGCAACAGATTTTTATAGTAATTTTGTATCTGTCAACTTTACTGAATTCACTTATTAGTTCTAATCATTTTTTTTCAATGAAGTCTTTAGGGTTTTCTACACATGATATCATGTCACCTGCAATTAGTTTTACTTTTACTTTCCAATTTAGATGCCTTTTATTTCTTTTTCCTGTCTGATGGCTGTGACTAGGATTTCCAATACTACGTTGAATAATAGTGACAAGAGTGGCCATTCTTTTCTTCTTCCTGATTTTAGAGGAAAAGCTTTCAGCTTTTCATCATCAAGCATAATGTTAGCTGTGGATCTGTCATATATAACCTTTACTACGTTAAGGTATGTTCCTTCTATACCCACTTTATTGAGCATTTTATCAAAAATGGATGTTGGATTTTATGATCATGTAATTTTTATCTCTCATCTTGTTAATGTGGTGTATCATGTTGATTGATTTGTGGATATTGAATCATCTTTGCATCCCTGAGATAAATCTTTCTTGATCATGTTGTATGATCCTTTTTATGTACTGTTGAATTCGGTTTGTTGGTATTTTGTTGAGGATTTTTACATCTATGTTTGTCAGGGATACTGGCCTGTAATTTTCTTTTTTTGTAGTATTTTTATCTGGTTTTGGTATCAGGGTAATCCTGGACCTATAGAACTATAAAATTTATTGGAATAGTTTCAGGGGGATAGGTAATAACTCTTCTTTAAATGTGTGGTAGAATTCACCATTGAAACCATCTGCTTCTAGACTTTTGTTTTTTGGGAGAATTTTTGATTAATGATTCAATTTCACTACTAGTAATAGGTCTGTTCATATTTTCTATTTCTTCCTGACTCAGTTTTGGAAGATTGTATATTTCTAGGAATTTATTCATTTCTTCTAGGTTGTCCAATTTTTGGTATATAATTGTTCATAGTAATCTCTTATGATCCTTTGACTTCTGTGTGTTGGTTGTAACTTTTCCTCTTTCATTTCTGATTTTATTTATTTGGGCCCTCTTTTCTTCTTGGTGAGTCTGGCTAAAGGTTTATCAATTTCATTTATCTTTTCAAAGAACCAACTTATAGTTTCATTGATCTTTTCTGATTTTTTTGTCTCTATTTCATTTATTTTCACTTTGATCTTTATTATTTCCTTCCTTCTAACCTTGGACTTCGTTCTTTTTTTTTTTTTTTTTTGGCGGTATGTGGGCCTCTCACTGTTGTGACCTCTCCCGTTGCGGAGCGCAGGCTCCAGACACGCAGGCTCAGCGGCCATGGCTCACGGGCCCAGCCGCTCCGCGGCATGTGGGATCTTCCCAGACCGGGGCACAAACCCATGTCCCCTGCATTGGCAGGTGGACTCTCAACCACTGTGCCACCAGGGAAGCCCCTATGAGCATCTTTATGATCATTACCTTGAACTCTTTATTCAGTAGATTGCTTATGTCCACTACATTTAGTTCTTTTTCCAAGGTTTTGTCTTGTTCTTTCATTTGGAACATATTCCTCTGTCTCCTCATTTTGCCTAATTCTCTGTGTTTACTTCTTTGTATAAGGTAGGTCCATTATACATCCTGATCTTGGAGAAGTGATCTTATGTAGATGTTTTATGGTGCCCAGCAGCATGTTCCCCTCTGGCTCCCAGAGCTAGAAGCTTCAGGGGTGCTCCCTTTGTGGGTTAGGTGTGCCTTTCTGTTGTGGCAGGGTTGGCTACTGTGGGTGTGCTTGTGGGTGGGGCAGGCCTGGGTGCTAATAGGCTAGAGGGAGGATTACTAAGTGACTTTCATTAGTGACAGTGTCAGCACGGTAGAACAAGATCACAGAAATTTGTGACATCAGTGTCTCAATCCCTACAGGGAGTCCCAGCTGCCTCTTGCTTCTCCAGGAGGATCTCCAAGATCAGCAGGTGGGTCTGATCCCAGCATTTTCAAAGTGCTGTCTCTGTGCTGGGATTGGGGTGATTGAGTTTTTTGCTCATGCCCTTTAAGAGCACAGTCTTGGTTTCCTACAGACATCTGGCTCTCCTAAACAGAAGCCCCACTGGTTTTCAAAGCCAGACATTTTGGAGGCTCATCTTCCTGGTGAAGGACCCCCAGGCTAGGGAGACCCATGTGGGGATCAGACTCCTCACTCCTCAGGGAGGACTTCATTGGCTGTGATTTTCCTCAGCTCTGTGGGTCTTCAAGCAAGGGGTGTGCATCCGGACTAGATTGCATCTCTGCCCCTTCTACCCATTTTGTTGTGGCTCCTTCTTTATATCTTTACTTGTGGAAAGTCTTTTCTGCTAGTCTTTGGGTCATTCTCAGAGATAGTTGCTCTGTAATTAGTTGTAATTTCGGTGTGCCCATGGCAGGAGGTGAGATCAGTATCATCCTACTCTGCCATCTTGATCCAGACCTCCTTAATTCTCTTTAAGTCTTAACTAAGCAAAGAAAGAAAAGTGTCAAAGGACCCCAAGCTAAATGACAGGGTCCTGATCCTCTGGCTCCATGCTCCCCTGTGGCAGTTGTGGGAAAGGCCTCTGCCTTCATCCAAGTCAACCATGAGCAGCCCTTCAGAAGAGCTCAGCAGCTGACATGGATATAGAGAAGAATGGGGGAGAGGGCTGGGGAGGGCTGGTGCCTGCCGCTGCTAGCTGCACTCATCCAGACTGAGTTTTAACATCATCTTTTCACTGGACTCTAGGTTCCCTGGAAGGATACTAGCCTTGTCTAGCTTCTTGCCACTTATGTCCCTAGTTCTTGGCACAGTGCCTGGCATATGACTGAGGCTCAACTGATACTTGTAGAATGACAACCGAGTGAATGTTAGCTACTGTTTTTGTTGTTGTTATTACTGATATAAAGAGTCCTTTACTGTGGTATAAGTTTATGCTTACAGAGCTTGTGATCTATTCAAGAGATAGCTTCACATATGGAAGCCTCAGGTTCCCATATTTCCAACTGGATAAAGTTGTCCCAAACTCTGTTCTGTGAAGCACAAGTATGTTATAATGTTACAAGATAAAGATCTGCCAAATAAAGATTATTAGGTCAAATAAGCTTAGAAAGTGCTATAACCATATTTCTTTTCTCTCAGTTCTCACAAAATATGTTAACTGATAAAAGGCTCTCTCTTTAACTGATTGCCCATGGAACCATATTCTCATATAACACTCAGAGATATCTCTTGGTATATAATAATTTGGAAACTGCTGAATTACACTATGAGCTTTTTGAAGGCAGGAGCCATGTCTTGAAAATACTGGCATTACCTAGCAATGCCGTACGCATAAACGTTGGTCAATAAGTGCACATTGATAAACTGTTCTAGCAATCCTCTCCCTATTTTTTTTATTTTTTTTACATTTATTTTTGAAAGAGCAAAGGCTTAATTGCAGCTTAATGTAATTGCCTATAAATCATAATGAATTTATTTCCCTCTTTGCCAAGATTAAACCATGGCAATTTGTAATGATTTATTTACAAGTATAATGGAATCACAGGATCGATTCTAATTCAGGTTCTGTCACTCTCTAGCTCTATGGCCTCAAGCAAGTTACTAATTTTTAGATGGTCTAAGAACCCTTGATGACTACCTGTCAAACCTCATTCTTCCACCGTCTTCTACATGTACAAAATGGCATCACCATCAACCTTTTCACTCAAGCCAGAAACCTAGGTGCCATTCTGGATTCCTTACTCACATTTCCATCCAATCCACTAGCAATTCCTATTGATTCTACCACTGAAATACATTATACCTCAAGGTTATCCAAGTTCTTCCACCTCCATCGTCACCTGGATGGGACCATCAACCATTCTCCCTTACCATAACTCATAACCAACTCAATGGTCACTTGCTACTTTTTTATTCCCTGTGCCTATAATCTATCACAATATCAGCCAGAGTGATCTTCTTAGAATGTAAATTAGACTGTGGTACTCCTCTGCTTAAAAACGCTTCAACCTTTCCACTGCATTCAGAAAATAATTCAAACTCCTTATCATGGTCAATGTATCTTTGCTAACCTTTGCTGCTACTTCTTATCCTTCTTCCCTTTGCTCTCTGCAATCCTGATATGAGTTGCCTTTCATTTTCCCAGACAATCTAAGCTTCTGTCACCTCAGAATGCTTACACATAATAGTTACTCTACCTGCAAAAGAGGTCTGTCCACTTCACATACAGGGTTCTTTCTTACACTTTCAGTTTCAGGTTATAAATGGTACCCAGCAAGACCTAGCCCAACTCCCACCACCTATCCATGGTAGGTCACTTCTCCCCTACTTTTTCTCTTTCTGTGCCTTGTTCATTTCCTTTAGAGGAGCACTTGTCACCATTTGGCATTGTTTTTTTTGTGGGGCGTGTGTGTGTCCCCAGTGAAATATAACCTCAATGAGCCAAAGACCACGTCTCTTCTTTGTATCCCCAATGCCCAGCAGAATGACTGCAAATACACAAGAGGTGCCCAGTTTAAAATAAAATAGAGCCTTCATTTCCTCAATTTAACAAACATGAATATTACTTATCTTTGATTGAGCCTTACTACATACCTTTAAACTTGCTCTAAGGAATGTATTCGCACACAAAAAAATTTTTGTTGCGTCTCTACCATGTGCAAAGCATTGTGCTAATATGTGTGACACATCTAGAAGGAGAAGCCACTCCTGCAGTGGAGAGAGGGGCTTGAGCTTTGGGGTCAGGAAGATCTGGATACTAACAACTTCTCTTAACCCTCATATTTCTGGTTGAATGTGAGGTTAGGAGGAGGGTTTGGTTTTGTTAAAACAAAAACTAAACCATTATCCTAGCTACCCTACTTACCTGCCCCCAGTCCCCAACTCTCATATCTTAGCATTTATCACTACAGGTAATGGTCTGTGTACCCTTCTTTGTTTTCCTCTAGACTCCTGGGGACCATTTCTGTCATGCTCACTTTTATCATCTCATCTCCCCCCAGCCCTGCGACAGTAGAGCAAAGCCTAAAACATCACGTGCTGCCTTGAAATCTTCGAGCCCCACAGTACCCCAAAGGCCTAACTGTGAGTTCCACTGCTTTCACCAGGCCTATCTCTTATCAGCGTAGTCAGCTGCACCCCACCCAGTCCTCAACCTGACGGGTCTCAGTTTCCTGACAGCCCACAGGATTATTCGAACAGTCCAATCACATCCTCCCACAGGAACCAGCAGTCACCTCACCCTCGTCTTGTTTGTTACAAAACTTGCCCCCCGCAGTCCCTGCTGGTTCACTCTGCTCCCCCGGGGGCATTCTGAGCCCTCCATGTGATCCTGCAGGGCTACAGTGTCCTCCTTCCCTGGGCTGTGAGTTTACTTGTCTAATAAACTCCTATAGATCTCAGCTTCCGGTGCTGTAAGTTTGGATACCTTCCAAACCCTAGGCCAAGATTCCCTCCCTCATTGATGGGGTGAAAAAAGGTTATAAAACACCCCCCAACACACATACACACCCCAATAGGTATGATCATGCCCTACACAAATTGGCTATACATTTTTCTCTATCTTAAATGGGCATCAAAATATAATTTGGAGTTTTAAAAAATATTGACTCTGGGCTCCACTCCAGGTCCAAGGAATGAAAATAATAGGGGTGAGTCCCAAATGTGTATATTTTTGTAAAGTGCCATTACTGAATCTGGCGGCTAGCCAAAACTGAGCGTCACTGTGATGGTTATGCAGTAGCCACCTGTTGACTCTCTGATGGATGGGACCGTTGTGCCCTTCCTGGTGACACAGCTCAAAGGACAACCCTATAATTCTGGAGGGAGCATCTGACAGAAACTCCGGCCCAGGGATGACAAACACTTAGCAACAGCTTTCAAAATCCTCCCGAGCCCTTGGTGACACTGCACATTGACCATGGCACTCTTCCTGTTGAGCCTGGCCTCCAGCTCAGAATCCTTATCAGCTTCCACCATTTGATGAATGCTATCAAGGGAGATGAAACCTATATTTTTTCGTCTGCCCAGCCGTCCCTGATTTGTGCTCTGTGATGACAGGAACTCTGCTGCCTGTCACTATTCCTGCAGCCCTCACCTCTGCAATTCCACTCCTAGTACCAGGGCATCTCACTGGAGTAGAAGCCTTCTCTCAGCTCTTACTGCTAGCCTGCCCAAGAGACAACTCTCCAGGGCATGTTTTGATTGGTTCAGGCCATTGGCCAAACCTCTACCTTACCCTTAATGTCTTCTTTTATGGAGTCTTAACATGTCATACTATCTTTATATTCCTCTGTGCTGGCTCAGATCTCTGGGTTTGATCCACATGGAAATAAGCAAAAAAAAAAAAAAAAAGAAAGAAAAGAAAAGAATTATCTGGTACAGTAGAGACGACTCAGGATTTGAAATCAAGGTGGGATTTGGTGACTCATCCTTACTGAGCTGTGTGACTGTAGGCAAATCACCTCTGTACTTCAGTTTTCTCATCTGCAAAGTGAGAATAACAATAATATGGGTCCTTCCACCACTGTATAATGTTACATATTAATGTAACATATAATGTTATAAGGTAGCATAAATGAACAGCATTTGAAAAGTTATAACTCCAAGATGTTTAATAGCAGCTTGTGGCTATTTCTTGCCTCTGCAAGAAAAATCTCTCTCCTTTCTCCAGGTGGCTGAATAAATAGGGCAGCTTTTCCAGGGAAGCAGTCACAGCACACATTCCATTATGCGAATGTACATTCAGAATGTAAAACGCGAGCCATCAGTCTTGAGGTGTTAATGGGCTGCCACTTAAAAAGACCAGGGAAGCAAATTAAGTGCAGGTGCATAAAGCATCAGAACTGCCAACTCTCTACCTGACCAAAAGCTGAGCTGCTAAGATCCTTGTCCTCTGTTTCTCCTCCATCAATTTATAGAAGCTCCAGCTGGTGCATTGGGTCCATATGAATAAGACCGCTGGACTTCCTCCATCCCCTCCTGGACCCATCTCACTCCACACCCTGGCTAAGCAAAGGGAGCTGAATACGTCCTCAACTTGATTTCATCAGCAGTGGGATAGGTGGGCTGGTCACAAAGAAGGCAGGATGCCTACTCCATTCTCACCAGAAAACATGCCTTAAAAACTTCCTGAGGGGCTTCCCTGGTGGCGCAGTGGTTGAGAGTCTGCCTGCTAATGCAGGGGACACGGGTTCGAGCCCTGGTCTGGGAGGATCCCACATGCCACGGAGCAACTAGGCCCGTGAGCCACAGCTACTGAGCCTGCGCGTCTGGAGCCTGTGCTCCGCAACAAGAGAGGCCGCGATAGTGAAAGGCCCGCGCACCGCAATGAAGAGTGGCCCCCGCTTGCCACAACTAGAGAAAGCCCTCGCACAGAAACGAAGACCCAACACAGCAAAAATAAATAAATAAATTACTAAAAAAAAAAATAAAGAGCCCTTTAAAAAAAAAAAAAAACTTCCTGAGAAGTGTCTCTGTTGCTATACAAAATAAAGTTTTGAAAAAAAAAAAAAGAATGCTCCCTGGAATATTATAAACAACATTCGGGAGTCAAAATAACAAGAACAAATCATAAAATAATAAAATTAGAAAACAGATAATGTTATATAGAATATCTACTATGTGCCAGACACTGTGCCAAGCACTATGTCTAGTCTTTTTAAAGTTTAATTTCAAATTAAAAAATATGTAGATGGTTTTCAAAGTTAATTATTTCTACAAGACTTATTATTAAAGGTAAATCAGCCAGCCTGCCATACTCATCACACTCCGACAATCGTTCCCACTACCCAGAGACAACTGCTGTGAACCTTCTAGCAGTTTCTTTGCTTATTTATCTCTGCATTTCTTAATAACATGCTTCCATGACTACTTCTCCATTTTAGGTATTATGTCTTCACTTCTTGCTATGGAAGACAAGGATTCAGTTCTCTTTTTCCTCCTAAAAAACACATACAAACACACATACGCACACATCCCCCATAAACTTCGCTGCCCCCATCCTCTTAAAATATTTGTATCATAATATCTGGCGGCATCAAAATGACCAGGTGAGGGGCTTCCCTGGTGGTGCAGTGGTTGAGAGTCCGCCTGCCGGTGCAGGGGACGCGGGTTCGTGCCCTGGTCCGGGAAGATCCCACATGCCACGGAGCGGCTGGGCCCGTGAGCCATGGCCGCTGAGCCTGTGGGTCCGGAGCCTGTGCTCCACAACGGGAGAGGCCACAACAGTGAGAGGCCTGCGTACCGCAAAAAAAAAAAAAAAAAGACCAGGTGAATTTTATTCATAGTTGAACAATAAGGTATTCACTCTTCTTGCACACTTTTGTTTTGTTTTGTTTTGTTTTGTTTTTGGCTTGGTATCCGCAAGCTCTTCTTCTGAGCTTTTCTCTTTTGCTACCATATTTTTAGATTTCCTAAAGCTCTGTTTCATGAATATTCCTTGTAATAATAAAAAGCTGTTCTTATATTGTGGCTGCAATAGAGTCTCCCCTCTGTATAAGGATATTAATGATAGCTATTTTTCTCTGTTAAGTTCCTTGTCTCTACATTGTTTCTCTTTCTTACAAATTCCATTTTTATTGGCGTTTGTTAGTTTGAATCTCCAATATTCAGGTTAGAGGTTTTCTTCAAGTGTCTTCAGCCAACTCTGAGCTGTCAGCACATTTTTAAGAGCAGGATACTAAGAAAGCGATATGGAGGCTGGAAGGCTCACGAGCAGAGCTGGTGGATGGATAGAATTCATGGCAGGGGTGTCAGAATAAAAAATGGCAGTACCTCCATCTCTTCTCTCGTGGGGTGGGCAGGTTACTTAAAGAAGGCTCTCCTAATCTCTAGCCTGGAGACTACAAGCCTGATGGCCAGCCTTCTTAGAACCTAAGGGGGAAGGTGGTAAGGGTGTCTTGGAATTCAATATGTGGATTGTCATTAAAATCCCCCATTTTCAGTACCTTATACCTGCCCACCATCTAGATGTCCCCCAGTCCAGAATCCCTTTAGCTCACTCTTGCCACAAAGTCAATTTCTGTCTTCTACTTCTAGGAAAGGGACAGCTATCAGCTCAGAGAAGTAAGAGAGGGGGTCTAAGGGTTTAACTGTGTTAAAGAGATTTTCAACCAGTCTTCTGGTTTTTAGCCACCACACACACCCCTCAACTCCTAACCCCCCCGGCCCGTCACACACACACAACCACACCACACACACACACTTTCATCGGTCCCTGATGCTGCTGATTCTCAAGTCACTCTGCAGCTCTGCATGCCTACCAGCTTGCTTCTGCACTCTCCTGTGGACAGGTTAGGGTTCAATGTCTGAGGTCATCTGCTCATACAGTTTTCCTCGATCCTTTTGTTTTCCAGCTTCCAAGTTTTTTGTTGTTATTTTTTCTCTCCTGTTTTCTTTATACCTTTAAATGAAAATCCCCTTATTATCTTTTGAATGCGGCTGAGGGATCCAGGGAAAGCCACATGTGTTCAATCTACCATCGTCAACCAGGAGAGAAAAAACATCAACACGAAACGATGGAGAGCACATAGGACTTGTATGTCCTGACAAGCTGATGCTGCCACAGATTCCGAGCCAAAAGTAGAACTCAGATTTCTTATATCATCTTAGTCCTAAATGCAATTCCACAAAATAGTCCTAGTACCCAAATTTATTAATAAAGAACAAGTAATAGTAAGAATCAACATTTTTAACTACCTAGAAGGGCCGCAGGTATAAGTCTGTTAGGGCTGCCATAATGAAATACCACAGCCTGTGGGGCTTAAGCAACAGAAATTTTCTCACAGTTCTGGAGGCTGGGAGTCCAAAATGGAGGCATTAGCAAGTTCAGTTTCTCCGGAGGACTCTCTCCTTGTCTTGCAGGTGGCCGCCTTCTACCTGTTTCCTCACATGGCCTTTCCTCTGTGTGTGTGTGTGTGTGTGTACCCTGGTGTCTTTCCTCCTTTTTATATACACCAGTCATATTGGATTAGGGTCTCACCCATATGAACTTGTTTAATCTGAATCACCTCTTTAAAGACTCTATTTCCAAATACAGTCACATTCTGAGGTAGAGACTTATTCACTTCAACATATGAATTGGGGGCAGGGGCGTAATTCTGTCCATAACACCAGACATTGCTCTAATAACTTATTTCTATTCCTTCACTTATTCCTCACAATAGCCAAGGGTTACATATTATTCTTATTATTATTACATATTGAAAAACTGTTGTTCAGAGAATTTAAGTAACTAACGCTAAGGTTCTATAGCTAAAAAGGGGTTGTATTAATTTCTTATTGCTGCTATAACAAATTACCACAAACTTGGTGACTTAAAGCTACACAGGTTTACTAGTTTACAGTTGTGTATTTAAGAAATTTGAAACGAATGTCACTGGGTTGAAATCTGGGTGTAGGCAGGCTGCATTCTTTTCTGGAGGATCTAGGAGAGAATGTTTCCTCAACAAGTTGCTATAATGACCTTCTGGGTCAGTGGAGGTGCAGTTTACTGAAATGGAGACTTCTAGAGGAATAATAATAGGTAATACTTAAATAGACCTTATTTTATACCAATTTCACCCTAAGTATATAAACTCATTCAATCTTCACAACAACCCAGTGAGGCAGGTAGTATTAACATCCCCTTTTTATCAGTAGAAATGGGGAGGTACAAAAAGGTCAAATAACTTGCCCAAGATCTCCCAGCCAGTAGTAAGTGGATTTTGAATGCATAATGTCCAATTCCAGAGTCTCTGCTCTTAACCACTGCACAATACCACCTTATGAAAGAGCAGACCTGGGGAGAAAGATCAAACCTCTTCCCCTATCTTCAGGTCCTTCAGAGTACATGCTTGACGACTTTTTTTTTTTTTTTTTTTTTTTTTTTTTTGGCTGCACTGCGTCTTAGTTGCAGCATGTGGGATCTTTCATCACAGCGCACGGGCTCCTCTCTAGTTGTGGTGCACAGGCTCTAGGGTGATTGGGCTCAGTAGTTGTGGCGCGTGGGCTCAGTAGTTGCAGTGCGGGCTTAGTTGCCCCGCAGCATGTGGGATCTTAGCTCCCCGACCAGGGATCAAACCTGCATCCCCTGCGTTGGAAGGCGGATTCTTAACCACTGGACCACCAGGGAAGTCCCAGGCTTGATGACTTTAACACTCCCCTGAAGATAGCCTCAAGTCCCATTTCCTATGATACCTCCATTGTATTCACAGGGCAACACCCCCCTCCCCCTGCCCTTGAATCAAGCAACTGTATGCTTTATATGCTCTTGGACCCAAGGTGCTAGACACTGCTAGAGAAATCCACAGAGCTTGTGGAACTGCTAATTACAGTCATGGCACCTTGGTCCACAGACCCCTCAACAGCTAGTCATCCCTTTGTGTTTCTGGAGTGAGTTTTCTGTCCCACCTCCCACATGGCCCTCTCTAATTTCACTCTGCTCAAGTCCCTCTGCTCCATCTCTTACTGTGGACACTCAGTAGAGAACCCTGGACCCTATTTAACCAAGAAAATACAAGCATTAGGTTGACATGTCCTCATCCTTCGGAACCCCTGCCTATAAACTGATCCATACTCCCACCTATCCTAGACTCTTTCATTCTCAAATTTTTGGAAAATACATCTTTCTTCCCAATTAAGGTCAATCCATCCCTCATGTTGTGCTCAGGATTCGGCCTTCTCAGGGACCACCTTCAGGGATCATTCTAACACTCTCCCAACCTTTCCACTTCTCTGACTTGTCCTGCACCTTACCAGCATTTAAAGGTACTCGATGTTATGTTAAACATGCATTGTGTCACTCCTATCAGAGCTCTTGCTTAGCTGGTATCATATATAGGAGAATAATGTCTAGTGCACTATGGTAAACTTGAACCACAAACATTTCAGTTCTTTTGGGTATGAGGCAATTTTAAACTATATCTTTACGATCATTTCTACCATAATTAAAAGTTGCTGATTTCTTGTCTGGTGCCAGAACAATTATTCAAGTCAAATCTTTTAGACAATATCCAACCATATTTCTTTCTAAGAATAAATTTCATAAGCATAAGGAGGAAAAAGCCAGAGGCACACTTGCCTTTGAGCTTCGATCTACTCTGATGTTGTACTCCACCCCCCCCCACACACCCGCCTGCAGTGTTTAGTCAAATGGACGCGTGCAGGGGATGAAACACAGAGGAAGAACAAAGACTAATTCTATCTGGGAGTGATGGAGGGAAAGGGCCGCTCTCATGTTTCTTAAGGAGTACACATCCGTTCCTTCATTTGCTTAGTCACTCAGAAAGGGTTATTGAATTTCTGCTCTGAGTCAGGCACGAAGCAAAACAAAAGCTAACCCTGTTTTTAATACCTGGTGGGGATGTTATGTCTTTAACAACAGTCATTACGCAGGTCCACAATCCCTTAGTCACAGTTCCAAAATCCAAAGAACTTCAAAAGTAGAAATTTTTTTGGAAGTTTGCAATGCTTGTTTGATAGCAAACCTGTTGAGACTGATCTGAAGCCATTTATAGACTTTTTCCCAATTATTTAAATGTATGCCATGT
Organism: Mesoplodon bidens; assembly: GCF_964165515.1. Lineage (NCBI taxonomy): Eukaryota > Metazoa > Chordata > Mammalia > Artiodactyla > Ziphiidae > Mesoplodon > Mesoplodon bidens. The sequence continues at coordinate 127,846,646 of NC_138177.1, read as the reverse complement.
ATTCAGATATATCACTGGAGAATATTAATATGTTTAATTTATAATGTGCTGCCTCAGACGTGATGGGGGCATTGTGAATACGAAAATGCTCAATTCTGAAATGCTTCTGGCTGCAAGAGTTTCTGTATATGGATTACACGCCTGTATAAAGAGAGGGGCTGGTGTGGAAACAAAACATTTACTGAGTACCTCACTGAGTATCAAATACCATGCAGACCACTTCATAGGCATCATCTCACTTAAACCTCAGGACAGCTCGGGAGACAGGCATTGCAATCCCCATCTTACCGATCAGGACCCTGGGCCTCCACTGGGTTAACTGACTTGCACGAAGAAGGGGCTTAGCCAGGATTCAAGCTCTTATCTGTTGATATATGCCTGCTGATATATGTATCAAACCACCCAGGAGCGACTGAGAGTTAAAATTTGTATCTGAACCTGGTTGGTCACTAACTCACACTGTGTCATAAAAGACACATGAAAAAAGAGCCATAAAGCCATATAGGTGCATATGTTTAAAAAATGTTCTAGAGGGGTGTGTGGAGGAGGCAGACATGTGTTGTTTCAGGGGTTTAGGAATTTGAGGAGGTGGAATTTGAGCTGATGCTTAAGGAGTCAGCAATCGTTTTGCTCGTAAGCTAGTAAGCATGTTTTGTCTTCTCTGCTTGATGGAAAACAGACTCCTGGAATGGGTTCTGGCATCTGTTTTGGCATGAGCTTTCTCCCCCAGGACTCCTCCCTACTGTGCTCCGGGAGAGGAGACCGAGCCAGGGCTCACGGCTATGCACAGGCCTCTCCCTTTGGGGTTAGGAGTGGGCCTCTGGGCTTAGGGCCTGCATGTCAGCCCGGTGGCACAGAATTTGAAGCTCAGCATCCAGGCCGCCTGCCAAAGAGGTGATCCTGGTGATCTCGTAAAATATATTTTACTTGAGCAAGCAGCTTACTTTTGTCCTGAGCGGTTGTACATCAAACTCCTTTCATATGTCTTGAAACAATGAAAAGGGTTTGTCTTAGCTTTTCAGGGCTTTTAAGGGCCTAGTTTTCTTTTCTTTTTTTTTTTTTTTAACATCTTTATTGGAGTATAATTGCTTTACAATGGTATGTTAGTTTCTGCTGTATAACAAAGTGAATCAGCTATACATATACATATATCCGCATATCCCCTCCCTCTTGCGTCTCCCTCCCACCCTCCCTACCCCACTCCTCTAGGTGGTCACAAAGCATGGAGCTGATCTCCCTGTGCTATGCAGCTGCTTCCCACTAGCTATCTATTTTACATTTGGTAGTGTATATATGTCCATGCCACTCTCTCACTTCGTCCCAGCTTACCCTTCCCCCTCCCCGTGTCCTCAAGTCTGTTCTCTACGTCTGCGTCTTTATTCCTGTCCTGCCCCTAGGTTCTTCAGAACCTTTTTTTTTTTTTAGATTCCATATATATGTGTTAGCATACGGTACTTGTTTTTTTCTTTCTGACTTACTTCACTCTGTATGACAGACTCTAGGTCCATCCACCTCACTACAAATAACTCAATTTTGTTTCTTTTTATGGGCCTAGTTTTCTATGGGACTTCCAGAATGCTGCTGGCCTTTGCCTCGCTGGGGCATCAAACAAGCGTCCATCGCAAGCTCCTCTGGTGGCACATCAGTTTTTCACCTGGAAGGAGCCTGCAGATGTGAAGGTTAGGCTCAGAATCTGGTCTGGCGGAATCCTGTCAGCACATCTGTGTTGGGGTGGACGTGGTGGAGACAGAGAAAGGAAATTGTTTTCCTACCTGGCCTGAGGGGCTTCATGAGAAATGGAACAAACAGAAAAACTATGACCAGGTAGGACTCAGGCCATAATCACAGTGGAGAATTGGAAAAGGGGTTTCTAGTAATGCATTACTACACTGGGGACATTCCCAACCAGGGCTGAACAGGCTAAAGTAGGGGATGCTGGGCTATTCTATTCTGTGACCATTTTATCCTCTCTGTGCGATGAGGGTGAGGGTGATGAACTAGATAATCATGCAAGTCCCTTCTAAACCCATAATTCTTCATGTCTATAATTCTGTTTTTAATTTCACACTTAAAATAGTTAAGTTATAAAGTCAAGCCAGCATATATATATTCAGATAATATACATTCAGACACAAATATTAACTCTCAGTCACTCCTGAGTGGTTTGATACATATATCTTCACGTGTATATCAACAGATAAGAGCTTAAATCCTGGGTAAGTCCTTTCCTTATGCAAGCTATTTAACACAGTGGAGGCCCAGGGTCCTGGTCTGTAAGATGGGGATTGCAATGCCTGTCTCCCCGAGCTGTCCTGAGGTTTAAGTGAGATGATGCCTATAAAGTGGTTTGCATGGAACATATATATAATATTATAATATATATATGTATATATATATATATATATACTTTTTTTTTTTTAAGTGAGAGGAGGCAGAGAGTGGTAACTGGGGAGAGGGTTTTATCAGAGGATCACCAAGTACTGTGCTGTGACAGGAGAATCAGAGTGTGAGGGGTTAAAGTGAGTCGTGAGCCCTGCTCTGAACTGACCCACTCTGGGCAGCAGCCTAATCTCTAATGAATCTAATAAGCCCACCCTGTGGGCTTAATAAGCCCCTAGCCCTGCATCAGCTAGTCTAGGGCAGAGTCAGCCTTAGGTTTTGGCTGCCAGCCTAAGGATAATTATCACCTAGCCAATGAGAGACAGGCTCACTGTGTGCACCTGTAATGGAAAAAGCACTAGGCTGTCTAGCTTCAGAGCCGACACAGAGTGGAGCCTCATTCCACCTCTGGCTTCTCCTTTTCTCACTCCAGGTATGTTCTGTCCAGCAGTAAATGCTGGTTAATAACGATATCTCAGAGCCACCATGGTGACTTCGTGGTTCAGCACTCTTTCTTTGGGTCCAAGGCTTTGTCAATAGACCATGCACTTTCAAAATTGGGGGTAGCATGGATGGGATATCAAATTGGAAGGTGACTCTAAAAGCATGAGAGTCTGTATTGCTGCATTAAAATTTCTTTGAAAAATCATAAAACTATGTAAAATACAGCATGTTAATTTAACTGCAGGTCTGAGTAATGTTTGATCTGATCACTGAAGCAGCCTGTGTATAAAGAAGATTTTAAGATGCATCTACTCCTTTCCCAAACATATATGATCACCTCCATGTGCCAGGGCAGTGCTAGAAGCAGGGATTGCCAAACTGAGCTGGATTTGCCCTCTATCTCCCCTTAATGCTAATAAGCCCCTTGAGGGCAAACATGTAAAGAGATAATTATAATATAATGTGATACAATGTGGTGGGTCTTTTGACAGGTAGGGACAAAGGGTGCTGGAAACACATCAAAGAAACAATAGATATATTTAGTGAAGCGTGTATATATATGTGTACGTGTACATAACACACAAGCCTTCCCATAGTGAAGGTAAGGACGCATCTAAGACTTGAAGGATAAGTACATACTTACTAGATGACAAGTGTGGGAATAAAATTCTATAATTTCAGGGGAAAGTGCAGAATTGCCAAGCCACAGGATAGTTGTTGTGGGGGTATGTACAGAGGAGAGTTTCCTTTATTCAACAAATGGTTATTCATCACTGCTATATACCAGGAGCTGTGAGAAGGCTGATTTCCAGGAGTGGGGAACAAGAAATAGTCCTAATTCGAAAAGATACATGCACCCCAACATTCAGAGTACAGTATTTACAATTGCCAAGATATGGAAACAACCTAAGTGTCCGTCAACAGATACATGGATAAAGAAGATGTGTATATATGTGTGTGTATATATATATGTATTTATATATACATAGATATATGTGTGTGTATATATATATATACACACACAGAATACTACTCAGTCATAAAAAGAACAAAATTTTGTCATTTGCAGCAACATGGATGGACTTGGAGGGCATTACGCTAAGTGAAATAAGTCAGACAGAGAAAGGCAAGTATTGCATGATGTCACATGTATGTGGGCTCTAAAAAATACAACAAACTAGTGAATATAACAAAAAAAGAAGCAGACTCACAGACATAGAGAATAAACCAGTGGCTAAGAGTGGGCCAGGGGGCAATATAGGGGTGGGGAAGTGGAAGGTACAAACTACTGGGTGTAAGATAGGATCAAGGATGTATTGTACAACACAGGGAATAGAGCCAATATTTTGTAATAGCTGTAAATGGAAAGTAACCTTTCAAAATTGTACAAAAAAATTTTTAAAAAAAGAAGACATAGTCCTGGCCCTGATAGATTCTACATTTTGGTTAGGGCGCTAGACCAAAAATAAGTAAACACATTTTTTAAAATGCAAAGTGTAGTCAAGTAAGTAAACAAACAGATAATGTGGATATAAATCAATGCCATGAAGGAAACTTAAAAAGAGCTGAGATAGAATCGTGGGGGAGATACATGGGACAGGATGTCAGCTCCTAGAGTAGGTGAAGTTTAAGTGGAGACCAGAAAGTTGAGGGGAGTCCACCATGAAAATCATGGTCAGACGGCATCCAGGCAGAAAGCACAGTATGAATGAGGGCTCCAGGGAGGAAAGACGTCTTTGAAGACCTGGGAGACGACTACTATGACCAAGGCAACGAACGAGGTCAAGAGAGTGGAGGAGAGTGGCACCAGCGAGGCGGAAGGGAAGAATTCCAGCATTGCTACCCTCCGCCCACCACCTGATCTTGTCTCTTCCAGCTCTCAACGCTTCTCTAATGCTTCCCACACTTACAACAAATCCAGAGTCCAATCAGGCCACCTTGACCTCTCCTGACCTCACTTTCCACTACTCTCCTCCTTGCTTGCTGCTCTCCTGGTGTGCTGTCCCTCTTGCTTTTGCTTGAACTCTCCAAGCATGTTCCCATGTCAGGGATTGGGCGCCTGCTTCTCCTTCTACTGGGGATGCTCTGCCCCTAGTCATTACTGAGATTCACTCTCCCGGTTCATTCTTGTCTCTCCTCAAATATCATCTCATCAGAGAGACCTGACCTGACCTGACCAACCTAGACAGAGTATAGACACACCCCATCCCCTGCTCTGCTTTGTTTTCTATAATACTTCACTATCACCACCAGGTATCTTAGTATGTATTTCCTTGTTTATCTGTTCATTTTCAGTGTCTTCTACTGAAGATAAATTTCATGAACTGTACATGTTAGACCAGGGCTGGCTTAGGAGCATTGGACCTATTCAGTTGAACAGGGCTGCATGCCCAGAAGGACATGGTGCTTGGTTTATGTCCCTGCTGCTGCTGTCTTGAAATTCTTCACAATTTTACCTTTGAACTTGTGTGCAGTACATACAGTCTAAAGTTACAGTGGGGTATGCACAGAGGAGAGGATGAGCAGAGGAGATACTCTGGACAATAGCATGCACACACACAGCTGTGATCCAGCAGCCACTCCCACATGCACAGTCGGCCTGGCCGTTTGATGTGCATGCACACACCGCGGGGCTGTCCAGGGTGTTTTGCGGCCTCGGGTCTAGGGCCAGGATGAGGCTCAGATCACTAACAGTCACAGCGACAACAGCAACAAAAGCAGCAGTAGCCATGGATGTAGGAGGGAGCAACTCCAGAACCCCTGGTGGGAGGCGGGCTTGCCCATCCATCCCGGGAGCTGGTTCTTAAGGATTTGCACAAATATTTACTTTCCATTCTAAGTTCTGGACAAAAATTGCTTGTGCTCAGACAGTAAATTTTGTCAGCAAATAATTACAAAACAAAAGCACATACATTGAAATTACAATAAAGCATATCAGGGAGTCATTACAATTCTTCACAGTTTGGAATCCCTGATTTTTGAAAGCTGCTGCAGTATTACAAAGTAAATATTCACAAACAGAAATAGAAATTAAATGTAAAGACGTTGCATTCAATAGAAAAGGACACTATTTTCATACGAAGTTTCTGATGAACTAATTATTAACAAGGAAGATAATTTTTAAATTTTAAATGAATTTTCTTTCTAATCGAAGAACCAGTGATAGAATGCAGAAACAGGCATTTAAAATTATATACAAATCATGAAGCCACTTTCATTTCCATAAACAATATCCATGAACTAAAGTCAAAGGAAACACTAAAATACTATTGTATAAATTTGTATTTAAAATTAAATGTAGACTTACCTGAAACTCATTTGTATGAAGTTAGATCTTTTCAGAAAAATTATCCCACAAAAATCATCAGCTCTAAATGCAATAAAATTTATATTTTAAAATAATTTGCCTGAAATGTATCCCTATTTGTCACAGCCTATGAAATACTCTTAACAGCTTATTAATAGGTGCATCAGCAGAAAGATCCTTCTCAAAATTAAACTTTTTCAAACATTATTTGCAATCTTGCATTTGCCGAGAATGATTGATGTTTCTTTAATTTTATTTATTGAAATGAAGTTGCTAAAAGTATTACATTTTGATGACCTAATAAATTAATTTGCAGAAAAAGTGATCCAGAAGGAATCTTATGATCGAACTATTATATTAATGTTATTTATTGTATTATATAAATTTATGATACCAGAAATACTTTTTTCAATATATATGTTATTACTCATATATCAACATTACTGCAGTTACATTTTATAAACAATAAAATATTTTTAAAAGAAAAAGTTTTTAAATTTACCTTTAGCATTTTTTTTTTCCTGCTTTTTGAATAAGGGCCCACCATTCTTATTTTGCATTGGGCTTCACAAGTTATGTAACCAGCTTTGAGTCTGGATCTTAGCAGAAAGCAGAATGCAATTGCAATGGTTCAAGGGACTTTAATTAAGGGAATACTTACAGAATGAGAAGAGTTAACCAGAAAAGAATACTGAAGCATCCATAGACCAGCAATGGTAGGAAGATGTTACCACACTTAGAGCTGTAGGGACAAGAAGAGAGAAGAGTATTACAGATTCCAGTGAGAGCTGGGGCCATGGAGGAGGGATTACCTAGTAGGAGCTCATGGTCCAGAAGGATGAAGTCATTCCTAGAATCCATGGACCAAAGCCCTGGGAGTGAGGGGAAGAAATATCTTGACTTCTATCACCTCTCAACTTCCAATTTCCTGCTATACCTTCCATTGGCCAAACCCTTACAAAAAGCAAGAAAGCCAGGCAGCCCGGGTTGTGAGGTCTGTAAGGAAGCAGACTCCTGGAACACAGAGGAGGGCAGAGAAAGCACTGCTCTGTGTCTGTATATGTGTGTTTTGCATACAGAGGATGAGGATTTAGTCTGTTAAATCCACTGCTATATCCCAAACACCTAAAATAGTGCGTGGTACATGGTGAGGGTTCAAAAAATACCTGTTGAATGAACAGAAGAACAGACAAACTTAACATCTGCTTTTAGTGATAAATAGTAGTAGCTTCCCGTAGATCATCATTCCATTTTTTTTTCTTGTGAATGCTTTCCCCAAGAAAGTGCCTCATTCTATGAGGCAGGATTCTCAGGAAGAACCTCTGAAAACTCAGCTGTCAGGAGCCCACCGGGTACACAGCTACCTCATAGGGAAAGAAGCCCAGTGGATCCAGCTCTCCTCTATATGGACTCCTATGGCCAAGGCAATGCCCTTACAGTGAACTCAGCCCTGATATCTCAACCATGGCTGATTGGGCCAGATCTTTATGTGACTATGTAGCAAGGGAGCCTCTGCCTCTGAGGGTCCTGGCAGGATATCTGCCCAACAAGGGCACTTCATACTGAGAGATGTCAGTCAAACCCTCCTTTTGAGGAAGTATGCCTGCTGAGTGAGCAAAGAGAAGGCAAATCTTTTCTTACTCTTGCAGGCCCTACATGAAAGACTAGAAGTTGGGCAGAAAAAGACACCAGCATTTGTGAGAACCTACAACGTGCCAGACATTTTGCATGAGAAGCTACGACTGCCATGTTGTATCCATGATGTGACAAGTGTGAGGACCAAAAGCCAACAGGCTATGCACAGCTAAGTAAAAGGATGAGAAGAACTGTGTTGATGTTATTATTGAGCTGCTGAACCAACAGAGCAGTCATCTAGCTGAACACATTTATTGCTATATGAAAAAAAAACCCTATATTTGTTTCAACTAATGTTAGTTGGGTATTCTGTTAATAGCAGCACTCCTAATGGATTTGCTAGTAACTGTCCCAAGATATGACCCTTTCCTTTCCTCTTCTTTTTCTTCTGCTTTTGTCTACCATTGACATTCATGGGCGCTTACTCATTTCATTGGGAGTTCTCTCAGCTGATGAATTTGTGGTACTCTTGGATGGAATTCCGTCTTCTCTAATATTGTAGGGTTGGAGGACACATGTATTAAATGTTTAAGGCTATTTTACATTTGGTGGGAAGCAGCCACATAACACAGGGAGATCAGCTTGGTGCTTTGTGACCACCTAGAGGGGTGGGATAAGGAGGGTGGGAGGGAGAAGCAAGAGGGAGGAGATATGGGAACATATGTACATGTATAGCTGATTCACTTTGTTATAAAGCAGAAACTAACACACCATTGTAAAGCAATTATACTCCAATAAAGATGTTAAAAAATGTTTAAGGCTATGTGAAAGTTTTATTACTCTATTTTGCTGCATTGAAACCATCTTTGTGTTATAATTCTTAAATCAGTAACAGTTTTAGGGGTGTGTGTGTGTGTGTGTGTGTGTGTGTGTGTTAATTCCTGGAACAGATGGCATTTAGCCTACTGTTTTACCTCTGGATTTATGAGGCACAATGCAGTGGGAAATGTGCAGCCTAAATTTTAACAGCAGGGCAAATTGAGATGGGAATATAAAGCACATAAGCAATCAACATGACACTTTTAAACGGGTTTTGTGAATGTGCGGTTGTTTTAAATTATCCTTGGAAGCAGGAGATAAAGTGAGAGTAGACAAGCAATGAAGGCTGAGGAATGAGGAAGCTGTCTCCTGATGAAAGAAGCTGGATGGCCATGCTTTGTCTCCACTGGGCAAAGAAGGTTAGCTATTACATCGAACCATATGAAATTGCTGATATTTGACATTTTTTTTACTTATTTTATCTAAGATTATTACAGCCTCAATTACCAACAACCTAATTTTCAAAAAAAAGTAAAGAGGAATAATTTCTTACAACTACCTACATACTATTACATAAGAAACACGTTTTCTGAAGAAAAAAGAAAATGCACACATACATGATATATCCATACTTGCTCTTTTTGATTCTTAAAATTTTCATCTCTCTGATTACATTATCCAGCTATTCTTACATGCTGTCTGTTTTATCCATTAGACACATTACCATGTGAATCATGGTTGTTTTAAATTCCCAGTCTGATAACTCCAACATCCCTGCCATATCTGAGCCTGGATCTAATGTTTGCTTTGTCTCTTCAAACTGTGTTTTCTGACTTTTAGTATGCCTTGTAGTTTTCTTCTTGATAGCTGGCCATGATACGTTGGGTAAAAGGAACTGCTGTAATAGACCTTTAGTAATGTGATGAAAGGTGTGGTTGGAGGGGAAGTGTTGTATAATCCTATGCTGAGGTCTCAGTCTTTTAATGAGACTGTGCCTCTAGATTGTGAGCTTAGCATTTGCTTCTCAGTGCCCCCTGCCCCATACTTTAGGTGAGACAGGATGGCTAGAGCGGGCTGGAGTTGGGTATTTCCTTTCCCCCAGGTTGGTTTGGCTTTGAAAAAAAACTGAATAGTTTAGGCTCTGGTAAAATGGTTTCTCTTGAGGGCAAGCCTTATTAAGAACAGAATTCTTTGACATATTTCAAAATGGTTCCTTTTCCCCTCCCCCTGCTGGAAGCACAAAGAGATTTTTCTCCAGTCTTCAATGTGAAAACCTGGTTGAGATCCTGGAGGTAAAACTCATAAAAGTTTGGGGACCTCCTATGACTGGGTTTCCCTGGGGGTTCTCTCTCTCAGGCTTGTCTACACTGAACCTCCAGTGATTCATCAATTACAGTTTCATTTTCCCTACCCCGGCACTGGTTCCCACAGAGGATTTTTCCACAAAGTTTCTGCTCCAGTAAATTATGTTTCTCTGTATCTGCCTATTTCTCCAGTTTGGGGGGCAGCGGTTTGCCCTGTGACCTCACATCTCTGATGGATCCAAGAAGAGTAGAGTTTTCAGTCTGTTTAGGTTTTTACTTGTTGGGTTGGAGTGGCAATTTCTAAGCTCATTTTATGCTGAGTTGGAAACTGAAAATCTACATGCTCTTTCATAACCTAATTTTTTCCTTTACAATATATTATGAATATATTTGATATCAGTAAATATGTTTTCAACAGTTTGATATATATTTCATTATATGGATAGATTACAATTGATTTGAGAACTGGTAAACCTAATGGTTAAAAGCATAGTTTCTGGAGTTATTCAGCCTACATTCATATTCACCTCTACTACTATAAGTGGGTGACTGTGAGCTAGGTAGTTCACTTCCCTATGTCTCACTTTCTTCATCTGCAAAATAGAGATAATACTAGTACCTATGCCATAGGGTTCTTGGGAGGATTGGATGAGTTACTATATACATAGAGCTCCTGGAACAGTGCCTGGCACACAGTATCTCTGTGAACATGTTAGACATTAACTCCTCTTCTGTTGTTGGATATTTTAGTTATTTTCAATTTTTCATTATGATAAATAATTCTGAAATGCCTCTACTTAGATCAAAATCTTCTTATGCATCCTTAATTATATTCTCAGCAAATGTATCAATTAAGACTGTTTTGACTGCAACTGACCAAAAAAAATCCAACCTGAGCTAATTTAAGCAAAATAGATAATAAATGGACAGTTAGATAATTTAATAAATAAAAGTATCAGCTCATATAACTGCAAAATCCAGGGCTAGAGCTGGTGCTGCTTGATCCAGGTACTGAATCATTTCTAGCAGGACCCAGTGCCTTTCCACTTCTCTACCTTGCTTCTTCCATACTAGACTTACTCTCAGCCTTCACATGGTGACAAAACAGCCCCAAGCCAATTCTTCCTGTATTCCAGCCCAGCGTAAAGGGGGACAATTTCTTTCTCAGAACTGGGTAAAAATCCTAGGCTCATAAGGACCATACTGAGTCGTGAGTCCACCCTTGAATCTGTGACTGTGGCTGGATGGGTGGAAAGCATTGAACGGCTTAGCCCTGGAGCTAGAGAGATACCAGCTCAACCCAAGTTGTATGAAATGATAATGGAAAAAGAGTGGTTTCACAAAGGAATTTAACATACTAAAGACAACAACAACAAACAAACAAAACAAAGGGGAAAGGATGCTGGGTGGCCAAAAAATTAAAAGATGCTTTTTTCTGTTTAATTTCTTAGATGAGTATTTCCCTGTGAAAGAGATAGGATATTTTAAAGACTTTTGATACATTTTGCCAATTTTATTTCTTCAAAAAGTTTATACCAATCTGCTCTTTTGCTAACAGTATAAAAGATGAACCATTTTCTGGCACTATAGCTAACACTGGTGTTATCATAAGAAAATTATATTTCTCAATCTGACAGGCCAAAATTAAGTATATAATTTCAATTTGCATTTCTCTGCAAACTGAATTGCATACTATTAGTGTGTTATATTTTTATGTTTATTGACAATGTACATTTATTCTGCTGTAAAGTATGGCATTTCATTAACCCTGAGACACTATTGATTGTAAAACATAACATTATTTTATGTACCACCAAGAAAATTTTCAAATATACCCTCTGCTGCTAAACTATATCACAAATACTTCTTGTTATCATTTGAAATAGCTACTCTGACTTCAGAGATGTTAAAATATAGAAAACGTGCATCCTAGAATCAGTGAAATATGGTACCTATTAACGTTCTCATCTTTTTCTATTACATAGTCTTCTTCTACTTAATGAATTCATTGGTGATTTACTGTAGATATTTTTTCCTGTTTATCATTCCAATTATAATTTTAATTTGAGTGTTTTAAAAAATGTATTTAAGTTACTATTATTATGAATAGAATCTATCAACCTGGGCCTGGCTCAGGTCTCAGGTGAGGGCCTGCAAGAGACATCATCTTTTTAGAGTTACATTTTCTCATCTGTAAAATGATGACTTTAGACCAAATTATTCTAAAATTTCTTACTGTGTCAACATTCTGGGGACTACTGATGAGTAATAAAATTAACTGATAGAGTTTATCTCCTTTTTGGTCTTGCCTATCCTTAGTCAGTAGAAAGAAACATTAAAAGGCAAGGACCAAGCGAAGGAGCCAGAGAAACATGTTGCCCATATAATCTTTAAACTCAGTAGTTAACCCTTGAGGGCATGAACATTGTGAAATAATACTGGACACAGTAACAGAGCCAGCAGCTGTTCTCAGGCAACAGGAAAAATCTAATTTAATGTTGGCCTCTCATTAGCTGCTCTTTTTACCCCAGATAATGTTCTATTCAACTTGGTCCTGAGTAGGCACCTAAATCTAACTACTGCCTTGTAAGAAAAGAATCTGAAAGAAGGAACAGGGAACACCATAGCAGCAAAATAACTGTTGTTTATTCACTAAATGAATATTTGTCAATCACATATTTATTCAGCACTCAGTGTTCCAGACACTGGAACTGGACCTGTGTATAGTTCAGGCATCAACTTCCTCTCCAGGAGGGTGATATAGAAATAAACATTCATGCAATGGATTATTTAGGTACTGTGATAGTAATCTTAATTAGATATTGTGTGGATATGGGAGAACGCATTTAATTCTGCAAGGATACCCAAGAGAGGCATAGAATCACTAAGCCTGGTTCCATATTGAAAGCAGAAGGTGGAAGAATATGCCCACAGAGGGAATAGCAAGAACAGAGGTGCAGAGGCTTGACACAGCCTGGAGGGGCTGCAGGCCTAAAATGTTGGTGTGAAGGGGCAAGATGCAGGTCACAGAGGTGGTAGGCACACGAAAAATATTAAAGGTACTTTAAACCATGTTAAAAAATAGGTTGGAATTTATCCTGTGGTGAGGGCTATGGGAAGGTTTAAAGCAGTGGGGCGATGTGGGCAGATTTACATTTTAGTAGGTTCATTCTATCATCTGTGTGCAACCTGGATGATGTGAGAGGCTTTGAGAGTGGATGCAAGGAGACTAGTCAGGAGACAGCTGGAGTGGTCCAGGGGAGAACTAAGTCAAAGTAGCCATAGGAAGGTGGAGAAAGTGGCACACCTGTGAGATGGTGACTTTGTTTTCTATTGCTGTGGAACAAAATAACACAGCCTTAGCAGCCAGAAAAAAAGGAACCTTCTACTAGCTCACAATTCTGCCAGTCAGAAGTCTGGGTCTGATGTGGGTGTGTTCACTGGACAGGGTCACACAAAGCTGAAATCACATGTCGGCCAGGGCTGCATTTCTCATCTGGGCCTCAGGGTCCTCCTCCATCCTCATTAGGTTGTTGGCAGAATTTATTTCCTTGCATTTGTATGACTGAGGTTCTAGTTTTCCCGCTAGCTGTCAGATGGTAGCTACTATTAGCTCCCCGAGAACATTCTTCTCCATCTGCAGCTCACAACACAACAGATGTTTGTTTTCTTCAAGTCATCTAGATTGCGTCTCTGACTTCCATTTCTGTGACCATCCTGAATAAATTCTGTTTTCAAATGACTTATGTGTTTGGATTGCATAAACCCAGACAACCTGATCTTCTTAGTCAACTGTGCCATATTACTAACCATTGCCATTACTAATGGCAAGAGTAAAATTCATCATCTTCACAGTCCCAGGGATTATGCATGATGCGTACATGGCAGGAAATCTTGGGGCCATCTTAGAATTCTGCCTACCACAGATTATACAAAACAACAACAGCAAAAACTAGACTAGATACAAATTGCTTCCTAATTGCATGGGGGAGCTGGGAAGAGGAAAAGACTATGTGGTTTGTGTGACTGGGTGGTGTAGTTCACGAAGGTGGGGAGTACAAAAGGATAAAAAGGCCTGGGGTTCCACTTTGGACTAGTTGAGGTTGACGTGTCTGTAGGCTTTGCAGGTGGTGCAGGAGATTGTAGTGTATGAATTATGGGAGAGTAGTTGGAAGGAAATACAAGATTTTTAGTCATTAATAGAAGATGCCAGGAAAGACGTGAAACTGGATGAACTTGGTTTTATTTTAATTGTGTCAACTTCTATGAACTCATAGATTATAAATTCTTTGAGTGTTTTCATTTCTGTATATTGGGTTCCTTCCATACAGTGTGTACTCAGAAATGTAATGGATGGATGAGACTACGCAGCATGCCAAGCACTACAGAGTTTATTGAATCCTCAAAACAATCCCATGGAATAAGTATTTTTCTTATATAGAAGAGGTAATTGGGGAGCAGAGAAACTTTTAAAATTCCTTGATCACGGGCTTCCCTGGTGGCGCAGTGGTTGAGAGTCCGCCTGCCGATGCAGGGGACGCAGGTTCCTGACCTCGTCCGGGAGGATTCCACATGCCGCGGAGTGGCTGGGCCCGTGAGCCATGGCCACTGAGCCTGCGCGTCCGGAGCCTGTGCTCCACAACGGGAGAGGCCACAGCAGTGAGAGGCCCGCGTACCGCAAAAAAAAATCCTTGATCACAAATGGTCAACAGGAGAGATGAACTATAAATCCTGGATATCAGACTTCAGAGTCTAATGTCTTAAACACTAAAGGATACAGCTCTCTCCTTAACCTCCCCCCGCCCCATCTTTCTGAAGAGAAAGATCTCCTAACTGGCAGAAGTAAAAAACCCAGTGGAAAAAAATGGCATTTGACCCTTTACACGTGAGCTGGACTTTGGCAGCAGAAATGCGGAAGCCTGCGTAGGGTTGCCAGATTTATCAAATGATAGTATAGGATGCACAATTAAATGTGATTTCCAGATAAAGAGCAACAATATTTTTTTTAGTCTTCACTGTATAGTTTGCTCCAATTAGGCCAGGATTTTCACTCTCCCATGTAACTTTTTACCTACATACTTCATAGCTCATGCTATTCATCTCTGTGGGACACACTACCCTTTCTTTTTGCCAACCTTAAAGGAAAACCCATACTTCAAGTCTTATCCATATTAACCATCACTTGTTCAGCATTCTCCCACCTACAAAATGCATTTACATAGAGGACCTTGTTCGATTTACGAATTAGCCTTGCAAATAAGCAGGGTATGTGTTAGTATTAACCTCTTTGTGCAAATGAGAAAAGTGAGGCTCAGATCCAAGTTACACACATCATTCAACCACATAACTGGGACTTCAGGGTCTTGTGACAGAGATTTTTATTCTTTTCTCACTAATGCCTACCAAGTCCAATCTTAGGCCTTCCATTTTGACTCTCTTTCTTCTTGGCCTCTCAATTTGGCTCCTGACTTAAAGTTTACTCTTACT
The DNA here is from genome assembly GCF_964165515.1 of Mesoplodon bidens. NCBI lineage: Eukaryota > Metazoa > Chordata > Mammalia > Artiodactyla > Ziphiidae > Mesoplodon > Mesoplodon bidens. Next base: position 127,831,331 of record NC_138177.1, on the reverse strand, counting down.
GTTCAAAATGTGTAAGGCTCATTTTTCCAACAATGCTTAAATTCTCTTAAGACAGGAGTCTGCCTTGTATAACTTTTGCCTCTTCCCCTCTTCATACATACCCCAGTCACACTGATGAACTTTCCAAAAATCCTGTGGAATGGTCTTAAAAAATGTCTGAGCAATCTGCAAACTTCTGCGAATTCTTGGCAGGGTGAGTTGCCAGTACTCGTGACTAAAATTATTTCTTGTTTTTCGTAGAAAGTCAGAAATTTCCTGCTTCCAAAATGTAGTTGAATATTCTTCCTTGATATCTCCAGGTTAATGGTTTCTTCCGGGTAGACATTCCCATTCACTAAAGTACGTCCAGGGCAAATAGCCAAGGACTAGACTGATTTATCTAATAGTAATTCATCCTTCCATCATTTTTCAACAACACAGCACTTAATGACACCTTCAATGTGCTAGGCATTGTGTCAGGCAGTGGGGATGAAAGATGAGAGAGATATGGTCCTTCTGCTCAAGGAATTCAGTCTATTAGAGGTGATTCAACTTCACACAAATGCCAGAATACAAAGCATAACAGATAAATGGGAGTTCAGAGATGGGAGATATTTACCTCCAGCTTGAAAGAATAAGAAAGTATAACTTCAATTTTTAACCTTGATTCTGCTTTAAAATTCATAGAGCCAGTCGTGATATATTAATTATGCGGATTGTAGCCTCAGAATAATTACTGTGATTATCTCAAGAATTTTAAAAAGGACCAAATGTTAATGTGAAAAAAATGACAAACTCAACAAGAGGCATTAGAGGAAGCTGTTAAGTACAACGGGAAAGGTTAAGAGCACCCACTCCCTCCCATCTTTAGCTCCTTCTCTGCTCCTGTAAGAAGCAGCATGACTCACTTGCTCCCTTTTGTAATCATTATTCTTTTGCTCATGGCAATCTTATGGAATTAATCTCTCTCCTTTTTCCTCTTCTCCCCCACTCCTCTCCTCCTAACCTTACAGGTATGTCTGTCTTCCATGTCTTATTTATCCTAGTATCCTTTAGCAACCACCTTTCCTATTTTCTGGAACTTCTCCTTTGTATCATTCATTCACCATTCACAGCAGCCAGGACAAACTGGTATTTGTAATTATAATTTGGTAATTGATGTTCAATGAATGAGTTTTGGATTGAATAAGTAAGCTATACAATAATACAACTACCTTGCTTTGGAATATCACTTTCTTTTTTAATGGTTTCTTGTGTCTCATTTTTTCTAGTTTTGAGATGTAATTGACATACAACAAATACTGTATAAGTTTAAGGTGTACAGCAAAATGATTTGACTTACATATACTGTGAAATGGTTAGCACAACAATGTAGTTAATATCCATCATCTCATACAGATACAAAAAAGAAAGAAAAAATATTTTCCCTTATGATGAGAACTTTTAAGATTTACTCTTTTAACAACTTTCCTGTATACCATACAGCAGTGTTACCTGTAGTCATCATGTTGTACATTACATTCCTAGTACTTATTTATCTTACAACTGGCAGTCTATTGATTATCTCTTTTTAATACAGACTGGGAACTCAACCACCTCAAAATTAAACAGATGTCCAGTGTTTCTCAAGATCCTTAAGTTAAATCTATTGAGATCCCTGACCTAGTTCCTCAAGTAGCCAGCTCAAACCTTCCCATGCCTGGCAGGCAGACATAACCCTGACCTCCCCCCTCCTCCAATGGGTGTTGATGACATGGAGGATAGCCTATCCAACTGTCACTGTTCTTAATACATGTATCATCAGTAATCAGACTATTTCAGAGGAGAGTTGCCAATTATTTTGGAAAATAGACATTGTTCCACTTGGTCTTATTACAGATCTATTACTATGCCAAATACCTTGAAGGAAGAGATGCTCTAGCCATTCCTGAACAGGTTCCTTTACACTTAGACATCCTCCACCTGTTCTTACAAGGACCCCCTTGCATTTATTTTACCTCATTATTGCATTAAATAGGCCAGGCCACCAGGCTCTAGACATATTAGAACTATTAACTGAACATAAATCTCTCCCGGATAACACAGTGTACCCAACACAAGCAAAGAGTAGCCTCAGTAAAATTTATAATTATTACAATGATAATAAAAATAAAATAGGGGTCTCTCAAACAAGCCCCCATTAAGACCCCATTCGAAATGTTTGGTACAAGAGACTGAGGGATTTAGGATTCTCTAATCATCTGATTTTGGGAAAGTCCATCAGTGGCAAGCCTTACTCCAAAAAGTCATTAAATCATTATTTGTTCCTAATGCCATTTCCAGTATTGCTACTGCTCTTCCAGATACCATGCCAACCACTGCTTCACTCAAGGCCTTCTCTCCCCTCCATCAATGAAGCCTTTTACCCCATTAGGGACCTCACAGTCCTTGGATACCATGACCATCCCCTGTGGACACATCCCATATTCTTCACTGGAGTTATATTGGTCTCCACATAATTTTCAATTTTTATAGCCCTATTTGATACTGGATCCCAGGTCACCTTACTGCTCATTAACCCTTCAAATTTTAAAAAGAGGAAATCCTTAAGTATCAGCAGTGTCACTGGACATTGAGTCCATAGAGTTCAAATATCTCTCACCTTTACCACAGGCACCATTAAATTTGAAAACTCTGTAAAGTGGTGACCCCAATGAAATCATCCAATCCTACCACAGGTATAGATTCTCTAACTAAAAGAGATTCACAATGGTTTAGGCCCAAATCCATTGCCCTTACAATTGACCATACTAAGTGGACCCCAGTGGATATACCACACTCTATTAAGATTGCAAACACCTTACAATATTACATTAAATAACATATTAAGGAATTAAGACCCACTGTTCATAATTTGGTTGCAGAAGGAGTCCTCATTCTCACCATTTCTCCCTTTACTAGCTCTATTTGGCCTGTCTGTAAGCCAAATAAAAATGAATGGTTGGCATGATATATCCAACGTCCTTAAAGGAAAAAACCTACAACCTAAAGTAATCTACTAGATCATTTAGAATAGGAGAAATAAAGAATTTCTCAGACAAGCAAAAACTAAAAGAGTTCAGCAACATTAAATCTACCCTAAAAGAAATACTGAAAGATCTTCTCTAAATAGAAAAGAAGCAAGAATCTATAGGAAAGGGAAAATCACAATAGGAAAAGCAAATATATAAGAGGATTCAAGATCACTTAAATAAGCCAGTACATAGATTAAAAGACAAAAAAAAATTTGTAAAAGCAATTAAAACTACAATTAATAGCAAAATGATATGCATGAAGATGTAAACTAGAGCATCAAAAATCACAAGATGTAGGGGAGGAAGTATAAAAATGTAGATCTTTTAGAATGTGTTTGAACTTGTATGACTATCCACTTAAAGCAAGTAGGTATAGTTATGGGTCAACATACTTGAAATCCTGGTAGCCACAAAAGGAAAACCACAAAAGAAAAAAACAAAAAGTAGAAGAAATGAACAAAGAAGAACTATGAAAACAACTAGAAAACAAGGTTTAATATGGCAGTTTGTATTGATACAAACATATCAATAATTACTTTAAATGTCAATGGACTAAATGCTCCGATCAAAAGATACAGAGTGGAGGATGGGATAAAAAAACAAGAACCTACAATATGCCACCTAAAAGACACTCACTTCAGGGCAAAAGACACACACAGACTAAAAGGTAATGAAAAAATGTGTTTCATGCAGATGGGACTGACAAGAAAGTGAGGATAGCAATACTCATAGCAGATGAAATAGACTTTAAAACCAAGCTCATAAAGACAGACAAAGATGGACATTATATAATGATAAAGGGATAAGTACAAGAAAAGGATATCACACTTGCTAACATATATGCACCCAATACAGGAACACCTAAATATATAAAACAAATACTAACAGACATAAAGGGAGAAATTGACAAGAATACAATAATAGTAGGAGACTTTAGCACCCCACTGAGATCATCCCAACAGAAAAATCAATGAGGCAACAGAGGTCCTAAATGACACAATAAACCGGTTGGACTTAATTGATATCTATAGAACACTACATCCAAAAAACAAAAAACAAAACTGAGAATACACATTCTTTTCAAGTGTGCATGGAACGCTCTGTAGGATAGACCACATACTAGGTCATAAAACAAGCCTCAACAAGTTTAAGAGGATAGAAATTATTTCAAGCATCTTTTCTGACCACAATGGTATGAAACTAGAAATCAACCACAGAAAGAAAAACAGGAAAAGAATGAACATGTGGAGACTTAACAATGTGCTACTAAAAAAACAATGGGTCAACAATGAAATCAAAGAAGAAATCAGAAAATACCTTGAGACAAATGAAAATAAAAAACACAACCCTACAAAATCCATGCGATGCAGCAAAAGCAGTTCTAAGAGCGAAGTTCACAGTGATACAGGCCTTCCACAAGAAACAAAAACAATCTCAAATGAACAACCTAACCTATCACCTAAAAGAATTAGAAAAAGAAGAACAAACAAAACCCAAAGTCAGCAGAAGGAAGGAAATAATAAATACCGGAAAAAAAATAAAATAGAGATTTAAAAAAGACTAGAAAAGATCAATAAAACCAAGAGCTGGTTTTTTGAAAAGGTAAACAAAATCGACAAACCTCTAGCTGGGCTCACCAAGAGGAAAAGAAAAAGGACCCAAATAAACAAAGTAAGAAATGAAAGAGGAGAAATAACAACTGACACCACAGAAACACAAAAAATCTTAAAAGAATACTATAAACAGTTTTATGCTAACAAATTGGACAATGTAGAAGAAACAGACAAGTTTCTAGAAACAAAGCCTGCCAGAACTGAGTCAAGAAGAAACAGATAATTTGGACAACCCAATCACTAGAAGTGAAATAGAATCTGTAATTTAAAAAACTCCCTAATATTTGCAAATGATGTGACTGACAAGGGATTAATTTCCAAAATATATGAACAACTCATACAACTCAATAGCAAAAAGAAAACCAACAACCCAACCAAAAAATGGGCAGGAGACCTAAACATTCACTTTTCAAAGAAGACATACAAATGGCCAAGAGACACATGAAAAGATGTGCAACATCGCTAATTATTAGAGAAATGCAAATCAAAACCACAAGGAGGAATCACCTCACATCAGTCAGAATGGCTGTCATCAAAATGTTTACAAATAATAAATGCTAAAGATGGTGTGGAGAGAAGGGAACCCTCCTACACTGTTGGTGGGAATGTATACTGGTGCAGCCACTATGGAGAACAGTATGGAGGTTCCTTAAAAAACTAAAAATAGAGTTACCACATGATCCAGCAATCCCACTCCCAAGCATGTATCTGGAAGACAAAAACTGTAATTCAAAAAGATACATGCACCCTAATGTTCACAGCAGCACTATTTACAATAGTCAAGACATGGAAGCAACCTAAATGTCCATCAACAGATGACTAGCTTAAGAAGATGTGATTTGGGGGGAGGGGGAAGGGTAAACTGAGATGAAGTGAGAGAGCGGCGTGGACATATATACACTACCAAATGTAAAATAGATAGCTAGTGGGAAGCAGCTGCATAGCATAGGGAGATCAGCTCAGTGCTTTGTGACCACCTAGAGGGGTGGGATAAGGAGGGTGGGAGGGAGACGCAAGAGGGAGGAGATATGGGGATATATGTATATGTATAGCTGATTCACTTTGTTATAAAGCAGAAACTAACATACCATTGTAAAGCAATTATACTCCAATAAAGATGTTAAAAAATGTGATTTTTATATATATATATATATATAATGCAATATTACTCAGCCATAAAAAAGAATGAAATAATGCCATTTGCAGCAACATGGATGGACTTAGAGATTATCATATTAAGTGAAGTTAAGTCAGAGAAAGATAAATATCATATGATATCACTTATATGTGGAATCTAAAAAATGATACAAATTAACTTATTTACAAACAAGAAATAGACTCACAGACATAGAAAACAAACTTATGGTTACCAAGGGGGAAGGGGCGGGGAGGGATAAATTAGAAGTTTGGAATTAATAGATACACACTACTATATATGAAATAGATAAGCAGCAAGGACCTACTATATAGCACAGGGAACTATATTCAATATCTTGTAATAAACTATAATGGAAAAGAATCTGAAAATATATACATATATATATATAACTGAACCACTTTGCTGTACACCTGAAACTATATACACCTGAAACTAACACAACATTGTAAATCAACTATATATACAGCAATAAAAAAAAACTCCTTCCAAAAAAAAGAAGTCATAATGGCTTAACAACTTAAATATAATACATGACACTATAAATCTCCTAGAAGAGAACATAGGCAAAACATTCTCTGACATAAATCGTAGCAATATTTTCTTAGGTCAGTCTCCCAAGGTAAAAGAAATAAAAGTAAAAATAGACAAATGAGACCTAATGAAACTTATAAGCTTTGCACAGCAAAGGAAACCATCAACAAAATGAAAAGACAACCTACAGAATGGGAGAAAATATTTGCAAACAATGCAACCGACAGGGGGTTAATATCCAAAATACCTAAACAGCTCACACAACTCAATATCGAAAAAACGACCCAATCAAAAAATGGGCAGAAGACCTTAATTGTCATTTCTCCAAAGAAGACATACAAATGCCCAACAGACATATGAAAGATGCTCAACATCGCTAATCATTAAAGAAATGCAAATCAAAACCACAGTGAGGTATCACCTCACACCAGTCAGAATGGCCACCATCAAAAAGTCTACAAATAATAAATGCTGGAATGAGTGTGGAGAAAAGGGAGACTTCCTACACTGTTGGTGGGAATGTAAATTGGTGTAGCCAATGTGGAAAACAGTGTGGAGGTTCCTTAAAAAACTAAAAATAGAGCTACCATATGATCCAGTAATCCTCTCTTGGGTATGTCTGGAAAAGATGTAAACTCTAATTTGAAAATATACACACACCCAATGTTAACAGCTGCACTATTTACCATAGCCAGGACTTGGAAACAATCCAAGTGCCCATTAACAGATGATTGGCTTAAGAAGATATGTATGTATATATATATACATGTATATATACACACACACACACACATATACACTGGAATATTACTCAGCCATAAAAAAGAATGAAATAGTGCCATTTGCAGCAATATGGATGGACTTGGAAAATATTATACTTACTGAAGTAAGTCAGACAGAAAGACAAATATTATGTGCTATCACTTATATGTGGAATATTAAAAATAATACAAATGAATCTATATACAAAACTGAAAGAGACTCAGACATAGAAAACAAACTTATGGTTACCAAAGGGAAAAGGGAAGAGGGGAGGAATAAATCAGGAGTATGAGATTAACAGATATGAGCTATTATGCATAAAACAGATAAGCAACCAGGATTTACTATATAGCACAGGGAGCTATTTTCAATATCTTGTAATAGCTTGTAATGGAAAATAATCTGGAAAAATATATATACATATAACTGAATCACTATGCTGTATACCTGAAACTAATACAATATTGTAAATCAACTATACTTGAAAAAAACGAATGGTGCTCGCAGTCAACTATTGCCATCTATGTGATGGTACCCCCTAATTAAGGCCATTTTGCTAAATATTATTAAAATTACTGATTCCATTCACTCTGCCACAGGAAAGTTCTTCATAGCTGTTGATCTAGATAATGTTTTATTTTGTCCCCATTTCTCCAACACCACAGCCACAATTTATAGTTACTTTTGAGGAGGCCCAATATACATTCACTAGTTTACCTATGGGATATGTTAATAGACCACCATTGCTCATACTTTATGCAGACAGAATCTTTAAGGTTTACTTTGTCCTCAGGCACTCTGCTACGGAATTACATTGACAAGTTCTACAGAGGGAAGAAATTCAAGTTATTACAAAAGACATTAGAACTGTTGTCTAGACTTTAAATACAACTGGATCATTGTACATCAAAATGTCCGGGGTGGGGGGACTTCCCTGGTGGTCCAGTGGTAAAGAATCTGCCTTACAATGGAGGGGACACGGGTTCAATCCCTGGTCAGGGAACCAAGATCCCACATGCCACGGGGCAACAAAGCCTGCGTGCTGCAAACTACAGAGCCCATGTGCTCTGGAGCCTATGTGCCACAACTAGAGAAGAGAAAACCCACACGTCACAGCTATATAGAAGCCTGCGCACCACAACGAAGAGCCCGTGCGCCGCAACAAAAGATCCCGCACCTAAGACCCGATGCAGCCAAAAATAAATAAAATAAATAAGTAAATAATAAATAAATCTTTTAAAAAAAGGTCCAGGGGTCCACCACCTCAAATTTCAGGGTATAACTTGGTCTGTGGAAGGTCAATTCATATTGTGAAATTGCATATTTGCAAACTATTTTTGGTGCTCTCCACTCCATTACTCTGAAGTCCAACACCTATTTGACCTAATTGGCCTCTGGTAACAACATATTTCCCATTTACAAATTTTATTAAAACCTATTTATGCTCACTAGAAAATCAGTTCAATTCAAATGGGGCCACTCCAACAATAGGACCTTGAGGCTACCCAAAATGTCATCTGTGATATGTGGAATAATGGTCCCCCAAGGATGTCCATGTCCTAATCCCAAGAACCTGTGAATGTATTAGGTTATATGATAAAAGGGAATTATTGTTTGCAGAAGTAATCAAGGGAGCAATTCAGCTGCCTTTAAAATATGGAGATTAACTTTAATTATTCCAGTGGGCCCAATATAATCACAGAGGTCCTTAAAAGTGGAAGAGTGAGTCAGAAGATAGGGTCAGAAAAAGATGACAAAAACAGTACTATGTTGCTGGATTTGAAGATGTAGGATAGGAAGGAGGAAATAAACCAAACCACAAATTCTATTCTATTTCTACAGTCTCTGGACCACACATGATGTCACATGACTCCCTATGGACTTCTGGAGCAAGTAGGTCCCCTCAACAGCCAAAAGATATTCCTCTTGAAATACAAGTCTTAGTGGCCTATTGGGTCCTTCTTGGTCCAGAGCTACCATGGTCCTTGACTCTGTGATCCTTCAGAATCAACTGCTCATTCTACCTTAGGCCATGGAAATGACATCCCACAAGCTTAGTACAGCCCATCATAGCCTCCTTTTCACAATAGAAATGGCACTTGTAGGACAGGCCCTCAGACATACCCAAACTACAGGAGGATGTGGCTTCCCTTGCCAAAGTCCATAGATCTAGGAGAGGGCACCCCTCTTCCAGACCTGTTGACAACTTGGGGGCCCTTAGGATAAACTGAGTTCAGCAAAAAGGGAGTCCATTAATTCATGAATGGCAGCACCACCATCACACGTAATAGAGCCAACATGATGGCTGCCATTTCCCATCCCCTTACTGGGACATTCCTGTTATAGGACTGGGTTCAACTGTTGGCCCAACTCACAGATCTGATTATAATTACCTTGGATACTGGAGGATGCCCTCAATAAATATAAGCCCATTGTTCACATTCTTAAGGATTCCTGTGTAGTAATTAATGGTCTTGTTTTTTGGTTTAGTCAATAGGCTCAAATAGACTTGATATTCAGGATCCTGGGACTGGGATTCTATTACTCCAGCTCAGTGTCAAATGCTTTAGGCTCCTTTCTGCCCTTGCTGTCACCCCTACTTGTTTGGGGCAGTCAATCAGTCCACAGCTTCCCAATAACAAGTTACTCCATAACTCCTAGAGGGAAAGGAATACTGATCCTCGGTCATATTTGTAATAATTTCTCAAGCATAAAACTTTGCCTCAAGACTTTGGGGCTAGTCCAGGACCCACATCAGGAGCCTCCACACCAGCCACACTAGGGTTCTTACAGCTACTATCCACAACCAATCCCAGTCAACAGCACAATCACCACAGGAACGACCACCTCAGCCCAGCAGGCAATGCATCCTAGATGGCGACCTTGGCACAACCAATAATCCCAGGCTCAACACTGGTACTTCAAGGTATCCTGCTAACACGATTTCATGCTGAAACCTGCCAAATAAAGATTCTGCTCCCTGATCCTCTCTCTTGTCCCAAATCTAACCGTGGCTCTTCCGCACACCTGTATCCCCTATAACTTCCCAACCTCCTTTTCTTTCTTGCTTTCTGACTGGCTCCTCAAATTTCAATCTATGCAATGCAGTCCTACCTAGATTAATCCTGTTGCCAACCTGACGGCCACCTCACCAGGCCTATTATGGACTGTTTAATAAAGATCACATCCATCCAAATTATGTAAGTCTCTACAACTCCATATCCTCTCCTGTGCAATGTAAGGACACCCTGCAAGAAGCTAATGATTACTGCCAGGCCCTGCCCTGCCTAGACATACCCAAGCCCTGATGAATGGTACTATACAGGGACCTACCTTTGCTCTAACCCACTGCATCAAGGAACTCCCACTAGATTATTTAGATTTTGCTTGACCCACTCTTTTCCCTCTTTATGGAGTTGCTTCTCGGTGGGAGCTAGCACCCTGCAAATTAGCTGACCTCCTGCACTGGTGCCCTATAATGTATCTCTCCCCTGAGATACTTAACACCTGAATTGGGATCCCGATCTCCACTATCCCTACACCATTTCACCCTTCACTATTCCCTTGTCATCAGCTCCACTCCCTACTTTCCTGGACCTGATGGACAATATCTAGGTAACAGTATCAGAGCATGTCACCTGGAGCTAAACCCCCATCAATGTGAGGCCTGCTTTCAGGCACCCGAGCCTAGACAACCACTATACAACTAATTCCTGCCCTTTTATAGACCTGCAATATTCATCTTAGCTGCTTGTCGTCCTCTCCAGTCACCCTCCAGCTCAGAACTCCCTCAGCCTCATCAGGTGCTTCTGTATTAACCTTCCCTCCATGGACTCCTTACCTTTCTCTGCCTCCTTGACCAATCAAGATTATATACAGCTGTGTCTCCCCAACCCCCTGTTGGGATTATTTGGTCCTCACATGTCTGCTTTGATACAAATTTGCCCACCAGAATCTCCACCCTGTAAGACCCCTGGGCTACTAGCTCTCCTGTGGCACTATTCCTCCTCCACGGGGTCCTATACTCTACTCCTCCACCCCACCCCTTCCCAGCTAGGTGACTTGGCCTGTGTCCTACACACATACAGTACCCAGGTCACTCCATTTCCAACTAGAGAATTCACTTCTCTCATGGAGCCTTCCCTCAAAGAGGCCACCTTTTAGCTATTATATTGGACCTCACCCCAATCTTTGGTGCAACAGGCATAAGTTTAGGTATTTTCAATTTTGTAACACAGTCACAACTCAGAGAGGACACACAAATGCCACAACTCCTGGAAGACCACATATATCAAACAGCCCCAGCCCTAGATGCCATTAATGAGGGACAAACTCTCTGGTTGCTATGCTAGTTGGTAATAGATTGGCATTAGACTACCTGCTGGCATCTCAAGGAGAGTGTGCCTTGAAGGGACGCTCCTATTTCATGTGGGTCAATAACACAGGAAAGAGCTACAGAAGAGTCCAACAAATAAAACAGCAAACCAAAATAGTCAATATTATTACTAAAATACTCGAAGACATTCCCTGGACTCCACTGATTTCTCCTCCTGGCTATCTCCTTTTGCTGACTCCCCACTATCTTTCAAGGAGCTATTATAACAATTGCTGGCCTTATTATTTTGTGTTGGCTTTGTAAACTTAGTCTCTGCCAAGTACACGTTTATTTACAGGAAAACTAGGAGGTTGCTGTATTAACCCAAATATCTCAGATGAATTACAAAGAACATAGGAAAGAAACTTGGTCCCCCAATTGACATTTGATTTAGTGCCAGTAAACTCTAAGTCTCATCTCCTGTCTGTGTCTGTCAACTCCTGTCCAGTAAGGTTCGCACTGTTCCACTCCCGTCCCTAAAGCTTATGTGTGCTCTTACTGCCTCTTTCAAACTTCATGGCAGTGAGTGGGCTCGCCTCCCACTGGCAGGACTTTCCTCTCTATAAAATGCTCATGCACTCTACTTAATGCACTGTGGTGTCCTAAATGGGAAGGAAATCCCAAAGGGACAGGATATATGTATAAGTATGGCTGATTCATTTTGCTGTGCAGTAGAAGCTAACTCAACATTGTAACGCAACTATACTCCAATAAAAATTAATTTTAAAAAAATGCCCATGCACTCTCTACACTCTCACTTCTGGATCTTTTCCACCAGACCCATCCCCCTTGCTGCTCACCTTGGGGCTTTCCTATCTGTGTGAGTCATAACCCTTTCTTTCTCTGATCATACTCTCAAGGGATTTGACATCTGAAGCTGACCTTGGGAGGGGGGCTTCCCCACTTTATGATAGAGTTGCTATGACATATATTATTACAATTATTTTGCTGATGAGCAAACTGAGGAACTTTGAAGTCATTCTACATGATTAGACCCTACCCAAGAGTTAACACTAATATGATCATGTCGTTGAAGCCAAATTGTTTACCATAAAATTGAACCTACAGATCTTTTTAAAAAATGTATTTTATTGAAGGGTAGTTGATTTACAATGTTGTGTTAGTTTCTGCTGTACAGCAAAGTGATTCGCTTATACGTACATATATTTTCACATTCTTTTCCGTTATGGTTTATCATAGGATATTGAATATAGTTCCCTGTGCTATACACTAGGACCTTGTTGTTTATCCATTCTATATATAATAGTTTGCATCTGCTAATCCAAAGCTCCCAATCCGTCCCTCCCCCACTCCCCGTCAAGCCTACAAGTCTTTTGGTGTGTGGTAGGATGGCAGCCAGAAGATTTCTCTACCTGGAAATGATATCTTATATTTGTGACAAAAATTAAGAGGGAAGATTCTAAGCCACCTAGAAGTGGGGTGGGTAGGGCTGGGGCTCCTATGCTAGGAAGGAGAGGGCCTCCCAGGAAGTCATTCCTGTTCCTGCTCACTGTGTGGCCAGATTCTTGTGATCAATTTGTGTCACCACCTCATGGGAGAAAATGCCTCGGATTTCTTAATCTCCACCAATGATTTCTTGGGTGATCACAGTAAAACCACAGGCTCAGAAAACTCAGGCCATAATGATATCCTGGAATATATGGGTTACCAGACTTAGCAGAAGAACCATAGTGCTTAATCTCTGCTGATGCAAAATTCCCTAAAACACATTAATCTGCTTTTCTTCCAAGAGAAGGTCAGTGTGCTGAACATGACTGATAGTCTCTCTGTACAAAGAAACCATGGTACAGTTTTCTGATTCAACTGTGATCTCAGAGGAGCCTAAGATGATAAATGGGGTGTATATGGGCCAGTATATACCATGAAATAGTAAAATAAGAATGAATCTCCTGTCTTGAGTATGTGCCAGGTAATTTATACACATTATCTCATAATCCTTACAACATGTATGTGAGGTAGTCACTATCACCATCCCCATTTTACAGAAAAGGAAAGAGGCACATTTCAAGGTCATTTAGCTAGCAAAAGACAGAGCTAATTTTCAAGTCCATGTCACTCTCTGTATCTAAAATCATAACCACTGTCTATCCTTCTTAAGATAGGCAAAATGATGCTCTCCCAGCCCCCCACCCCTGGCAAAAGGCGTCCACATCCTAACTTTTAGAACCTGTGAATATGTTACCTTACAAGGCAAAAGGGGTTTTGCAGATGTGGCCAAGGAAAGAATCTTGGAATGAGGAGATTATTTTTAGGACTATCTGAATGTACCTAATGTAATCACAAGGGTCTTTATAGGAGGGAGGTAGAGGATCAGAGTCAGAGAAGATGCGACTATGGAAGCAGAAGTTGGAGAGATAAGGCCATGAGCCAAGGAATTAGGGCAGCTTCTAGAGGCTGGAAGAGTCAAGGAATTGATTCTCCCCTAGAGCTTCCAGAAGAAACTCAGCCCTGCTGATACCTTGATCTTAGCCTTGTAGACCCATTTCAAACTTCTGACCTCCAGAACTGTAAATAATAAATTTGTGTTGTTTTAAGCTCTTAGATTTCTGGTAATTTGTTACAGCAGCAATAGGAAACTAATACAAAGTCCCATTGTACTTTAACTATACTCTCTGATACCACTATTTACCTTGTATTATATAAATACATATCTATTCCCTACCAAAATAGTTCCTCTATACCTAACAAATCTTAAGTTTTTTCAGTGCCTATATTATACTAGGCACTTTAAAAAATAAAGACATTTAATTTTCCTAACAACCTGTGGTAGCGATAGCTTTCTATACAAAATGTGTTTTCCTGCCATAGTGCAGAGTTGTTTCTAGAAATTGGTTGTCCAACCAGAGACTACATTTCCTATAATATTTCATATATCTAGGTATGGCCACATGACTAATTTTTGCCAGTGAAATCTGAGCAGAGGTGATGTGGTTAGGAAGCATGTATACCTTCCTCACTCTTCCTTTCCCTGCTACAGAGACCTGGAAAACTGTGTGTTAATAGAGGGACCATAAAGTAGAAGTAGCCTTGGTCCCTTTTCACCATTGCAATCTTTTAAGAGGAGGAAACATCTAGTGTGTAATCCACTGAGAATTGGGGATGTATCTTTTATATCAGTTAGTGTTCCTTAAACCATACTGCACCCCTATTAAGTATACATAATTAACCTCATGCTTAATGGCAGTGAAATTAGGGCTCAGAATGATGAAATAATTTGACCAAGGTAACAGATTTGAAAGTGGCAGAGGAAGAATTCTGACTCCAAAGACCATTGTATTTCCACAAAGCTACAAAGTGTCATATATAAAACTGTTGTTCAATTGTCCGTTGAACAAATCCGTTTTTAAAAAAAGTCTCTGAATCACAGATTTTAGGTCTAGAGGCACTTTAGAGATTATCTTCCTTAAATCTCTTAGAGTACTTCAAAGATGAGAAAAAGGGGGCCTAAAAGATGCAAGTGACTGGCCCATGTGAGGGACCAGAACACAAGCCTCCTTTTCTTCACCCAAATGATCCTGTATGTCAACTTGCTTTTTAGTTAGAAATGGTTTTCAAACATTTTTATATAATATCACCCATGATCACTGAAGGTAGAGTTTCCTCTTTAGGATTAAAATATATATTTAAAAAAAAAAACCTCTAAAGCTATTGCACAGCATGATATATATTTTTAGAACATATATATATATATAATATTTTATTTATATATGTGTATATATACATACACACACCTTGTTGTAATTTTAGTCTCTTATTCTTTTGGGACTAAGTTATCTTCATGCTATAAAAATAAAAGTGGCAGAGCATTGAACAGATGGAGAGTTAAAAGAATGAGTTGAGGATTCCACATCTTGGCAGTCTGAAAATATGTTCTACTATAGTAAACATATTTTTAGCAAACAAATAATGGCAACCCACATGTTGATCTCTCACTAGAACTCTAGTTTGGCTTATTTGTTCTCTAAGTATAGCTGAACTTCTTTGCAATAAATGATGACTTCCCCCACTTTTCAAGCCTGGGAATGAATTTAAGAATGCCAGAGAACAGGGTAAAATTGTAAAACTACAATTATGATTTTACACGGGGTGAAATTTTTCTCATGGGATCAAAACATGGGTACAAGATGGACCATTCTGATTTCTGCTACTCAAATTATTTTTAAATTTAACATGGAAATTCTAATATGGAGTGACTTCTCCGAAAAGCCATAATTTCTTTAATAATGACAGCTCTAGGAAAGGGAGGTCTGAAAACCTAAATATACAATATGTCATGAGATAATAGCAGACCCACTGTATTTGTGGTCCTCCGTGATAAATTTTGATTTCAACTCAGCATCTTAGCATCAAGGAATCTCAGTGCTGGAATAGAACTGAGCATAGAACTATTCCATAGTTCTAGGGCATAGAACAAAGGGTCTCCCCAACTTCTATTAACTGAAAATTACCTTAAAGCTATATCTGCACACTAAATATGCTATTCATTTCTTAGTAGCTTTTCTGTAATTAAACCTTCAAACTAAAAGTCAATTTAAAAATAATTAGCTTTCTTGAGGTGTAACCTACATAAAATTCACTCATGTAAATTCAATAATTTTTAGTGAATTTACTGAGTTGTACAACCGTAACCATGATGAAATTTTAGAACACTTCCATAACCTCAAAAGGATCCCTCCTGCCCACTCTCACTCCTGGCTCCCATTCTCAGCCCGAAACAAACAATAGTCTACTTTTTGTCTCTTACAGATTTGCCTTTTCAGAGCATGATATATAAATGGAATTCCACAATGCATGGTCTTCTGTGTCTGGCTTCTTATGTTCCCTTGGAAGTCAGTCAGTCTGTCCAACTAAAACTTTGGCACAGGTCACTCCTGGGACTCCCCGAGGGAGCTGGAAGGGCAAACCACAGGTGACACCTCAGCACAACTCGATTCTTGACTGTGATCAGCTCGCCACACTGCATCAGATCCTTCTGCATAGTGCAGAGAAAGAAACAACAGATCTTGATCCTTCCCCATGTTCATTTATAGAAGCCTTGTTATGACCTTACTTCTTTTACAAAGTCAAATTCAACCATGTTCTCAGTGCCCCACCAGGGCCATGGCCATTGCAGAGGGGCTGATCCCCAGTGCTTTAACACCATACGGTCAGCAAGAGGGACTGACTGAATGCATGAAGGGCAGGGACTCAATGAAAGTTTATGACCTGCACTTACTGGGGACTCCTCCTTCAGGAGGAATAATTGCAGTTATGGATTGGGAGCTGAGTTCAATGCATTACCCACACCTCTTACATATGTTAGTTGCACCCACAGCTGGTTAGTATATTTGGGGCATCCCTGGCCATCCAAAGGCATCACAGAGTTGATAACGGTCAATGTGAGGTGGCTGACCACTACTTGTCCCTGTAAGAAGCTGGGACACACTGGCTGCTCAGGGTCTCATAACTAGTTAACGTGCCAGAATCCCCTTCCTTATCAGAATTAACCAGATGAATTGCTCCATCAACTTAGAATGTTCAGTGGGGAGCCATCAATCTTGTCTGTCCGGGCTGGCCAAGGATCCCCCTGTTTATTCAAATTAAGTCACAGGTGCCACTGCTGGGGGTTCCCTTCTTCAGTTCCCTTAAGTTTAAGCTTTGCAACCATACTGCCCCTAGAACTCAAAGACTGGTTTCCCAGAAGCTGCCCTAAGTGTCATGGGAATTACATTGTCACATAGCCTAATTTGCATTGCTTTATCTCTACCTCGATCAAGGATGAAAGTTAAACATTCTTGATAAATAATTCTGTTTCTTCTGTCTGTACATGAGTCTCACCTCTAGTAGTGCAATACAAGTATCCCCCAGCTGTCCCTCGAACCATGGCTTTGGTTCTGAAGACCAACAAAACAGAACTCTGGAAACTGTGCCGCAATGAACACTGGGGTGCATAGAAGCAACCTAAATGTCCATTGACAGATGAATGGATAAAGATGTAGTACATATATATAATACAATGTTACTCAGCCATTACAAAGTGAAATAATGTCATTTGCAGCCACATGGATGGACATGGAGATTATCATACTGAGACAGAGAAAGACAAATATCATATGATATCGCTTATATGTGGAATCTAAAAAAAAAATGATACAAATGAACTTATTTACAAAACAGAAACAGACTCAGTCTTAGAACAAACTTATGGTTACCAGGGGGGAAGGGCGGGGGGATAGATTGGGAGTTTGGGATTGACATGTACACACTACTATATATATATATATATATATATATATATATACACATATATATATATATATGTATATATATATATATATATATTTTTTTTTTGGTGGTATGCGGGCCTCTCACTGTTGTGGCCTCCCTCGTTGCGGAGCACAGGCTCCGGACACGCAGGCTCAGCAGCCATGGCTCACGAGCCCAGCCGCTCCTCGGCATGTGGGATCTTCCCAGACCAGGGCACGAACCCGTGTCCCCTGCATAAGCAGGCAGACTTTCAACCACTGAGCCACCAGGGAAGCCCCACACTACTATATTTATAATAGATAACCAACAAGGACCTACTGTAAAAAAAAAAAAAAAAAAGAGAAGAAAAAAAGAAAAAAAACACACACACACAGAGGGACGTCCCTGGTGGTCCACTGGTTAAGGCTCTGCGCTTTAAATGCAGGGGGCGCAGGATTCGATCCCTGATCGGGGAACTAGAATCCTACATGCTGTAGTGCTGTGGCCAAAAAACCCAAAAAAAACCAAACAAACAAAACCCCACATAGAACTGTGGTCCTATTTCCTTATTCATGGCTGCAGTCTCCAAGGGGCTTGGAATGGCTTTGAATACTTTGCTTTTTTTAAAAAACAACAAACACTGGGCCTGTGGGACACTCAGCTGAGCACATCAAGGGTGTTCCAAGAGGCAAACGGCAGGGACAAGCAGCATGATGTTTTTGAGGTTCATCCATGTTGTAGCATGTATCAGTACTTCATTTTCATTGTATGTATGTACCACAGTTTGATTATCCATTCACTAACAGGCATCTTGCTTATTCCTTCACTATTTGATGGGCATCAGGATTGTTTCCTCATTTTGGCTATTATGAATAAAGCTGCTATGAACATTCACGTGCAAGTCTGTATGTTTCATTTTTCTTGGATATATACCTGGCAGTGGAATTGCTGGGTCATATGGTAAATTTATGATTAACATTTTTAAAAACTGCCAAACTTTTTTCCAGAGTGGTTGTACCATTTAAAATTCCCACCATCAACATATGCCAGCTTCTCCACATCTTCCCCAGCATTTGGTGTTATCACCTTTTTAAATTTAGCAATTTTGGTAGGAGTGTGTGATATCTCATTATGGCTTCAATTCGTATTTCCCCAATGGCTAATGATGCCGAACATGTTTTCATGTGATTATTTGCCATCTGTAGACCTTCTGTGATAAATGTCTGTTCGTGTCTTTTGCCCATCTTCTAATTGGAATTTTTTACATGTTGAGTTTTCAGAGTTTCTTATATATTCTTCATAGGAATACTTTGTCCAATAGGTGATTTACAATTACTTTCTTCCAGCCTGTATATCTGTCTCTTCATCTTTTTAATAGAGTTGTTCACAAAGCAAACATTTTTAATTTTCATTTTCATGGTGATGAAAATATTTTAATTGTTCCTGTTATAGATCATGCATTTACTGTCAAGCCTAAGAGCTCTTCACCCAGTCCTAGGTTCCAAAGATTTTCTCCTGTTTCTTTCTGAAAGTTTTGTAGTTTTGTATTTCCCATTCAAGTCCATGAATCATTTTGCATTAATTTTTGCATAAGGTGTGGGGTTTAGGTTCTTTTTTTGCCTGTAGATGTATGTTAATCAGCTCAGGTTGCCATAACAAAATATCATAGACTGGGAGGCTTCAACAACAGAAATTTCTTTTCTCATGGTTCTGGAGGCTGGAAGCCTGAGATCAGGATTGGGTTCTTGGTGAAGGCCCTCTCTCCCTGGCTTACGGAGAGCTCCTTTCTTGCTGTGTTCTCACATAGAGGAGGGAGTGGGGAGAGAGGAAGAGACCCTAGATCTCTCCCTCTTCCTCTTCTAATATGGATTAGGACCCTATCCTTATGATCTTATTTAATCTTAAATACCTCCTAAAAGCCCTGTCTTCCAAATATAGTCACCTTGGGGTTAGAGCTTCAACATAGGAATTTGTGGGAGAGTGGGATGGACACTATTCATTCACAGCATCCTATCACTCCAGCACCATTTGTTGAAAAGGCTATTCTTGAATTGCCCGTGCACCTTTGTCAAAAATCAGTTGGGCGTATGTTACAGGTCAATTTCTGTGCTCTCTGTTCCGCCCCCTTGATCTGTGTGCCTCTCTCTCTGTGCCAATACCATACTGCCTTGATTACTGTAACTGTGTATTAAGCCTTAACATTGAAAAGTCTTTATTCTTTACTCCTACTTTATTCCTCTTTTAAAAAATTATTTTGGCCATTCTGGCACATTTCCTTTTCCATATAAATTCTGGAATAAGCTTGTCTATGTCTACCAAACCATGCTAGGGTTTTTATAGAAATTGCACTAAGTCTATAGATCAATTGACTCTTATGGACTGGCTAAATTCATACACAGGCCTAGAGAGAACATGGAAGGGTGTGCAGAAGCAGTGCTAAAGGGGCAGGTGGCCTAGGATGGGTCAGTGTGCATTTATCAGTGGCAATTCTGCTTTTGGCTGGAGGCAGTTGGAGCTCTGTCCCCACCTTTGTTTCTAGATCCTACTGTGGGTTCCTGCCAGAGTCCCCGACAAACCAATCACAAGGCTAGACAACTACCATTGACCTTAGGCTGCCAAGTTTCATGAAAGCAACACACAGAGAACAAGCCTGGGGAAATGGACCCTCTCTATTATTAGCAATGATTTAGACCTAGTCCCTCTGTGGAAGCCTTGGTCCCAGTGAACAGCGCTGGGAAAATGTTCAGGATTCTTCGGCCCTTTAGCTTTAAGTCTAGGCTAGGAAACGCCTCAGAGACAGAGGAAACCTCCCTTTCCCTGAGCCCCTCTATTGGTGCACTTGTGGCATCTACTTGACCTTCCCAGGGCACCAATACCCCTTCCTTAGCCCCACAGGAGAAGAGAGTTCCAAAGCCAAATCTAGAAGGCAAAAAGGGAAAAGTCAGAGACACCATGGCATTTGGATTCCAGCGTTGTTTTTTGTTTTTTAATCGTTTTTCTTATCACCCTGGAAGCTCTGCCCCAGCCCTGCGGCTTTATGTTCCGGGGCCTTGATCCCAATCAGTGCTCCAGTGTTCCATGGAGGTGGAGCTGGGGCCATGGGGGGAGGGTAGCCTCAGTCTCTCCCTAGAGGCTGCCTTTCCCCAGGCTCTTCCTAACTGCACAGCTAAATCTGTTTGCCTGTATTGGTGGAGAAACTGAGTTTCATAAATCATCATGCAGTTCACGTGGGCGCTAACATCAGATAAACTGCCTGACAGTCTAGCTGTAACAAATCATTGCTTGTTGCTATGCTGCTCTTTAGAGCTCAGAGAGAAAGGTTCCATGGTGCAATAACAACCGGTTATGTGTCCCAGGGGCAGCCAGAGCCGTGGCTTTCGCCTTTCAGTGCCTTTGCTCATGTTGCTGCCTTCGTTTCAGAGACCCCTCTATCCATCACCAAACCCAGCTCAGCTGCCTTCTGTGGAGTCTCCCTGCCCCCCCCTCACTGCTCCCGCAGCAAAAGCGTCTGAATCATCCCCTTCCCGTTGCCCTAACAGTCCTCTTCTATTATTGTTCTTCTAGCATGATTGGTTTTGTTCCTTATTAGATAGTAAGCTGTGGGCAGTGGGGAGCCAGGAAATGTTTCTGAGCCGGACAGAAACCTAACCAGATTTGTGCTTCAATCAGATGACTGCTGGTAATGGAGCATGAGATAGTTGCGAGAAAAATCCGAGGCTGAGTCACCGGGGAGGTAGTTCTGACAATGTGAGGGATGATGGGGGTGGATCCAGCGTGGGGGGCAGTCAGAATAGAGAACATTGACTTTAATTCCAATGTGTTGGTACGTTTTACCTGAAACATGTGATTTAGATCTCTCAATCAGCAAAACACGGCAGGGACTGCTGCAGACAGATTACGTGAGATCAGGCATGTACCACACCTCGTCCGAAGCCTGGCACTTGATCAGTAGCTGCTGCCCCCCTCCTCCCACTGCAGTGGTCACTTCTGGGCTCTCGTCTTTGGGGGGTGGGATGGGGTGAAGTGTGATGTGGAAGCAAACCAGGGCAGAGGACTCATCAGTTACAGGTGAAAAAGATTGACCTAAATGGAGGCAGATAGATGGATGGCCTACCCGCTCTTGCAGCTCAGTGGTGTAATATATCTACTCATCCAAGATTTGAGTTTCAAACATGAACAAGAGTCCGAGTGTCTACACTAAAGAAGGCTGTTAAAATTCACAGAGCAGAGAAGCTCTTTAAGAGACAAGATTCACGATGGTCTTTGCACAAGGAAGCAGAAGATTTATTACAAGCACAGGTTCTAATGTACGGTGTGCCCGATGCCCTCCCTCCTTAGGACAGGGAAGAGGAGAGATGCCAAGAGCGTTCATCTGGGTGCTCCCCATAAGCACCTCCCGTGTCTTTTGTTCATGGCTGCTTGAAGACAGGAGAGGCTGGAATAAAGCCACACTGACCACCAGCCACTTGTTTATGCTCTCAGAATGTTTGCTTTTTTGTGTGTGGTACGTGGCCCTCTCACTGTTGTGGCCTCTCCCATTGCAGAGCGCAAGCTCCGGACGTGCAGGCTCAGCGGCCATGGCTCACGGGCCCAGCCACTCCACGGCATGCGGGATCTTCCCGGACCGGGGCAGGAACCCGTGTCCCCTGCATCAGCAGGCGGACTCTCAACCACTGCGCCACCAGGGAAGCCCAGAATCTTTGCTTTTTTACATCTATAGTTTGGAAGTAACCATACTTTTTCTTGTCTACCCCACAGGGTTTTGTTAAGATTGAGGCAAGGGAAAGGGAGCTATGACCTGGTGTCACGTATCTACCCTAAGCCCACGCGTCGGCTACAGAGTTCTTTTAGAAACACTAACCTGAGTCTGTGGCTTAAGCCTTAAAACAGCCTCCTACTGCCCTTACAAAAGTCCACAGTCTTTAGCAGGTCCCAGGATGCTCTGGCCCTACTCACTTGCCACCTTCAGCTTGTACCATGCCTTCCTCTGCCCTTGGTACTCAGCTGCATTGGCCTTCTTTTCAGTTCCCTTAAAGACACCACACTCTTCCCAAAGGTCTAGGCCTTTGAACATACTGTCCCCCTGCCTGGAAAATTCTTGCTGCTCATCTTCACTTGGTTAACTCTCATCCTTCTTTTAGGATTCATATTAAATGAACTTCAGTCATTCAAATCACAAATACACTCCTACATATGAACATTCAATATGCAAACTTCCAAAGATACGAACTCACGTTCCATCAGCATCAGGCCTGAGTGAAATTGCAGCTTGCCCTCCATCTCCTATTGCTGACGATCCTTCAGCTCTACCATCTCCCACCCCCTCTCTCCTCCAGTAACTCTTCTTGCTTGTTCACTCGATGCCAGTCCCTGTACGCTGGCTGTCGTACTGTACTACTGTACTTACTGTACTGTAAGATAAATGCAAACACAAAAAATAAAACATTTTTAATGTATTATTTGTGTGAAAAGTATTATAAGCTTATTACCGTATAGTAGAATATAGCTGATTGTGTTAGTTGGGTACCTAGGCTAACTTTGTTGGACTTATGAACAAATCGGACTTATGAGCACTCTCTTAGAATGGAACTCGTTCGTATGTAGGGGACTTACTGTATTTATTGAGTACCTACTGTGTTCCAGGCCCTGTTTTAGATGATGGGGACAGTAGTGAATAGAAAGGCAGAGCCCTGGGTCCCATGAATCATATTCTAGCACTGGGGAGACAGTAAACAAGCAAGCAATGAATAAACAGGATGATTTTGACGGTTGCTAAAAGACAATAAAGGGATGGGGGAACTCCAGGTTCTCTGGAGGGTGGTGGCTGGGCGGGAGAGGGCCATATACATTGATTGGTTCACCTCTTAGTGACCTGAGCTGTGACACTGGTAAGAAGGATACACAAGAGGCAGCAGCAAGTGCAAAGGTCCTGAGGCAGGACAAGCTTTGTAAAGTCAAGGGGGTGGGGGGGAAAGGCTTGTTCCTAGGGCCAGAGATGGAGATTGAAAAGTATACCACAGGTCATAGAGGTAGGTGGGGCAGATCATCTAGGGCATTAGGGGTACGGGGCTCAGATTTTAACTATAAATGGAAGTCACTGGGGCATTTTAAATTATGTTTACATTTTAGAAGATTACCCTGGATGCTATGGAGAATGAGTAGTAGAGATGACAGAGAGGAGGCATGGAAGGAGAACCTTTGGAGAGCACTGCAGGAGGCAAGGTGGACATGTGAGTGGTTCAGACAAGGGTAGTATTGGTGGAATTAAATAAAATTGGGGTTTATTTTAGAATAAGAGCTTGTAGATCTTGTTCATGGACTAGATGGTGGGGGTGAAGAACACAGAAGTGACGATCCAGAAAGTAAGGAGAAATACCCCTGGGGTGAAATGAAGATTTCAGTGTCTGCTACACTAAGTTACCTTCATACAGAAGACTTCCCTGATCTCCAGTCCTGGTTTGAGCCTTTTATTGGTTGCTCCTAGAGCAATGTATAGTTCTCATTGGTAACACTCCTAACTTTTATCATTTGTATTTGTTCAAAAAATTCCTCCACTAGACCTGAGGGGAGGAACCCACCTGTCTTATTTAACCTTGTTTCTCCAATGCTTTGCACAGTGCCTGGTAGTTTATAATGTACTGTATTGATATTAACAACACTTAAAGAGCAGTTTCACTGTGCCAGATACTGTTCTGAGTACCTCACATGTATTAACTCATTTGATTTTCACAACAATCCTCTGAAAGGGATACCATCACATCCATTTGACAGATAGGTAAACTGAGGCACAGAGAGTAAACTTGCCTAGGTCACACAGCTAGCAAATGCCAATAAATGAAGTTATTATAAACAACACAGTATTTATGCTGCATGCCAGCACAGTGAGGTATGCTTGTGTTACCTCCATCAGTTTGAGGCCAGTGAGACATACAGACCTGTTTACTGGGCCAATCATGGGAAGCAGAGTCAGCAGGGTTTGGACTATCTGGAGGCTAACTGAGGAAGGCTCCATTGTGGAGACAGCATAGTAAGTGGTTGAGAGCACTCACTTCGGGGCCAGGCCAGCTTGGTTTGAAACACACCTCTACAACTTACTGTGTGACACCTTCGCTGAATTACTTACAGCCTCTGTGCCTCAATTCCCCCATCTGTAGACCCTGGCACTATTAATAGTACCTGTCATCATTTGGACCATATGTGATAATATTTATAGAGCACTTAGCATAGCGTAGCTGTCATGGGAGGAACTATAGTTTGCCTAAAGGAAATGGCAAAACACGAGGGTTCTCTGCTCCCCCAATCTTCCCCAATAGGGCATTCATCCTGGATTAAGATGTTAGGATCAAAGAATCATTGGGGTTAATGTTGACAATAACCTAATTCATCCCCTCTTTCTCATCGTACAGATAAACAAACTGGGGTATGCTATGAGGATGAGTGGGATGAAATATGACAAAACCCTGGGAGTCCCGTGGAGAAATACGAGGCCTTCTGTATGTTAGAGGTTTAAAGAAGATTAGACATGTAATATACAGAGCTAGAAAAATCCGGCATCATTATGATTGAAAAGAAAATTCTTCCCAATCATTTCTAAGACAACTTCTCAATTTTCTGTGATTTGAGGGTCAAAGAGCAGGGATTATTAAAGTGTTCACTTACATTCTAAGTTTATTCTCCCATCAATCAAAAAAAAAAAAAAAAGCTTGGGCATCTTTGATTTTCTTTTCCTTTTACTCCTCTATTCAGTCTTCTGGTGGAGGTGTTAATGAAAAGTGAACTGGTCAAATCCCATCTCATCAGAAGGAGACAGACAGGGGTAAAAATTCATGGTAATCAGGCCCTAAATCATCAGGATTGCCTACGTTGAAGCTGACTTAAAAGTAAGGTGTCTGAAAAGCCAATCCTCCCATTTCTTTAAAGAGCCTTCTCCAAGTTGCATTCCTTTCTGTCAGGCAATGAGCTCAATGACGTCAATTTCATTTCTACTCCCATGACATAAACAGTTCCTTATCAAATGCCCGGGCCACTGCACAAACCTGGCCTCAAGAAAGAACTCTCCTGATCTGACACATGATCCAAGTCAAAATATTTGAAATCCAATTTGAAACTGTGGTCTGGCATAATTGACACAATTCAGGGCCAGATATTTAAAAGCTGATGCAGAATGTACAATCCACTGGCAGAACATTTGCCCAGGGCTGGTGGATATGCAAATTGTTGCAGTCTTTCCAAAAAGCAATTTAGAAATACAGATCAAGAACCTTAAGAATGCTCAGACCCCTTAACCCAGTAATTTCACTCGTAGGGATTAAACCTGAGGAAATACTCAGAGACAAGGGGTAAGGTTAACGTACAAGGTTGTTCCCTGCAGTACTATTTGCAAGTACAAAAGCAAAATAGGAACCAAAGAAAATATCTAACAATAGTAAATTACTTAAATTTTGCCATATTTCAATCAACCAAATACATGGTTGTTTAAAGAAATGTTTAATAGAAGGGGAAAAACATTCGCAATTTGACCATGGGGGTGGGGTGGGAGAAGGGAACCCCGGGATTCAAAATGACAAGCAATATGATTCCAATTTTGTCAATCAATTCTATCTATTTATCCATCCATCCATCATCTCTCAATCTACCTAGAGGATATATGCCTAGAAAAATGCCTGGAAGTAAATAAATATGTTAATGGTAATTACCTTGGAATACTAGTCTCATGGGTGTTTTTCATCTTTACACTTTTCTATATGTTCTAAATTTCCTATTGTGAGCACGTGCTACTTTAAATGTGAAAGGGAGTTATAAGGAATATCAATTGCAGAAACAAGTTAACCCTATGTCTTCTTTCAAAGAAGAGGATCAAAGAATCACTGGGAATCACTGGGGTCCTAATTCTATATTCCCCTGCCTTCATTCTCCCTCTCCTTCAACTCTTCTGCTATACCTTCTTCCATGTCACTTTTTCTAAACCATTCTTTTTATTACATAATCCCTTGCTTTAAAGATTTTCTGGCTCTTCACTGCAAATATATATATATATATATATATATAATGTGTGTGTGTGTGTATATATACACAATAACTCCTAAACTTGGCCTTCCAGGTCTTCGGCAATCTTTTAACAGTATACTATCTGTGTATTTTTACTAGCACTTTTCCCCCCTCAAATCCTCAACCAACAGATGTTTATGAAGTGCCAACTCTGTGCCAGGTTGGCTCTATGCCTCCCCCCTCACCTCCCATTACGCTCCATATATTGCCTCTGCCCCGGACCAGTCTCATATGCTCTCACCTGCAAGTTTCTGCTCCTTGGCACACTCCATTGTGGAAGACCCAGTGCACTAGCAAACATCCTCTTCTTATTGAACCAGGTTCGTTTCTCATTTCCCCGACGTGCAGCAAGTCAAATGCTGAGACGCTGAGGTTTGCAGCAGAGGAAGTGTTTATTCACAAGGCAGCCAAACAAGAAAACAGGAGAACTCTCAAGCCAGCCTCCCCTAAAAGTGCGAGGCTGGGGGTATTTATGGGATAAAGCTGAGGCGTGCAGAGCGTGGGGAAAGGTGATTGGAAATAAAAAGGTGATGTAATCATCGTTCTGCGCAGGCGTAACTAAGCTACAGCCTTCTTCATCGGATGCACGTTCATGAAATGGAGGCATTAGCACGTTCTGAGGGTGGAGTTTTGGGCCCTATGACGTCAAAAGGCCACGAGCAAACACCCGTGCAAGCCCAAGTTGGAGGGTTGGTGGTCCTAACAATCTTAATTGGCTTGAGCTTAAATTGGACACAGCTGACTCCAAGTTCCTGAAAACAACTTGGGCAAGTTCTTTATTGTTTAGGCTACGTGACACTTGGAGGACATGCAAGTGTTTTACTTTTTTTTTTTTTCTTTTGCGGTACGCGGGCCTCTCACCGCTGTGGCCTCTCCCGTTGCGGAGCACAGGCTCCAGACGCGCAGGCTCAGCAGCCATGGCTCACGGGCCCAGCCGCTCCGCGGCCTGTGGGATCCTCCCGGACCGGGGCACGAACCCGTGTCCCCTGCATCGACAGGCGGACCCCCAACCACCGCGCCACCAGGGAAGCCCGACATGCAAGTTTTCTGTAGCAACAATTAAAGTGAGCTTGCTCAGTGAAGACAGGTTACAGGTTTAATGGATCTAAGTGATGATTACCCTTGGTTTCACTCTCAGAGACTTTAACTTATCCCCCCCCCCAACGGGAGCACATGTTCTAGGGATTTAGGCAAGTGCCTTAATTCCGGCTTGCTTCAGCTTTTCCATTTGAATAATGAGAACTGTAGTAATAACATGTGCCCTATACATTTGTTGTGACGATCAAAAGACCTAATACATGTCGAAGGCTTAGAACAGTGCCGAGCATAATGTAAGAGTTCAAGAAATGTTCCTTATTTGTGTTAGAGGCTGTAAATTCATTAAAGGTAGGATCCTAATTTCATTCCACTTTGTAACTCCCACAGGACCTGCCATCTTGTTTTGACTCCTATCGGAAACTCAATGAATATTTGTTGACTGAATGTATGACTGAATGACAGTTATGTGAGCCTTTACTGACCATACCCCTCACCCTCTGGGCACCCTGTGACTATAAATCGTGTCCACATCATTCACGTGGTCAGTATCAATGCCAACACAGGCAGAGCCTATGCAGTAGCTATTTAACTCTGCACCATATTTCTTCCGCTCCTAAAGCATTGGGGTGGGGTAAATGCCTTATACTCTACTCCCAGGTTTCTACACTATTCAGATTTTTCCATGGCAAGTTGCAGAATAGCTACCTAATATTTTCCAATCTTACTAATTTTCCTGGCCACAGCTGAAGAAAATTGCATTAAGACTTTCGCTTTAAGCCCACACATTGTACTGTCGCAAATGAACATCAGGAACTGTGAGTGGACTGCCGGGGGACCACCTACACAATTCATTTACAAGTTAGAGAAAAATAAACAAATGAAGGCAAAATATAACCAATTTATTTGCATAACCATCGGGTACTAGGTACTGCGATAACATTTTCATGCAGTATCCTGCTGAAAAATTTTAAAGGCACTTAGAAGCTGTATGACCACAGTCAAATCAATTTGTCCCTCTAAGCCTTGACTACTTTCCCCAGGCCACCTCTTTTCTGCCCAGGTACCTCTCCTATCCTCTGACCCACCTGTCATCTGTCTACTCGAAAACTCTACTTTGCATGTGCAAAATGGAGTTAATTATTTCCTGCACCAAATCCACTCTTCCTCCCCACCACCCACTCAGCTGCCCAAGGCAGAAACCTGGGGGACACCCTCCCTACCTTCTTTTCCCCTCACACATAACTCATCGCAAAATTGTTGCAACTCTACCATGCTGCCCTTGCTCTCCAGATTTACTGCCACGACTTCAGTTCAGGCCACTTTCATGTCTCATCTGCTTTATGGCAACAACCTCCTGGCTGGGCCCTCACCCCATCCCCTCTCAGCCTTTCTAATCTAGTTTCCTCATTAGAGCCCATGATCTTTCCAAAATAAAAGCGACCTTGTCACTCTCCGGCTTTTAAGCCCTCAGTGGCTCTCCATGAACTCCATCAGATGCCATCTGGCCCCTGCTTTTCTCCCAAGCTTTATCTCCAATCCATCAGTTCCTCTACTGCATACTTTGGACTTTGTACATGACACAAGAGGTTCTCAAAACAAGATTCGAGGACCCATGGGGTCCCCAAGGCCCTTTCAAGGGGTCTGAGGTCAAAGCTATTTTCATAATAATGCTAAGACAATATTTGCTTTATTCACTTTCATTCTCTCATGAGTATTCAGTGACATTTTCCCAAGGCTACATGATGGGCCATACTCCAACAGACTGAATGCAAAAGCAGGTACAAGCAGCCAGCTGTCTTCTATCAAGCCCAACAAGAGATTTGTAAAAATGTAATTATGTCAGCTTTTTGCTAAATATTTTTTTCTTATCAAAATACTTTACTTCTACTGAACTTTCACATATAAGGCATCTACTTCTTTTTTTTTCGAATTTTTGAATTTTAGTTTATTTTTTTATACAGCATGCTCTTATTAGTTAACCATTTTATACATATTAGTGTATATATGTCAATCCCACTCTCCCAATTCATCACTAAATTTTTTTGTTTTGGAAAATGCATTTAATATTCATAAAAGATAGGTTATTGATGTTAGTACCTAATCGGCTTATTATTATTAAGTTAATAAACACATTCAAAAATTTTTAGTTTTAACTCAGTGTTTTACAGTAAATATCCATAGATATGGCCCACATAGAAAAATCTTTTGAGGGTCCCGAATAGTTTTTAACACTGTAAAGGAGTCCCTACACCAGAAAGTTTGAGAACTACTGCACTAGCCCAGTGGAACCACACAGAGTATTCCAGTGTCATGTTCTCTCTCTCCTTCTCCTTCAGGTTTTTTTTCATGACTCTCTTTGGCAGGGTTACCTTCCCCAGTCACATAACTTTCCCCTCCCCGCCCTTGGCCTGCCAATACTTCTGCACATTTTAGTCCTCAGCTTGAGAACCATACCTCAGGGAAAGACTCCTTTCAGCTCCCCAGAGCAGCTCCAGGGCTTTTACTGAAGGCTTCTTATATGCCAAGCATAGTAATCATTGCTGTACCTGCATTTTCTCTTCTTCTGAGTTAGGCTGGGGCAGGGAAAAGAAAGCTCAGGGAGGGGGAAAATATAATCAGTTCCAGTCTAGAGCTAAGGAAAGTTAGGCTCCGAGAGGTTTAGAAACCACTCGGGTCACATAGCGAGTGAGTGGCACGGTTGATTTGAATCCACTCTCTTCCCACTCTGTCAGTCGTTCTTGTACTTGAGGGTGGTAAATCTTCAACAGCTGGTTCTCCAGAGGGACCAAGCCCTGATCTGTAGCATTTAGCAATTTCCAGGGTGTAAATACTCCTATGGTAGCCAATTTCCAGCTACCAACATGACATCACTGAACCCAGTGTTGGGAAGGGCCATGCAGTAGCTCATGTCATAGAGTATTCCCACCGTACAAATATAGTCAACATAGAAAACCCAAGAGCACAGATAATAGTAACCTGTAGTAAAATAATTAGGAATGATAGTGTTGAATTTGGGGTATTTTGAGTTTGAGTATATTTGTTTTAAATATGATTAAACATAATTTATTTAATTGTGGCTTTATATAATCTAATTTTTCACAATGGCCGTATTTAGCAACCAGCTCACAAAATTCCTGAATATTTAACAATTGGCTCTGGTACCTTAGAATTAACTGTTCAGCGTTTGACAGTTTCAGATGCTCAGGCTCTACT
The DNA here is from genome assembly GCF_964165515.1 of Mesoplodon bidens. Taxonomy (NCBI): domain Eukaryota; kingdom Metazoa; phylum Chordata; class Mammalia; order Artiodactyla; family Ziphiidae; genus Mesoplodon; species Mesoplodon bidens. The sequence goes on along the minus strand of NC_138177.1, from coordinate 127,800,314 downwards.
CCACAATTACTAATTCCCCAGGGTGGGACCAGGCTTTTCCATTTTTACCAAGCCCCCCAGCTATCACCAAACCCAGAGAGAGTCATTTGTACATTGTTCCTTTCATTCAAGTATTCAACCCACACATTGAATGCTGAAGGGCCTGCGTTGTGCCAGACACTGTTTCAAGGTGCCAGGAAGATGACACTGAATAAAACAAAATCTCTGCTACTGATGTTTAAGTGGAGGAGACTGCTCATAAACACAGAAGTAGATGGATTACCCTGACAGTCCAGTGGTTAGGACTCGGCGCTTCCACTGCAGGGGGCATGGGTTCGATCCCTGGTCGGGGAACTGAGATCCTGCATGCCGCATGGCGCGGCCAAAAATAAAGTGAAATAAAATAACACAGAAGCAGAAATTATACACTATATGTGAGGATAGCAATAACTCTGAAGAAAATAGGGTAGGAAATGGAAAGCAATGCAGGTGCAGTGAGTGGTGAAAGGTCTGAGGCAAGAGCAAGAGCGGTGGGCTTGAGGAACAGCAAGCGGGGCAGGTTGGGTGGTGCACCTGAGCAAGAGGTGAGTGAAAGGAGGTGAGATCCAAGGAAGGCAGGGCTGAGCATGGAGGGCCTCGGGTTGGGGGTCAGGCTGAGGGGCTCCAGCCTTCACTAGAGCTCCCATCCCAGCACTTGCACTGGTCCTTACAGCAGACCTAGTGTTCTCTCTGCTGTATTCTAAGTGACTTTCCAGTTGCCCACATTCCTACCAGACTGTGTGCTCCTTTAGAGCATGGACAGTCTATTTCCCAGAGTTTGGTGCAGCGTCCTATACATCATGCAAACTTCATAGATATTTGTGCTAGAGAAAAAATAATAGCATCAAACCAGCATTTATCTGACTCAGCTTTGACCAGCCCAAATCCCCGGGATTGCAAAACATCAGTGGCAAGACTGTAGGCTTTGGCATCAGATGGGCTTGAGCTTGACTCTAACTCTTGGACACAAGTTGATTTACTACCGTCCAGTTTCCTCCTCTGTAGGAAAACTGGTATGTACTGCAGAGGAGAAGCACGTGCAATCACGTTTTTTGTCACATGCTTAAAAATGTGTCCTGGCCATGTTATCTAAAAAACTCCCCTGACATTCTTGATCCCCTCATCCTGTGTTATTTTTCTTCATGACATTTATCACTGAGGTTTTATTATATAATATTTATGTATCTGTTCATTGTCTCCTCCCTCTACTCTCCACCCTACTAGAATGTATGTTCCATCTGGGCAAGGGCTCAGTCTGCTGCATTCATCTCTATATCCTTAGCATCTAAAAAAGCCCCCAGTACCTAATAGGCCCCAAGTAAATATTTGATGGATGGGGATTGATGGATGGATGGATAGGTGGATGGATAGAGGTGGATGGAGATGGATGGGATGGATGAAGTTTGATGATTGGCTAAATGGATGGATGGTTAGATAGATGGATGGAGAGCTCAATAAAAGTTGGTTGTTATTAATAACTTAATATTTTTTCAAATATCTCCCTTTGGATTAGGGGTCCCATTAGGTGGCTCACTTGTACCTGCTTGGGTCTTGAACCTGCTTCCTTTTCATCTGTGGCACCCGCCATGGCCTCCTCAAGCTCCTGGACTGTCATCATGTATCAGTTCCAAGACATTGTGGTGACACCATCCTCCCCAATGTGTTCTGGGGAGGTAAGAAGTCTACTTGAGAATTTTATTTCTTATTCTGCTAGGAAATCTTTCAGTTTGTTACTAGGATCTGACATCCCAGAAGCTTCTCTGCTTCATACCTGATGAAGCCAACCTCAGAATGACAAGTTTCCCAGCAACAATGGGGTAATTACACTCCAAAGCATATATTTAGCTCTTGTTTTCGATCTGCACAGAAAAGTTGGTTGATGACTCTGACTTAAGAACAAAATCCTACCTTCAGATTTGTTTGACTTGTGCTCTCCCTTGGGAGAGTGAATTTGGGAATAGAACATGAGGCTATGCTCTTGGTTATGGTGGTTAGGAGATCAGGGCTTTTGGAATTGGGCAAATCTAGGCTTGAATCCTGGATCTGCTCCTTACCAGCTCTGTGCCTTGGGAAGATACTTAACCTCTCTAAGCCTCAATTTCCTTTATAAAATGTGACTTCCTCCATTAATATGTATTTATTCAACACCTATTAAGTTCCAGGCATTGTGTTAGACTTTAGAGGTACACCAGTGAGCAAAAGCCACTCATGGCCTCATGCACATAATCTTATACTCTATCTGGTTGCAAAACCATTAAACAAATAACAATGCAAAGGGGAAAGACAAGGTGTGATGGGAACTTACAATGGGGAAATAACCCAGTCTGGACAATCAGAGAAGGTTCAACTGAGGCAGTGAGGGTTAAACTGAGTTAGGCAAAGAAGGGATGTGGGTGTGGGGGCTGCAAGGAAAGAGAAAAATGTTTGACGTTGAGCTATGGTTTAGGATTAGAGATGAAGATTCTGTTTTCATAAGAGGTTTAGTAAGATTCTAGGAATAAGTCATGCTACTTTGGGGACCAGGTGACAAAGTACACAGAATCTGAGACAAGGCAATTATCTCAACTTCTGCATGAAATCCTGACATTTTCGAGCATTGGGAACAGCATCATGTGAACTTAGCTTTGGACCTTGCTATTGGGAGACTGAGTAGCTCTGGAAGAACATAGTAGATGCCAAGTGGGACTGCACTTGGTTGAAAAATTTGTATATAATTGTAACTCAAGGGGCTCTCAGAAATTCTTGGTGAGAATGGAGGTGGTGAGTGCTATATAACAAAGTGAGGGTGAGAATACAATCTTTTATATAAGGTGTTTTCTCATGAGTTTGAGATAATTAAAGAGGGAACACATATCACTAGTACAGTCATAAACAGAAGCAAAAATTCTAGCACCTCAACTAGTATTTGACAATAAACAGTTCATCCAGAATATGAATATGTTAATACTTTTATTTATTTATTTAAATTTCATTGAAGTAGAGTTGATGTACAGTAGCATATAAATTACAGGTATACAATATTATGATTCACAATTTTTAAAGGTTATACTCCATTTATAGTTATTATAAAATATTGGCAATATTCCCCATGTTGTACAATATATCCTTGTATCTTATCTTATACCTAATAGTTTGCACCTCTTACTCCCCTACTCCTATATTGCCCCTTCCCCCTTCCCTCTCCCTGCTGGTAACCACTAATTTGTTCTCTATATCTGTGAGTCTGCTTCTTTTTTTGTTATATTCACTAATTTGTTGATTTTTTAGATTCCACATATAAGTGATATCATACAGTATTTGTCATTCTCTGTCTTACTTATTTCACTTAGCATAACGCCCTCCAAGCCCATCCATGTTGCTGCAAATGGCAATATTTCTTTTCTGTTTTTGGCCATGCCAAGCAGCTTGCGGGATCTTAGTTTCCTGACCAGGGACTGAACCCGGGCCATGGCAGTGAAAGTGCTGAGTCCTAACCACTGGACTGGCAGGGAACTCCCCAAATTTTCATTCTTTTTATGTCTGAGTAGTATTCCATTATGTTTATATGTATATATATCACCTCTTCTTTATCCATTCATCTGTTGATGGACACTTAGGTTGCTTCCATACCTTGGCTATTGTAAATAATGATGCTATTAATATTGGGGTGTGTATATCTTTTCCAATTAGTGTTTTCATTTTCTTCAGATATATACCCAGGAATGAAATTGCTGGATCATATGGTAGTTCTATTTTTAATACTTTGAGGAACCTCCATACTGTTCTTCATAGTGGCTGCACCAATTTACATTCCTACCAACAGTGTATTAGGGTCTCCTTTTCTCCACATCCTCTCCAACATTTGTTATTTGCAGATTTTTTCTTTTTTGATGATAGCCATTCTGACAGAAGTAAGGTGATATCTCTTTATTATTTTGACTTGCATTTCTCTGATGATTAGTGATGCTGAGCATCTTTTCATGTGCCTGTTGGCTATCTGCATGCCTTCTTTGGAAAAGTGTCTTATTCAGTTCTTCTGCCCATTTTTACTTGGATTTTTTTTGATATTGAAGTGTATGAGCTGTTTACATATTTTGGATATTAACCCCTTATTGGACATATCATTTGCAAGTACTTTCTTCCATTCAGTAGGTTGTCTTTTTGTTTTATTGATGGTTTGCTTTGCTGTGCAAAAACTTTAAGTTTAATTAGCTCTCATTTGTTTGTTTTTGCTTTTGTTTCCTTTGCCTAAGGAGACAGAGCCAAAAAAATAGTGCTGCGATTTGTATCAAAGAGTGTTCAGCCTATCTTTTCTTCTAGGAGTTTTATGGTTTCTGGTCTTATATTTAGGTCTTTAATCAACTTTGAGTTTATTTTTTATATGGTATGAAAAAATGGTCTAATTTTATTCTTTTACATGTAGTTGTCCAGTTTTCCCAGCACCACTTATTAAAGAGACTGCCTTTTCTCCCTTGTGTATTCTTGCCTCCTTTGTCGTAGATTAATTGACCATAGTGCATGAGTTTATTTCTGGGCTCTCTATAGATTTGTTCCATTGATCTATGTGTCTGTTTTTGTGCCAACAATTTCTAATTAATTGTCATTGTTTAAAAATTGTGAGATTCCCCCCAAAATCAGAAAAAAAATTGTAACACTGGGTCCACATCTCCCAGTAGAACTGAGTAGAGGTAGCTCTCTATAGATGGGCATAATCTTCCTGCGTACCATCAACTAGACTCCCTACTTGCCCACTGTGGACCTTGAGTATGAGATCCTCTCATTTCCAAGATGAAAAGAACTGCAGTCCACAGAAGTTTCCAGAGGCTGCCAGCTAGTTAAGAATAGCAGAGCTGATATCATAGTTAGTATCTTAAGGAGTCCTTCTACCAGCAGGATAGGAGACATTTTTCACTCAGGTGGGCATTTTCAAGCAATAATTCCAAACGTGATAAACTGCCTTGTCCTCAAACAGCCTGGCCTGATAGCACTGCTTAATTCACATTTAAATTACACTGGGAACAAATACATTTCACAATGTTCAGCTCCAGGTTGCAGAGAAAAACACACTAATAGAGCCCTGCAATTACGAGTAATTTTTCTCTGAATCCCTCTCTTCCTCTCCCACTCTGGATTAATGACTGCCTTCACAAAGAGTCCACATGAGCTTTCAGAGCCAAAGGAGTAAACAGGAGGACATGCATTAACGTGGAGGGCTGGTTACCTCCCACGCCTGAGTATAGAGCTTTTAGAAATGGAATTTTTTAGATGATGTGCTTCTCCTACAAATATCAGGTGAACATAATCTCTGAGGCAGTGGGTGTTGGGTAGAACAACATTCGCATTAGCCGTGGAATAAATATCCAGAAGTAAAGAGGGAAAGAAACAACAATCCAATTCAACTGAGCAGTGGAGCACTTACTATGTGCCAGGCATTTGTGTACAATGCTTTCACAGGTTTTAGTTTATTCCCTTTGCACAACTCACAAGGCTGTGAGCAGCAAAAAATAAAAAAATTTAAAAAAATAAATAAGGAAGGAAAGACAGTATTGAACCCACATTTTTTGATTCTGGGTTCATCTTGCTGATGTCAGGAGGATCTGGGGAAGAATCCCAGCTCCAGTGATCCCAATGTGTGACCTTAGGTTAATTATTTAACCGTTCTGAGCTTCATCTGTTCCTTGTCTGTTAAATGCCATATGCTATGTGCACAAAACACTTATAGTTTTTTTTTCTTTCAATTAGACTATGTGGTTCCTCACTGGGGTTACTAATATTGAATATAATTTAAAAAGCACTGGGGGTTGGCGTTAGAAAATTTGGATTCTAGTTCCCACTCTTTCCTTTCCTGCTGAGACACATAAGGAAATTATCTGTTTTTTTCAATAATTAGAAAAACAACATTGTACATGGCAGTATAATTCAAACTGTATTAAAGGTTATAAAATGAAAAGTGGGTCTTCCTTCCCCATTAAATAACCAGTGCCTTCCTCAGAGGTGATGCCTATTAACATTTACTTGAATATCCCTCTAGAAGAGTTTTCTATTATGCATATACAACCACATACACACACACTCTAGCCCTCAAATGGGAGCAAATTTAAAATAAGACTTGGAGATATGGTGTGTTGGCCCATATCACCTCATTATTTTAATGTAGCTAAGCCCATACTGATAGTCAGGTAGGTAATTTCCAGTCTTCTGTTGATAATAACGATAGTTAATATTTAGGGATTGCTTGGAATGTGCCAGGCACTATTCTAAGTACTTTATATGTATTAACTCATTTAATACAACCGTCCTGGATAGAAACTATTATTATCATCCCTTTCACATCTGAGGAAAATGATGCCCAGAGAACTTGCCCCACAGACACACAACAAGTGGGAGAGGTAGAATGACCAATGTTGTAACACATCTTTGCAGAGTTTTGTGCACATTTGTCAGAATATCTGGCAAATGATGGCTCTTAAGAACAGCAGCAGTGTAATCAGTTTGCATTTTTGAAAGATCAATATAATAGCAGGGTGGTGAATGGACTCGTCTTATAACACCTGTCACACTCTGCTGTGCATTTTTTCCCCCGTCTACCTTGTTAAGATTATGAGCTTCTTGAAGGCGGGGACTCTGAGCCCCAGGGCTTAGCACTGGGCCAGGATATTGCTGACCCTTAATAACATTTGTGAATAATTAGCATTGAAAAATAAGGAAGCCTTCAATGGGACTGGTATTTGGTATTTGGGTTGGGTTTTAAAGGGTGAATAAAATTTTGATAGGCAGAAAATGAAAGAAAATGTTTCTTCTTTGTGTGAAGAAACAACAAAGGAATGGCTACATAGGATGTTTGAGGGAACAGAAAACTGTCCAGGCTGTTTGGAGAAAGGGTACATGGTGTGATGTGCTCACAGAGGAGACTGGAAAGGAAATTTGGAGGCAGACATGGGGGATTCTAATGCTATGCTAAGTTTGTGAGATCTTTTCTAGGCCACGTCCATTAACCTGAAGGACAAAACAGATGAGCATCTATGAGTGCACCCACATAGACCCACAATACTGGTGTCAAATAGTTAAATTTTTTGAATCTCAGTTTATAAAATTGTATTTATCTCCATACCAGGTTTCTTTCCTCCACTTTTTCACTTCCCGACATCAAACGCATGGCAGGTTTGTCAGCATCAGTAGCCTGAAAAAACATCATATCAGTGCAGTGGGCATATTTTCAGTTTTCATTTATTTTAATCCTCACCAAGTCCCTGAATTCACTCTCTTACATATTTATTTTTCCAAGTTCTGGCCCTGTGGGTCCAGGTTTATAGATGTAGCTTATAGATGTATTATTCACATTCATTTATATGCAAACATACCTCTCAGTGGATTTTGTTACATTTCTGTTAATCTTGAATTTCATGAAGTTACATAGATATCTGACAACATATATTATTTTAAATACATGCTAATGTTTTTTGACACTTGATTGTTGATCCTAGCAAATGTATGTAATAAAATTCAAATTAGAAATTAGTTCTGCTAGCCACTCTTACTATGTATCAGCACTGCCCGACAGGAAGATAATATGAGCCAAAGATGAGCCACAAATACAATTTTTAAATTTCCAGTAGCCACATTTTAAAAAGTAAAAAGAGATACCAAATTAGTATGTTACATTTAACCCACTATATCTAAAACATTATCTCAACATGTAATAAATATTAAAAATTATGAGATATTCTATCTTCGTTCTTTTTGTAATATTGTGATATATTTACAATACATCTCACTTTGGTCTAGCCATATTTCAAGTGCAGAAGTTACGTAAGGCTAGAGGCTACTATGCTGTATAGTGCAAAAATAGAAGCTATAGGTTCCAGCTCCTTTGAATAACATTATTAGCTTGAAGAATGGTTAGAATGGTTTATATCTTCCCTGCTCCAAGCAGTAATAATGTAAAGCTTCTTTCTTGCTTGTAATTATGTTTGGGAGACCCCTACTAAGTCTCTAGGCATAAAAGATTCCAACCGTGTAATCCCTTCAGGGAAAAGTTTTCCAACACCCCATATAAAATGCTCTCTTCCCTGTTTCTAAACCAGCCTATGCATTTTGTAATTGTCAATTTGCTTCTTTGCCTCCCTTCTGGATTCTAGGGAGGCTCTGAGAAAGCTTCCTTTTCCACATCTGTATAGCACAAATAGAGAACAGAAAAAATTCACTTGTCCTTGGACTAGTCATCTTAGAAAGGAAGTACATCATGGTTAAGAGCACCGGCTCTGGAGCAGAACACCTGGCTTTAAATGTTGACTCTGTCACTTACTGGTTTTGTAACATTTATCTGTCTGCAAAATGGGCATAACAGTATCTACTTCACTGGATTGTTGTGAGGATTAAATAATATAATGTAAAACATTGACATGTAGAAAGATTATATAAATATTTGCTCTAATGTAATGTAGAAACATTGGCACATAGATAGACTGTATATATATTTGCTATAATTTAAAAATATTTTTTACTAAGCATTACTTGCAACATTAAATCTCCTCCTTCCCCTTTCTAAAGGGTAGTATTTGCCACTTAGTAATCCCTTTGCTCATCTACGAAGAACAACAATGAATGCATATATTTTTTCAAGGAAAATTCACCTGGAAAATAGCCAAGATAGAGTGTTTTCTTTTAGAAATGGAATTACTCCATTTGGGATGTTAGCTAAGAAATATTTTTTTTAAATAGACTACATTTAAAAGCAATATGGAAGAACTACTTAGGTATTTCCTAGTGGTTGAGAATAATTGCTTTGAAAGTGAATAGGAAAAATTTTAAATAACTGTTTAAAAGAATCCACTGAATGAATTTTCTAAGCTCAAAACTCTGACTCTACTACTATGAGATGGATGTTTATGATTTCTTCTCAACGATGTACTTCTTCCCTAAAAATCAAGTTATAAGAAGCCATTTTTAAAAAACACGTTTAAGTTGTTCAGTAAATACTTATCAAATAAGGGATATTTTATGGGGAAAAAAACCCACCAGACTAAAAGCCTCCCCCCTTCCCTTAACTGAAAAAAAAAAACACTTGAAAACAAGAACATGTATAGATATGGATTCCCTCACTCAAAAAATTATGTTCAAATATGAGTCTTTAAAAAAACTCTCTTAAGGAGAAGTTTCTCAGATTTCAAATCCCACCTGTTTCTCCCCTTACCTTCCATCCCACTCCCCATTCCCTATATCCAATACTTGTTGAGGAAAGACTTTTGAGGCAGCCAAAGGCCGAGGTTTGCTTTTCACCACCTACCTCCAAGACAGCAGCAGAATGAGCAAGCAACCTCTTCAAAGATGCCTGGAGTTCTTCTGGATGTCAGTCCAGGAAAGGTGATGGATACAAACCATCTCTGCATTGCAGGGACCCATGAACCAGCCCCACCCCCAAGTGGCTAATTTCAAGAGGGCAGGGGCATCAGTGTGAAAAATTCTTATTAGAAATCTTCTCCAGATGTGACTGGCAATGGGTAATGGGTAATGCAATGGGTGATTTTTGTTGTTGTTCAGTGAAAAAGAAATTATTACAGCTGATTGCATGCAGGAAAAGCTTTATTGAGTCACGGAACTGTTACAATTTTTTTAAACTGCAGTGTAGAATACTCAAACATTTTTAAATGACTTAGGAAACAATTGGTATATATTTAGTAAGCAAGTTCCACTATCACAATTTTCTCTGCTCCCACCCTCAATGCTCAACTATAGAACGTTCATTTATTTATCATGTTTAGTATCTCTGTCTCACAGTCATCTGTCAGAGATTTTGTTGCAAAAACATGTCTCTTAACAATTAAATACACAATGGGAAGATATGATCAGACATTTACAGGACTTGAAATGTTTAAGAATAATACACAATAATAGGATTACAAGAAGGGCAGTGAGATCTTTCAATTCATTTTGCTACTTCCATTCTCTTTTTTAAACATTCATCTCTAAAGTCCGTCCAAGTCCCATCCTTTAAAATGCATCCTGTTCCCTTTTCCTCTCCTCCTCCAATGTCCATATTTTAAAGATTCGAGTTCTCTTGCCTGGGGAAAAGAAAAGTTACTAACTCACAAGGGACATTTATTGACATCTAATTGTTACAACCCAAACCACAGCACAAAAGTCAGTCGTGTACAGGTGACACAGCACAATGGGGTCGGTCCATGTTTTCAGCACACTGAAGGAGAAGAGGGTCAGGCTCCTTAAGGCTCAGGGTTCACATGATGATGCACTTGCCCAGCAGCTTCTCGGCGGTCTTGGGGATCTGGGATTTCTTCTGGGGAGGCTGGGCGGCGGTGGCAGTGGTGGCGGGCTTCTTCTCGAAGTTTATCAGCATCTGGAACAGCTCCTGCACATTGATATTCATCTTGGCGGAGGTCTCCAAGAAGGCGCAATTCCACTCCGACGCGTAGGCAGCCCCTTCCTTCTCGCTTACCTCCCGGTGGCTCTCATCGCACTTGTTGCCCACCAGGATGACGGGGCACTTCTGCGGGTTGTTGCCTTTGAGTTGACGGATCAGCTCATAGAGGGGCTTCAGCTCCTCCAGGGTTTGCTTCTTGGTGACGGAGTAGACCAGGATGAAGGCGTGACCCCTGGCAATGGCGAGGCGCTGCAGACCCCGGTAGCGGCGGCCGCCGGTGGTGTCGGTGATGTGCAGCGCGCCCGCCTTGTGGCTGCAGCCCAGCGCCTGGCGGTAGGTATCTTCGATGGTCGGCAGGTACGCCTCACGGAAGTTGCCGCGCACCCACCTCTGCACCAGCGCGCTCTTGCCCACGCCGGCCGAGCCGAGCACCACCACGCGGAAATCTCTGCTCCTCCTCTGGGGCAGGCAGGTACGGATGACGATCACGGTAGGCAGAGGCCGCAGCCGCTTCATCAGCCGTTCCTTGAGGCCAAAGCAGGAGTTGCCCATGGTTGGGTATTGGCGGGTAGATGCGTGCACACCTTCTCTGACACTTGGCCAGCAGTGAGGGAAGCCTAGGCAGGAAGAGAGAAAGAGAGGAAGAGTGAGCGATGGGAGTCTAACCCGGAATGGTGTCTTGTCGCAGCGCCTGCCTGGCCCGCCGCTCCCTGGGGACTGGGGGCGGGGGAGGTGGGAGGGGTGTCTGCCTCATCTCGCTCCCTAACCCCACCCTCCTCTCACTTCCCTCCTCCCTCCTCTGCGGCGAGCCCGCCACCCACCCCACGCACCTACGGAAGGCAATGCGGGCGGGGAGGAGGCAGGCTCGCCCCGCACCTATTCCAGTAATACCTTACTGTTACTTTCGCGGTGGCTACGCACCCATTTTTATTTTTCACGCCAGACTACTCCACTCTACAGAATGCCGCAATAACGGACAGCTTGCCAACCCTTAAAACACGCACGTCTGAGCGATGTTACCAAACATTTTCTCCCCAAATAAGCCCTTGTTGTCTTCTTTCCTTCGGTATGAAAAATTGTGCGCGTCTCTGACATGGATCGATCACTGCGGGCAAGGTTAGGTTGCTGCAGACATCACGATCCAGGGTGTGGTCACGGGGGCAGCGAGGGGCGCCCAGGGAGCCCACAGAGTCCAGGATTCGTGACGCTAACAGAGACCCCTTACCTGCAGCAACTGTCCCCAGGTACCCTCTTCCCTGACAACGCACCCACTGGTTTCCACCCCACGATAGCCCAGGCTGGTTCGCCCGCTATGCCGCGCGTTCATGTGCCCGAAAAAAAAGGCGGAAGATAGCTTTTACCTCTTTCCGAGGCGGGAACCTCGCGGCAAATTCACTCCTTGCCGGGGTGGGCTTCGGCCGCGGACGCAGCGGCGGCAAGTAATTGCGTAACCAAGTTCCGAGCTGCAGCTGGCAACCAGCGCGCTCGGAGGCTCGGGGAGAAATGCTCCAACGGGGGGACTGAGGCTGGTTAGCCAGAGCCAGGGGGCGCAGGCTGGGAGACTCCACTTGCATGGCTCACGGAGGGGGGATTGGGCTATGAGGGGCTGACCGAGCCCAGACGCGCCCCCCACGCAGTTCCCCCGGCGTCCCCCACACGGGTACCCACAGCCCGGCCGGGGGCGGGGGTGGGAGGCGGTCCTGCGTTCACAGGCGCCCGCCCATTGAGGGGGCTCTGCTTACAGCGCTGGCGATGCAGGCATTTCTCACCTACTGCATTCCTCACCACTTCTGTGCTTTTGCCCCCTGCGGGGTTAGCCTTTCCCAAGCCTTGCCACCTTCTTTTCACTGAGGAATGGCCAGTTAGAATTCTTCCCGCTACTGGTGCCAGACACTTCACCGCATCTCATCCACTTCACTTAGTAAACATTTGTCCAGCGCAAAACCCAGTTTCTGTCTTTGTAGGGGAAGACCAACAGAAGTCTCTTCTGTTACAAGAGACTTCGGAACCTGCCCCCGGTAGGATTTCCTGTTGTATAGACATATGCTGTGTTTAAGGGTTGAGGGGTATCCTGTACACCCAGCGACATTAAGCAGCTATCACATCCATCATCACTGTGTACAATACGTCTTATTTAGTCATCATCACAAAAACCTCGTAAGAGAATCGAGACTGGAATGTAGGCAGCCTTCTAGGAGCAGAGAGCGACCCCTGGCTGACAGCTAATAAGAAAACATGGACCTCAGCGCTAGCAACCGGATTTTTCCAACAACCTAAATGAACTTGAAAGCAGATTCTTCTCTACAAACTGCGCATAAGATCAGACCGCCAACACTTTGATTTTAGCCTTAATTAAGCAGAGAATCCAGTTGAGCCCATCCAGACTTCCGACTTACAGAATTGTGGGTTCTGCGGTTGGGAGTCGTTTTAAGCCACAAAATTTGTGGTAGTTTGTTACATAGCAAAAGAAAACTAATGCAGCAGGTAAAATTACTTGTTCAAGGCTACAGGGCTCATAAATGATGAACCTAAACCCAAACCTAGTTCTCCTCACTCCAAGTCTTGTTCTTTTTCTGGTATTGTCATTCCGTGTCATTAAGCTGATACACTATATTTTACTCACTAGTGAGAACATTTTTATAGCTTTTCTTTCTTACCCAAAAGCTCATGCGTGTTAGGTAGAGATCAAGAGCACACGTTTTAGAGGCAGAAAACTAGGTTTAGAATGTTCGTGGGTTTTTTCCCTTTTCCTTCTTTTGAGTACATCTTAATATACCTTTGAGCTGTGGGATCCTGGAGAAATTACTTTTCTGTAGAAGGGGAACTGATACCTGTGAGAAAGAATTGTGGGGAGGATTCAAGGAGCTACTGCCTGAAGACTACTTAGAAGGCATATAGAATGCAATAGGTAACATAAATGACAGCTATTGACCTTCACATAGTAATACAGAAGTCTGTATACACATAATCCTGTAGTCTTTGAGTATTTTAAGAGCGGCTTTTTGGAAGTGGCAATGATCTTTTTATTTAATCCAAAGAAGAGCAGATTTCAGTCTGGAAAACATAGCAGGTTTGGGGGTAAATAAGTTGATAGAAGAACTTGGGTCAGGAAGGAAGTAGGGTGAGAATTCTAAGCATTAATGAAATCTTTGCACATTCCTCCTAAACCACAAGAATCACTCTGTTGAAATTAGGGCAACTACAAAGTCTTTAGAAATGAGAAAGACTAGAAAAGAGGCTCTGGAAACTGAAACTGACAGGCATCGGTTTATCCCAGAGCAGGCTACTTGGTGCTTGACAAGTTGTCCTCTATATTGGGGGGTAGTTCTAATTCTTAGTGAAGTTTTCTTAGTTTACCTGTCACTCCACTCACTGATTCTAGTTTCATCTTCTGCAGTCTGGAACTGCATTGATCAATCTGCTCCCTTGGATAACTTTATATCCTTTCAGCCATTTGAGGACAGTCATGTCCCATCACTAAGTCATTCCTAACATTGGAAGTGGCCTGAGGACCATCTAGCCAAGCCCTTCGTTTTGGTGATGAGGAAACTGAACCTCAGAGGCCACATCATGCCCCGACTCCTAACCAAGCTTACTCTTCTCTCCCTCAGCCTCCTCTTCTGTTTGAAAACAACTGTTCCTTGGGGGGTGTGGGTGTCTTTTTCTCCACCGCTTTTTAGATTTTTCCAATTTTTATAATGCACAGTTGTTTTTTACAGTAAAAAAAAACTAAAAATGCATGTTTTAAACATAAAAAAACAAAAGGAAAGAGGCTCCTGAAAACACTGATATGGACGATGAATGAAGGTGCCTCTGGAGGCAAGACATTTAAAATAAAGAAACACCCAAAAAGAAGATGAGAAGCAGAAGGCGGAGGAGGAGGAGGAGAAGAGAAGGAGGAAGAAGAAGAAGGAAAAAGCTGCGGGGCGGGGTGGGGGGCTTCCCTGGTGGCGCAGTGGTTGGGAGTCCGCCTGCCGATGCAGGGGACACGGATTCGTGCCCCGGTCCAGGAGGATCCCACATGCCGCGGAGCGGCTGGGCCCATGAGCCATGGCTGCTGAGCCTGTGCGTCCGGAGCCTGTGCTCCGCAACGGGAGAGGCCACAACAGTGAGAGGCCCGCGTACTGCAAAAAAAAAAAAAAAAAAAAAGCTAGGGGGTGTGGAAATATATCCCAAAGCTAAAGCCTTCAAATGCCAGAGAGATGAAATTAAGAGATTATAAATAGAATTCACAAGGAATAATGAAAATTTGAAACCATAACTTCTACATCCAAACCAAGTCTTGCACCTCAAAAGCCAGTATAAAATATCTCACCTTAAGAGCCCTAGCCCAGGGAACCAGCACTGTGGTGGGCCAGAAGTGTCAAAGGAATGGGCCATTGAATAGAGTTCCCTGTCCTTTACAGTAGGTTCTCATTAGTTATCTATTTTATATATAGTAGTGTATATATGTCAATCTCAATCTTCCAGTACATCCCACCCCCCCTTCCCCCTTGCTACATGTATAAGTGATGCACTTTGCCATACAGCAGAAACTAAAACTACATTGTAAAGCAACTATACTCAAATAAAAATTAATTTAAAAAAAATAAAAGGAATGGGCCAGACCAGAGTTCTGGAGCAAATATTGGCTAGTTAGGATCCACAGTTTGGAGATATATCAGGGAGAAAAGACAATTAATTGAAACTAACACTGAGATGAAACAGATGTGGGAATTATCTGACAAAGACTTTAAAGCAGCCATCATAAGAATACTTCAACAGGCACTTACAAATTTTCTTGAAACAAATAAAAAATAAAAACATTAGCAAAGACCTAAATAGACGTTTCTCCAAAGAAGACTTACAGGTGGCCAAGAGGCACATGAAAATATGCTCAACATCGTTAATTAATTAGAGAAATGCAAATCAAAACTACAATGAGATATCACCTCACATCAGTCAGATTGGCCATCATCAAAAAGTCTACAAACAGTAAATGCTGGAGAGTGTGTGGAGAAAAGGGAACCCTCCTACACTGTTGGTGGGAATGTAAATTGGTACAGCCACTATGGAGAACAGTATGGAGGTTCCTTAAGAAACTAAAAATAGAGCTAGCATATGATCCAGCAATCCCACTACTGGGCTTATATCTGGAGAAAAACATAGTTTGAAAGGATACGTGCACTCCAATGTTTATTGCAGCACTGTTTACAGTAGCCAAGACATGGAAGTAACCTAAATGTCCATCAACAGATGAATGGATAAGGAAGATATGCTACATATATACAATGGACTATTACTCAGCCATTAAAAAGAAAGAAAGAATGTCATTTGCAGCAATGTGGATGGACCTGGAGATTATCATACTAAGTGAAGTAAGTCAGACAGAGAAAGACAAATATCATATTATATCACTTATATGTGGAATATTAAAAAAATGATACTAAATGAACTTATTTACAAAACAGAAACAGACTCACAGACTTAGAGAATGAACTTATAGTTACCGAGGGGAAGGGTGGGGTGGGGAGGGATAGACTGGGAGTTTGGGATTGACATGTACACACTGCTATATTTAAAATAGACAACCAAGGACTGCCCTGGTGGCACAGTGGTTATGAATCTGCCTGCCAATGCAGGGGACATGGGTTCGATCCCTGGTCTGGGAAGATCCCACTTCCATGGAACAACTAAGCCTGTGTGCCACAACTACTGAACCTGCACTCTAGATCCCATGAGCTACAACTACTGAGCCTGCATGCCACAACTACTGAAGCCCGTGCACCTAGTGCCTGCACTCCACAACAAGAGAAGCCACTGCAATGAGAAGCCCACATACTGCAACAAAGAGTAGACCCCGCTCTCTGCAACTAGAGAAAGCCCGCATGCAGCAACGGAGACCCAACACAGCCTAAAATAAATAAATATTTTTAAAAATAAAAAATAAAATAGACAACCAATAAGGACCTACTGTATAGCATAGGGAACTCTGCTCAGTACTCTGTAATAACCTAAATGGGAAAAGAATTTGAAAAAGAATAGATACATATATATGTATAATTGAGTCACTTTGCTGTAAACCTGAAACTATCACAACATTGTTAATCAACTATACTCCAATATAAAATAAAATTTTAAAAAATGTTCAGCAAAGAAATAAAATGTATAAAAAGGATCTAAACAGAAATTATGGAACTGAAAAATACAATAATAGAAATTTTTTAAACTTTCTGAATGGTCTTGATAGTATAATGGAGATGACATTGGATAAATGAATCAGTGAACTTGAGGGAGGATAAAAAAATAAAATTTACTCAATATAAACAATAGAGAGAAAATAGACTGGGGAAAAAAATGAACAGAGTCTCAAGGACCTGTAGTACAGTAACCAAAATCCCAACATTTGTATCATCAGAGTCCCATAAGGAGAGGAAAAGAAGTCTAAATGAGTATGGGAAGAAATTACAGCTGAAAATCTCCCAAATTTGGTGAAAGACACAAACTTACAGTTCCAAGAAGCTGAGCAAACCCCACCAGGATAATTCCAAGGAAATCCATGCCAAGACACATAATTGAATTCTGAAAACTGAACACAAAGAAAAATTCTTAAAAGCAGCTAGAAATAAACAATATATTATCTGTCAGAGGAACATTATTTCAGATGATGGCAGATATCTCATCTGAAACCACAGATGCCAAAGGAAATGGCATGACATTTTTCAAGTGCTGAAAGAAAAGAACTGTCAACTGCAAATTCTATATCCAACAAAATGGTCCTTCATGAAAAAAGACATGTTCAGATGAAGAAAAACTAAGAGAATTTGTTGTTAACAAACCTACCCTTAAAGAGTGGCTAAAGGAAGTTTTATAAACAGAAAGGAAAAGATAATTTGGAACTTCATAAAGGAAAGTAGAGTATCAAGATAGGTAAAAGAAAAAGTAGGGGTAAATATGATAGACAATCCTTCTTGTCATAAGTTTTTACAATCATGATGATCAAAACAAAAATTATAACACCTGATATTCAAGGCAATGATATTAAAAATTGAGGAAGGTAAAGGGACCTGAATAGAAGTAAGGTTTTCATACTTCACTCAAATGGTAATAGATTATGATGTCATATATGCATATTGTAATACCCAAAGCAATAACTTTCTATACAAAGAGATATACTCAAACACACTAAAAATAAATCAAAATAGAATCCTATAAAACATTCCAGGGCTTCCCTGGTGGCGCAGTGGTTGAGAGTCCGCCTGCCGATGCAGGGGACATGGGTTCGTGCCCCGGTCGGGGGGGATCCCACATGCTGCGGAGCGGCTGGGCCCATGAGCCATGGCCGCTGAGCCTGCGCGTCCGGAGCCTATGCTCCGCAACGGGAGAGGCCACAACAGTGAGAGGCCCGCGTATCGCAAAAAAAAAAAAAAAAAAAAAAAAACATTCCAGTAACTCACAGGAAGGTGATAAAAGAGAAACAGAGGAAAACCAGGAAACAAATAATAAAATTGCATACTTAAGTTCATATGGTACAAGGACCTGTAGTACAGTAAGCCCTCATATATCAAGAATCACCTTAGGGCTTCCCTGGTGGCGCAGTGGTTGAGAGTCCGCCTACTGATGCAGGGGACACGGGTTCGTGCCCCAGTCTGGGAAGATCCCACATGCCGCGGAGCAGCTGGGCCCGTGAGCCATGGCCACTGAGCCTGCGTGTCCGGAGCCTGTGCTCCACAACGGGAGAGGCCACAACAGTGAGAGGCCCACGTACCGCAAAAAAAAAAAAAAAAAAAAAAAAGGAATGAAATAATGCCATTTGCAGCAACCTGGATGGACCTGGAGACTATCATACTAAGTGAAGTAAGTCAGACAGAGAAAGACAAATATCATATGATATCGCTTATATGTGGAATCTTTAAAAAATTGATACAGATGTATTTATTTACAAAACAGAAATAGACTCACAGACATAGAAAACAAACTTATGTTTTCCAAAGGGGGAAGGGGAGGGAGGGATAAATTGGGAATTTGGAATTAACAGGTACACACTACTACATATAAAGTAGATAAACAAGGACCTACTGTATAGCACAGGGAACTATGTTGAATATCTTGTAATAACCTATAATAGAAAAGAATCTGAAAAAGAATATATATGATATATATACATTAGTTATATATATATATATATATATATATATATATATTCATTTGTTATAAAATTAATGATGCAACTAAACATACAACCCAGCATACATACCTACTACTACTAAACATACATACCCAGAGCTCTTGGGTATTTATCCCAGAGAAATGAAAACTTATGTTCACACAAAATGCACACAACTTTATGTGTGAATTTTGTACACAAATATTTACAGCAGGTTAAATCATAGTAGTAAAATACTGAAAACAACCCAGCCATCCTTTAGCAGGTGAATGGTTAAACTATGGTACATCCATATCATGGAATACTACTCCAAAAAAAAAAAAAGAGAGAGAGGGAGAGAGAAAGAGAATTATTGATACAGGCTACAATTTGAATAAATCCCAGGAGAATTATGGTGAGGGGGGAAAAAAGCCAATCACCAAAGGTTGTATACTCTATGATTCCATTTATGAAACATTCTTGAAATAAAATTATAGAAACGGTGCTAGTAATAGGGCTTAGAGATGAGGGAAGAGGCATGGAAGGAAGGTGGGTATTCTTGTAAAAGGGCAACAGGAGAGATTCTCATGGTGATGGAACTGTCCTGTATTTTGACTGTGGTTGTAGATATGCAAACCTATACATTTGATAAAATTCCATACCATTAAATGCATACAGAGATGAGTACAAGTAAAACAGGGGAAATCTGAATAAGAACAGTGGACTGTATCAATGTTAACATCCTGGTTGTGATATTGACTACAGTTTTGCAAGATATTACCATCGAGGGAGACTAAGTTACTCAGGCTCTCTCTGTATTATTGCTTACAATTGCATGTCAGTCTTCAGTTACCTCCAAGTAAAATCATTAATTTTAAGAGGCATTTGCAAAAAAGCCAAAAACAACACATCTCTTGTGGCTCCCTGTTGCCTACAGAATTAAAGTTCAAACTATTTATCTTCAGATTTCCAGCTCCCTGCAAACAGATCCCAGATTCCCTTTCAAATCTTACCTTCCACAAGTCTACACACACTGGCTTAATAACTGGATATTCTTGGGAGTTCCTGTGTCTGCTTCTCCACTCAGTTCATCCTCCAACCCCATCCCCTCATCTACATGCCCCAATCCTGCCCTTCTTCTAGGTTCACCTCCAAATGGCACATCCAGCTGGAGGGAATCCCTCCCTCTGAATCCCCATGCACATTTTACCTTGTATTATAGCTTTGTATATACTTGTTTTATACTCTCCACAAAGCTATGAGCTTTTCTCAGATGGAACTGAGATTCATTTATCTCTGATTCCCTTACAGGTGTTAGTAAGCACCATCATGTAGCTCTCAGAGGTGACCAGGATGGTGCGGGGTAATGTAGATTCCATCAAGAGGGGTAGAAGTCACTGTAGGAGTTCCGAGCTCTCGAGCCAGCTGGCTTCTCTCCAGCTGTGGTTCCACCACCTGTTTATAATTTGGCCTTTAATTCTATCCTTAATATCCTCAACTGATAATAGGGAAATACATGGCAAGTGTTGACATGTTAAAAGCACCTTCCTCAATACCTGGCAACAAGTAGACACTCAAAATGCAGCTGGAGTTTGGAGACCTGGTCTCCAGTTCCTATTTGCTCACATACCGCTTGTTTGGACTTAGACAAATAACTTGTTTTCCTTTTATATTCAGTTTCTTCATCTGTAGAAGGGGGTCAAAAGTACCCCTGTTTGAAGTAAGATTAATTGACTTATGTGTGTAAAATTCAAGCAGGATATTGCTTGTGGAATGTGAATAAGCTAACATCCATTTGAGTCTTTGCTATGAGCCTAATATATTACACGTGTTTATTCATTTGGAACTTATATTATGAGTCCATGAAGTGGAACTAATGCTGTCTCCATTTTACAAATGAGGAGACTAGGCATAGAGAGATTAACTGCACGGTAGAGGCTAGGAATTCTGGCTACCTCTCGGACTTGTGTATTTCACACCATGCTGCCTCTCTAGCAGAGACAGGTGGTGATGTTTAGGACCCTCACAATCATAATTTGGGGAATCTGTTTTCTTTCCATTTCTTTCTGGGTTCTTCCCCTCTTTTAAGCTCTGTAGACAACTAATGGCAGTTGTGTTCCCCACCCTTCACCAAAAAATAGTATCTTCTTTACAGTTTTCATTTCCAAGATCAGTGTTGCTTCAGACTCTCTTCCTTTAACCCTGCAATGATCTTCTCCCATTCCTATGACTTCTATTCCCAGCCTGACTGCTTTCTCCTAGCACCCTGATGCTATAAACAGCTCCTTGTTCATAGAGGTATTAGCTCCTACCTCATAAAGAAAGGAGGACACCAGATAAAACTCCAGCAGCCCCTAGCCCACACATATCCTGCAGCATTTTCTCTTTTCTCCATCCAAGGCTGATGCCTTCATCTGAGCCCTGGAGTGCTTTTCAACCTGTGGTCCTAGGATCACCTGAATTGGCATCAACTGGGATGCTTGTTAAAAATACTCAACCCAACTTACACGATGCTACATGTCAAACTTTTTCAATTAAAAAAAAATACACAACCCACATCTACAGAATGAGAATATATGGGTGATACCTGGGGGTCTGCATTTTAACAAGGCCCTCAGCTGATTCTGATACAGAAGAAAGCTTGAAACTACTTTAGCACCTTGCTTGATCCATCATCCCATCTCTAACCTAACAGAATGAGTGAAGGGGGGTCAAAAGGTTAAAAGAAAGAAGAGATAACAAGAAAAAAGAAACACAAGAGGAAAAGCAAAACTGGAGGAGAAAATTTTGAGTATGATTTTGAATATGTTGAATTGGAGATGCCTGTGGGACACACAGGAGACTATTTCTAGTACTCAGTTGGAACTATTGAATAGAACTACAGGGAAAGATGGATATAAATCCACTATATTTAAAATGGATTTCTAGTAAATATATATATATAGTTGGATCTTCTTTATCTACTCTGTCTCTGTATTTTAATTGGTATATTTAGACAATTCATATTTAATATGATTATCGGTGGTTAGACAGATTTCATGATTATATTTCCTGGAACAAGAACTGGAAACCATGGTTTGCAGTGGATTTCTGTGCTTCTTCCAGATTCAAGAGAGAAAATTTTAATACCAACGTGTCGACATTCTTGGGATATTTCAATGTTTTAGGCAATTTTCTTAACTTCTCTATCCTCAGTCTCCTCATCTGTAACATTGGGATAATAGTGGTACCCTACTCTATAGAGTTCTTGTGAGTAAATAATGAGTATTTCATGAGTAAATAAATATAAAATGCTTGGGACAGTGTCTGGACATAGTAATCACTCAGTAAATGTTAGCTATTCTCACTTAAGGGGAAAATAGGGCTAAATATTAAAAAAAAATAAAAGGTATACAGGTTGGAAAGGAAGAAATAAAACTGTCTTTGTTTGAGGGTTACATGATTGTCTATGTACAAAATCCCAAACAACTGACAAAATAAAAAACCCACTTGAAATGGGTAAATGACTACAGCAAGATCACAAGATACAAGGTAAATGTACAAAATCAATTGCTTTCCTTCATACCAACAATGAACACTGGAACTTGAAATTATTAATACAGTACCATTTACATTAGCATCAAAAACCTTGAAATAAAGAGGGAAGACATATGGGAACATATGTATATGTATAATGGATTCACTTTGTTGTAAAGCAGAAAATAACACACCATTGTAAAGCAATTATACGCCAATAAAGATATAAAAAAAAACCTTGAAATACTTAGGTATAAATCTATCTAAATATATATAAGATCTATACGCATAGAAATAAAAAACTCTAATGAAAAAAGTTTAAAAAGTTCTAAATAAATGAAGAGATATTCTGTGTTCATGGATTAGAAGACTCAATATTGTTAAGTTGTCAGTTCTGCCCAACTTGATTTATAGATGCAATATGATCCAAACTAAAATCTGAGCAGCCATTTTGTGGGTGTCAAACAAACTAAAGATTATATGGAAAGGCAAAACAAACAAATAAAAGGCAAAACTAAATAGCCAACACAATACTGAAGAAGAATAACAAAGTTAAAGGACTGCAATTACCCAACATCAAGACTTACTATAAAGCTATAGTGATCAACATGGCATGGTATCTGTGTATTCTGCTATTGTTGGATAAAGTATTTTATAAATGTCAATTAAGTCTAGTTGATTAATGGTGCTGTGTCAGTTCAACTGTGTTATTACTCAGTTTTTGCCTGCTGGATCTATTAATTACTGAAGGGGTATTCAAGTCTCCAAATCCATAATAATAGATTTGTCTATTTCTCCTTGCTGTTCTATTAGTTTTTGCCTCGTATGTTTTGATGTTCTGTTGTTAGGTACACACACATTAAGGATTGCTATGTTTTCTTGGAGAATTGACTCCTTTATCATTATGTAATGACCCTCTTTATCCCTGATGATTTCCCTTGTTCTGCAGTCTAATTTGTCTGAAATTAATATAGCTATTTCAGCTTTCTCTTGATTAGTGTTATTATAGAATATCTTTCTCCATCCCTTTACTTTTAACCTATCTGTGTCTTTATATTTAAAATGGATTTCTTGTAAATATATATATATATATATATATATATATATATATATATATATAGAGAGAGAGAGAGAGAGAGAGAGAGAGAGAGTTGGATCTTCTTCTTTATCTACTCTAACAGTCTCTGTATTTTAATTGGTATATTTAGACAATTCATAGTTAATGTGATTATCAGTATATTTGGTTTAATATCTACCATGTTTGTAGCTGTTTTATATTCATTGTACTTGTTCTTTGTTTATTTTTTCCCTCTTTTTCTTCCTTCTCTGGTTTTAACTTAGCATTTTATATAATTCCATTTTCTCTCCTCTTAGCATATCAAGTTATAATATACATTTATAACAAATTTAAGTCCACTTTCAAATAACACTTCAGATGAAAGGCAGGTGACCTATAATATTCCCAATTAATCCCTCTCATCCCTTATAAATTTATGTCATTCATTTCACTCATCCATATGCTATAATCACCTAATGCATTTTTACTATTATCACTTTGAAGTTACCTATTAGATCAATTAATTAAACAGTAAAAAATTTTATTTTACTTTTATTTATTCCATTTCTACTGCTCTTCTAGTCTTTATTTAAATCTGAAAGCTGAGGAAAAGCTTTAGAGAATATGCTGTCTGGAGAGAACCTTGAAGGGAGAAGAGGCTATTGGGGAAGAGACGGACAGAAGAATGATGCCAAAAGGGCACAGAGCCAAGAAAGCATCCATGGATGAAATAGTAGTTGAATTGGAATCCCTCCTAGTAATCATCTGTGGTTTAATTACCTCATTTCCTAGGTGAGTAATCTGCCCAAGTTTACACAGCTAGAAAGTTGCAGAACTGGGATGCAAACCCAGGAAGAGTGACTTCAGCACCTATTCTAACCACAGAAGGATGTAAGAACTTGCTCAAGATGTCTCAGCCAATCAGACACAGCCAGGACAAGATCTTAGTCCCTGTCTCCCAGACCCTCACCTTCCATTCTCCCACAGGTACGCATCCTGAAACACAATTAATACTCAGAAATACTATGGAGATTTTAGAGAGTTAACATAGTTTTCTAGGGTTAACATAGTTTTCTGGGGTCAAGGTTAACATAGTTTTCTGGGGTCAAGGTTAAAAAAAGAATCAGAAATGATATATCCTCAGGAGGCAGAGAGGATTTGTAGTTTCACTCATTACGGCTTTGAATAAGCTGCCAGCATAGTCTTCTTTTTTTTTTTGACTTTTTTTTATTTTTTAACATGTTTATTGGAGTATAATTGCTTTACATTGTTGTGTTAGTTTCTACTGTATAACAAAGTGAATCAGCTATACGTATACATATATCCCTATATCCCCTCCCTCTAGCATCTCCCTCCCACCCTCCCTATCCCACCCCTTTATGTGGTCACAAAGCAGTCTTCTTAATGAAATGAGCCAGAATCCTTCTTTGGAAACTTTCCTAGACAATCAGGTCTATGTAAGTGAATACTTATACCCTAGACCCAAGGGAATGCACCAACCAAATGAAGGCTCCTTGAGGAGGGGGTTGGTGGGAGGAGAGTGTCAGACACCACAATGGGACTGGCAGAGGAGATCTTTCCTTCTTTCTTGGAGTATTACAGGTAAAAGATTATGTATTCACAGAACAACAAGGATGGGTATTAAAAACATAGTGCTCACTGTAAAAAAGTAAGAAAGTGAGATTACCTAATTATATAAATTAAAGATATATGCCCACAAAACAACATTATACATTTTGCAGGAACACATACATACAAGATACATATTAACACATTAGAGTAGTTGCATATGGGAGGCAAGGAAAGACAGTGAGTTATACAGGATATATATATATATATATATATATATATATATATATATATACACACACATATATATATTACATATTTACATTTCTTATACATACTTGATTTATATAAGGATATATATAATTTTATCTCCTTATATAAATCGTGTGTGCATGTGTATATTACAACCCTGAACAATGATAAGGTGCTTGAGGGCAACATCTGTAAATGACGCATTTTAGAAACCCTCACACTTCCTGGTTTATAGTAGGCAAACAAATATTTCTGAATGAATGGCTTCATTTTCAACTTCCCCAATGTTCTGAGCAGTACCTGCCAGACAGAGCAAAGACCTTTCTTCCCAACACCTCCCTTGCCCGTGCTCCCAATTCTCTCTGTGTCACTAAGTTCTATTAAAGTAGCAGGAAAGAGCTGCCTACAAAGAGAGGAATAATTATTAAAGAATGAAAATAATTATCCCCATTAAAAACAAGAAGCACATTTTATGCCCCTTTTAAGTTAAAAAGTTTAGTTTTGCAGCGTATTTCCCTTTGATTTTTCCCACGTGCACAGTGTTTCCACTGTAAAATACTCATTGCCTAAACAAAAGCATCCTTGTACATGTTCATAAAGAGAAATAAGTTTTCACCCCATTGTGTTATTTCAGCGGGATTCTGAATGCTGTTTTTTTTCTGTGGAACACAATGGTATATACTCCTTGTTTCACTGTTTTCAAACAAAATCATGTTTCTGCCAGTTAAATTGAATTCGGCAAGGCTGAATTTTTTTTTTTTTTTTTTTTTTTGCGGTATGCGGGCCTCTCACTGTTGTGGCCTCTCCCGTGGCGGAGCACAGGCTCTGGACGCGCAGGCTCAGCAGCCATGGCTCACGGGCCCAGCCGCTCCGCGGCATGTGGGATCCTCCCAGACCGGGGCACGAACCCGTATCCCCTGCATTGGCAGGCGGACTCTCAACCACTGCGCCACCAGGGAGGCCCAAGGCTGAATTTTTAAAAGGATTTTAAAATACTATAACAGTTTTAGATTCACAGAATTATCACAAAGGTAGTAAAGAGAGTTCCCATATACCTCACAGCCAGTTTCCCCTATTATTAACATCTTACATTTGTATGGTACATTTGTCACAATAAATGAACTGATATTGATACATGATTATTAACTCAAGTTCATTTTTTATTAAGATAGCCTCATTTTCTTTCCTAATGTCCTTTCTGTGTCTCAGGATCCCAGCCAGTTTACCACATTATATTTAGTTATCTCCTTAGTTTCCTCTTGGTTGTGAGTTTCTCAGACTTCCCCTGTTTTTGATGACCTTGATAGTTTTGAGGATTATTGTTCAGATATTTTGAAGAAAGTCTCTCAAGTGGGGCTTGTCTGATGTTTTTCTCATAATTAGACTGGGGTAATGTTTTGGGAGGAGGACCACAGAGGTACAGTGCCATTCTCATCACACCACATCAAGGGATACACCATCAACATGACTCATCACTGTTGACATTTTCCTTGATCACCTGGTTGAGGTAGTGTCTGTCAGGTTTATTCACTGTAAAGTTATTCTTCTTTTTCTCCCTTTCCATCCTATACTTATAAGCTTACTTTTAAATGTTAAGACTAATTAATGAAATTCCAGAGGCTGGTCTTAAAAATGACGTCTTTACAATTAGCAAAAGGATTCTCAGAAAAGAACGAGAAGAGGTTTCCCTTCCCCTGTACCAACTGTGGGAGAGCTGTTTCCTTCTGACTCAGGAAGATTGCATGAAGAATCTGATTTGATAAAGCTTTAAATTGACAAGACTCACAAGAATGTTACTTTTGTTTTCCTGTACAATATGGAGATGTGAATATGTGTCACTTTCCAATTGGTTCTGCTCTTTGCTAATGTACATTTGTCCTTGGCCACATAAGGTGAGAATACTGTAACATATCATAGAAATAATGTAGGAATCAAATGCAGAGATTAACAAAGGACTATGAAAATATTGGAAAAAAGAACAATTTCAACCAGGCAACTTGAGGACAGTTTCATGAAGGGTAGGACATGTGAGTATGGTTTTAAGAGATAGCGGAGGCTGAAGGAACATCACGTGCACTAACACGAAAAAGGAAAGGACAAGACATAGGAAATGGAGAGCTCTAATATCTGAGCACACAGGATGGGCAGAACTTTTATACTAGGCTAAAGAGTTTGCACTTCATTCTATAAGCATAGGTGTGGGGGACATTGAGATTTTGGGGTAAGGAGAGTAATATGATCATATCCGAGTTTTAGAAAAGTAACTGGCAACTGTTTAAAGGAAATTGGAAGGATAAAAACTTAGAGAAAGACAGCAGTTATAAGGGCTTCCCTGGTGGCGCAGTGGTTAAGAATCCGCCTGCCAATGCAGGGGACACGGGTTTAAGCCCTGGTCCGGGAAGATCCCGCATGCGACAGAGCGACTAAGCCCGTGCACCACAGGTACTGAGCCCGTGCTTTAGAGCCTGTGAGCTACAGCTACTGAGCCCACATGTCACAACTACTAAAGCATGAGCGCCTAGAGCCCCTGCTCCACAACAAGAGAAGCCACGGCAACGAGAAGCCCACGTACTGCAACGAAGAGTAACCCCCGCTTGCTGCAATTAGAGAAAGCCCATGCACAGCAGCAAAGACCCAACGCAGACAAAAGTAAACTAGTTAAAAAATTTTTTGAAACGGAGAGGAGCTTCAAGATGGCAGAAGAGTAAGATGCGGAGATCACCTTCCTCCCCACAAATTCATCTACATGTGGAACAACTCCTACAGAACACCTACTGAACGCTGGCAGAAGACCTCAGACCTCCCAAAAGGCAAGAAACTCCCCACGTACCTGGGTAGGGCAAAAGAAAAAAGAAAAAACAGAGACAAAAGAATAGGGACGGGACCAGTGGGAGGGAGCCATAAAGGAGGAAAGGTTTCCACACACCAGAAGCCCCTTCGCAGGCGGAGACGGGGGAAGCTTTGGAGCCACAGAGGAGAGCGCAGCAACCGGGGTGCGGAGGGCAAAGCGGAGAGATTCCCGCACAGAGGATCGGTGCCGACCAGCACTCAGCAGCCCGAGAGGCTTGTCTGCTCACCCGCCAGGGCGGGCGGGGGCTGGGAGCTGAGGCTCGGGCTTCGGTCGGAGCGCAGGGAGAGGACTGGGGTTGGCTGCGTGAACTCAGCCTGAAAGGGCTAGTGCGCCATGGCTAGCCGGGAGGGAGAAGGGGGAAAAGTCTGGAGCTGCCGAAGAGGCAAGAGACTTTTTCTTCCCTCTTTGTTTCCTGGTGCGCGAGGAGAGGGGATTCAGAGCGCTGCTTAAAGGAGCTCCAGAGACGGGCGCGAGCAGCGACTATCAGCGCGGACCCCAGAGACGGGGCCTGAGACGCTAAGGCTGCTGCTGCCGCCACCAAAAAGCCTGTGAGCAAGCACAGGTCACTATCCACACCTCCCCTCCCGGGAGCCTGTGCAGCCCGCCACTGCCAGGGTCGCAGGACCCAGGGACAACTTCCCCGGGAGAACGCACGGCGCACCTCAGCCTGGTGCAACGTCACGCCGGCCTCTGCCGCCGCAGGCTCGCCCCGCACTCCGTACCCCTCCCTCCCCCCGGCCTGAGTGAGCCAGAGCCCCCGAATCAGCGGCTCCTTTAACCCCGTCCTGTCTGAGCGAGGAACAGATGCCCTCAGGCGACTTACACGCAGAGGCGGGGCCAAACCCAAAGCTGAACCCCGGGAGCTGTGCGAACAAAGAAGAGAAAGGGAAATTTCTCCCAGTAGCCTCAGGAGCAGCGGATTAAATCTCCACAATCAACTTGATATACCCTGCATCTGTGGAATACCTGAATAGAAAACGACCAAATTGAGGAGGTGGACTTTGGGGGCAAAGATATATATATATATATTTTCCCCCCCTTTTTCTCTTTTTGTGACTGTGTATCTGTATGCTTCTGTGTGTGATTTTGTCTGTATAGCTTTGCTTTTATCACTTGTCCTAGGGTTCTGTCTGTCTGTTTTTTTATTTTTTAAAAACTTTTCTTAATAATTACTTTTTATTTTCATAACTTAATTTTATTTTATCTTCTTCTTCCTTTCTTTCTTTTTTTTCTCCCTTTTATTCTAAGCCATGTGGATGAAAGGCTCCTGGTGCTCCAGCCAGGCGTCAGGCCTGTGCCTCTGAGGTGGGAAAGCAAAGTTCAGGACACTGGTCCACAGGAAACCTCCCAGCTCCATGTAATATCAAACAGCGAAAATCTCCCAGAGATCTCCATCTCAATGCCAAGACCCAGCTTCACTCAACGACCAGCAAGCTACAGTGCTGCACACCCTATGCCAAACAACTAGCAAGACAGGAACACAGCCCCATCCATTAGCAGAGAGGCTGCCTAAAATCATAATAAGCCCACAGACACCCCAAAACACACCACCAGACGTGGACCTGCCCACGAGAAAGACAAGATCCAGCCTCATCCACCAAAATACAGGCACTAGTCCCCTCCACCAGGAAACCTACACAACCCACTGAACCAACCTTAGCCACTGGGGACAGACACCAAAAACAATGGGAACTACAAACCTGCAGGCTGTGAAAAGGAAACCCCAAACACAGTAAGTTAAGCAAAATGAGAAGACAGAGAAACACACAGCAGATGAAGGAGGAAGGCAGAAGCCCACCAGACCTAACAAATGAAGAGGAAATAGGCAGGCTACCTGAAAAAGAATTCAGAATAATGATAATAAAGAAGATCCAAAATCTTGGAAATAGAATACAGAAAATACAAGAAACGTTTAACAAGGACCTAGAAGAACTAAAGAGCAAACAAACAGTGACGAACAACACAATAAATGAAATTAAAAATTCTCTACAAGGGATCAATAGCAGAACAACTGAGGCAGAAGAACGGATAAGTAACCTGGAAGATAACATAGTGGAAATAACTACTGCAGAGCAGAAGAAAGAAAAAAGAATGAAAAGAATTGAGGACAGTCTCAGAGACTTCTGGGACAACATTAAACACACCAACATTCGAATTATAGGGGTCCCAGAAGAAGAAGAGGAAAAGAAAGGGACTGAGAAAATATTTGAAGAGATTATAGTTGAAAACTTCCCTAATATGGGAAAGGAAATAGTTAATCAAGTCCAGGAAGCACAGAGAGTCCCATACGGGATAAATCCAAGGAGAAACACGCCAAGACACATATTAATCAAACTATCAAAAATTAAATACAAAGAAAAAGTATTAAAAGCAGCAAGGGAAAAACAACAAATAACACACAAGGGAATCCCCATCAGGTTAACAGCTGATCTTTCAGCAGAAACTCTGAAAGCCAGAAGGGAGTGGCAGGACATATTTAAAGTGATGAAGGAGAAAAACCTACAACAAAGATTACTCTACCCAGCAAGGATCTCATTCAGATTTGATGGAGAAATTAAAACCTTTACAAACAAGCAAAAACTAAGAGAATTCAGCACCACTAAACCAGCTTTACAACAAATGCTAAAGGAACTTCTCTAGGCAGGAAACACAAGAGAAGGAAAAGACTTACAATAACAAACCCAAAACAATTAAGAAAATGGTAATAGGCACATACGTATCGATAAATACCTTAAATGTAAATGGATTAAATGCTCCCACCAAAACACATAGACTGGCTGAATGGATACAAAAACAAGATCTGTATATATGCTGTCTACAAGAGGCCCACTTTAGAGCTAGGGACACATAGAGACTGAAAGTGAGGGGGTGGAAAAAGATAGAGAAGAAAGCTGGAGCAGCAAGTCTCATATCAGACAAAATAAGACTGTAAAATAAAGACTATTACAACAGACAAAGAAGGACACTACAGAATGACCAAGGGATTGATCCAAGAAGAAGATATAATAATTGAGCACCTCAACACATAAGGCAAATACTAACAGCCATAAAAGGGGAAATTGACAGTAACACAATCATAGTAGGGAACTTTTACATCCCACTTTCACCAATGGACAGATCAGCCACAATGAAAAGAAATAAGGAAATACAAGCTTTAAATGATATATTAAACAAGATGGACTTAATTGATATTTATAGGACATTCCATCCAAAAACAACAGAATACACATTCTTCTCAAGTGCTCATGGAACATTCTCCAGGATAGATCATATCTTGGGTCACAAATCAAGCCTTGGTAAATTTAAGAAAATTGAAATCATATCAAGTATCTTTTCTGACCACAATGCTATGAGAGTAGATATCAATTACAAAAAATTCTGTAAAAAATACAAACACATGGAGGCTACACAATACACTACTTAGTAACTAAGAGATCACTGAAGAAATCAAAGAGGAAATCAAAAAATACCTAGAAACAAATGATAATGAAAACATGATGACCCAAAACCTATGGGATGCAGCAAAAGCAGTTCTAAGAGGGAAGTTTATAGCAATACAATCCTACCTTAAGAAACAAGAAACTTCTCAAATAAACAATCTAACCTTGCACCTAAAGCAATTAGAGAAAGAAGAACAAAAAAAACCCAAAGTTAGCAGAAGGAAAGAAATCATAAAGATCAGATCAGAAATAAATGAAAAAGTAATGAAGGAAATGATAGCAAAGATCAATAAAACTAAAACCTGGTTCTTTGAGAAGATAAACAAATAGATAAACCATTAGCCAGACTCAACAAGAAAAAAAGGGAGAAGACTCAAATCAATAGATTTAGAAATGAAAAAGAAGAAGTAACAACTGACACTGCAGAAATACAAGAGATCATGAGAGATTTCTACAAGCAACTCTATGCCAATAAATTGGACAACCTGGAAGAAATGGACAAATTCTTAGAAATGCACAACCTTACAAGACTGAACCAGGAAGAAATAGAAAATATGAACAGACCAATCACAAGCACTGAAATTGAAACTGTGATTAAAAATCTTCCAACAAACCAAAGCCCAGGACCAGATGACTTCATAGGCGAATTCTATCAAACATTTAGAGAAGAGCTAACACCTACCCTTCTCAAACTCTTCCAAAATATAGCAGAGGGAGGAACACTCCCAAACTCATTCTACAAGGCCACCATCACCCTGATACCAAAACCAGACAAAGATATCACAAAGAAAGAAAACTATAGGCCAATATCACTGATGAACATAGATGCAAAAATCCTCAACAAAATACTAGCAAACAGAATCCAACAGCACATTAAAAGGATCATACACCATAATCAAGTGGGGTTTATCCCAGGAATGCAAGGATTCTTCAATATACACAAATGAATCAATGTGATACACCATATTAACAAATTGAAGGACAAAAACCACATGATCATCTCAGTAGATGCAGAGAAAGCTTTCGACAAAATTCAACACCAATTTATGATAAAAAACCCTCCAGAAAGTAGGCATAGAGGGAACTTTCCTCAACATAATGAAGGCCATATATGACAAACTCACAGCCAGCATCATCCTCAATGGTGAAAAAATGAAACCATTTCCACTAAGATCAGGAACAAGACAAGGTTGCCCATTCTCACCACTATTACTCAACATAGTTTTGGAAGTTTTAGCCACAGCAATCAGAGAAGAAAAAGAAGGAAAAGGAATCCAAATTGGAAAAGAAGAAGTAAAGCTGTCACTGTTTGCAGATGACATGATACTATACATAGAGGATCCTAAAGATGTTACCAGAAAACTACTAGAGCTAATCAATGAATTTGGTAAAGTAGCAGGATACAAAATTATTGCACAGAAATCTCTTGCCTTCCTATACACTAATGATGAAAAATCTGAAAGTGAAATTAAGAAAACACTCCCATTTACCATTGCAACAAAAAGAGTAAAATATCTAGGAATAAACCTACTTAAGGAGACAAAATACCTGTATGCAGAAAATTATAAGACACTGATGAAAGAAATTAAAGATGATACAATAGATGGAGAGATATACCATGTTCTTGGATTGGAAGAATCAACATTGTGAAAATGACTCTACTACCCAAAGCAATCTACAGATTCAACGCAATCCCTATCAAACTACCACTGACATTTTTCACAGAACTAGAACAAAAAATTTCACAATTTGTATGGAAACACAAAAGACCCCGAATAGCCAAAGCAATCTTGAGAACGAAAAATGGAGCTGGAGGAATCAGGCTCCCTGACTTCAGACTCTATACAAAGCTACAGTAATCAAGACAGTATGGTACTGGCACAAAAACAGAAATATAAATCAATGGAACAGGATAGAAAACCCAGAGATAAACCCACCCACATATGGTCATCTTATCTTTGATAAAGGAGGCAAGAATATACAGTGGAGAAAAGACAGCCTCTTCAATAAGTGGTGCTGGGAAAAGTGGACAGCTACATGGAAAAGAATGAAATTAGAACACTCCCTAACATGGTAAACAAAAATAAACTCAAAATGGATTAAACACCTAAATGTAAGGCCAGACACTATCAACCTCTTAGAGGAAAACATAGGCAGAACACTCTATGACATAAATCACAGCAAGATCCTTTTTGACCCACCTCCTAGAGAAATGGGAATAAAAACAAAAATAAACAAATGGGACCTGATGAAACTTCAAAGCTTTTGCACAGCAAAGGAAACCATAAACAAGACGAAAAGACAACCCTCAGAATGGGAGAAAATATTTGCAAGTGAAGCAACTGACAAAGGATTAATCTCCAAAATTTACAAGCAGCTTGTGCAGCTCAATATCAAAAAAAAACAAACAACCCAACGAAAAATGGGCAGAAGACCTAAATAGTCATTTATCCAAAACAAGATATACAGATTGCCAACGAACACATGAAAGAATGCTCAACATCATTAATCATTAGAGAAATGCAAATCAAAACTACAATGAGATATCATCTCACAATGGTCAGAATGGCCATCATGAAAAAATTTACAAACAGGGCTTCCCTGGTGGCGCAGTTTTGGGGAATCTGCCTAACAATGCAGGGGACGCGGGTTCGTGCCCCGGTCCGGGAAGATCCCACATGCAGCGGAGCGGCTGGGCCCGTGGGCCATGGCTACTGAGCCTGCACTCTGGAGCCTGTGTTCTGCAGTAGGAGAGGCCATGACGGTGAGAGGCCTGCAGAAAAAAAAATTTACAAACAATAAATGCTGGAGAGGGTGTGGAGGAAAGGGAACACTCTTGCACTGTTGGTGGGAAAGTAAACTGATACAGCCACTATGGAGAACAGTATGGAAGTTCCTTAAAAATCTAAAAATAGAACTACCATACAACCCAGCAATCCCACTACTGGGCATATACCCGGGAAAACCATAATTCAAAAAGAGTCACGTACCAAAATGTTCATTGCAGCTCTATTTACAATAGCCAGGACATGGAAGCAACCTAAGTGCCCATCAACAAATGAATGGATAAAGAAGATGTCGCACATATATACAGTGGAATATTACTCAGCCATAAGAAGAAACGAAATTGAGTTATTTGTAGTGAGGTGGATGGACCTAGAGGCTGTCATACAGAGTGGAGTAAGTCAGAAAGAGAAAAACTAATACTGTGTGCTAACACGTATATATGGAATCTAAAAAAAAAAAGGTCATGAGGAACCTAGGGGCAAGATGGGAATAAAGATACAGACCTACTAGAGAATGGACTTGAGGACACGGCGAGGGGGAAGGGTAAGCTGGGACAAAGTGGGTGAGTGGCATGGACATATATACACTACCAAACATAAAATACATAGCTAGTGGGAAGCAGCCGCATAGCACTGGGAGATCAGCTCAGTGCTTTGTGACCACCTAGAGGGGTGGGATAGGGAGGGTGGGAGGGAGGGCGACGCAAGAAGAAAGAGATATGAGGACATATGTATATGTATAACTGATTCACTTGGTTATAAAGCAGAAACTAACACACCATTGTAAAGCAATTATAAAAGATGTTAAAAAATAAAGATGTTAAAAAAAATAGGAGGAGAAAATTAAACAAAAAAAAAGTGGAAAACTTTTGGAGGCAGAATAGACAGGATTTGGACCAATACCGTAGTTAACAGTAGCAGAGACTGGCAGGATGCTCACCAAAGCCATCTCTTCTTCCTAGGCACACAGCTGGACTCCATTCCCGGCCTCCATTCTATTAGCTGGCAGCATGTGACTGAGTTGCAGGTGGACAGAAAGGTTACGGATGAAAGTCAGGGATGACACTTCCAGGCCCATCTCACTCTCTCTCTTTCTCTTTTTCCTTCCCCATCATACTGGAATGGAGTGAACTCCCAAGTTCCCAACTCTGAGAACCATGCATTGTAGATGGTAGAACCACTGGGTAGATGGAGCTGTGTTTCCTGAATCACTGCTTCGAAAAGAATGATCCATCCTGCTAGACCTTGAGACAAGTGAGAAGTAAACTGCTTTCCTGTTGAACCACGACATGCTTGGGCCTGTCTGCAACCACAGCATTGCTTAGACTACCCTAACCAAATTAGAAGTTGGTACTTTGAAGTGTGTGCTCCCATAACAGAAGACTAAAGCATGTGACACTGACTGTGTGACGAAACAGGTATTGGAGATGGGCAGGCTGGGGAGTCCTGTTTTGCTATGGCAAAATATTTGATAAAACTGTTGCCTGAGTCACCGTGCAAGGGATTGCGGTGTGCCCTGGTGAAACTTCACAGGAAGCCTGCAGGCATCAGTGGCTCCTGAACCCCTGATTTAAGGGGCTAAGGGGCAGTCCTTGGGTTGGAGTGAAGCCTGAACTGCATACATACAGTACTTCATATCAGATGTTGAAAATGCCAATTGTCTTCATCCAAGAACGGGGTGCAGAAGGCGGCAGAATTATGAGGGCCTAAAGCCCTCACTGCTGCCCACACACCTGTGGAGGTGGGCTTCTCGGCTTTCCCCCCTCATAGAGCTAACCTCAGAAATGCCTCACCTGGACCTTACCTTCAAGGGCAACTTGCCCACGAGTCGGGAGGTGGCAGATGGGTGCTGAAAGAGGAAAACAGTCCTGCTTCTAACACTCCATAGGTCTGGGGGACCCAGAAACACTTTTCAGCTAAGAGGTGTGCACTATTCTGTTTGGGGTCCTGGAAAAGTTAAGCAGGAGTGATGGCTGGAGACATCAAGTAACCCATTCAGGGTCATTTAGCTGCTTCTCCATTTAAATGGTTTGCCGGCATGATGCAGCAAATTAGAAGCAGAGTTTAGACTTTCCAAGAACTCATGACATCTAAGAGCAGAGCAGAAACGGATGTTATGGTGGCCGTACTGTGGGCGATCTGATCCAACTCTCATTTACAGAGGCCCAAACAGAGAAGAAGAGGAAGAGCCCACTCTCCCACAGGACCTACTGTGTGCCTGGCACCCTGCAGAAAGCTTCCCACATATTAACTCATTTCATCCTCACAACAGCACTACAAGATAAGTACTATCATCTGCGTTTTGCAGATTAAAAAAACAGGTACAGAGTGGACACGTGACTTCAGAGAGGGCGAGTAACTTACCTAAAGTCGTACATCTAATAAGTGATGGAGCCAGGATTCAAATCCGTGCAGTCTGGCTCTAGAGTCTATGCTTGCAGCCACTGTACTACGCCAACTCTGAAACTAGTGGGGATCTACCGGATCTGTATTTCCAGGCAGCTCCCTGAAGCCTTCGTACTCACACGCGCTGTCTTCCTGCTGCTTGTTGGACAGGGCTTCAGATTAGCATGCACTGATTTGACATGGACCAAACATGGTCAGGCCCAGCCTCGTCTCTCCCAGCTTCTCTCCATAATGCTGCCTCAGCCTCCTACACCCTGCACCCCTGCCCTCTCCACATCTGTGAACAGCTCTGTGGCAGAGTGGGGGAGCATATCCTGATGAGTCAGTTCTGGGTTTGAGTTCTGGCTCTGCAGTTTATTGTCTCTAGAATAACCTTGGGCAGATATATGAGAATATCTACCAACTAGGATTATCATGAGGATTCGATGAAATAATGTAGATGACGTGTTTCATATAGTGCCTGGCACATGATATATACTTTAACAGCAGGAAAGAAATTTTTTGATGTGAAATTCCATTATTCCCAGCTTCAAACGTCTCATAGATGGCTGTTCATACCCATAAATGGTTGACAAGTCCCCTGCAGACTATGCATTCTGATTTAGGGTATGGAAAATAGGGTCAGTTAAATAGCCATTAGAGTGAGCAGGAAAGAGCACTCACAGGGGCTGGGAATGGTCAGTGAACGCTTCTGGTGGAAGCTGCATTGAATTCAGCCTTGAAGGCGGAATTGATTCATCTAAGTAGAAATGAGTGGGGAAAGTATGGAACAATGCTTAAAAGCAAGAAGCACACAGTATTTTGCAGTAGTGACTTTTGTTCGGTTAATATAGGCACCACCCAGGTGATCAGTGGGAGATATGTTTGAAAAGGTAGCTTGGGGAACCATTATAAGGGTCTTGAAATCCAGGCAAAAGAATATGAGATTTCTCCCTCCCTCCTTCCCTTTCTCTTATAGCAACAGTAATAACAATGGCAACAGCAAAGACAAAACCTCACAGAGGAAAACAGCCCAGATACCAATCTGTGCTCTCAGATTAAAATTTAAAACCCAAATCTCAGGATCCCACGTGTAGACGAGGGAGGTTGTGGCCATACAGAAGGGTTTTGGCAAGTGTGTTGCTCTTACAATAAAGCTCTCCAAGGGCTGCATGGACTCAGGATGAATCATAGCAATTTGCAGCTTTGTGTTATTGGAAACATTTCAGTTCTATGAACCAGTCAGTGCTCAAAGAGTTCGGTCCTCATCTGGTGCAAGATTAATACAAAAGACTCACTGGGACCAGAGGAGGTGTAAGTTGGGTATACACCAGCAAGAGCCTCATAGGCCAGGACAGAGTGTGCTTGAATGCCAGCAGGGCCCAAAGTCTTGAGTCAAGCAAGAAGACTTTTTCTAAGGTGTTTGATCTTTGTTGAACTTCCTTCTTCAAAATCTTCAGGTTACATTCTGTGTGTAGCTTTCCTTCCATGTGTTCAACTTTATTTTTTATTAGCAGTTATTAACCATGGATAATTTCTCACTTTTGTTTCATCAATATCACTTATAAATTTTCACATCAACTATTATGTTATTATAACTGATAGTGCCAACAAATAATTCTGTAAGATTAGTCTTATTAGGGCATTGCTGAATTTTTTTAAAAAGTTACTGAAATGTACCTCACTAAATAAGAATGTACAAATCATAAGCATACAACTTGATATAATCCATCATCATAACCAATAGGACATTTTTAGCACCTCCAAAAGCCAAGCTCAGGTCCCCTTTCCAAAACTACTTTCTCCCTATTTAGTTACTACACAGACTTCCAAAGCTATAGTTAAGTTTTGCTTGTTTTTGACCTTGTATAAGTGGAGTCATACAGCATATATTATTTTGTGTTGGATTTCTGTTCTCAAAATAATGTTCGTGAGATTTTCTCATGTTTTACGCTTCCATGGTTTTCTTCATCATAATTGCTGAAGAGTACTTCACTGAATGAGTATACCACAATTTCTATTATGAATGGGCTTTTGGGTTGCTTCCAGGTTAGGACTGTTTCAAATAATGCTGCAATGAACATTCTCATAAATGTCTTGGTACACATATGCTTGCACTTCTGTTGGGTATATGCCTAGTAGTGGAGTTGCTGGTCACAGGGTAGGTGTGTTTCAGTTTGTATTTCCTTGATTACTAATAAGGTTGAGCACCTTTTGTAGATATATCAGCTATTTGGATATCCTCTTTTGTAAAGAAGATATATTGAATTATCTGTATTACTTACTGATTTATAAAAAGTTTTTCACGTATTTTGGACATAAGTCCTTTGTCAATTATGTGTCACAAGTATCTTCTCCTACTAAGTGGCTTACTTTTTCACTCTTTTAGTGATGTCATCTGATTAACAAAAGTTCTTAATTTAATGTAGTCCAATTTATCAATAATTCCTTTATTGTTGGTGAGTATATGTGTCATTTAATAAATACTTTTCTCTATCTTCACATCATGAAGATATTTTCTTACTTTATCTTAAAGAAATTCACATTTAGAGCTACCATCAATTGAGAATTGATTTTTATGTATGCTGTGACATAATAATCAAGTTTCTTTTCTTTTTCCCATACAGTTACCCAATAGACAAAACATTGATTGACCTGTCCTTTCCCCAACTTGTATGATCAGATGTCCAAATATGTGTGGACCTGTTTGGGGACCTTTTTCTTAGTCTATTTGTCTACGTTTACATAAATACCACACGGTCTTAATTACTATAGCATTATAATAAGTACTGATATCTAGTGTGCAAGTTCTTTGACCTTACTTTTTCATAGTATCCCTTTTTATTTCCATATATATTTTAGAAGCAGCTCATAAGTTTTTTTTCTTTTTTTAAATTGGAGTATAATTGCTTTACAATGCTGTGTTAGTTTCTGCTGTACAGTGAAGTGAATCAGCTATATGTATACATATATTCCCCTCCCTCTTGTACCTCCCTCCCCCCATCCCACCCATCTAGGTCATCACAGAACACAAAGCTGAGCACCCTGTGATTTTTATCAGGATTATAACCATGCAGTTTATGTCTTACAGGGTTTTTCAATCCATAAACATGAGATATTTCTCTACTTATATAGGTCTTCATTAATTTCTCTCAATATTGTTATTTTTGTGCAGAAATCTTGCACATATTTTGTAAGATTTATTCATAGGTATTTGGTGCTATAAATGGTATCTGCTTAAAATTTGTATTTTCTAACTTTTGCTGCTTTAATTGATTTTGTACCTTGACCTTGTATCCACAAACTTTGCTAAACTCACTTACTATTTCTGATAATTTAATTGTAAATGAATTTTTTTCTGCATAGAACACTATTTGTAAACAATAATAGTTTTTTTAAAACAATAATAGTTTTATTTCTTACTTTACATTCATTATATCTTTTGTTTATTTTCTGTTCTCATTGTACTTGCTAGGATTTTCTGTAAAATGCTATATGGAAGTGGTGATGCTGGGCATACTTGTCTTATCCCTAGTCGCAGAAAGAAAGCTTTCAACATTGCACCATTTATTATGATGTTGTGTTTTGTTTAGCAACCCCTTATGAAACTAAGGAAATTCTTCTCTATTTATAATTTTTAAGA
This sequence comes from Mesoplodon bidens, assembly GCF_964165515.1. NCBI lineage: Eukaryota > Metazoa > Chordata > Mammalia > Artiodactyla > Ziphiidae > Mesoplodon > Mesoplodon bidens. Next base: position 127,760,315 of record NC_138177.1, on the reverse strand, counting down.
AGTTTTTTTCTCACAAGTAGATGTTGAATTTAATTAAATATTTCTTCATCTATTGAAATGTCCAAAAGATTTATAGCTTTCTTAATGTTAATATGGTGAATTACACTGCCTGTTTTTTTTCCAATGTTAAACTAGTCTTGCATTCCTAGAAAATATCCAACTTGATTTTGATGAATTGCTGGATTGAGTTTGCTAATATTTTCTTTAGGGTATTCACACCTAAGTTCATGAATAATATTGGTCTATGATTTTTGATAACAAGGTTATGGTATCAAGGTTTTAGGACCTCATAAAACAAATTAGAAGCTTTTCCTCCCTATCCTCTGGGATAGTTTTTATGGAAATAGAATTATTCTTTCTTAAATGTTTGGTACAATTCACCAGTGAAGCCCAACTTTTCTTTCTGGGAAAGAAACTTGGAATTAAATTTTAAAAATTATTTATAGGACTAATTCATATATTCTATATCTTCTTGGGTCCGTTTCAGTAAGTAGTGACTTTTAAGGAATTTATCCATGTCATGTAAAATTTCAAGTTGACTGGCAAAAATTATTTATATAATTCTCTTGTTAATTTTTTAGCATTTGTTGAGTTTAAGCAAACTGCCCTTCTAGCACGTAGCACAGTGTCTATCAGCTGGTAGCATTCAATAAATTACTTGAGGAATGAATGAATAAATTTGAGTGAAACAGAAACACATGAAGACACAGTGACCAAATACTACTTACTGTCACATTAAGCTGGGAAGCACAGTTGAAGAAGACCCTTGTGCATGCCGGGAGCCTGTATATTTGAGGCCTTAGCCAACGGTTCCCAAACCTATCAGACACAACACCATCATTGTAAATATATGTTTGTAACTCCCCACTTTGATATCTTGAAATGAAATTCACAAATAGTCTAAATTTTTAGAAAATAATACAATAAACTCTTGAATAGAAAATCAATAAATGAAAAGTAATTTATAATAAAAAGAGTGTGTATTTCAACCTGGAAATGTTTAGGCATGATTACGCTAGAGACATGTTGAAGTTGGCAGATGCTTGCTCCTAGTTATAAGGAGCAAATTTGGATGTATGAGAAGACAATACTCAAATAATGTTTATTGTTGACACTTTTTCTTTATATTGAACATTTTGAGATAAAAGCTAAATGAGCATATTTGTGTGTGTATATATATATAAGTAGTATCAATATGAATGTGACAGCTACAAGTGTAAACTGATACGGTATATTGCATTGTTGACTCAGATACCAGAAGTGCTGTTGTTGATGATGGAATATTTCCAAGTGGTGAACAATTCTTGGTAAAGTTCTGAAACAAAGTTCAATCTTCTCTTGATTTACACGGGAGTTGCATTCCTGGAAAATTCAGTATATGTCAAAACCATGTAAAACATCCTTTTAAACATATGTAAAATGGAGTTAGGTGTTAGGCTCTGGTAACCATAGAGATTTTTACCTACATATATTTCCAATGGGGCATTTGTAATTTGTGTGGGGCTTTCTCCCTCACTGTAGGACTTTAGTGGATTTGTCACTCACCCAGTTTATCCCAATAGCGCCCCCCCAATTATTGCAATAATCAATCCCCTCCCACAATAAATTTTCCAACAACCCCTGCCCCCTGCCAGGAAGCACTGTCATCCTTGCTGAGAACCTGAACCTTGTTCCCCTGAGACAGAGCTGCCTCCTCACCCCAAATCTCTCTCCCAAACTCTGTGAAAGCACCACACAGACACTGGAGGATACAGCAAGCCCCTTAGAAGGATTCCAAACTTGCATCATTGAATCATCTTTATATTTATTTTTATTATTATTCTTAAAATTTCTTATCATCTTCCCAAAAGGATGTTTCGGTGAGTGGCAAAGAGGTCTACTCATAAACAGGGGGAAAAAATCTGGTGGGGTGAAGAATGAGAGGAAAACAGGCAGGCAGAATGAAGCTGGGGGTGAACCTAGTGCCTAAAGCACACACTCCTAGGGCTTGTACATTTGCTAAATGTAATAGGTAGCCTGGGTTGTCAAGTTAAAGAGGGGCACTGGGTCAGTTACACAATTCCACTGTCCAGGAGATAAAAACAAGGTAAGAACGTGGACTCTGGAGCTGACTGCTTCGATTCAACTTGGCTCCATGCTTACTAGTTTTGGGACCTTGAGTAATAATAATAATACCTGGAATACCTACCACATGGAGTATTGGGAGAATTAGATAAGTTGATATTCATAAAGTGCCTAAAACAGTACACAGTAGTTACTTGTACATGTTATATAAACATTTGCCAAACAAACAAGCTAAAACAGTTGCTCAGAGAAAACACAGCTTTTCCTAGCAGTTTCTCTCACTGAGTGATGTGAGATTGAATTACTTAGCTTGGATGCTTAGGGGAAACTCAACATTCATCAATCCCAACCTGCTTGCACTACAATGCAGGAAACTGTAAGCAGAGAGTGGAAATCTAGTGGCCGAACTCATGTAGCTAAGGTGGTGGAAGAGCCAGGTCACCGGCTCCAGTCTGCTGCTCTTCCCAACCCTCCATGGCTGGAGCTGGCCCAGGGAGAGGATGCAGAGAATGGGCCTGTGATCTCTGCACCCAGCATGTCTGCAGGTTCCAAAATCCTGCCTTCCCCCCAACTGTCCTCTTACTCTCCAAACTCCCATTTGTCCCTAAGTACAGAGAGCAAAGAATGAAACAAATCAAGTGTGAGTGAGCCATAAACTCAAACACTCAAGGCACATGCACGTTCAAAGTGGATTTCCTTTGAATAAATCTCCAACTCTGGGGAGGAGGAGGAATGGATAGGTAGAGGGTAAAGGTTTTGGCAAGAATTTAAAATGAAATTGTCTGAGCTGGCAAAGTTCCACCACTTTCTAGCGAGACTGCACAGAAAGTTACCTAAGGGTCTCCAAGCCTCCTTTTCCTCATCTGTAACGTGAGGATGATAATCACTGCTCATGGGATCGCTGTGAAGATTAAATGAAATAACGTAAATTGCCCAGCACCATGCCTGGCACAGGGTCAGGAGCCGATAAAGATTATCAGGCATCAGCAACCTACCAGAAGAGAGAGATTTTTCCTTCACGCTCCGAAGAAAGGAGGCCACATGTTATTTCACCCCAGAAAGATTTTATTTCGGTGTTTTCCTCCTCCAAGAACCCAGTTATCTAGGGGAGGGGAATGGGGGGCGGGGCAGTGTCTGGAAAGAAAGCACCTGAAAGCCCAGTCACTCTAGGCCCATGAGAAGCAGTGCAAGGCAGCATGGATGTGGGGTGGAACCCAACACAATCACTCACTGTGGTGAGTTCCTGAGCACGTTCTCTTCCCCCTCTGACCCTTAGACAAACATTTGTTCATTGCCCAGAATATGACACATGTCAGCGTTTGCCATTACTAAAGTGCTTGTTCCTAAATGAGGAACTTTGAAAAATTGTACAAGAAATCTAGAAAGGCAGTGAATTGGGGATGAATCTCCCACTGGTGACAGTTCAGAAAGACTGGCAGCAAGGGACTTTGCAAAGTGCATGCTTACACACTCTCCTTCTTTTACAAGGAACGTTATGAAACTCTATAGTTCAGTCATAGTGAGAAATACTGGAAAACTAAAAAAAATTTTTTATACCTTAAAAATTCATAGAGAGTGAAGTAAGTCAGAAAGAGAAAGACAAATACCGTATGCTAACACATATATATGGAATTTAAGGAAAAAAATGTCATGGAGAACTTAGGGGTAAGACAGGAATAAAGACACAGACCTACTAGAGAATGGACTTGAGGATATGGGGAGGGGGAAGGGTAAGCTGGGACAAAGTGAGAGAGTGGCATGGACATATATACACTACCAAATGTAAAATAGATAGCTAGTGGGAAGCAGCCGCATAGCACAGGGAGATCAGCTCGGTGCTTTGTGACCACCTAGAGGGGTGGGATAGGGAGGGTGGGAGGGAGGGAGACGCAAGAGGAAAGAGATATGGAAACATATGTATATGTATAACTGATTCACTTTGTTGTAAAGCAGAAACTGACACACCATTGTAAAGCAATTATACTCCAATAAAGGTGTAAATAAAATAAAATAAAAAATGCAAAGAAAAAAAAAATTCAGTAACTCAATAGCTCCACTCTACTCAAACCAGTCATTGGACAGAAATGACATGTCTTATTGCAGATTTTAATATTCAAAGGGACTTTGACTTGTCCATGTATGGGTGGCAGCTGCTGGGAGCTGCAGGCTCTCTGTGCACGCACAGGGGTGCAGGTGGCCAGACGTCTTTTGTCTGGGAAGCAAGAAGAGGCAAAGTGCGTCCACCAGGAGCCAGCTACGTGCCTCTAGTATTTCACTCAACACCCCCCGGCCCTGTGTTAGGGGATCCTTTTCTCCCCTCCGGCATTCTTGCCAGTCCACAAAACAGGAATCTCTGCCCTCTTTGGGATACTGGAGAGCTAGCTCACACCCATCTTTCTCCCTCTCCTTCATTTCTTCCCAGGGAAGGGAAAGACTTCTCTTTCTGGTGAGATTGGAGAAGCGCCCTGAAACGTGGACTCTCTTTGTTAGGCTGGCTGTGTGTTGAATGAAGAGTTTTTTCACTGTTTCTTCTTTCCTGTGAGAAGAACAGTTGGATCCCAGTCCACAGTCAAGGGGGACACATCTTTCTCCAGAATTCATGGGTTCGAGGCAAGCTGAACACTCTCGTGTGTCTGAGCTGTAGCCCCAATTCTGCCCATGTGCAGGTCCAGGCTTGGTCAGGGTTGTGCCATTTTGAAGGTCATTTGGTTGTAGGTCCAGTTGAAGTGCTCCAACATGACCACCAATAAAGCTGCTATTTTCATCTCTGTCTGACTATAAGTATGACTATTTTTTAATTGTTCCAGAACCAGATAAGTCCTACTACCCAGAAGAGCTAGAAGGGGGCTTGAAAGGGATATGGTTCAAGTCTCTATCGTACAGGTAAAAAGCTGCGAACTGAATGCCCTCCTGCTGGCTTGCCCTCCCAGACCCCACCGAAGCCAGCAGCATAATGAAGTAGGTTGCCCAAGACTGCTCGGTTGCCTGGCCTTGCCCTGCTCTATTAATTAAGCACTGCCTGAGCACTGTGGCACTGCATAAGCCTGCTTTGCACTGGACCCTACTACATCTCATCATCGTTCACATAGACTCCTCGCCTCAAATTGTTCTGTGCTTGTTTTCACTCGCTCAGAAGCACCTGAGTCTACATTCTCTTGTCCCTGCTCAGACTCCTGTGCTTTGCTGGGGCACTATCACCAGGGTCTCGGGATGTGTTCCTGTTCTGGATCTGACCCCCGGGTCTCCTTGCCCAGTGTTCCTTCTGCCCACACCAGGCAGGTACTCGCTGTGAATTATAGTTGGACTTCTCTTAACAGTGGACTCTATTAAATAGAACAATAGTTTTATCTCACTGTGTGATTCAGAGATGGTTGCCAGGGAAACCACTGGGAATATGTTTAATCTGTAAATCCTATAATTGCCCTAAATTAGAGTAATTCATGCTCTCGCTTCAAATGCATTTGGACTGAGCTGGCTGGGAAGCAGGTGAGGAGGAGAGAATGATCACAGGTTGGCTCCCATGGCAATCTGTTCACACTCCTTATAAAGTGATTTTTCCACCGCTTTGCCAAAAAGGCTATGGGGATTAGAGAGGAGGCCAGAGGGAACACCATGATGTCCTTCTACTGGACCCAGAAATCCAGAAAACCCAAGAGGGCAGTCTCTCCCTTCTTATGAATTCAGGTGGTCATAGCAGAGGCACTGGGGGCTACACCGGTAGTGATGAAGAGAGGTAAAGGAACATCTGCAAAGACTTTTTATTTTAAAATGGATTCAGAATTCTAACACTGTAATTCACAGGGGGCTGCTAACTCCAAATGGGGAGGATTAAGCTACTTGGAAAATTTTATCACCAGCAAAAAGCAGGGTGGTCTAAATGTAAGATCATGGTGTCAGATTGGGAGGAGGGCCCAGCATCATCTCTGCCAAGCCTTTTCTTTTTTTTTTTTTTGCGGTACGCAGGCCTCTCACTGCTGTGGCCTCTCCCGTTGCGGCGCACAGGCTCTGGACGCGCAGGCTCAGTGGTCATGGCTCACGGGCCCAGCCACTCCGCAGCATGTGGGATCCTCCCGGATGGGGCACGAACCCGTGTCCTCTGCATTGGCAGGCGGACTCTCAACCACTGCGCCACCAGGGAAGCCCAAAGCCTTTTCTTGATCCACGTTCATTTTCAGAGGGTCACCCACACTCTGCTCTTGCACATTTCCAATGATGAGGAACTCACTCCTCCCTAAGACAGCCAATTTTACTTTTAAACAGCCCTGATTGTTAGGAAATCTGCCTTATAGTGTGTCAAAAAATGGGATGCAGGGTGGGTGGCACTTTCCCTGATTGATGTAGTTGACTGGCTAAGTTCCCAGAGGCTTGTTTATAAGTTGAGACATATCCTTCCTCTGTCCTATAGGCTCATCATCAACAAGCCACACTGGCTCTGGGGCCCAGGACTATCCATTCAGTTAGGGACTCCTACCTTCAGATGGAGGGGAGAAGCAGTGGGGGAAAAAACAGAATGTTCCTTGATACAACGCTTGATTAAGAACTAAGAGAAGGGCTTCCCTGGTGGCGCAGTTGTTGAGAGTCCGCCTGCCGATGCAGGGGACATGGGTTCGTGCCCCGGTCCGGGAGGATCCCACATGCCGTGGAGCGGCTAGGCCCCTGAGCCATGGCTGCTGGGCCTGCACGTTCGGAGCCTGTGCTCCGCAACGGGAGAGGCCACAACAGTGAGAGGCCTGCGTACAAAAAAAAAAAAGAACTAAGAGAAGAGCCACTGTCTCTAGGGCCCCGTGATGTTTATTTCATTGCGGTAGAAAACCAAAATCAAAGCACAGACCCTGTTGCCCAGCGTAAATGTCATATGAAACTCTTCTTTATACAATATCAGGATCAACAGAGGATGACTCGGTGTTTCAGATGTCGCTACATCTGGGGGCGGGTGGGGGGAGTCGCTGTGCCCTCTTTTGGAAACACCATAGTTCCATGAATGCAGCTGAAGGTCACATTAGCTCGTGGCTGCTACATCCCAGTGGTGATTCATGTTGGAGTCTGCAATCAGTGAGAACCCCCAGACTGCTTCTCCTTTGTTGGTGCATCATTACATGGCCCACACCCCAGCTCTACTGGAACCGTGGATGTCCAGGGCTCCTAGTTCCTTGTCTGCTTCTGTTGTCAAGTTTATGAGCTCACCTTCAGCATTGGAAAATTCAGGATCGTAGAGGTGGCAGCCTGCTGTCTCTGGCTCTTTGGCACCTCTCCTGGTCTTTAAGGTCCCAGGAGTTCACTGCCTGTGAATAATTGATCTCACTGGCATGGTCCCGTTCTCCTCAGCTCTAACTTATCCAAACCAGTATGTTTAATGAAACTAAATGTCTAATCCACCTTTATCTCTCTTTCCAATTCCTTGACAGAAAAGTTGGAGGAAAGGCAGGGGCTGAGGAGTCCTGCTCCTTCTCTGATCTACTGAAGCATCATAATTAGTTTATCTGATTATATATATATATATATATATATATATATATATATATATATATAAATTATCCATGTGAGAGGTAATAGTATAGGATTTTGGAAAAAGACTTCCAACCTGAGTGTCTATATTTTGTGTAGCCCTTTCACATTGTTTAGTATTGCTTGTTTTTGTGCTACTTAATTGTTTTAACAAAGAGTTCCCGGGTCTATAAAAATGGACACATTCAGTTCAGTCACTTTTATGCAAAATCTAGTTTTATGTGCCACAAAGCCATAACCAAGGTCTGCCTCATTGGAGAGAAAGATTCCAGGAAGAAATAAATGGTCATGAGTGGCAACTTTGCAAATTTCAAGCTATGAAACGATGGCAGACTTCACTGTCAAAGGGGCCCTGGGTTCTCCAGAAAGTCCAAATCCCAGACAAGAAAGGATCCTAATTTTCTCTCTGAATTCTACTCAAAACTTACTAAGAAACTAGCTACCATGTAAAACTGGAAAATTATACTTGCTAGAATGTGGAGGGTGTGGGTAACCTCAGTCTTAGAGCAAGAAGTCTGACTTAGGAAGCAGGGGTGGGAAGACAGGACTGGATTCTGAGGCTACATCTATGGGAAACCTTTTAGTACCATACACTGAAAGTCAGGAACGCACAAAGACGCTGAGCAGGAAAGTGGGAAAAGGGTTATTCTATAAATCATGTGTGTGTGTGTGTGTGTGTGTGTGTGTGTGTGTGTGTTTGTGTGGCTTTACACTTCATAGCTCTGCATCTTTGGTCAACTCACTTTACTTCTCAGATTCTCAGTTTCTTCATCTTTTAAAAGGGGGCTTAAACCGGCGTCATAATGTGCCAGGATTTTCTTGAGAACCAAATGAAGTCATGGAGGATATTAGAAATGCCCACCATTGTCTCCCTGCTCCCTCTAGGCAGTACACTCCCCTCTCCCACCCTGCTTTGTGTTCTGTGATCTACCCCCAGCCCCCAACTCCCTTCTCTACTGGGGTTGATTAGAATGAGGTAAGCAGCTACACCAAAGAGTGGTGAGCTGGCCTCAAAGAAATCCATCAACATGCTGAGCGCATTTCTCTTTTGAGATTTTTCACTGAGAACTGAATTTTTTTTTTTTTTTTTTTTTTGTGGTACGCGGGCCTCTCACTGTTGTGGCCTCTCCCGTTGCGGAGCACAGGCTCCGGACGCGCAGGCTCAGCGGCCATGGCTCACGGGCCCAGCTGCTCCGCGGCATGTGGGATCTTCCTGGACCGGGGCACGAACTCATGTCCCCTGCATCGGCAGGAGGACTCTCAACCACTGCGCCACCAGGGAAGCCCGAGAACTGAATTTTCAATTTCATTTAATTTTGATTAATTTAAATTTAAATAGCCACATGGAGCTAGTGGCTATCATACTGAACAGTGCAGGCTTATAGATTTATTCTCTGGAGAGGGTAAAACAGAAACCAAAGAGCTGAAAAAAATTGAAGAGATTTTCTTATCATGGGAAAAATTCGCACACCAAAGATGCTGCAGATTCAGAGAAAGGCCAAAGAAATACAAAGGAAACAAATGGTATTGCCTAAAGGTGTTTGGGAGGTAGAGATGACTGTGAAGACCAGATAATTTCTATCCTGACCATCTACACCAAAATTCCCTGTTAATAGAATCCAATAGCCAAGTGTTAAAAAGCATTTCTGGCACTATGGAGAACTACATGCTATGGAGTCTCCACTACTATGAAATGAATACAGCCTGATAAAACATACCTTTTATTTCATTCCCAGGCTTGAGAGAAGGGATATATGACTCTTGCACACCCACACTCACCCTTTCCCAAAGATCTGAACTCACAGTGATAAGTGATAAGTATGAGAGAAAGGTAGCGCTGCCCTGCTGGCAAATGCTGATATTAAAACCAAAAATCGAAGCTAAGTAACAAGGTGAAGAGATTAAGTCTGGGATTCTATAGGGGGGCTAAAGTATAAGCTGGGTAACACTGACTCTCAGCAAATGCCAATACAATTCTGCTCTGGAGAAAACTTCCTCATTTAGGGTTTCTAGGATTTCCACAGATTAAGATCAACAAAATATAAGCTCTTAATAAAATTTAAGAAACCAAAACATAAGAAGTCAAACCACTTTGGGCCAGAGGCAGCAGAAACAAAGTACACCAGATTTAGATCTTCAAGGACTTTAAATATTAAAATAATCATATATAAATATGAAATAACTATGTATGAAATCCACAATCATTTTGAAAAATGATTTGGTACTGCTTAGTGAAGTTGAAAATTTGCTAACTCTATGACCTATCAATTCCATTCCTAAATACATACCTGGAGAGACTCTTGCACATGTGCACTGGGAGACCTGTAACGAGAATGTGAAAATGAATGAACTACAGCTATTTGCATCAACTCAAAAGAATCTCACAAACATAGCTTTGGATTTTAAAAAAATGTAGCTCACCTAGGGTATGATCTTTTTCTAACATTCCCAAACGAGCAAGGTGAAACAATACATCGTTTAAACATTCATAAGAATGTGATAGGGACTTCCTTGGTGACACAGTGGTTAAGAATCTGCCTGCCAGTGCAGGGCACACAGGTTTGAGCCCTGGTCCGGGAAGATCCCACATGCCGCGGAGCAACTAAGCCCGTGCGCCACATCTACTGAGCCTGTGTACCCTAGAGCCCGTGCTCCACAACAAGAGAAGCCACCACAACGAGAAGCCCACGCACCGCAATGAAGAGTAGCTCCCACTCGCCACAACTAGAGAAAGCCTGCACACAGCAACGAAGACCCAACACAGCCAAAAATAAATTAAAATTAAAAAAAGAAAGAATGTGGGGGCTTCCCTGGTGGCGCAGCGGTTGAGAGTCCGCCTGCCGATGCAGGGGACGCGGGTTCGTGTCCCGGTCCGGGAAGATCCCACATGCCGCGGAGCGGCTGGGCCCGTGAGCCATGGCCGCTGAGCCCGCGCATCCCGAGCCTGTGCTCCGCAACGGGAGAGGCCACAGCAGTGAGAGGCCCGCCTACCGCAAAAAAAAAAAAAAAGAAAGAATGTGATAAAATATGAAAATAAGGCAAAGGAACAGTAAACAACCAAAGCCACACATGACCTTCTCTATCTAAGTGGTGATTTGCCATTGGGTTCACCTCCCTGAAAATAACTGCGGGCACCCCGTCCTTGCTGGGGGTTGTGTCCCAGTGAGTAAACTCACTCTTCTGAGGATGCCAGCCGAGGACCTGGTGGGAGGTAGTGGCGTTGCCCACTCAGCAGCCTTTGACTAAGGCTGGGACCCTTGCCTCTATCCACAAGCTGCTAGCCCATTTCTCATCTGGGGGTGATTCAACCCTCCTTAGAGAGCCTTTGAATCATGCAGGGGAAAGTTCCTGATTGCCACAGGGACTTGGGAACCAAAAGGCCAGCTCTCCCATCCTTGGAGCCCTCTGCGTCTCTCTGTTTCGTCTGTATATGTGATGTTCACTCCTGCCCAGCTGGTAACTGCTGGCCTCTGGGAAGCAAGCAAGTCTCCGCCCAGACCCCTCAGGACAGAGGGCTGCTGGTCCTAACTTCAGAATCTTTAGGGCTGCAGATGCTCTGTCCTCACTCCTTTCCTGCTTGGGAGCAGTAAGTCGTCCTCGTAGTAAGATGTGGTTAAATTCGGTTGAAGTGGACAGTTACAGAACACTTGCTCGCTGGTCTGTCTGCCCAGGAGCAGAAAACTGGCTTGCTCCAGTTCTAGCTGCATTCTCAGAACCACTCTGTGTCCTGGGCTCTGTCGTCCTGTGCAAAGCTGAGCAGCGCCCTCCCTGGGACACCCTGGGAACGTACACGACTGGTTGCTCTGAGAAAATGCCTTGCCGTGAGGAGAAAACATCCATGGCTGTGGCTTTAGAGGATCAGACCACTGCCAGCTTGTGGGAGTGACTTTATGAACACTGGATGGAGGGCCCCTCTAGAAGAAGGCAGCCCCAAGGCCAGGGTGCATAGCTTGATGAGGAGTGAGAACCTGCTCCCTTGCCCAGGTGCTCTTGTGCAGTGCACATGCTGTACCACTGTACGTAGTAGTCAAACCCTCTTGTTCCCTATCAGTCTGGTGACCCAGCCTTGGCTTCATTCAGGAGGAGACTGCCTTTCTGTGACTGCTTCGTGGCTGCCTGAACTGGACTCCAGTTCTAAAGAGATGGGTCCAGGTGTCCAGCCCCTATGGCCTGACATTCAAGGCCTTCTCCACTCTGCTTCCAATTTGTTTTTCTGTCCACTACACATCAGACTTTCTAGGCAGTCTACTCTAGTCACTGTCTTCCAAAAAATGCTTGTGAAATTTCATCTTCACACTCTCACACTCTTCCTTTATCCTGCCCTGTTATCCACCCACTTGAAGACTCAGCTCATTTTCACTTCTCTGAGAAGCCGTCCCGAATTGCCCCATCTCAGAAACCACTGCAAAGCACCCACTGTACTTCCCTTCCCATTGGTCACTGACTGCACAGCTCGTGTACTGAGAGCCTAGCTCCCTAAAAAAGATCATACGTTTCTCAAAGGTAGGAAGCTTTTTTTTTTTTTTTCTTTGTGGTACATGGGCCTCTCACTGCTGTGGCCTCTCCCGCTGCGAAACACAGGCTCCGGATGCGCAGGCTCAGCGGCCATGGCTCACGGGCCCAGACGCTCCAGGGCATGTGGGATCTTCCTGGACTGGGGCATAAACCCATGTCCCCTGCATCGGCAGGCGGACTCTCAACCACTGCGCCACCAGGGAAGCCCAAGGTAGGAAGCTTTTGAGGAGACTTATGTTCCCCAACTTAAGAAACTTGCTGGAGGGTATTATGCTTAGTGAAATAAGTCAGACAGAGAAAGACAGTACTGTATATTTTCAATTCCATATAGAATCTAAAAAAAATAAAACAAATGAACAAATATAACAAAACAGAAACAGACTCACAGTGGTTACCAGTAGGAAAAGGGATGGAAGGAGGGGTGAGATGAGAGTAGGGAATTAAGAGGCACAAAATACTATGTCTAAAATAATCTACAAGGATATATTGTATAGCACAGGGAATAGAGCCAATATTTTATAATAACTAAAAATGGAGTATAATCTATAAAAATACTGAATCACTCTGTTGTACACCTGAAACTAATATAATAAGTCAACTATACTTCAATTAAAAAATTAATTAAATAAATAAGAATCTCACTGAGCAGTTACCATGGTAACAAATAGCTTCGCCTATTCTCTCAGATCAAAACAAACAAACAAACAAACTGTTGGAGAGCAAGGAATCTGGCTCCCTGCCTGGACTGGTAATGAGAACATCAGGACAAGATTGAGGCCAAATCCGTGAACCTGGTTTAATAAGTTGCCCATGAACGCAGCCTGGGCTACTTTGGTCCCATCTCACAGAAAGTGCTTCGTTCTGGAGATACTGGTCCGCCTGTAGCTCACACCCCTGAATGCCAGAGCGGGAAGCACTTGCTCTTCATGAGTGCTTGGAGGCCACATGGGCTGAAGCTCCTATAACAAGAAAAGCAACTGTGCCTCACAGGTGGAGGACCCACCTAGATGTTGGCTGAGTCAGATTTATGAGCTTAAGAAAGAGATGCTTTGGATGGTTTTCAAACTCTTTGGTGAGTTTGCAGCAATTTCAGACCACTTAAAAACTCAAATCCACCACAACTCAGCACAGCATGTTTCAGAAAATCCCTGGAAACGGGCATCTTTGCTGAGTTTCCCTAGTAACAGCATCATTCCACAGGTATGACTGAGCCCCTCTGCGATCCAGGCACACCCCTAGGTTCTGGACATATAGCTGGGAACAAAAATGGAACTCTGCTCTCACAAGCTTCCACTCCAGCTCAGTGTCTAGCTCACTTTTCACAGGATCCGAGCACTTGAGCAGGTGTTAAGGCTGTGACAGGGAGGTCACAGGAGCCCCTGGGGTAGGGAACACAGCACACACCTTTCAGAAATATCTTCTCAAACCCCACTGTTCAAAGTGTGGTCTGTGGACCAGCATCCCCACAACCTGGGAGCCTGGTAGAAATGCAGGATCTCAGGCTTCTCCCGAGATCTTCTGAGTCAGAAACTGCACCTGACTAAGCTCCCTGGTGAACCATGTGCAGGTGAAGGTTTGGAAAGCACTGCAATAGAACATGTCCCACACAAAAAAGAGTAGATGGTCAAATAAGTTTGAGGAAGAGTCTACCCGGCCCTCCCTCACAGACTCAAGCTGGCATGCGAAAGGTGCAGATGTCCTCAGAAAAGGAACTTGTTTAAAATACCAATGTTCCTCAAACTCACTTGACAGCCCAACAATGACTCAGCACCTGTAAACATTCGACTGAACTAGTGTCCTGTGAAACCTACCTTGGGAAAAACTGTGATGGCTCTCCGACAGTCACAGTTTCAACTTACTTGGTTTAAACAGTCCCAGATGGAATGAGCCCATAGCACGATAACTGGCAGATTTGCTGAGGCACAGGTTTGAATCATGCCTACTGCTGGGGCTCTGGGCAAAAGTCTCAGCTCTGGGGAGCTTTTGGGAGGGTTGGGCGGGGACCCAGGGACTGCTCCTTCACGTGGCTGGGTTGGTCTCTGCTTCTGACTGAGTCCGTGGCAAAGCTCGTGGGGTAATAAAAACACTGCATCTCAATGAATACCACCACTGCATGAGAGATAAGCCTTCGAGATAATTTAAATTGCTGGTTAACGTGCATTGTGAGGATGTTCATAGGAAACACTGCATTCTAGATGGAACATGTCATGTGGAGAAACCCAGGAGCCAATATAAGCATTCCTTATTTGTCATTTAGGGAACTGGAAAAGGGTCTGGGCTACATATACTCACAGGTGTCAAGAATCCGTGGCGATGATGATGATGATAACAGCTAACATTTATGGAGGGTTTCTGGCACGCCAAGCACCGGCCTAACTCACGTTTCCTTACAACGCAATGAGATAAACAGTGTGAATCATTTTACACCCTAGGAAACTGAGGCACAGAGCTGGTTCCTCACTTCCACCCCTTTTAAGCTGAATGCAACTTCTGAGATCTAGGTGACAGGACCAAACCAGCCAGAGGAGGAAGTGGTCCCTGGGTCCCCTCTATCCTCCTAGCCAGCCCCCAAGAGCTGAGAGCCTTGCCCAGAGCATCAGCCTGGCAGTGGCCATGACTCAAATTTGTGCCTCAGCAAAACTTCCAGTTACCACACTATGGTCTCCTTCCTACTGAAATAATGTAAACCAAGAAAGTCGAATCCCCTTTGGGAGAATGTCTCTCCTGTCTGCCATTTGGTGGTGTCACTTCAGGTGTGAGGTAGCCCTAAGTGGGCAGGTGCAGACTGGAGCAGCCTCAGTAGTGGGCCAGGGCTGGGATTCTGCGTTTCTATCATGCCCCAGGGGGTGCCAGTGCTGCTGGGGCAGACCTGGAAGGCAGGACAGAAGGTAGGACTAAACTTGCTTCTGTAAGGCCTGGGCTTTACCCGCTCTGGCCCCCAGCTGCTGCGGGGCCTCTGGCAGGCCTCTTCCCCGGGGCCTTAGTCCCTTCTCTTTAGTGTTCAGAATAATGATACCCCTCTTCCCCGTCCCCACGTGAAGTTGCTGAAAGTTTCTCACCAAGTGTGTGTGACAGTCCCTGGCACCTCCTGTTTCAACTCACTGACTGCTTCTCACGAGGTCCTTTCCGGGGCTCCCTTGGGCTTGTGGTTGCTCCAGGCTGGCAGATCCGGATCACATGAGAGCTGGCCCAATCACCCCTGTCCCACGGACATGCAGATCTGCTGCTTCCAAATCACACGAGAGAACCCCAGAGATGAGGATAAAACCCCTATTGTGTGTTCAGACAAAACCCACGGATAAATCATCTTTGGTTCTTGGGATGACACATAGAAGTCCCTGGGACCTAGAAGTCAATCGCTCAGTTTATGGTGTTTTCCTCACTTTGGGACATAGTATAGGGTGGTGGTAATGGAGTCATCCAGGCACAGCCTTGAGAGTTGGCTGTGTGACCCAGAACAAATGACTTAACCTCTCTGAGTTTTAGCTTGCTCATCTGTAAGTGACGTGAATAAAGTACCTATGTCATGGGGCTGCTGTGAGGTGCTGGCACATTATCAGTGCTTCCTAAAGAGTAGCTCTTATAATGTTGTTATCTAGACATTGGTTACAAGAGGGGATTCTGGGGTATACAATAACAGAATACTTCTTAAATGTGCCTTTTAAAAACATCAAATTTCTGGGGCTTCCCTGGTGGCGCAGTGGTTGAGAGTCCGCCTGCCGATGCAGGGGACGTGGGTTCGTGCCCCGGTCTGGGAGGATCCCACGTGCCGCAGAGCGGCTGGGCCCGTGAGCCATGGCCAGTGGGCCTGCGCGTCCGGAGCCTGTGCTCCACAACGGGAGAGGCCACAACAGTGAGAGGCCCGCGTACCGCCAAAAAAAAAAAAAAAAAAAAAAAAAAAAACCATCAAATTTCTGAAGAGATTTTTAAAAATAAAATTAAAAAATATGTTCTCTCCCTATAAGAGAGACATTTCATATGAGGTTGGGCACACATGACAAAAAAATTAACAAGTAGAAATCTAGGGTTTACAAAATTTGAGGACTTCCTTTTTCCTCCTGTGCCCCACTGCTCTGGACCCTTTCCCTCCTGGCAGCAGCCGCTGGCATTTTAGTGCAGCTCTCCCTGTAGACTGGGGGAGCTCCACCTCCCAGATCAGTAGGTGCAGCTCTCCCCTGGAGCTGACCTGAAGCCCTCCTGCTGTATGCCATCCCTTTGCCCCAGAAATCTAGGCCAAGCAGGAAAGAACTCTGAGTTTCATCACTAACTTCCAGGTTGCCTCCTGCCCTTAGTGCTGACCTGGAGAAGGACTCACTAGGACCTCAAGACAGAAGCCTGGAGCAGCAGGTTAGAGATTCCACCCCTCCAGTGGCTTCCTTGAGCCTCCCATCTGAGGGTCAGCTTAGGGGATGGAGGGGGACAGGGACAACACTTGTCAGGACGCTGCTGTGAGCATGCCCTCGCCCTGTGTTAATCTTCCCACAGCTGCATGGGGTAAGGGACTGGCTCGAGGCCACACAGAGGCTGAGATGGATGAGTGGCTGAGCCAAAGGAGCAGGCGGGTGTTTGCCTTTCCACCTCATAATGCCAATGCCTACACAGTATTTGGGACAGGAGGAGAAGCGTATCTGCTAGAAACGCCAGTAAAGGCAGTGAATGGAGTGGTTAAGAACAGGCTCTAGAAGCAAAATGAATTAAACCTGGCTCAGTTATTTCCCAGCTGTCTGACCTCAGGGAAATTGTTTAACCTCGATATGCACCAGTTTCTTCAGCTTTAAAACGATGGAAATAATCATACCTACCTCTTGGGACTGATTTGAGGATGGAAATGAATTGATAAATATCGAGGAATTAAAATGCTACCTGGCACATGCGTAGCATGGGATCTATAAATGTTAGATATTATCACTATTGCTATTGAATTAAATCCCATGAAGGTAGGGATATTTGTCTGTTCTGGTTACTGGTCTGCTTTGGAACAGTGCCTGGCACTTAATAGGTGCTCCGTAAATATTTTGGGGGTAAATAAATATCATCATTACAATCAGTTAGAACTCTTTTGTAATGCAGACATTATTTTTTTTGACCAGCAGAGGGCAGCAAGTAGCTATGACTGACAGTCATTCTGGACAAGGGGGTTTTAAATGTTAATTTTGAAGGCTAACAGGACTGTCGCCTCCTGAGCCAGCTGGTGGGTTGAAAGGTTGCTGTTGCACCTGTATGAGTGGCCCCTACTCCTCCCACTTACCTTTATGCAGTTAGGATGATTGGCAGAAATTCCAACGCACGACAAACCTTGGTTTGATATTCTCACAGGGCCAACTTATTTTCAACTTCTTTCTTCCTTCCTTCCTCCTTCCCTCTCTCCTTCCCTTCTTTCCCTTCTCCCTTCTCTTTCTCTAATTATGTCTCTCTCTCTCTGTCACACACACACACACACACACACACACACACACTCACTCCAATGCATCAAGCTAGTATACTGTACACATTCCCAAATTCTATCTGTACTACTGCACCTTGTACTCCAAACCATTAAATCTAGAGTGGATATTCTTCCCAGTCAGTTAGTGTTGCTAAATATAGTATAATAGAAAGAACATCTGATAGATTAAAAATTAGACCCAGAGAGGTACTGTAACTTGGTCAAAGACACACAGCAATTAGTTGCAAAATTACAGCATAAGCCAGGACATTCTGCTCTGTCCATCCCACCAGGTCATCACTCACCTCCCCTTCTACCCACAGAGAATACTCAAGCGGTCCCCATTTATTGATCCAATCAATGTGATCATCAGCTTCTGACCCCAGATGCTATTTCCCTGAGCTCTGCAATGGAAGAGCTGACTGCTTCACAGGGCATCCCCCTGGGAGGTCCAGGCACAGGGGACAGTCAGCAACCACTGCCTACTTGTCCCTCAGCAAACTCGGCCCCTGCCCACACCTCTCAAGTTTCCTCCATGACCCAGTGCAAGTCCATCGTCCCCAGTGACAGGGCCCATACCGGCAAAGTCAAGGTGAGGACCTGGGTAGCACCTGGGTAAAGGAGCACAGAGAGCTCTACTTCTCACAGGGAGCTTCTAGCGTGCCTGGTGGCTGGGACGGTTCCCACAATTCAGCCTCAAGGCTGTCCCAGAGTCTCAGCTCACGGGTGGCCCACTGCTACAGTCTCCCCAGTTTGCTTAAGATAGTGTCTTTCCCAATCATTATCCAAAAAAACTTTAGAAAAAAGTATTTGAGATTCCTACTGAAAAACAAATTCCATATGAATTAATGAATTAAAGAAAGAAAGCTTAAAAAGAAAATTTAGAAAACTAGAAAAAAATACAGTTGACCTGTTCTATTATCTCAGACTAGAGAGATTTCCTTCAGCATTACAGCAAAGGTAGAAAATATAAAGGAAAAGATTTACAGAATTGACTATATAAAATTAAAAACTCCATGCCCCCAAGAAACATCAAAAACAAAATCAAAAGCAAGTAACAATTGGGAAAAGTTTGGCTACATGTATGAGAGACAAAGGATGAATATCCTAAACCAGAATATCAGAGGAAAACGGATGAAGAATCTGAACTGACAACCTAAAAATATAAACACACAGGAATGTAGAACATATTCAATCTCACTGCTCATGAAATATAAGTAAAATGCAACTTTTTTTGCATCTTAAATTGGCAAATTGCAAAATTGCATAGTGTCAGTGAAGATGTGAAGCCACAGGCCCCCATTATGCTGGTGGCACATTTCTGGGGGCCATGGTAAGCTTACAGGTGTACATCATGAACGCTTTTTTCCATAGTCTTTATCACCATCACTGTGTTTATTTATTACTTATTCCCCCTCACCGCTTCCCCCTACCAGGTCAATATGCACATTGGTGACAGGGACATTGCTTACTTGTCTGTCCCAAGTACTTAGAATAGCACTAGCCCATAACTAGGGTGTTCAACATACACCTAATGAATGAATGATTGAACTTTTGCCCCAGTAATTCTACTCTTAGGAACTGATCCTAAGGCAACCATCAGAGATCTACAAGATTTATATCCAAGGATGTTCATTTCAGCATATAATAGTCAAATTTTGCAAATCATTTAAATGTCCAAAATAGGGGCTTAATAAACAAATGACACATCCTTATTAGAGACTACAATAATAAAGTCATTAAAATCATGTTGTAGATGATATAATGATATGGAGTTTCTAGATATAGTGTATTGTGAAGAAGGCAGGTTACATAATACTGTTTTGTAGAGAATTTCTGGAGAAGTTCTCCAGAAATCTTTTGTATATAATACCACTGTAATATATATAAAATACATGTTACATATATACACATATATTTGATATATACACACATATATGATATATGCATGCATATATAAACATAGGAAATATCTATGCATAAATATACACACATGCATACATGCATATAAAAACTTGTGTAAGAACACTGACATTTTAAGTATTTATGTCTAATACTTCGTGTGACGAAGTATTGAAAAGTTTGCCTTTTTTTCTTGACTCATGCATCTTTCCAAGGTTTTTACAAGCCTGTTTTGCTTTGGGGCATCAGGTAAGAACACAACGTAGCACCCATATTACTCAAGCTGACTCTGGTTCCAGGTAGCTAACAGCTCAGGGGTGACCCTGCACCAGCAGAGGGTGGGTGCTGGCTAGGCCCCGCCTCCTTGCTCAGCGGGGCTGCCGCTCACTCTTCTAGGGAGCCGGAAGCCCGAAGCCGCCTGAGTGAGCAGCGCAGTGGTGACCGTCCCCAGCTTTCCCTTTTCTCAGCATAAGTTCCGCACTCCCTTTCAGTGTCTCCTCGGACCGCCTTACGAACCTGCACAGGAATCCTTGTCTCAGCAGTTGCCTTTCGGGGGACCAGGCCAAGCCACACAAACGTGATTTAACACTCCTGCCCACTCCTAGGAACAGCTCCCTTTGTGAAGCATTTCACAAACAAAGGGAAGAGTCTCTTTAAAACGGATTCTCAGTTCGCAATGAGTCTTGACCGGCTTCTGGCCTTTTCGTGCTGGCCTGGAGTTTCCATCCGGTCAGCATGTAAGGAACGTCCACCAAGCACGTGCGACGGAAGGATCTC
Organism: Mesoplodon bidens; assembly: GCF_964165515.1. Lineage (NCBI taxonomy): Eukaryota > Metazoa > Chordata > Mammalia > Artiodactyla > Ziphiidae > Mesoplodon > Mesoplodon bidens. Next base: position 127,740,127 of record NC_138177.1, on the reverse strand, counting down.
CTGTGTTGGCCGCTCCTGTCTTTGGCTCACTTTCAGTCTCTCAGTGTCCCTGAACTGAGAAGAATTCATCATGGGAGTGAAGACCATCCTGACCTTGACTCATCCCCCTGGAAAGAGTCGCTGGCTAGAGCAGCCACCTGAGGGAGCTCAGAGCTTCAGAGGAGCTCAGAAGAACAGTGAGAAGGATCGGAGGGGCTTCCGAGTCAATAAATTCAGGGGATCTATTTACACTAGCACCCCTTCAGGCTGCGATGCCAGCGCATCTGCCCACAGCGGATCTGGATCAAGTGCCCTGCATTGCTGTAAGATGTCATTAACACATAGCCTCCTTTACTGTTCTTAGAATCAGAGCTGGTGAGGACTTCAGAGATCACCTTGTTCAAGGGAGATGGGGTGTAGGCAACTGCCCTAAGGGTCCCAGAGCAAAGTCATATGCAAAGCTATGACAAGAACTCACTAAAAAGCAATAATTATCATGGAGCAACTGCAAATTCCCCCATTCCAAGGTCTGACTTTTGTTCTAAGAATTTGCTCAGTGGTAGCTGTCATCCTCCCTTTGGCCGGAAGAGGGCAGACACTTGCCATCGATGGAAGTGGAGAGGAAGCAGATATTTTTTAGGCTGGAATAACATCTCCCAATAAGGTCATTCTGCTCTAATGAGAGTTGCAGCTCAAAAGAAAATTCTTGACTCTTCTGCTGCAAATATGCCACTGAAGAGACAGGTTTACAGACTGAAGATCTCTTCTTATTTCCAACTTTGTCATTTCACTTCTCTGAACCTCACTCCTTTATTATGTAGTCACTATGTGACTATGAAGAGGAGATATTAAAGGGAAAACATGTAAATTATAAAGTTCCATATTACAAAACACATGCACATGAAAAAAGGAGTTTAACAGTAATGGTGTGTGTGTGTGAGAGAGAGAGAGAGAGAGAGAGGGAGAGAGAGAGAGAGAGAGAGCGAGCAAGCGAGCTGGACAAAGGAGAGATCCAGGCTAAGGGAGGAAATTCTCCAGCAGTTGAAACCAACCCATTTTGCACTTCCATCTTAACTACTTTTATTTACATTTCAAACTGTGCTTATTTAAAAGTTAAAGATATGCTTTACCTATTGAATCTATGTGTGGGAAAAAGTGAAATTCACAGATACACTTGTAAAGTCCTACAATTTAGTTTAAAAAATATTGCTGAATACAAAGGCGGGTATTGGCGATACAGGCATACCTTGGAGATACTGCGGGTTTGGCTCCAGACCACTGTGATAAAGTGAATACCACCATAAAGGGAGTCACATGGATTCTTTGGTTTCCCAATGCATATAAAAGTTATGTTTACACCATACTATAGTCTATTCAGTATGCAGTAGCATCATATCTAAAAAACAAGAGACATGCCTCAATTAAAAAACACTTTATTGCTAAAAAATGCTAAACATCACCTGACAACAGAGGGTCGCCATAAACCTTCAATTTGTAAAAATTGCAGTATCTGCAAAGTGCAATAAAACAAGGTATGCCTGTATTAATTTTAAAAACTCTTAAGTGTTTTAGTGGTCACATGTTCATGAGAAGCAAAAAGGTAAGAAGTGGATAATTTTTCAAATCTAGTGCCATTTTCTTAGGATGTCGAGCCCTAGTAGAAGTATTATTTTCACACTAATCTGTGCCAGCTGGAGCAATGCTGCAGTCTGAGTATCAAATTCTAGAACAATGAGAAACTAGAAGGCACTTAATAGGCGAGCAGTCATGAGGCAAGGGTCCAGAAACCACATCTGGAGGAGGAGCTGAGGAATCAAGGCGTGAGCCTGGAGGAGAGCAGTCCTGGGTGGGACAGGACCTGTGGGAGAAATTGCAGTCAGAACAAAAAGGCCAAAGTCGCAAAGGGAGTCGGGTCTCAATACTGAAGGGTCTTCTCAACCACCGAAGCTAAGTGCATGATCATAGAGACAGGAAGCTCTGGGCACTGGGGTGGATCCAGGAGAGCCCGAAGAGCCCTCTGATGTCAGGAGAAAAGAAACGCACCACTGACACTGTCTCAGAAACCAAGTCATCCCTGTACAATGAAAGTCATCCCTGTAGCAAAATGTGATGGGCAAGAGCAAGCAGCCGAGGTCAGAATGGTTCCCGTAGCACAAAAGTACAAGAGGACCTTGAAATACAGGGAGTGAGGCATAGGCTCATGGAAGTCAGGCTACACCCACACATTAACGCTAATCAACTGCACTAACGTATCCTGATGCTGAATGACAGTGAAAGGAGCAGGGTCTGATTGAATCAAGGGAAGAAGGGCATCCCCATCAGTCAGACAGAATGGGATGAACTGAGGTGCGTTCACTGGCTCACCCACCAATGCTTCCCAGCTGGACTCCCACACTGTGCTAAGCACTCTTCAGGGAGCTGTGTGTATTCTCTTTGGAGGTACAGGGATGATCCCTCAGGCTTCATCATGGTTGAGATGTTATTTCTTTCAAGGGCTCTCATTTCTCTGTGCTTTTATCCCCTGTGCACCAAAAACCTCCCATTTCCTCTTTTAGCCTCCATGGTTACCCAACAATAGCAAGGAAGAACACGTCCTTGATGGATGATGGAGACACAAGGCGTGTCGAACGATTCACTGTTGAGACTGCATGGGAATTGCCATCCATTGAGACTCCCCGATGTGACCAGGCAGCCTCTCAAAGCTGGATCAGTTTGAAAAAGTTGACAAAATAGAGTTTCTAGAACTGCCAAGATGAGGATGAGACCCAAGACCAACCTCCCTTCTGACACTTCTGTAGAGCTTCTCAAGGTACCTGCCAGAACCCCGAGGGGTCTGACTTCCAAAGGCTTCACCAGCTCTTAGATATCAGAATTGAGACATCATCTCAGTTCTGAGAAATGATTAGAACTACTGAGAGGTTGAGAGAAACCACTTATTTCATTTTTATGGACGTTTTCTTCCCCTAAGGGGAAAATGTAGGACTAACACCTCGTGAACCCAATGGCTTAACCAACATAAAACTGATTGTTTTCTATGGGAAATAGCAATTGTACCTTACTTGTTTGATGAATATAATCTTAAATTCTCTTATTTTTTAAAGGCAGATAGTTGGGGAATTTTATACTTCTCCATAATATTCTTCAAAACTACTTTAAAAATTTAACATAATTTGTCAAATGCATACATGACCAATAATTACCTTTTGCTCTAGGTTGATAGTCCTTAATAAAGGCTTTTTCTCACCTCTTGAAGGGTTTCTTGAAGTCTCCAACTGATTGAAAACAATTGTGTTCAACCTGCATTGTTGAAACTGAGAACTTCTTCAGCAGAACTCCAAGCTCATTTCATGTTCATGGAGAAAACAGAACACACAGAGGGACAGGCTGCAACTTCTCTCCTTTTGACCTAAAGTTTCTCCTCTAACATCCATCGGTTATTTCTCTCCTGTCTCTGGATAAAAGTGACCTTTCACTCTTTCAAAGCTAACTCATCAGCTTGTGTCCTTTATCCCAAGTCTCTGACCTTCCTTGGGGCTTATGTTACTTCATCATGGTCTTGACTTCATGGCTGACTCTCACCCCTCAGAGTTTACAAACTCAGTCCCGTTCTCTCCCCAGACTCTGGTTCCTCCTGGACCACCGTCCTACCTCTTTCCTTCCCATCATGAGCACTCTAGTGTCTGCCCTTGCCATGAGGTCCCACGTGTCCAAACCACCAAATCCAACAGGCCTTATTCAATCTTTAAATGCTGTTGAATCTCTCAGGGTATTGAACTTTTTTCCCTTGGGTCTGGTTCTTTCTTTGGCTTGACACCTTGCGTTCCTGTGAGTCATCTATCTCAGTTTCTTCCTCTCACCTCTTGAATGGGCTGTGCCTGGTTCATCACTCACAGCTGACACTTTGCTGCTCTGCCAAGCTGAACTTCATTCTCAGTGATGCTGGCTGCAAAGCCTCCTGCCCTGACTGGTCCGCTTCTTCTCTTGTTCCCAACTGCTAGCTTGTCAATTTCTCCAGAAGCTGGCTTTTAAAACCCAAAACTCCAAACTCCTCATCTGGCCCACTGTAACTCATCTTTTCTGATTGTGTGCCCAGCTCAAAATGGATTCTCCATTCTTTAGAAACTGATGTCAATCCACAGGGTAAGCTGCTAGCAGCCATTTGACTTGGCTTCCTGATCACAGGTGATCTGCACAGGGGCAGCCACCTGCCTGAGACTGAGCCACACACTCACCCTCCCCTAGTTTTGAAGCGAGAGAGACAAAGACTTGGACTAGTTAATGGTAGTGTTTTAGGGGAAAGGTGCATGAATTCCTGGTGCTGGGTGCTCTCGGAAAGTTCTACTGAAGTCCCTCTTTTAGTTAAGCTTGCTAGACTTGGCTTCTAGTACTTATAGACCCTTAGGTAATAGATTCACTGATACTTCCTCTCCAAAAATCCCTAATTCTGTCAAGGGCCCTAACGTTCCCTCACCTAGGAGGGCTTGAAATTTGACTCTGCTCTTGCTTTTCATGAGGTCCACATTCAGAATGTTCAGGCCTTGCCAGTTTTATCTGCAAAATTAATCCCCTCTTCTCCATGTCCTCTACTATTGCCCTGGTTCCAGGGTTTGTGATCTTTTTGCTGGGCTTATCCAGCCTTTCTGTTGCTCCAGCAGTAACTCTGATCATATCACTTTTCTGCTTAAAACTCTAGGCTGAGTCTGATAGCTCTTCCCATAGCATTAAGGACCCTTCTCATTCTGGCTCACAGATACATGGGGCCCATCTTCTGCTATATCCACTCCTTTTATGTGCCAGTCAGGCCTGATGACCAGCCTTGTCCAAACATTCTCTGTTCTTCACTTCCTCTATGGTTTTTTACTGTTGTTCCCTTTGTCCTTCAGCCCTCGTAAAATCTTACTTCTTCTTCTTTAAGGTCTTATCTCAGGCCCTTTCCCCATCTCCTTAGGAGAAACTCTCATCCATCCTCTGGGGCAGGAGATTACTTGTCGTGTTTTAAGTTCATCTTCCCTTCCAGACTGTGAGACATGGGCTACATCTAATTCCTGGCATCACAGTAGTCGATCAGAAGTGGATGTTGAGTGCATTGGATTAAACACCATCAAATGTTTACCAGGACAGGAAAAGGCCTGAGAGAAAAGCCAAAGCCACAGTATTTCCTCCCATCACTATTTACCATGGTTTTAGCCAAAATCAGGGAAAAGAAAGGATGGAGAAGGACTGCCAAGTAGGTGAATTAAATGGATTGCGCTCCAAACCTCCAGGCATCAATGTCTGAAAAACAGGACACTCATGAAGTTGTCTTTAAAATCCAGAAAGAACATAGTTACACAGCTTCAGAGTTTAAAATGCATTTCCATACACATTAACTGACTTAATTTGCACTGCCACCCCATGAAGCAGTTAAAGTTTATGAATGCCAGTTTGTAGGTGAGGGAACAGCCAGGTCAGGTGGCTTCAACAAGGTCATGCTACGTAATAAATGTTGGGCCTCTGCTAGGAAACTCTGCCTTCTAATCTCAGATCCAGTATTCTTTCTCTCTGCTGTACCATGTTGTCTCTCCAATGGCAGAGTTAAAGTACAATGAAACAGGCTATTTGGGGAAGTGGGCATAGGTAGGAGGGTCATAATTTACTTCTAAATCATGTACATTTTCCCCTCACCCTTTCTGTCACACATGCCAGCCTAGGTAGGTTAACCATCCAGTGCAGAAAATGTTACCCTATTTCCAGAAATATATAGCACCCCCAAACACTTTGATTTGATGGCAAAATATTTTAATTTTTCATAGAGCTGTTTCCCCCTACCCCATAGACGCAACACGGAAAAGAATCTGCATGCACATGTTCTGGCTGAGCATGAGGACGAGGTGTGCATATACATATATGCATATACATACAGGTTTATTTAAATGATTGGATCTACACTTTCGGAGGCTGTTTGAAGCATCTTATCAAAAGAAAACACATTTTAAGCAAGAGGTTAAAAAAGCTTTTCAGACCCAGAGGCCATTTAATACAATAAATCCTACTTGGGTAGTTTAGCAAACATTTTTTAAAACCCACATCCAACAGACTGGTTAGTACTGGATATACAGATTTGGTTTCAAAGCTGAAATGCCCCTGGTGTAACAGACCTTCTCATGAAATTCAGTTATTTTATATTATGCCATAAAAAATAAGGGCACATATCTATTGACAACTTAAATATTAACTCGATAGGCTACTTGGTGATATAAATAGGGAAAAAAAAAGTGGTCATGGACTAAGAGGCAAGAAGACTATGACACCAGCCCATCTTGACAGCAAAGAATGTTAAACTCTATCCTAGAATCTAAAACTGGAAAAAAAAAGAATCAAATATTCCACTCCATATAGACCCCATCTGGCCCAAACCATCCCCCAAGGAGTGCACCCCCAACACACGAGGTTGACTAACCACCTGCTACAGCTGTTACTATGTCACTAATTAACAATGATCACAGAACATGTGTCATACCAGAGGGTTTGTTATCATACACCATGCATTAGTGGCTGCAGGAATCTTCCTCCAAGAGTTACCATCAGAAGGCAAGCTGACAAACATCCACACTGCTGGTCCAAGTAAACCACAGCTAAGAGACAGAGCATTCATTTGCACGTGGAGCTCTCTGGCACGCTCCCCACTCTAGTTAGAGGGGCTGGGGCGTGGGGGACAGTCCCAGCCGGGTGCTGCAGCCTCCTACTCCTGGGCCTCCTTGCGGGTCAACTTGTAGATCTCAGTGGGTCCGTCCACGTGGGTGATAGTGGTGGTGAGCTGGAGTTCTTCCCCACTGTGGACACCCAGATCGCCTGAAACAGGGTTTTTGGCGTTAGATGTGATCAAGGAGGAAGGAGAAAGCTGGGATTCGTCTCAGTAACAACCGCCCAACGCCAGAGCTCTTTCACATTCTGAGCTTAGAGAAAAAACCAGGGCACAGACTCCTAAAACTAGGGCTGACTCCCACCCTTTGCACTTGGACTTGCCAGTAATTTCTTAGCATTTCCGTCTCCCAGAGAAGACATTTTAAGGATAGATGAGTCAGCTTACTGCCTACATTATTCGTAATATTATTAACATTTAATAGAGCTTACTTTGTGCCTGACGCTATTCTTGATGCTTTATACGTGATGGTTGAAATTTGTCAAATGCGTCTTCTGCGTCTATTGACACGACCATGCAGTTTTTGCCGTATTTAATCCTCACGAGAGCCCTCCGAGGCAGGAACTCTGGTCTTGCCAGCTTTACAGGTGAGGAAGCTGGGAGGGGGGTCAGGAAGAGGAGCAGACACACGATGGAGCCGGGAACTAGGCCAAGGAAGGTAGGTCTGACTCCAAAATCACGTACACATTCGCTGTGAATAATTTACAAAGCAGCTACGGCCATGTGAAGGTAAAGAAGACCTGCCTATATTTACCAACAGATTGGACAGGGCACTATGTGTAATGCCTTTAGGAATAATTAGGGGTTTTCTCCTCCAGGAAAAAAACATAAGAAATGGGCTCTGAATTTTCTGTTGCCCCCAGGATTCTACACAACACCAGTGTTCTGGAGTCATCACCAGTGGACAAAGGTATTCCTCTGCTAAAATGGAATAATGTGGCCTCTTCTCAACTAGCAGGAGAAAAATAAGTTTCTGTGTTAAACCCTTAAAGTCTGCTACCTGCTGTAAGACCATCAAGTGAATATATAGTTGGCAAAGGGAAAACGAAAAACACCAAAACCAAATGGTTCTCAGTTAGACTGTATGTGGGGTGCACATGTACAGGCATATTTGCAGAGAGGGGTGCTGGAGAACAAAAGGTTAAGGTTATGTCTGGGATTTTTTTTTTACTTACATTGTACACATATGATTTCATAGTTTCTGGAATTGAAACCTTTCCTACTTCAAAGCATGGAATTAAACACACAAGCACTGTTTTCAATTGGGATTCCATACTATTACTTAGAAGAAAGCTCTGGCCCAACTAATATCTTGTCACTAGTTTAGGAATTGCTAGGCATCCATTAATCTGATGGCCTTAGGACCCTAGGGGTCACCCAACTCACTGGTCCTGCAGGCTGCTTGGCTGGTGCCCTTCATGTGTGCCACGGCATATTCATTTTTCACTGTAGATCCTCAGCAGCTGTGCAACTAAATCAGTCTTATGAAATGCTGGAATTGTAGCCCTCTACCCAGGAGAATCTTTAGTCCCAGAAGCAGGGTCATTAGCTGTTGCAGAAACTGTTAATAGCAGTTTGGGGCTGTTCTAGCAAGTGTCCAATCCAAGGACAGGGGGCAGAGCAGGTACCAAAGGGGTATCAGCCCAGACTCCAGTGCTACGGCCCTTGGCATGCACCAGTAGGGTGGAAAGGCTGCTTAAAGGCTTTACACAGAGCTGCCTGGGGCCACGAGTAATTATACAATGAGCAAGTTTTCCCAGGTCACTAACTTACATTCTCGCTGCTGCAACTTCTAGTCCACTCCTCAGTCAAGAACGGGCTTAAACCTCAAATTTCTTGGTCAAAGCTAGTTCTAGATTTGCATATCTGGGTGAGCCAACCAAAACTTCAAAGCCAGTTTCATGATCTGCATGTCTGAGAGTCATCAAAATTTCAAAGAGAGTCCTGAGCACCCCAGTAGACTCATTAGTACCTCCAAGTGTTTACCTAAGGAATCCCTTTCACTAAAGACTTCATAGAAATAGATACTAGATTGTAATTCTACTCAGATTTTGAACCGAAGGCACCAATTATTTAAGCTTAAAATGTGATTCCAATTAGCAGGTCCTGGAAAATATGTATGACCATTACAGATCACATCACGTGAAAAAACAGCCAAAATTACTTGGGCTTTTTAATTTTAACAGGTACCTATATTATAGTGCTTGTCCTATGTCTGACTCCATTCTAAACATTTTACAAATGTTTATGCATTTAATCCTCATTACCAGCCCTTTGAGAGAGGTACTATTTCATCATTTCCATTCTTTTGAAGAAGAAACTGAGGCATAGAGAGGTCAAGTAACTTTCCCAAGACCCAAGTTGATAAATAGTGATGTGGGGTTGAAACCGGAGCAATGAGGCTCCTCAACCTTAGGTTATGCTGACTCTGTGTAAATATTCAAGTTTCCAACACCCATTGAGACTGCCGGTGAAGTACTAATCCACATACAATACGTTACTGTCATAGACATATACATACAGTAATTTGGATGAACTGTTCAGCATATTAATTTTGCATTTGCATCTGATGAAAGGAAGTTTATAGCACACAACATCAGGGCACTGATAGTAAGGAGAGCTATTATTTATGAGTATTTACCATATGCACTTTTGGGCTTAGCACGCCCTGTATTTCCTAATAAGATGTGAAGACACCAAGGCTCAAATAGGCAATGAATTTCTCTAATGTGACCAGGCTTGCTCCCAGCAGAGCCAGAATGAGCACCTGGATCAATGGGACCCTGGCTAGGAAAATCCATGATTCATGTGTGGTTTCATTGTACCTTGAAGACCAACATTTTCCCCTTAGGGAATGGGTGGGAAAATGAGAGTGACATAGCAGGAGTAGGGATCCTGGCATTTGTCTCCAAACTCCACAGACTTCCTCTTCTGCCAAGGTCTCACTCCACCTGCTACCCTCCCTCTCTCAGCTTCTGCTGCTCACTGCACAAACATGTTCAAAGTCTCTTCTCTTCCAAGACAACAAAACAAAACAAAACAAACCCTTCTGAAAATGTGATATGTTTCTTATTAGGGGGTAGGGGCAGAATAAATGGAAAAGAATAAATTATGAAAGGAAAAGAATTCTTCAGTTTGCAGTAAGTCTCTCTTCCTAGTTATGATGTCAGTTCATTGCAGCTAATTAACAATAAGATGAAGCCTTGGGCTTCCCTGGTGGCATAGTGGTTGAGAGTCCGCCTGCTGATGCAGGGGACGCGGGTTCGTGCCCCAGTCCGGGAAGATCCCACATGCCACGGAGCAGCTGGGCCTGTGAGCCATGGCCGCTGAGCCTGCGCGTCCAGACCCTGTGCTCCGCAGCGGGAGAGGCCACAGCAGTGAGAGGCCCACGTACCGCAAAAAAAAGAAAAAAAGAAAAAAGCTGAAGCCATGTTTCTAACCATTGTGAAATGAGACCAATCTCTGCCATGGGATTTAATCTCAGAGGACTATCAATAGATCCACATCTATGGTATGACATCCACAGATATGCAGCTGCTGCTTGATTTTAACTGCTGGAATGCATACTGGGGATGCAGAAAGCTACATAAACTGCACTCTAATGATATAATGATGAGCACAGCTTCCTAAGACTGGCAGCATTTTAACGACAATTATTTGTGTAAATGTGGCTACTTTAGTCAAAGAAGGGAAACTTCTAATTTAATTCCAAGGTTGTTTCACAGAATTTGGGAGAGATCCACATTCTTCTAATATTAGTAAGGGCTACCTAATTCTGTCCTCACAACCACTAAGGCAAATCAGTACCTCATTACCCAGATGTGGAAGCCAGAAAACTCTCATACTATGAGTTGGTATTTATTTCTTGAGGTCATACACAGTATATATTGGAGCCAGGATTCCAAACCATCTGTGTCTACCTCCAAAGCTTATGTTCTTTCTATAACACTCCTGACTTTTATGTGGAATTTTTTCCAGTCCCACAACAAACCTCTTCCCATTTTCACCTTCAACGCTAAGCTCAAATGATAACTCTCTCTAATGATGTCCCTGGTTCAATGGCAAAATGAGAAAATCAAGGAGTGTATTGTTTGTAAAGCTAAATTATTTCCACGCCAAGGACTGTTGTTTACAATTATATCCTTTCTACATTTTGGGTGTTAACAAAATACTGGATGGTGGGTTTTCTAAATCTTTAAAAAAAAATTTTTTTTAAAGAATGTAAATCACCAGCACAGTATCTGCTATGTAGTAAGTGATCATTAAAAACACCCACCAATACTTCCTCACCTGGGCCGGTCCAGCTCCTCCCTGCTCTGCTCTACACGGCTCTATCTAGCCCAGCACCGCAGCACTGGAATTCCCCACTGGGGTTTAGGGACAAACACTCAGCTAGAAAACAGGTGTGCTGGGCTTCCCTGGTGACGCAGTGGTTGAGAGTCCGCCTGCCAATGCAGGGGACATGGGTTCGGGCCCCAGTCCGGGAAGATCCCACATGCCGCAGAGCGGCTAGGCCCGTGACCCATGGCCGCTGAGCCTGTGCGTCTGGAGCCTGTGCTCCACAACGGGAGAGGCCACAACAGTGAGAGGCCCGCGTACCGCAAAAAAAAAAAAAAAAAAAGTGCTTTTGGGATGACTCAGCCTTTGTGATCCCTTCTGGGGGATAAGGCAGAGTGGCCTTGGTAGGAAGGGTTCAGGGATCTCTCAATCCCTTTCAACGATCAAGTTGGTTTATACCAGGCTTGAAGTGAGCCATTTTCCATCTACCTCCATGGTGCCTCCAGACACTCAGTGCCAGGCACCTCTAAGGAGGGGAACAATAAATCCTAGACACTTTGCAAGAAATCTTAGCATCGTAGCTTGAATTGTACCTCCCCGCCAATCCATTTGTTGAAGTCCTCATTCCCAGTACCTCAGAATGTGACTGTATTTGGATACAGGGTCTTTAAAGAGGTGATTAAGTTAAAATGAAGTCATTAGGGTGAGCCCTAATCCAATATAACCATAATTTCTCCTTCTGAGAAAAAAAGAGATGAGGATACAGACATGCACACAGGAAAGACCATGTGAAGACAGGCTATCAAGACCCACTTCAGAATCTAAGCCCAGTCCTAGAGGGAAGACCGATTCCATCGCTGCTCACAGACATCAAGGGGAAGCCAGCCTGGCCATGGGTAGGTGCGTGTCACTTAACACACAAGCAGGGTAAAGATCGCAACAAAAGGCGGCCACTGTCAAAGCCTCATGACTCAAACCAAACATTTACTGAGGCAACAAAAGCCAAAGCCACCTTTCCTGTGAAACAAGCAGCAGGAGACCTCAGAAGCCTCCAGAAGCAAAACTGACACTGAACGGTAGCTACTAAGACACAGGGCCTGGGGTTGCTGCTGTGGCTTCCAGCAGAAAGAATGTGTCAGACAGAAGACATTTAGTGGGAATAGAAATAGAAAGGAACCTGTTGGCACTTAGAGTGTCTCCTGTTCCCTCTGTCATAGTCATCCAGTCAGGAATTCCATTTCTCACTTTTTTTTCTAAAACCTTCTGAAAAGAATTTTATAAATGAAATAACACAAAAACGAAAGCTAGTATCAAGAACTGACTTCATAAGCAACTCCAACTTTTTTTCCCTACATGAACTGGTGACTGAGAGGATCTGGACAGTGTGTCCTGTGTGCAGGGCATCAATGGTGTACCCCTGAGAGATGAAGCCTTTGCTCCGGGATAAGGGTTAACATCAGCCTGTGTTGCAGTTCGTTTCTGCCTGGGAAGACATCCAGAATGATTCGCAGACTGATTATGGAAACAGGTAAAAGGAAAAGCTTTAATGTAAAGGCATCAGGAGCACGGCAGAAAATGTGAATGGTCCTTGAAAGAGAAGGTCTAAAGTATCTTTGCTAAATTAAAGGAAAAAAAGTATATGTATATCTATATATATGTATACACATATATACATATATACACATAAGATGATTATATGTAAACAGATACATATGTATACATTGATAGTCTCATTATATATATTTTTAACACATTAAAAACTCTTCAGTTTTATTAATTAAGGTATATTAAGTACACACATAGTCTAAATAAAGCCTTTCAAAATCCACCGTATGATCCTCAATCCAAATACAGATTACAAGCATTCAAAAACATTCCTGTTCTTCTCATATAAGAATCTGAGAACTGGGATCTCTATGGTTTATAAAACTAAGGGTAATCGTTTAGTAAACATGGACGTAAATTAATTTTATGACCATATATATATAGACTGATTTGAATGTGTTTATACCAACACTGCAGCCAGCTATGGTGGATCAACCGACAGTTAGGAACCTGGAGCACTGCACCCCTGTGGCACCAATGAGCCGCTGACAACATGAAAACATTCTGGCTTGGACACCCTGGCTGGAGTTGTCCTGCCACGTTCCATGTTTCAGGAGGCAGAGTAGGAAGTCTTGTCTCCTAGATCAGACTGCTAGCTCTGTGACAGCAAGCATGTGTCTTTGTCACTCATCCTCTCAAATCCGGCACAGTGCGAAGCACTGAGGCACTCACTGGTTCATTTTTAAGGCTCATTTTCCGAGCCACACAATAAACAGAATTATGTGAGAGAAAATGTTCTTTGGAAACTGACACATTCTCAAACCTGCTGCCCGCTTTGTTTCTCTCTGTCCATTCCTTGACCAAAAGGGAGAAGCAAAAGTCTGTGCTCTCTGCTTTCATTTCCTTCCTATCCACCACACACACACACACACACACACACACACACACACACACACACACACACACACACACATATTTCTCGGCATCTCTCTCCATCTCCCAAACAAAACAACACTTCTCAATGGTTCTTTCTCTTTCCTTAGCCCCTCTGGCCTCTGCCGTATCAGAAACTGCTTGCCAAGTTCCTGGAAATGAGCTTTCTCCAGAGCTCCACTCAGGATCCATCTCACGAAGGCAAGAAGAGCCACATACCTAGGATTCATTCTCCATAGCAAGAGATCCAAATTCTTGGCTCTGGACCTTAAAAGCTAGAGTGGGGAGGGAGTCCAAGCCATTTAAAAATAAAACTTTCCACAAGAAAGGATAAGGAGCATGGGAAAGCTGAGGAAGGAGGAGGAATGCCATCCAGAGAGCCGGAGAATTTAAAAATACAGTGTAGGGCAGTATGGGAAGATGAGGAGTTCACATCTCCCCACAACGTGGGCACTGGCAGGATGCTGGTGGGGTACCTCAAAGCCCAAGGTGACAGGACAAACCCCCGAGCGAACTGGTAGGACACGGGGGGACTGAGGAGGTAGGAGAAGTGGAGGCCAGACAGGACCGGTGCCCTTGAGGGGTGGCTGAGAGGGGGAAGGGGTTCACCCTTGGAGGCTTGGATCAGGGGGAGCACACCCAGAGCATCCCCTGCCCAATCGTCCAGAGAAGTCTGCCTGACTCTCAGGCCAGGTCCTATGCCCTCAGAGGCCCACTCCAGGCTGCATGGGTCCTGGGGGCATAGGAGGGAGATGGGGAGATCAGGAGAGGCGGGCAGGAGGGGGCCTCCAGGACCAGAGGAGCGGGAGAGGAACAGAGGGCGTTGGCCCCACCCACTCGAGCCCAGGAAACCTACTGAGCTCCCAGGTGGGATCCCCAAGTGCTCTGAGACCAGAGGCGGGAGGCACGCCTGGGCCCCTTCTGTTCCACTTAGCCTAAGCCCCACCCTCAACACCCCCAGGGCCTTTTCCAGTCCTGTGGGTCCTAAGCATAGGGCTCGCCCACTGCCCAAACCCCACCCCTGCTTAGGCCCCATGGAAAACTTCCCTAACATGGGAAAGGAAACAGTCACCCAAGTCCAAGAAGCACAGAGAGTCCCATCCAGGATAAACCCCAAGAGAAACACATCAAACCACATATTTATCAAACTAACAAAAATTAAATTCAAAGAAAAAATATTAAAAGCAGCAACAGAAAAACAAAAAATAACATACAAAGGAAATCCCATAAGGTTATCAGCTGACTTTTCAGCAGAAACTTTGCAGGCCATAAGGGAGTGGCAGGATATACTTTAAGGGATGAAAGAGAAAAACCTACAACCAAGATTACTCTACCCAGCAAGGATCTCATTCAGATTCAATGGAGAAATCAAAAGCTTTTCAGACAAGCCAAAGCTAAGAGAATTCAGCACCACCAAACCAGCTTTACAACAAATGCTAAAGAAATTTCTCTAGGCAGGAAACACAAGAGAAGAAAAAGACCCACAAAAACAAACCCAAAACAATTAAGAAAATGGTAATAGGAACATACATATCGATAATAACCTTGAACATAAATGGATTAAATGTCCCAACCAAAAGACATAGACTGGCTAAATGGATACAAAAACAAGACCCATATATATGCCTGTCTACAAGAGACCCACTTCAGACCTACGGACACATACAGACTGAAAGTGAAGGGATGGAAAAAGATATTCCATGCAAATGGAAATCACAAGAAAGCTGGAGTAGCAATATGCATATCAGATAAAATAGACTTTAAAATAAAGACTGTTACAAGAGATAAGGAAGGACACTACATAATGATCAAGGGATCAATCCAAGAGAAGATATAACAATTATAAATGTTTTGGCACCTAACATAGGGTGCATAAATCCACCTCAAGACATAAGGCCAATGCTAACAACCATGAAAGGGGAAATCGACAGTAACACAATAATAGTAGGGGACTTTAACACCCCACTTAAACCAATGGACAGATCATCCAAACAGAAAATAAGGAAACACAAGCTTTAGATGACACAATAGACCAGATAGATTTAATTGATATTTATAGAACATTCCACCCTAAAGTTGCAGAATACACTTCTCAAGTAGACACAGAACATTCTCCAGGATAGATCACCTCTTGGGTCACAAATCAAGCCTTGGTAAATTTAAGAAAATTGAAATTATCAAGCAACTTTTCTGACCACAACGTTATGAGACTGGAAATCAATTACAGGAAAAAAACTGTAAAAACCACAAATACATGGAGGCTAAACAGTGAGCTACTAAATAACCAAGAGATCACTGAGGAAATCAAAGAAGAAATAAAAAGAATACACAGAAACAAATGACAACAAAAATATGATGACCCAAAACCTATGGAACACAAAAGCAGTTCTAAGAGGGAAGTTTATAGCAATTCAATCTCACCTCAAGAAACAAGAAAAATATCAAATAAACAATCTAACCCTAGACCTAAAGCAATTAGAGAAAGAAGAACAAAAATACCTCAAAGTTAGCAGAAGGAAAGAAATCATAAAGATCAGATCAGAAATAAATGAAAAAGAAATGAAGGAAATGATAGCAAACATCAATAAAACTAAAAGCTGGTTCTTTGAGAAGATAAACAAAATTGATAAAACCTTAGCCAGACTCATCAAGAAAAAAGGGGAGAGGATGCAAATCAATAAAATTAGAAATGAAAAAGGAGAAATCACAACTGACACCACAGAAGTACAAAGAATTATAAGACACTACTACAAACTATATGCCAATAAAATGGACAACCACGAAGAAATGGACAAATTCTTGGGAAGGTACAATTTTCCAAGACTGAACCAGGAAGAATTAGAAAATATAAACAGACCTATCACAAGTAATGAAATTGAAACTGTAATTAAAACTCTTCCAACAAACAAAAGTCCAGGACCAGATGGCTTCACAGGCGAATTCTATCAAACATTTAGAGAAGAGCTAAAACTGATTCTTCTCAAACTCTTCCAAAAAGTACAGGGGGAGGAACACTCCCAAATTCATTCTACAAAGTGACCATCACCCTGATACCAAAACCAGAAAAAGATATTACAAAAAAAGAAAATTAAAGTCCAATATCACTGATGAACATAGATGCAAAAATCCTGAACAAAATACTAGCAAACAGAAGCCAACAACACATTAAAAGGGTCATACACCATGATCAATAGGATTTATCCCAGGGATGCAAGGATTCTTCAATATATGCAAATCAATTGATGTGATACACCATATTAACAAATTGAAGAATAAAAACCATATGATCATCTCAATAGATGCAGAAAAAGCTTTTGACAAAATTCAACACCCATTTATGATAAAAACGCTCCAGAAAATGGGCACAGAGGGAACCTACCTCAACATAATAAAGGCCACATATTACAAACCCACAGCAAACATCATACTCAGTGGTGAAACACTGAAAGCATTTCTATTAAGATCCGGAACAAGACAAGGATGTCCACTCTCACCACTCTTATTCAACACAGTTTTGGAAGACCTAGCCACAGCAAACAGAGAAGAAAAAGAAATAAAAGGAATACAAATGGGAAAAGGAGAAATAAAACTGTCACTGTTTGCAGATGACATGATACTATATATAGAAAATCCTAAAGATGCCACCAGAAAACTACTAGAACTAATCAATGAATTTGGTAAAGTTGCAGGATACAAAATTAATGCACAGAAATCTCTGGTATTCCTATATACTAACAACAAAAAATCAGAAAGAGAAATTAAGGAAACAATCCCATTTACCATCGCAACAAAAAGAATAAAATACCTAGGAATAAACCTGCCTAAGGAGGTGAAAGACTTGTACTCAGAAAACTATAAAACACTGATGAAAGAAATCAAAGATGACATAAACAGATGGAGGAATACACCATGTTCTTGGATTGGAAGAATCAATATTGTCAAAATGACTCTACTATCCAAAGCAATCTACAGATTCAATGCAATCCCTATCAAATTACCAATGGCATTCTTCAGAGAATTAGAGAAAATTTGACAGTTTGTATGGAAACACAAAAGACCCCGAATATCCAAAGCAATCTTGAGAAAGAAAAATGGAGCTGGAGGAATCAGGCTCCCTGACTTCAAACTATACTACAAAGCTACAGTAATCAAGACAGTATGGTACTGGCATAAAAACAGAAATATAGATCAATGGTACAGGATAGAAAATCTAGAGATAAACCCACGCACATATGGCCACCTAATTTATAACAAGGGAGGCAAGAACATACAGTGGAGAAAAGGCAGCCTCTTCAATAAGTGGTGCTGGGAAAACTGGACAGCTACATTTAAAAGAATGAAATTAGAACACTCCCTAACACCATACACAAAAATAAACTCCAAATGGATTAAAGACCTAAATGTAAGACCAGACACTATAAAACTCTTAGAGGAAAACATAGGAAAAACACCCTTTGACATAAACCACAGCAAGATCTTTTTTCACCCACCTCCTAGAGTAATGAAAATAAAAACAAAAATAAACAAACGGAAACTAATTAAACGTAAAAGCTTTTGTACAGCAAAGGAAACCATAAACAAAATGAAAAGCCAACCCTCAGAAGGGGAGAAAATATTTGCAAATGAAACAATGGACGAATGATCAGTCTCCAAAACATACAAACAGCTCATGGAGCTCAATATCAAAAAAACAAACAATCCAATTTAAAAATGCACAGAAGACCTAAATAGACATTTCACCAAAGAGGACATACAGATGGCCAAGAGGCAAATAAAAAGACGCTCAACATCACTAATCATTAGAGAAATGCAAATCCAAACTACAATGAGTTACCACCTCACACCGGTCATAATGGCCATCATCAAAAAATCTAGAAACAGTAAATGCTGGAAAGGGTGTAGTGTAAAGGGAACCCTCCTGCACTGTTGGTGCGAATGTAAATTGATACAGCCATTACAGAGAACAGTATGGAGGTTCCTTAAAAAAACTTAAAGTAGAACTACCATACGACCCAGCAATCCCACTACTGGGCATATACCCTGAGAAAACTATATTTCAAAGAGAGACGTACCACAGTGTTCATTGCAGCACTATTTACAATAGCTAGGACATGGAAGCAACCTAAATGTCCATCGACAGATGAATGGATAAAGAAGATGTGGCACATATATACAACGGAATATTGCTCAGCCATAAAAAGGAACGAAACTGACTTATTTGTAGTGAGGTAGATGGACCTAGAGTCTTTCATACAGAGTGAAGTAAGTCAGAAAGAGAAAAACAAATACCATATGCTAACGCATCTATATGGAATCTAAAAAAAACAACAACAAAAAAATGGTACTGATGAACCTAGCGGCAGGGCAGTAACAAAGACGTCGACATAGAGAATGGACTTGAGGACACGGAGGGCAGGGGGCAGCCTTGGCAAAGTGAGAGTAGCATGGACATCTATACACGACCAAATGTAAAATAGCTAGGTAGTGGGAAGCGGCAGCATAGCACAGGGAGAGCAGCTCTGTGCTTTGTGATGACCTAGAGGAGTGGGATAGGGAGGGTGGGAGGGAGGCTCAAGACAGAGGGGATATGGGGATGTATGTATGCACGTGGCTGATTCACTTTGTTGTGAAACAGAGGCTAGTGCAGTATTGTGAAGCAGTTATACTCCAATACAGATATATTTAAAAAAATACAGTGTATCCCTCTGAGAGTTCATTTTCTAGGTTTCCATGTAATATTCCAAATTAGTTTTTTCCAAGGAGCTTCAAAATCTTGACAAACGCTCCATAATTCCTACGATACATTGTGTTATCTGGCAGCGGATGAAGAGATAAAAAGGGAAGAGAGCAGAGAAGGAAAATGATCGGAGAACCCAACTTGGAAGAGCCCTTTCCAAATGCACAGGGCACAGCACCAGCCAGGTAAGTTAAGGGCACAACAAGCTGCTAGGGGCTTACAGGCTTCTGCAAAGTCACAGTGGGTCATGTCACTGCAGGGCTGCTAAATCGTGTGACTAAAAATTGTGTTTATGATCAGAACAGGGTCCCAAAAGAGCTTGCCTGCTAGATTGCTTGAATGTTTTTCAACAAGGGCCCTATTGGCATTTTGGGCAGGATAACTCTTTACTATAAGGGACTGTTTTGCTCCTTGTAGGACATTTAGCATCCCTAGAATCTGGTCACTAAATGCCAGTGGCATGTCCAGGTCATAAATGACAATCCAGTACAGCCATAGACATTTCCAAACACCTCTTTGCAAGGGATTCAGTGGATATGACCTCCTGTTGAGAATAGCTTTTGAGCTTTCTGTGAAATTACAGATCTGTGTGTTGTGTAGACTTCAAAAACAACAACAAATCTGTTGGGGAACAAACCAAGTTCTATTCTCAATGGCAAGGTTCGAAGCCTAGGAGGGTGGCTGCTGTGCTGAGTAAGACGTCCTCATGGGAGCGGCCTAACACTTGGCTAGCAGCTCAAGCATCTGACCCCACAGGGTGGCAGGCAGTCATCCTGCCTCTGCAGACCTGGCTACAGCTCTGGCCTCCCATGTGCCTGAAAGTGCTGGGCTTGGGCGAATTCTCACCAGTGTTTAGAAATCCCTTACGTGTGACGGAATCACCCTCTGGGCTGACACTTTATGAAAGGAGGTGATCTTCTGCCCCTTCCTTGCTAACGGGAACGAAGAGAACCATAGAATTTTACGGTCCCAAAGGATTTTAAGAGATCACGTACAGGTGGGAGAAGTGGTGCACAGAGAGGGAAGCAGTTCGCCACCAGTCACACAGCAAAAACAACCAGAATAGTTTATGTCCATAAAGTGCTGTAGCACGCAGTCAGTACTCAATAACTGTTACCCGCTAGGATTATTATTCCAACATCCCAGGAAGTCCAGCCATTACTTTAGGTAGTATTTCCCTGGAAGGCAAGAACTCCACCTACTAGGTTCTTGCTTAATACTCTCAAGTCAAGGACAAGTCCATATGGTTTCTGTCAAAGTCCAAGAGGATGGCCATGAAATGAAATCAAGATTCTTGTTCACAAGCCCAGAATCCCTTCCTTTGGCATTATGGAGGGCCACTAAGAGACTACATGCTCCCATTACCATGCATATAGTAAAACACAGAGTGCTAGCAGTGGAAAGGAAGCTGAAGGCTACCTGGCTCACAAACTTTGCAGAAGGGAAGTCAATCAAACCAAGAGTTGGGCAGGTGGATAGGTGAGCCAAAGGTCTTTATTCTTGCCCAGGACCCATAGTCAGAGGTGGACTTGATAGTGTGACAGGAAGTCATGGATTAGAAAGGAAGAGAGGCCTGGTGTCTAGGATGCTTTTGTACAGAAGAGGCAGGTGTAATACTGGGGATAGATGGTGGCTGAGACCATTCCACGACCCTATGCCCTCCTCTCCCTGCTCCATCCCTCATGTCATCTCAAGATGACCTATCTCAAGATCACTGGCCCATCTGTGAAATAAGAAAGCTAATCTAGAACTCTTATTTCTAAAGCATTAATGCACTCAACATTTTCAAAGCACCCTTAAGAACCGATCCTGGCCCTTAAGGAGTTAAGTGTTCCAGCAGGAGAGAGAAGGCACAGGCAAACTCATCTACTACACCTACACAGTGAGTGTCATGTGAAAAGTGTAGTAATGTTCCCCCAGGCCTGCTCTTCAGAACACTAGTTCCAAAAGATACCATGCCTGGAAAAAGGGTTCCAGTGGTTAAGACTCTGTGCTCCCAATGAAGGGGGCCCGGGTTTGATCCCTGGTCAGGGAACTAGATCCTGCATGCCACAACTAGGAGCCCACATGCCACAACTAAAGATCCCGTATGCCACAACTACAGATCCGTGTGCCGCAATTAAGACCCAGCACAGCCAAATAAATAAATAAATAATTTTTAAAAATAATAATTTGGAAGTGCTGTTACCCCCACCCATTTTAGAAGACACAGTACAAATTAATGTGCTAAAGGCATTCTTGCAGTAAAATCATATTAATGCTGATTAAAAACCCAATGATTCTCAAACTCATTTGACTACTAAAGCCTACCAACATCCCATGGCAACAATATTCTATTGAATATAATTTGCCGGACTCCAACTGGGGTGATCAGGAATGGGTCTGAAGGAGGAGAAAACATTTTGAATGGACCCAAAAGACGAGTAGGGTTTTATCAGGCCCAGATGGAGGGGGGATATGAATCCATCGACTCAGCAGACACTTGCTGAGCACTTCCTATGAGCAAGGCCAACCCTTGGTGCCACGCAGACATGCAGACCTTAAAGCCCCGATCTCTGCTTCAGGGCAGAGTGAAGGGCACTGGCTCTGATTTGACAAAAAGCATCTTTTGTTTGGGGAATAGGAGGCACATGGCCAGGGTAAAGCAGGCATGAAAAAGGGAGGAAAGAATAAGGGTGGAGCCAAAGAATGTAGGCCTAAGTATGCAAAGAAAAAGGAGCTCTCAGATGTGCTGTTTACCAGGTCACCTCTTCCATGTTAACAGCACTGGCCCAGGCAGTAATGTTCATTTCCCTCTGCCATGGCTGGTAGAGAAACCCCAGGCAAGCCTCTCCCTTCTCTGGGTCTCAGTTTCCTCATCTATAAAATGACTAGACTGACTAAGTTCTCCAAGGCTCCTTGCAGCAGCACCAAAGACAGCACATACTAGCACTTAAGGGGAGGAAGGCTATGGGGACAGGAGAATAGCTACTGGTTTGGATGTGTCAACAGGCTTGCAGGAAAATGAGCAGGGGAAAAACGAAGCTAGCTCCACTTCCACTCAGGGCCCGGTCCCCATCCACCTGATATCTCAGATTGTGGTTCTCAAACTAGAAGAATAAATGTAGCACACTTTCCAACAGTCAATTTTGTTCAAAAAATTGAGGAAAGTAAATTTAATTTTTGTACTAAGACGGGGAGATATTGTAGACTAGAATGCAATATTCCCAATGTATTTTAAAGATTTTTTTAAAATGAGGACTTAATAGAAATACCTGCCCTATGCTGGTGCTTTATCTTATGGCCCCAGAGTCCCTGGAGGTGTTCATTCACACTTGGAGGGAACATTCGACTGGGGAACCCAGAGCCTTTGCTATGTAAATCTTGTAGAGACAGAAGCCTACTTATCCTGATTAAAGCTATGCCAAAGAGGCTGGAACTCACCATTGGACTGGTCTTCCCCATAGTTCTTATGGGATGGTGCATACAAGAACATCAAAGCAAAGACATACAGGTTCCACATGCCATAGATGCCTGTAAAAAAGGCACTGTTCACTTGGACCGTGACGCCGCCCCACTTCCAATGGCCTTCAGTCACCTACAGGATAAAGGAGTGACATTCAATTGGAACCAAGAAGAAACAACTCCAACATAGGAACCAACTAACACAAACACCAAGTCTCTTCCATATATGTGAAAGTAAAGGGCCATGTAAGATTCCATCTTTTAATCTGAATCATACTGGTATGAATTAATGTTAATTGAGGGTTTACTATGTGTCAGGCACAAAGTCAGTGGTTCTCATCTTGGCTGCACATCAGCATCACCTGGGTAGTGTCTCTTCCTAAAACAGCAGCACAGCATTATCTCTAATTTAATGAAACGGCATTTGAGTCTTAACGCTTATCTACAATTATAGTTCCTCCTCTGCTAGCTGTCTTCCCAGCTGGATGTAAACTCCCTGCAGGCAGAAACCAGTTCTGGTTTGTTTTCTGCCGTATCTTCAGCACCTGATATACCACAGGGTTGGTTAAATATGCAAATGGGTCCTCGGAGTGAGTAGTTTTCCTGAGTGGGGCAGTAGGGAGAAGCAGAAGGACACAGGCTTGAAGTGTTTCTAAGGAAACACCCCCCTGCATGCCTGGTACACAGTGGCGCTCTACAGACCGATATTTGTTGAATCAATACGGGCAAAAGCACAGGGATGAGTGCAAGAATGCCAGCACAAATACAGGGGGGTAGAAAGGGTGTATAGAAAGAGTCACTTTTAGGAAATATCTAAGAAGTAAAAAGAAAACATTGCAGTCCATAGTAAACCATAATAATTACACTTAAAAGGAGTAGTCAATAACCTAATGAGTAGTCAATAGGTCAAATCATTTAAATAGTACTCTCTACTCTATTCCTTTAGTATCACTTAAAACAAATTGTTAACGTAGATATTAACAAAGCTAAGACTTTTAGAAATAATAACAAGGATAATGATAGTTAACGTTTATTCAGTGCTAACGATGGGTCAGGCACTATACTAAGAACTGTACGTTGAAGATATCATTTAGTCTTAATAACAATTCTGTAAGGTAGGCAGGTAATATCTCCACTCAACTGATGGTAAACTGTGACACAGAGTATCTTGCCCAAGATTGCTCAGCCAGAAAGTTGTGGCTCTGACCCACCAAAAAGGTGGGTGTTCCTAACCATTATACAACACAAGAGTAGGAATATTATCTTAAATAGGATGTCTCTTAGTTAGAGAGACTAAGAGGTAACTATTGGGTCAAATTTCCTTTGAAATTCACTTAATTGAGCACAATGCACATATTTACACAGTATGTGTGTGTGTGTGTGTGTATATATATATATACACACACACAGACACATACATACACAGGTTTTTATATTCAAATCTGTAATTATATGAACTATGTATCCCAGATGTAGTAATGTTTGGTATATAACAAACTAGATATATATGCAAAATACAGTTTTACAGTAGAAACACTGAAATGGGATGCTTATACTCTGAGGGATGCACTGGAACCAGGACTGGCTGAGGAAACAGTAGATTCATGCCCCCATCCCATGCTTGCTTTAGGACACCTGCACTTGTTTAAAATGCAGTTGCAGAATTACCCATACTATTTGATTTGTAATCTCTAAATGCATTACTTCCTGCTGAGGGCAAGGAGTTGAATTTGCATAAACGGACTGTATACATAATGTCACTCTACTGTTTGGAGACCCCATTGTGCTTTCCCCACTTCTCTCTCAATTACTCATGCCTGAGACATCCTGAGCTCAGAGTACATTCCCACCAATATGTACCACAATGAGCAGCCTCAACAGAGCAGGCCTTGTAAATCCAAAACCTTATTAATGGCAAGTCAAAGAGGTGACAGTCACCCCCTTTAAACTTCCAGAGAGAAAAATCAGGTAGCCCCAACCCAAAAAAAAAAAAAAAAAAAACAGAAAAGAATCTCCCCTCTGCCTGAAGTCTTATTTCTAAAAGTCCCCGTTTTTCCTGATTTCACTTTTGAACAATTTACTTTTGTGTGAAACCACCCAATTATACCCCTGTAGCCAAGTGAAGGTCAAATCCCTTTACACCCAGTAGTCTTGACAACCAACATTCCACTTTACAACGAGGTTTCCAAATCCCAGACACAGGCTCTCTTACTGGAAACATTTCCTCTGTAAGTAACAGAATGAAGTGATCACATACAAAAAAAGAACTGGGGAAGGCTCTCTGGGAGTTTGCTGCATGTGGCTCGACCTAAATGTCAGGCACCTGGAATCCCCTTAGTGAAGGTCAGTGACCGTCTTTCTTGCATTGCACTTCTGTTCCCTACTGCCTGCCATCCCTAAATGGAATGCTTCTTTCTTTTCCAGAGGGAAGGGGCTAAAATACCAGACTGTGACGTGCCATCACTTGGTTGCTATGACTGAGGCCATTTAAATGGCAGGCATTAAAAGACTGCACCTCAGTACCCAACTACAAAGCCTCAAGGTCACTGCATTCCACAGCTTCCGTCGGCCTTTCATTCCTGGCCTCAGAGCTTCAATATCCTGGCGAGATCCCCTCGCATTATATTTCATGGACCTTAAATGCAAGCTCTCCCAGCAAGCCTGAGAGTATAATGGGAGTTTTAATACATTCCTTTTACCTAAGGCTGGGATCTATTTCAGAAAGTTACCCAATAGGTTTTCTTTCAGGTGAGCTCATTGCTGAGACATTCCAAAATGACATTAAAAAATAAATCCTCTGATGATTATATTAATACAGTACCTCGGACACTGAGAGTTATGCCTGAAAACGTCTTAGATATCTATAAATAAACCTTAAAAAAAAATAACCCAGCAGGAGGACTGTAAAGAACTAACGGAATCCAAAAGACCTCATCGCTACCCCCTTAGACTTGAAATCCACTCCAGGCCAACTGTCGCAGCAGATATAAAAAGCCAGCCACGGGCTGCAGCCGTGTTAGAAAATACTGGGCAGTAGAATATTAATCTTTTTCTCCGAAGAAAAGCCACAAACTCTGCGACTTGGAAGGTTGGCCTCCTTTGCCTCAGAAAGGTGTACTAATGAAACATGTACAAGATTAAATTTGGGCAACATGTAGCCAGCTTAAAGATCAGCCAAAAATCCCTCTTGCCTTCAGATGGGAGAGACGCTCTGCAGAAACAAGAGGGTAAGTGGGATGGGATGGGGCCATGGGGGAATGACTTCAGCTTTCTAAAGTAGCAGAAGCACGTGTTAGGAGCAAAGGGGTCCTTTCTTTCTGCCTCCCTGAGAACGTATCTTGGTATTACCTTTTATTACTCAGCCCATCTTCCTCGAGGTTCTGTTTCTCCAAAGAGTGTGTGTCCTGCTCTCGCAGCCTTGCAGAATTGGCTGTATTAAGTGTCACGGTGCATTACTGAGGGTCTGGAGGACTGGAAAGCATTTGGGGCACATGAGGGAATCAGCCAAGGGATAAGTCTGGCCTCAGACACCCTTGTTTGAGCCTCAGCTGGTTGAATAAAAAACTCATTCAGAATCTGAAATATTTTTACTGCGTTTGGAGTGGAGGGTGAAGTTGCCAAGGTTTTATAAACAAACAGTCTGATACAAACACAGCACTGTTATAGGTCAAAGCAGAGGTGGTGAACAGAACCTCTGAAGGTGTGTATGTATATTTGTTTTATTTTTTTCTATTCACATCAGCCTTCAGCAGCAGCACTAACACTGCTCAGTGGGCGTAGCCAACAGGGCTCTAGGGATTAGAGGTACCCTTGGGTATCCTTGGATAGAATTCAAGGGGTCCATGAACTAGAGCGGGAAAAAAATTATGTCTTTATTTTCACCAGTCTCTAACTGAAAGTTACCATTTCTTTCAATTATGAATGTAAAAAACAAATCCCCATGATATTAGCAATACCTGTAATTTTGTCACCAATAGAAATCATATTTTCATATCAATTACACTTATATATCTGAAATCTCTGTAATATGTATAACTGCAAATATATATCACCTATCTATCCATCTATGTATCTATATGATTCCCTTTGAAATCCAAAGTATTTTGTTCATTTAAAAACATTCAAAGAAGAGGCCTTTCGATGTTGGGAAGGCCATGGCCTTCACCTAAGGTAGTATTAAGGGGTCCAGGACACAAAAAAGCTTAGGAGCCCCTCTCCTAAAAGGAAGCTTGCTAGCAGAATGGGGCAAGTCTTGTCCTAAGGCTCTATCTGCACTACTAACATTCTCACTTTTAATCAAATATAGGGATGACAGAGCAGCTGGCAAAGAAAATCAAAAGACTGGATTCTGGTGCCTAACTCACTGTATGTCCTTTGGTACAACACTCACCCTGCTGCTATTCATAAGAGCGCAGCTACTCACGCTCACAGCTTGCCAGGCCCTCTGCAAATCACTTTGCAAGCATTACTTCATATGATCCTTACAGCCGCCTTCTTCAGGTGGTGCTATTATTATATCCATTTTATGGATAAGAAAATTAAACCTTAGAAGTGTTCAGTAATCCATCCATAGTCCCACCCAGTTGGAAAACAGCATAAATGAGAAATGTCTCTAAGGCCATTAGACTTCATATTCTAGCAAACTGGAATAGCAATTCCTATCCTACTTACACATCAGATTTTTGTGAAGCTCAAAAGCAGGATAGGTACGTAATATGTGTGATTTAAACAGTACTTTCCACTTTCCAAAGCACGTTACCAATATTTAAAAATCATTATCATTACCATTGTTGAGATTTTCAAGTAGAGCAAAATGTTGAGCTTTGGAAGTAACCAGCAGAAAGATAAAGCTCTATCAAGGGGAATTTTGAATTACATTTCGTGTTTAAGTGGCAATATAATTGTTACAAAGAATGGCTAATGGACTGTAAAAGGATCTATGTTAATGCTAGATAAAGATCAAATCAAATTAATACTTGCTTGTTGGTGATCTGCTACGGGGCTTGAAAAGTTATCCTCTTAAGTAAATGAAACAAGTGCCCTTCAGTCTAGCTGCAGGCTTTTAATTTATTTAGCAACTTTTCCCTCCTACCAGGCTGTACTGAAAGAAAAATTCAGTCTACCTCTGGCCAGGTGATAACAAGTCCCAGATTAGAGCAGCCTAAAAGCAATGGCTTGATCAGCTGCCCAGCACAACAGCCTCTCTGCTCCTTTCACAGTAGCTGTATAGAATTTTCTGTGCAAAGCAGAGGCACCATTTCAGGACATTCTCATCCTGACCTCTCAGGGTCAACTTACCTGACTAACGATGAAGAAGATGACAGTCATGGCAGCACAAGCCAAGGTGATAAGCATGAGGAACTTGAACCTGAAAATTAGCCCCTATTAGGAAAGAGAGAAAGAGCAGTTTAACATTCTACCAGCTACCACCAATCCTTTTCTCAATATATACATCTATCAAAAGCTAATTTTAAAGAAATCTGTAAAACCAAATCCCTAAGAGTAACAGTAAAATAATTTCACAAAGTAACATTTCTCCTGCAGAAGTGAATATGGCTGGAAAATGTACTGGGCCCAATATTTCCAACGTTCTTATCTGTCATGAAACAGTGATACCAGAGCCTGGGAAATTATATTCACAGCACGTCATGAGGCTGCTAATTTCCCTGCTAAGCTAGTTATGCTTCTCTGCAAGGGTTCAAAGTTACCAAATCCAAGTTTTCTGCGGTTGTAATAAAACTCTGCTCCAGTGAACAAAGAGAAATGTGCATATTAATCAGCATGAAGTGGATTTGGTTGAATTTTCTCATGTGTCACTCCAGCTCTAGACACAGGCAAAGCTTCTGAAAGTGCCCCTGCTTTCCTGAGAGGATTTGAGGGAACCTGTGTTTCAGGGAGAGACGTCTCTTATTCAGGGGCTCTTATTTCCGCTGCATATAAAAACGCTGTGGTTCTGCAGTTTCTGTTTCTCTTTGCACAAAGGAAATAGGCCCATGTCTCCAAGGACAGCCACTTAGGCATGAGCCTAAGGGATCCTTGAAAAATTAAGAATGTGTTGCCTGCATTAGAGATGCGAGGCTGTCGTGTGTTTCTCTTGAACAGGGACATGATCTATAAACAGAGTGAGCACCTGCTGGACATTTTAGGGGAAAGTTGGTTAATTGAAGTCTGGAAATCAGATCACCTGGGCTGAACCCCACTCTCAAGGCTGATTCTCAGCAAGAGAACTTTAAATAAAGCCTCACTCCAAGCCAGATCCCAATTCTACCATAGTCAGGTCTCCTATCTAGCACACACCCACATTCCATTCCAAAGTTGAAGAACCTGCTGAGCAAGTTTACTCCTTATTGGGGATAGAAAGACATTTATACCACAGAACACTCCAAGATCTAGATAAGCCAGAAAGTTAGATGCCTCTCAGAGTAGGATTTAGCCTCTTATTTTGTCTAGAGGTTCTACATTACATGAGAATCTCTCACTGTGTATTTGAAATAAAGGCTTCCATCTCCCCTACATCTCCAGGTGTAGTGGGGTGTGTGTGTGTGTGTGTGTTCACAACAAGCAGAAGACAGTGGGCACCAGTTCCTGAATGAGCCCAGAGATGTGCTCACCTCATAGTGCAGCCGCCGGACTTTGCTCATGGCTGACAGGCTTGACTGCTTCCCGCTGATGTTCCGAAACACCTGAAAGACCATGAAGCACAGAAACAGGAAGTAGAGGCAGAGGCAGATGCCAGCCACAATGATGAAGGCCATCTGATGGCATCCAGTCAAGGAAATGGCCAGCTCATTGCCAAGGACTCAAGTACTTCTCTCCCCATCTCTGTGGGCGATACTCTTTGTCTCCAAATATTTAGGCAATTCTCAGGAGGATAAAAATCTTAAAACCTGGCATTCTAATATCAACAATAGAGAGGTTTTCTGACACAAAAGTACCAGTGAGGAATGTTCCAAATTGCTTTCTAAGCTGAGTAAGAAGAGGAATGGAGCCTTGCTTTCAGAAATGCAGACTCTAGGGTCCACCCTAGACCTACTGAATCAGAATCTGCCTTTTAACAAGGTCCCAAGGAGTGTCAAATGCACAGTAAATTTGAAAAGCACTAAAATATTGGATATTGGTTGTAAAATATCGATCAAGTGGAAAGTTGCATTAAAATCACCACAAGAGTTAAAATACAGGTGCCTAGGTCTCACCGCAGATCTACAGAATCAGATTTTCCAAGGGCTGGGAAACCAAGTACAACAATGTTTGGGAACCATTGGGCTAGTCCCTGGATTTTTTTTTTTGCGGTATGCGGGTCTCTCACTGTTGTGGCCTCTCCCATTGCGGAGCACAGGCTCCGGACGTGCAGGCTCAGAGGCCATGGCTCACGGGCCCAGCCGCTCCGCGGCACGTGGGATCTTTCCGGACTGGGGCACGAACCCGCATCTCCCACATCGGCAGGCAGACTCTCAACCACTGCGCCACCAGGGAAGCCCCTAGTCCCTGGATTTTTATAAGGAGATTGAGATACTCTGGAATCTGGAGGGGATGGAGTGGGGCTGGGTGCAATAGCAGCAGCTGCTGCTACAAGGGATACTGGGCCTGAGACTGCAGGTCTTCAAGTAAAACCAGGGATGAAGTTCTGTCGCAACCTTCTCTCACCACGAGAAAAATCTTGTCAAATGGAACGGGGAGCAGAAGAACGCATGGCTAAAGTGGGAGCTGAGGGTGGGGGCAATATACTCTGAGGCCGATCTTCAAAGCTTAATCTGAGAACCAACCAGGTTTGGGGTAGAGTGAGCTGGCTTCGGAGGCAGGTGACCAGACTCCAACTTTTTTCTGCTACAGCTCCATGCCAAGTTGCATATTTTAAAAAATTTTAACAAGTGTGAACTCAGCATTTATATTTCATTAAACAGTATATTGAATGCAGTTTCTCTTTCTTTCCTAAAATCAATGGTACCCTTGGATGAAGAGAAAAGAGTTGTTTGCTGCAAGACTTGACAATTTATTTGCCTCCTTAGACCTCTATCACATCTACAGAATAAAGGGGTTGAGGCAGACTTAACATTATAAATATTCTTGGTGTTGTGCAGCTCACATTTGAGGGGGCGCGGAGCGGAAAGGGGGAGCTCAACTCTCTTGTCTTTAAAGCAATGATACTATTGATCACGGCCAAACAAAGCATATTCACCAGCACATGACAAGATATTATCTATCAAGAAAGAATACAACTCAAGCCCCCTCGCCAGAGGACAGTCTTTTTCTCCTGAAGCACTTAACATATTGTTGAGGAAGATAAAATATTTAAATCCAGCATCCTAAAAGGGATAAGCTAAGACTGTCGCTTCTGCTTCATAAAGATGACTCAGACACTTTAGGCCAACCAACCAGAAGCCTGGGTGACTCCTCTGGAACTAATCCCCTTAGCCTTATCTCCACTTGGTCTTGGAAATGAATAGCAGCAGCATGGGATGCCAGCACACCAAAGTCACTGTAAGAAGCTTTGCACACAGACGACTTCAGAAACAGGCTCTCCCACAGGGGCCCAGAGATGAACCTCTGTGGCTCCAGGGAAAAGCTAGTCATGCTTCAGTCTGCAGGGAACAAGTGTATAATAGATCATTTAGACAGGCAGCAGTAAGACCAGCTACTCTGATTCTTCTGCCATGGGGATGTACTGCTATCTCTCATTTGGCCTGCTATCACCCAGGCTTGAAAGCAAGCATTAATTCTCCTCATTATTTGCCTTAATTGTGCTGTTATCATTGGTCTGAAGATCAAAGCCCTGGCTGAGCACATACGGAGAGCATCAGTGGGACTTAGAAAATGATCTTGGGGACCAGGCGGCTATGGGACGAAATAAAACCCTGAGCCCATCAAGAAAGGATACAGCCAGCTCTGTTCCAACATCTGTAGTCCAGATACTGTAGAAGGGATTCGTGAGTTGTACCCCTCTACAAAGAGAAACGAGATGGAAAGGCAAGAAACAATTAATACAGAGGCAAAGGGGAACTTTCCTCCTTACATACTCTCAGCTTTTCAGCCAGAGGGGTGGAGACTGTATTTAGACTAAGTCACAGAGGACTTAAAAGAGAAAACGGAGTTTGAAGAATACAATCAGCTCAAATATTTTGTATCTATAAAGAGCTCTGTCTCTGATTTAATCCCAGTGCTTATCTGAGGATGTGACCATGTCCCGTGCTTTCATCCTACAGGCTCCCGACCACCCCCTCTCCTTTTCAGATACTTTTTCAAAAGAGCTGGGAGTGGACCTGGTGACATGCCTTTCAGCCCAGAGTCCCACGATCCCCCTGCTCACCTCTCACACATGTCAAATATGAAGAGACAGAAAGAGCCAACAGCAATTGGTCCGACTTGCTTCCAATACCCTGCTATGTGATTCCGCTCATGCTGATCCTGAGGAAAACCAAGTTGAAAACTGAGATCAAGATGTGGGAGAGCAAAGCAATTCTATAGGTGACTCAGTCATCCAACAATCCTTGCTGACCACCTGTTGTGTATCAAGCATCGTGCTAGACCAGCATACAAGCCCATCCATAAGGGCTCTCATCCTGTTCTCATAAGAACAGGATGCCACAGGAGGGAACACAAAGAAAGGCCTTGTACCTGTCAGGGAGGAAGATATTTTCCTCTACCCTTCTAGGTTCTTCTGGCTGGTCTAAGAATTAAAGTGACATGAGACAGATTAACAAGGTGAAAATCAAACAAAAGTTTAATAACATGGGATAGTGCCAGGACAACTGAGTAACTTGCCAAAATGGCCAAAACCCTCACCTCCCTTTTTCTTTGATAGCAATAAATGGGTGGAAAATTTACTTAGAGAAAAATGCACCCATTCCATAATTCCTTCATGATATAGATAAGAAACATAGTGTTCACAAATGGAAAACATTTCTCCAAGTTGTACATAGCTTTTTGTTTTTTAAAAACAATTACATCATAAAGCCTTAACAACTCTTTCTTGACATCTTCCATAAATTATCTAAAAAATAGATCCACACTTTGTTTAGCTTTTATAAATACCTTGACCTAATCACCAGGCCGCTGACCCTCACTTCTTAAATACCATCTTCAGCTGAAGACAAAAGAGGCTGTTGGGGGTAGTGGTTTGGGACTTCAAAGGGGAGGAAGGCAATTCACATGGAGATGGAAAACCAAATGTTTGGTAAATAAATGTTTGCTGGGCCCTGCTGACGCAATGAGATGTAGTAAACTGATTTTTGAGGCCCTGCTTAGAGTTTTCCCCACCACACCCAGCCCATATTCTTGCAGATGTCTCTGGTGATAGCTCTATTCAGGGAACAGGGCCTCTACTGAAATTGTTTTAGGCAGTTAGGGGGAAGGTCCAAGTTTCTTCCTGAGTCTTTTGAACCTTGATTGTTTCAGCTAGAAATAATTCACACGTCAAAGAGATATTTTGGTTTTGAGTGGCAAATTTTGCTCCCCTTAGGTAGTGGAAGTTCTGTGATCCACAAAATAACTCATTCAGAATTAAATTCCTATGTGACTTATCACTTGTGTTTTTTCAGGTGGGGTAGTTCCCAGAGGACAAAATAAAGACTTAAATGCATTAAAATACGTCAAGTGTAAGAGGTCTCTTATGGTTAGGAAAATAGAAATAAAGTCTATCTTCATTAAAAAGAAGAATGATTCCTCTTGATAGATATACAAAGATGTTAAGAGACAGAAAATGAAGGAATGTAAAGTGAGAAAACAGGGAAAGGTAAAAGACATGTCGTAGTATCCAGGCTAGGCAATCCACCCAGACTGGCTGTCCTGCTGCTGCCCCCTGAGTCACCTCAACTCCCATCCCTGCTGCCGAGGGCTGAAGGACCCCTCATGCCCACCCCAGCTGTAAGGAAGAGCTTCTCTCTCTGCTCACTGCTCTTGTGGAAGGGCTGCAAGGCTTCAGAAGCAATGATCAAACCATAATGGAATTTAAAAACAGTCCGCTCTACTATGAGGCCCATGTGCCTGACACAAGGACCAAGCTCCAGCTGGCCTATCCTCCTAGCCACAACGTGATGACTGCACCATTCTTATTTTTATCCATGGTATCTTCAATCCCTCTTGAAATATGATTTGGTGTCTGTGCAAACTGAGACCAGGGAGGTCAGTATTTCAGGGTAATAGGGGTTACTAGGCCACCTGGACAAATTGCCAGCTGGAAAGAGCCCGGCCCACATTCTCTGGCGGTTACCTTGGTCCTAGGCACAAGCAAAGCTGAAGCCAAAGGACAAGAAAGAGTGATCATCATTAATGTTTGTGCATTTACTTTCTGCTAAATACTTAGCCATGTTATCTCATTTAAACCTCACGAAAACCCTATACATTAGCCTTTAAAACCCATTTTATAGTTGAGGAACCTGAGATTCAGAGTGGTCAAGTCACTTGCCAGCTAGTTTATAAGTGGTAATGCAGGAACCTGAACCACGAGTCTGACTCCAGGGCTCTTGAGCTCACTACTCCTGTAACCACTAGTTTATTCTGCCTCATCCACTGCCTCTTCCCCAGGGCGCTCTTACCATCATGTGCTCACCACAGAAGATGATCCAGAAGGAGAGAAGCATTGCATAGAAGATGCCCTGTCGGATATCGCCAAACAATAGCATCCAGGTCCAGTCAAACCCAATGGAAAACCATTCCACTGGGATATTGATAAAAGTCATGGAAATCCCAAGGGCAAAGATGACTCTGATGGTGAGACAATATCAGGAAAACTACTTTATTCATCTGGGAGGCAAAACATTTTTGATTTAAAAATCAAAACCCAGTTTTGGGAACTGAGATTTTACATATTGGGACTGAAGCCATATGATCAGTTTCTTTGCTCTCATAATGAGTCTTTACACGGAGATGCTAAATGTCTTCTTTCACTGGCACCACTGCAGAATGAAGGAGTATTACATTAATCTTTCTACACAGTAACTGAACCTAACCTCCTGAATGCTCTGGACTTTATCTTGGTGCCACGTCAGATCAAGAGCTTCCTATAGTGTTTTCACCCTCCCTTGCCTTCTTAAACAGACCTCACTGAATATAATTATCTGCTCTTACCTATTCAGGTTATCATTAACCTGATCATTAAGAACACTCATTATTATGATATCCTCAGCAACTATAAAGTATACAAGCATATTGGTTTCAATAATACATGACTCCAAACAATATGAAATACAAATTATTTTAGCTGCTTGTTTCATTTTTATTTTGCTTTTCTCCTGTTATTTCCACTTCTCTATCAAAATATCATTCATTTTGTTACTGACTTATTCACACTTTCATTCACACCCATGATATGTTTATTAAGCACAAATCATGTACCAGGCATTTTGTTAGGGACATACATACCTAAATGAATAGGACCAGTTCTTTCCTTCAAGGAGGTATATTCAGTGGCTGAGCCAGACAAACTGTGATAAGTAATGTGACAGAAGTGTGCACAGGCTGCTACCAGGATTTCTCACTTTGATAGAGACAGAAATTGAACTGAGTTGTGAGTCAAGATTAGGGAGGTGGAAGGGCATTCCCAGCAGAGGGAAGAGCCTGGAGGGAGGCACGGGAGTCTGGAACAGCCTGAAGCATTTGGGGATCTGTATGTGGCACGTATCAGGAAATGACAGGACATGATACCAGAGAAATAAAAAGGGCTGAGCTGGTAAAGAAACCTGCATACCTCATTAGAGAATTTGAAAATTATCTTGAAAGGACTGAGGATCCAATAAGAAGGTTAAGCAATGGAGTGACATCATTCCATTCATTCATTCAACAAATTTATATTTATTGAGCTCCTACTATGTTCCAGTCACTATTCTAAATGCTGGGGATATAGTAGTAAACAAAGTAGGTAAGAATTCTGCTCTAGTGATGCTTGTATTCAGATGGGGTGAGTGGAGGGGAATGGGAGGAATGATAATAAATAAATAGAGAATGAGTATTATGAAGAAGTATAATAAAGCAAGGTAGGAGAATGGAGAGAGATCGGGTGCAATTTAAATAAGGTAGATGGGAAAAAGCCTTTAAGACAGAAATTATATCAGGTCCTGAAGGAAATGAGGCATTGAGCCACAATGATACCTGGGAAAGAGCACTTCAGATGAAGAGAATAGCAAGTGCAAAGGCTCTAAGGTGGGTGCATGCTGGGCATGTCTGAGAACCATCAAGGTGGATGGTAGGTGGTACAGAGAATAGGAGATAAAATTTAGAGGTGGTGAAGAGCCAGGATCATCGAGGGTTTATAGGCCAGAGCAAAGGAAATGAAAAACCAGTAGAGAGCTTTGAGCAGAGCAGTGACATCATCCAATTTCTACTTAAAAGGGAACAGTCTGTCTGCTGTATGAATAGATTTCAGGAAGGAAAATGATGGAAACAAGAGGAGCATCTTATAGCAAATAAGAGGCTATTTCCTATAATCCAGGTGAAAAATGAGAAATCATGGTGAGTTAGATTAGGGTGGTAGGAATGGAAATGGTGAGATTTCCTGGTGTGTTGGAAGAGGCGTGTGAAAAAAAGAGAAGTAAAGGATGCCTCCTACATGTCTGCTCAGCTGCTTCTGAGCAGCTGAAAGGATAGAGTTGCCAATTCCAAAGACCAGGAGGGCCCAAAGAGGAGCAAGTTTGAAGTGAGAGGAAAACAAGTGTTCTTCATATGTGTTACATTTCTGTGTGAGTGAAGATGTTAAGTAAACAGGTAGAATATTTGGGTCTAGATTTGGGAGAAGCTGAGGTTGACCATGTAAATGTAGAGTCATCAGAGTGTAGATGATTTTTTAAGACCACAAGACTAGATGAGATCACCCAGGGAAAGCAGCGTAGCTAAGAAAAAGAAGATGTCCAAAGACCGAGCCCTGGTTCCAAAGTTTAAGAGGTCGGAAAAATCATTGGAAACAGCCATGGAGACTGAGTGGTCAGCAAAGGAGAATAACAATGAGAATGTGGAGGAGACTCTATGAAGAAAAAGGGAGTGATCAGTTATGCCAAATGCTAATGACAAGTCAAAAAAAGCGAGGACTGAGAAATGAGCACTGGATTTGGAATGTGGAGGTCATTGGTGGTTCTGTTGAGCAATTTTAATAAGGGGTTGAAGGAGCTCAAGAAAAAGCAGGAGGAGAAGATATATAGACAAGATTTTTGAGGAGTTTTGCTGTAAAAAGCAGAAAAATTGGTGTGGTGGCTTCAGGGGGAAGTACAAAGAGTTTTGACTAAGAATGGGGGAAGGCAGAGTGTGTCTGTGTATTAATGGGAATAATCCAGCAGAAAGGAAAAAGTCAATAATGTGGGAGAGAAAGGGGCTATGTCTACAGAAACATCATCCTTCTGGCAGTGAGAGGGGTTGGGATCAGTTAGCAGCAAGGCAGTTCGTCCACTGTAATAGAGAGAAGTATCTGATTCAGAACATGGAAATGAAGAGCAAAGATACAACAGAGAGCTGGAAATATGAGAGCAGTAGAACCCCTAGGATTTAATAATAATTTGCACATGAAAGCTGAAGGAGAAAAAGGAGTCCAGGCTGATTTGCAGTCAAATCACCAGCCCAAGTATTGATAACACACTGACCACTTGAACTAGGCCCCCAGCAAAACCAGGTCCATGGCAGGCAAATCACAGGATGCCAGCGTTCCTTAAGGGTGCTCCAAAATCAGCTCTTACTTTTCCAGAAGCACTGGGGGTCGAGACATCATGGTGATCCTTCTCCAATACCACACCATAATGATGAAGATGCTGGGTGTAAGGAAGGTCTTCATGGCAAACCACACCTTGGTGAAGCCTCCATTTTGGTGAATTCCCTAGATAGAGACCAATCATAATTTTGAAGGTCAAAATATCTTAGTGTTATTTTCTACCAGCAGATGCATTCTGGGGAGAGGTAAATGGAGATCTTTTTTGCTGAACTTTCAAGATCAAGAGCGCTAACATTCACAGCATGTACTGTCCTCATCCTACCCCCCTGGGCCCCTCCTCAGGCACTGTAGAAATATAAATCAAAAGGCATAAAGATAGACTCACTCTATCCTAAGGGAATGATTAAGAACATGATCAAAGATTTGTCTATAAGGTTTTCATTGAAAAATTGGAGCTATCTTAGATGCCCAAAATGTTGGCATTGGTAAAACGTGTTAAGGTAAATCCGTACTGTGGAATGCTAAGCAGTACTACAAAGTATATTTATACTGTATTCACAATATACCATTAATTTTTTTTGTCACAAACTCTTTATGAACTCAGAGAAATGTATTATATTATCAACATCTTGAATACATATGTAACTTTACACATACCCTTGCCATTCATTGGTGAATCAATCCCAGATCTCAACACAAATATTTTCCATCACGTTTTTAATAATATGTGGGCATTCAGTAATATGTGGGTGTCTAGTTAATACACTCATCAGACAAATATTGAGTGCCTACATTGTGCCAACAGTTGGAATACAGTTGTAATGTGATTTGTTTCTATTAATACAGTATTGTTAATGATAACAACATTTTTAAAAAATTTGTTAGAGTGGCTTTCAGGTTATTCCCATAAGATTTCATTATACCTTACTTGTGTTACAATATCCTTCCTTTAGTGGAGAGAAAGGGGTGGAATGGATGTCACTGCCACAGGAGTTGCATATAAACACATTCTCTCTTCAAGAGATGAAAAAGATTTTGTGGGTGCCTACTGACATAGTATGCCCATGAAAGTTGGTATATACATAAGCACCAGCCACCGTATTTCACAGTGAAGAAACTCTTGAAAACCACTGTATCAAAGTGCTTTTAGTATTTGCTAATGAAGATACAGAAACACTGAAATTCTGGGTTTCATGTAGAATAATCCCAAATTAAGACATTTTAAATATTCTCAAAATTTCTTCCAAGGAAAGATACATACAATTAATTTTAAAAAGCAAGGAACGAAAGAGTCAGTTGAGTATGATGGCCTTTTTTTTTTGTAAGGGAAGGATTATATACGTATATACACAGAGAAAAAAATTGAGGAGATACAGCATAACCTCAAAGTGGTTATTTCTCTAGATGGCAGGATGTTACAGGTAACATTTATGTTCTACTCTGTGCTTATTTGTGCTTCTAATTTTCTAGAGTAAATATGAATTTGTTTTTTAGATGTAAAAAATCCTAAATTAGATATAAAAAGTCATGCTGAACATTCTATTTTTCCCCTACTAAAGAGATAAAATGGAAAGAACCTAAATCACAACTGCTCCCTTTAACATTTGTGCTTGCAAGGTGAAACATGTAAAAAAAAATTACTTTATCTTGGTGTTATTCACTATATAATCATGACCATCATAATAAAATCTTAAATGGACACAATAATTGCATTACTTTCCATTTCCATGGGTTTGTTATCCTTCTTACTTCTTAATGAAATAGTTGAGACATGGAGAATTCAAGAGTGAGATGGAGCATCTTTCTAATACACATGCTCACAACCAGTGTTCTTAGCCAGTGCTTTGATGTGACAGGCTTCCTGGATCAATCAGATTCACTTACCACCAGCCGGATATCCTTAATCTCTCCAATCCCAACATTGATTTTCTTCTTCTCATTCACAGGCAGCCGGATGTTTAGAAGGTAATACTTATGAGCCACAGACCCAATTTCCATGAAAGGAAGGACGTCACATTCATAGTAACGGCCCTCATGTTCTGCGGTCTGGAAGAAGAGTAGAGGGTTTGAGGCATGGTCACTATTTTCAATAGACAATGTCTGAAGTGTCTTGCCTTTGCCTCATATCACCAATTCTAAAAAGCTAATGCTTAAAGGTATACCTCAGAGGTACAGATAATAGGGTACACTGGAGGCATGGCATCTACAAGCTGCCCCCTCCCACAAAATAAAACCCAGGGACTTCCCTGGTGGTACAGTGGTTAAGAATCCTCCTACCAATGCAGGGGACATGGGTTCAAGCCCTGGTCCAGGAAGATCCCACATGCCACAGAGCACCTAAGCCCATGAGCCACAACTACTGAGCCTGCACTCTAGAGCCCACAAGCCACAACTACTGAACTGGCGAGCCACAACTACTGAAGCCCACGTGCCTAGAGCCCATGCTCCACAACAAGAAAAGTCACCGCAGTGAGAAGCACGCACACCACAAGGAAGAGTAGCCTCCACTCGCTGCAACAAGAGAAAGCCCGCGCACAGCAACGAAGACCCAACACAACCAAAAAGAAATAAATAACTTTATAAAAAGATAAAAATAAAACCCAGCCACATTCGAGACAGAACCAGAAATTTTAGGTAACAAGCAGAAATTTCTTCTATTTCGACACCTTTCTCAGCTCTTCAGTCCTCATTAGAGCCTCACGTCAGACTAACCTGGTCTACCAGGGCTACAATTTTATTTGCAGCATACCATCGGAGACCTCTAAGGCTCTGTAGAACAGTCAACTCAAATGTTCAGGAGGAAGCCCTTGCTAATGTTCATCACTTTCTTGGATGATGACTACTTATTTACATGGTTTTGGCCTGCAGGAGAAGCTACCAGAAGCTGAAAATATCTATTTTTTATTGATTTGACCAAAAAAAAAAAAAAAAAAAAAGAAGCTACCCAAGAAGCCCTTGGAATTTGGGGAAGACACAGGGAGATGAAAGGAAACAATGAGATTAGCTTGCTAGAGATGACCACTTGCAATTCTTTGCCTCTAAAGCTTTCTAACTGCCCAAGAGACAAGATGGCAGAGGGAGCAGAAATTAAATAAACAAAAATTTAGCCCAGTTTCTAGAAAAGCCTCTTGGACTTCCTGCCAAACAATTTAAGAGGTACCAGCCAGCACATGGCAGTGGGAGATTGGCAAGTAGTACAACTTGCTTTTGAAAACTAAATTCTGCTCTTCCTTAGCAGGACACATGGCTATGTGTCCCAGCTGAGGGGTGGGGGAAGCGGGTAAGTATGGACAAGTATAGGCAGGAGCTTCAACAACCGAGGACTCTTCCCTGATAAAGCAGATGAGTGTCTTGTCTTCACTGCTGGGTTCGTATGCCAGCTTCAATGTTTGCATATTACCTCCTGATGAAGTGATGGGGGACTGATTTGGTGTTCCTAAGCCTAAATTCTCAGGGCCTCCAAAATTTTTGTTAATCTTCAGAGTAAAAAGTCCAGTGGAGAAATCAAAAGGAAGGTAACAAGGAGTCTGTTTCTTCTGTGATCTTGGGGCAGGGGATGGCGGGGGGGCTCTTTACTGGACAGTCAGAGCTTAGAGTGCAATAAACAGACCTTTGTACAGGAATGGAAGACACACATAAGTAGAGGTAGAGCAGGCAAATATCTTGCTTATGCACTTCCATTTTTCCCTTTCCCACTCATGGCAGACATCACTAATCAGTCATGATAATTTTTCATCCTCTAAGGTCTAAGGGGCTCTTATCAGAACTACCAGTTGATTAGACACGGCATGTAAGATTTTAAAAATTCTTCTGTAGAAAGGATCCTTCTTTTCCAAACTCCAGCTTCAGGTTGGATGAGTCTTCCTGTATAAATCTGTCTTCCTCTCCCCTCTGCTCCTTTCTCTTATACTTACAAATCAAGGCTATTATTAGGACTCTGCAGAACTACTGAAAATACAGTACAGCCTCTAACTCAGCCTCAGATGAAGCTGCACTCAGGTGGCTGATTACCTGCTATGGTAACAGCAAGAGGTGGGTTTTCTGATGTGTTTCCAGTCAGGGTCTTATTTATAGAAACTGAGAGTTTGAAGGAAACAAAACTTATTTAGTCTAATGCCACTGACTTGATTATGTGGCTCACCCAAGGTCCAAAAGTCATGGCAGAATTGGGTTGAGGACGTGGGTCTCCCAAGTCCAGCCTCCAGCTCTGATTCGAAGGAGGACTCGTGAGTGCAGCAGGAAGAAAGGAATGCTGTTTTGCCTCAGACATGCCTGAAGGCAGGCATTGTGCTGTGATAAGGAGGGCCCTGAACTTCAAGCCAGGAGGCTGAAATTCTAGTCCTGACCTCACCCCTTGTTGGGTACCGGGGGAAGGTCATCCACCTCATTTGGCCTCACTTTCTTCCTAAGTAAAGCAAGAAGGTTTAATTATATGATCTCTGGGGTTCCTTCTAATGCCCCGTCAGGGGTCTCTGTGTGTCCTCCACTTCCCTGTCCCTACAGAAAGGGTAACACCACCACATGAGACAAGTTTACCTAAGTCCAACAAATGAGAGAGACACACAGGGTCCTGGGATCCTGGCCTGGCCTACCTGTCTCAGAGACAAATTCACTGTATCCTGCTGGGGACTTTTCCTTATTCACTGAGGTTCTGCCTCTGCCAGTATTTAGGGCATTTAGGAAGAAAGATTTCCTTCTCTCTCTTCCTCCCTCCTTTTCCTTTCCCCCACATCCCTCCACCCTCCCCCAAATCCAGCATAAGCCTGGCTAATTAGGACAAATTACAGCAGGTGGTAACTTGACTTTTTTTTTAACTTCACAATCCACCAGGGACTAAAAAGCTTTAAAGCAATTTCTCATTTAATCTTCAAACTCAAGTCTAAATTTCACTGCAATCAAAAAGCATAGATTTGATGATTCATTTCCTTCACACTTTTCAAGGTTTAATATCTTTCTTGAAAGGGATCAACACATCCTAAAGATAATTAAGCAACTGTCATTAAGAAGCAATTGTAGTCTTCTTAACGGCCTCCCCCTGACTCTGCTTCTCAGTGCCCTCTAAGTGTATACATAAGATGAGAAATGACTTTTCCCTTTTCTGAGGTTTAAATTCCATATCCAAAAGCTTTATATCCTTTAGCTTAGACAGCCAACCAGTCTTAACCTCTGAATGATGAGGTCAACTTTTAATTAATTTCCTCCATTGCATATAAAGGTCTAGAAATATTACATATCTCTCTCTTGCTACCTCCAATTTCTCTTGACCATTCATTTTTACCTATAGATTGCCCCCAAAGGCCTACCCAAAACAATTCCAGATGGCTTTTGGGTGGGGGGAACCCTATATTTGACCATTCAGTAAAGGGTCTACTGAAGTGACTTTCAAACTTTATCAGGCTTAAGAGAAGGAATTGAAATCCTGTTAAAACACAGATTCCTTGGTCCTACATGCTGAGATTTTGATTCATAGGTTTGGGGTGTGCCCTGGGAATCTGCATTTCCTACAAGCTACCAGGTGATGCTGACGCTGTTAGTCCTTAGACCACACTTTCCATAGCTCTTGTATAGGGAACCTGGGGAGGGAGAATTAACAAACACCAGGTGCCCCAAAAGATGCTTATGTGTAGGGTGCATGGTTTGCCCATGAGAGTTTTAATTTATACCTTTTGTCCTGTTGGCCCGACTGGTGAAACATGTCCCAGACTTGATTTTAAGTGATAAGGTTCATTATCTCATCTCGTCCTTATAAAATTCCCAGGGCAGGTATTATTATCCCATTTTGCAAAGGAGAAACTGAAGCTTGAACAGATGAAGCAAGCTTGCCTGAGGTCATGCAGTCAGTAAGTGAAAACAGCCTGGAAGTGAAGCCAAGTATGTTTTGCTCCGAATCCAGGCCTTTAACTAATGTTCATGAACCTGCCCGGACCCATCTTACTCCTCTTTGGGGCAGGATGGACAGGGCAGGGGCATGGTACTCAGAGGCTTCAACCTGCCACTCTTACCATTCCACAGGGAACCCCAATTTTCCAGTTATAGGCAAAAGTGAAGTTAGGAAAGGCCAATGTTAGGAGAAGAGAGGAACTAAATCAGTCAACAGAGCGAGTACTACAAAGTAGCCCAAATCCTTCAGGAGCAACTGACCTGAAGATATCAAGTGACAAATGACATAATCAGGAATGTGCTTCAGTGAAGTTTGGCCTCTCATGCATTTCATGCAAAGAAAACAAGACTATTTATGTCTGTGAAGGGACATCAGAGATCACCTAGGTGGTGGTGTTCCTTGTCAACACTCTTGAGGAATGTGAGTAGCCATGAGTAACAGTAACTACGGCTCCATTTCAACTTCACAGAGACTTTCAAGGGGGGAAGGGAGTGGTGAGGGGGGAGGGGGACAGAATCTTGGGGAGGCATGTGTGAGGGCAGCATGTGGCACTGGAAAAGGGCCCCTCACTAATTCTGATTTGGTCCTTATACAGACAAATCCCACTATCCTCTGAGGGTCACTGAGTCCATGCCTGTATTTTAATTCCTGGAGAATCTAAGGCCTTTGTCCAAGAGAAAGTGTCTCCCTACTCTCAATGAAGGATAGTGGCTTTCCTCCCCTTGGTGGTTAAATGAGTCTTCCCGGAAGAACCAAAGAAGGGAGAGTCCTAAAAGTATGTAAGAGAACTGAGAGGTCTCAAAGGAAACTAGATTTCTCCCTCAGGTCCTCTTTTTGTCTGTGGTGTTTGTTCCCTGGGATTGTTAGTCTTCACACCTGCACACTGACTTTGGCAACAGAGATGCCGTTGAAACAGAGAAGCAGACACATGCATTGAACCGATATGAACAGATTTGTACACCTAAAATTAACTTAGCAATGATCTTCAAACACTTTTTGTTAATATCCAAAGAACAAGAATTTATTTTTACGGAGGTATTTCAGAGAAACAACTAAATCACTTCAAACAGACATTCCTTGTTCTGTTCTTTCCTCCTTTGCAGGGACATGAAATATCTACATGGCCCTCTTCTAGGACAAAGGACAGTGACTACTAACCTTTGTGGGTCATGCATGCTTAGGAACAAGAAATGTGTCTGAGCAAATGTTCCCACATACCTGGAAACAAAATTAAAAACCTCATCAACTGAGACTTCAAGGTACCCTACCTTGGGGGAGGTGAAGGTACATTTGAGTTTCCGGGGCACTCTCTCATGGGCCATTTCAGTCCACTCAGCAAACATATCATCTCGGTAAGCCAGGGAAATGTCCATGGAAACTTCTGCATTTTCTCCTGCAAGAAAAAGGATGCACAATTCAGAAACAGCTTCTGGGAAGATACTTTGGAAACAGTTTAAAAATTCTTATAGGCTCTACCATGGAAACCAATAAGACAAAAGAGACGTATCAGTTCCTATCAAATGCCAAACCTGACTCTCCAAACCCAAGGACTTAAAAGTCATAGGATGACTGTCTAAGCTGGAGGTTGGGTTCCCTCCCATAACCAACTGTTCTGCCAAGGAGTCAAAGAGCATCCACTTAAATTCCTCCAGAGACAGGGGTTTCACTCTCTCTGA
Source organism: Mesoplodon bidens (assembly GCF_964165515.1). Classification (NCBI taxonomy): domain Eukaryota; kingdom Metazoa; phylum Chordata; class Mammalia; order Artiodactyla; family Ziphiidae; genus Mesoplodon; species Mesoplodon bidens. The sequence goes on along the minus strand of NC_138177.1, from coordinate 127,695,346 downwards.
GGCAGTTCAAATGGTCAGATTCCAACTCACGGTCAGCATTCATCCTCCTTAACTTGCACCACTGGTCCTAGGTCTGCCTGTAGGAGTCCCACAGCAGATGAAGTCCTTTTTCCACAAAAGTTCCTTAGGTACTTGAAACCTGCAACTCATCTGCCTGTGTTTCCTCTCCTCTCTGATAAAAATGACCAACTTTTTCAGCCACCCCTCAGAGACATGATTTAAGTATCTTGGGTGCTTTCTTCAGGACATACTCTAGTCTGAAAGCATCCTTTTTAAAATTACCCCCAAGAAGCTCTCAAATATAGGCTCTGCTGCTTCTCAAAACCCCTTCTTCAGAGTATGGACAAAGTTAATATAAGAGGTAAAGGGTTTTTCCAAATTAAAGACTTATACACAGATAGGAATATAATAATAAGTTCATAATTGTGCAAAGGAACATTCACATACACTTCCATATCAATAAGGACCATGAATGGGTTTAACTCACCATAGAACTCATTAAGGAGATAAGAGTAATAAAAACTGCCTCTATCCATTTTGTCTGTTTTATACTCTGTTGAGCAAGTTCAAGAACAGAGGAGTCTTAATGGAGGAAAAAAAGCACAGACTACATTTCCAAAATGACCTTGGTGAGCCAGCTCCCACTGGGGTTATGAGACTGGGCTCAGTTCTAGGCTCTGGAACCTGAATATCAGGTCATAAGGGAAACATAAGAATAACTGCTGTCTGAAAAATTAGGGCTGTTCTTTCCACTGACCCAGTGTGGCTTGTAGACAATTTGACAGTGTGGTGAATCCCTGGTTCTCTGAGGAAATCTAGGAAGAGAAGGAAATAATGCAGGAAAGAAGGAATTTGAGGCCATTCTGATATAGACCAAACCTTCATGAACGTCAGCACCCTCTCCTTTATTAGTATTATTTAAACCCTCTGTCACTAATAATGAACTATCAGAAAGAGAAAGTAAAAAAAAAAATCCCATTTAAAAATCACATCAAAAAGAATAAAATACCTAGGAATAAACTTAACCAAGAAGATAAAAGACCTATACTCTGCAAACTATAAAATACTGATGAAGGAAACTGAAGATGATACAAAGAAGTGGAAAGATCTCCCATGCTCTTGTATCGGAATAATCAATATTGTTAAAATGGCCATGCTACCCAGAGCTATCTACAGATTTAATGCAGTCCCTATGAAAATACCGATGACCTTTTTCACAGAACTAAAACAAATAACCCTAAAATTTATATGGAACCACAAAAGACCCAGAATTGCCAAAGCAATCTTGAGAAAAAAAGAATAAAGCTGGAGGTGTCACCTTCCCAGATTTCAGACTATACTACAAAGCTACAGTAATCAAAACAGCATGGTATTGGCACAAAAACAGACACATAGATCAATGGAACAGAATAGTGAGCCCAGAAATAAACCCAAACACCTGTGGTCAATTAATCTATGAGAAAGGAAGCAAAAATATACAATGGAGAAAAGATAGTCACTTTAATAAGTAGTGCTGGGGAAACTGGACAGCTACATGTAAAAGAATGAGATTACAACATTTCCTCACACTATATACAAAAATAAACTCAAAATTGATTAAAGACCTAAATGTAGAACATGATACCATAAAGAAGATAACATAGGCAGAACACTCTTTGACATAAATCACAGCAATATTTTTTGGATTTGTCCCCTAAGGCAAAAGAAATAAAAGCAAAAATAAACAAATGGGACCTAATTAAACTTAAAAGTTTTTGCATGCAAAGGAAAGCAATGATAAAACAAAAAGACAGCCTACAGAATGGGAGAAAATATATGCAAATGATGCAACTGACAAGGGATTAAAATCCAAAATATACAAACAGCTCATACAACTCAGTATCAAAAAAACAAACAATCCAGTCAAAAAATGGGCAGAAGACTTGAATAGACATTTTTCCAAAGAAGATATACAGATGGCCAACAGTCACATGAAAAGATGCTCAACATTTCTAATATTAGAGAAATGCAAGTCAAAGCACAGTGAGATATTACCTCACACCCATTAGAATGGCTACCATCAAAAAGTCTACAAATAACAAGTGTTGGTGAGGATGTAGAGAAAAAAGAACCCTGTACACTGTTGGTGGGAATGTAAATTGGTGCAGCCACTACAGAAAACAGTATGGAGGTTCCTCAAAAAACTAAAAATAGAACTACCACACAATCCAGCAATTCCACTCCTGGGTATATATCCAGAAAAAATGAAAACACTAGTTCGAAAAGATACATGCACCCTAATGTTCATAGCAGCACTATTTTCAGTAGCCAAGATATGGAAGCAATCCAAGTGTCCACTGACAGACAAATGGATAAAGAAGATGTGGTATAAATATATATATATATATACATACATATGTAAATACACACACACACATAAGCACACACAATGGAATATTACTCAGCCGTAAAAGAAAATAAAGTTCTGCCATTTGCAGCTATGTGAATGGACCTAGAGAATATTATGCTTTGCTTATGTCAGAGAAAGACAAATACTATACGATATCACTTATATGTGGAATCTAAAAAATAATACAAACGAATGTATATAGCAAAATAGAAACAGATACAGAAAACAAACTAGTGGTTACCTGCAGGGAGAGGGAAAGGGTGAGTGGCATGAGATTAAGAGATACAAACTGCTATGTATAAAACAGAAAAACAACAAGGATATATTGTATAGCATAGGGGATTATAGCCATTATTTTATAATAACTGTTAATAGAGTATAATCTGTAAAAAAAAAAAAACCCTGAATCTCTACGCTGTATATCTGAAACTAATATAATACTGTAAATTAACTATACTTCAATGAAAAAATAACTAAAGATAATAAGTCTCAGTCAAACATGGTGAATTGGCTACTTATGTTTTCCTCCTCTCACTCCTGAAACTCCACAAAAAAACCAAACAAAAAAACAGTAAAAGAACACAAAGGATATTAAATCACAAGGGGGAAAAAAAATGGTAGTGACATGAGCAAACCAGAGACTGCAACAATTTTTTCGAAGATGAAAAACAGATGGAGTAGGATTTCCTGACAGCCACAGAGATGGGCACAACTGAAACTCCACAGAAGGTATATTTTGGAAAAGTGAGCCAACATGTCCAATAGACCCCCAAGCCACTCAGAACTGGAAAGCACCACAGGTGTTGCATAAGACAGAAGAGGCAAGATGCTGACAACAGGGTAGCGGGGTCAAAGTCTGTACACAGAATCACTGGAACCCCAGTTCTCATCCATCTTCCCATCTCCACATAATCCAGGAGACTCTGGACTTGAGGACACCAGGCTGTGCAGAGACCCAGGGCTGAGAATGGATAATAAGAGTCTGTATAAGAAACTGTGGGACACCTGGCTTGGCAGAAGCAATGCTCGGAGTTTGTATATCCTCTTGGTTAGGAACCAGAATGGCTACAACTGTTTGTCACTTGGCAGCCTCAGTGGTCCAAAGAAAGAACTGAGCAGAGCTCCCATCTGTGAGTTCAATATTAGGCACCAGGGTACCTCCTTTTCATTTCTAACATTGGGATTAGGAATTGGGACTTTCAACTCTGTCGAAAGGGCACTTCCAGAACCATAGAACTTAACAGTATAAATCTGAAAGGTAGGGCTTCCCTGGTGGCGCAGTGGTTGAGAGTCCGCCTGCCGATGCAGGGGACATGGGTTCGTGCCCCGGTCCGGGAGGATCCCACATGCCGCGGAGCAGCTGGGCCCATGAGCCATGGCCGCTGAGCCTGCACGTCCGGAGCCTGTGGTCCGCAGCGGGAGAGGCCACAACAGTGAGAGGCCCGCGTACCGCAAAAAAAAAAAAAAAAAAAAAAAACTGAAAGGTATAAAGGAAGTTATCAATTCTCATATTGCACTCCTTGGAGGACCAGGGTTCAGAGCAGCACTGGCCCTAGACACACAGCAGGAGGGGCCCTGAATCTGGGCGCCACACTTTTAAAGGGTCCCGCTCTGTCTGGCCCTTTTCCAGCTGTTCTCTTCCTCTCCAGATGAGAAGACCCTGAAGTGAAGGGGACATGTCCATCAAGATCCTAACCCCTCCCCCAATTTTTAGAACATGGTCCAGGAACTCAGGACCCCAGAATATGTACCCAGACAGCCCTGAGCTTACTTCCACATCGTGGGACTGGGGGGAACCTCTTCCCCAGATCTGGCCTCCCAGAGGGAACTACACAACTACTTGTGCACCCTTGGGCTCAGGAGTGCTCAAAGGGCTGCTGTTTGGAGGAGGATACAGACAGAGATTGAGCTTGGAGGGTAGGGTGTCCACACAGAAACACACTCTTTGTATGGGATGGAGCCAGGGGTGGGAAGAAAAGACATCTAGAAGCCCACACTCCCTGGTCCATCACATTTTTGGCACGGAATTCCAAGGCATCCAAGAATCTTAAATTCACATCCAGACTTCCAGTGCATTACGAAAGTAAATTTGTTACAATTGGATGATAAGACTTATTTGGCTTAACAATTTGTTAAGCCAAATTTATCACTTTAAAATATTGAGACATGTGGCAGCCATGCCTTAATAGGTACTCTTACCTTGCACCCCACAAATGTTAGGAGTGGGCCTGGTACAGAGCAGGTGCCTCAGGGAGAGAAAGGGCCAGACAGACTGGCCTCCTGGCCTGCTCTGGCTTTAAAAGTTATTGCCACCTGTTGGGAACCCCCAGACTGTTTTAAAATATGCTGTTAAAAACAAACAAAAGGGGCTTCCCTGGTGGCGCAGTGGTTGAGAATCCGCCTGCCGATGCAGGGGACATGGGTTCGTGCCCCGGTCTGGGAAGATCCCACATGCCTCGGAGCGGCTGGGCCTGTGAGCCCTGGCCGCTAAGCCTGCGTGTCCGGAGCCTGTGCTCCGCAACGGGAGAGGCCACAACAGTGAGAGGCCCGTGTACCGCAAAACAAAGAAACAAACAAACAAACAAAAATTTTAAACACTGTTTTCGTGTACAATTACTCTGTGTTAGGCCCTCGTGACTTCCGTGCTTTCATTTAAATGACCTCGTGAAACAACTTATAAAGTGGGCATGGATATTTCCTTTTGATTAGTGAGTAAACCAGGGTCCTCAGATATGAAGTGACTTGCCTGAAGTTGTATTATTGTTGGTAACATGAGAAAGAGAAGTATTTTGAAGCTGTCTTAAAAGACAGCCATCTTTTTTGTACGGCTTAAAGAAAACTGGGTAACTTATGATGAAAGAAGCCCCTCAAACTAGTCACAAAATATGAATAGGTAGGTCTTTAATAAAAGCAAGTCTCCGCGTGTACACTGTCCCCTTCGGTCCTCACACCCATCCTATAAAGAAGAGGTTAGTTATATAAATTGTCCAAGAGTGCATGGCTAGTAATTGCAGAGCTGGGCCTTAAACCTCAGTCCGGATCACCCTAGACCCCACCACTCTCTGTTACCTTTGTTGGTAGAAAGAGAATTCAAAAGAAACTTAACAGTTGAATCAAACACACTGCGTGCAGAGACCACTCAACTCTGACCAAACACAACTTTCTACAGAAGAGAAACACAGCACTACTTCAGAAAACTGACTGGAGGAGTGTGATGTGACCCACCCCCCCAGCATGGAGTTGGAAGCCTGGGGACGCTTGTGTTCATGTTGTGGATCTGGCCCTAACCGGGCATGTAGTCAGGGACAGGAGTGAGCCCCGTGGACTGGGGGCAGCTGCTTTAAGCTCCAGCCATCATCGTAAGGCAGCACAGGTCTTCCGACCAGACCTGCTGCTTCTTTCAAGAGAAGCCAGAAATGCAGCTGGTTATACAACATCTCTCAATCTTTAAATGTCAATAACCAATTCCCTAAAAATAAAAGGAAACAGGGGCTTCCCTGGTGGCGCAGTGGTTGAGAATCTGCCTGCTGATGCAGGGGACATGGGTTCGAGCCCTGGTCTGGGAAGATCCCACATGCCGCGGAGCAACTAGGCCCGTGAGCCACAACTACTGAGCCTGCGCGTCTGGAGCCTGTGCTCCGCAACAAGAGAGGCCGCGCTAGTGAGAGGCCTGCGCACCGTGATGAAGAGTGGCCCCCGCTTGCCACAACTAGAGAAAGCCCTCACACAGAAATGAAGACCCAACACAGCCATAAATAAATAAATAAATAAATAAATAAATAAAACGAAAGTCTTATATACCTTTAAAAAAAAAAAAAAAACCATGACATGGTCAGATTTAAAAAAAAAAAAAAAGGAAACAAAATCTCTGTGCAGGTCAGCTAATAAGACATCAGGCAAGCTGTGTCATTCTTTGAGGGGACACTTTTCATACTCCCCCCACACCACCGTTCTCTTTTCTTTCCATTTCAGCATTAGGCGAAGTTCTTTCTAAAGCTTTCTATTTTGGTTCATGAACTTTACCACATACTCTGCCTAATCCTCACACATCACCTCCTTACTTCCTTTGCCATCTGGGGGCAGGTGTTATCATTCCTGTTTATGAGGCAGAGAAGCCAAGGCTTGGAAAGTTTTACCCCTAGAAACATCAGACGCTCAAGCTTCTAGAGTTTCATGGCGTATAGTTCTTACAGAAACCACAGGGAGAATGGCCGGTTCAAGTGGCCCTCGAGCCTTCCCTGGCTGGACTCTGTGATCTCCCCTACCCACCCTGCCATGAACATTCAGGTTCCTTACCCTGTTGGAATAGGACTTGCCTCCTAGGATTCTGTGATCATTAAATTAGATACTACATGAAAAATCCTTAGAATAGTGCAGAAAGCATGAAGGGTTAGCTACTGTTTTTATCATTTTATTAGGGAAGTGAAAGTCAGTCTTATACTTACTTTAATTCAAAATAATTACCAGGTTTCAGGGACATGGAACCTCCCACAATGAACTCGTATCCAAACCTGGAACACAAAACTCAGAAAAAGGAAAACACTGGGCAGAGAAACACAGCAAAGCTCTGAAGTCAGCCACCAGAATCACTTTCTCTTCTGTCTCCAATGGACTCGGAAACAAAGTTCAGCTTTAATGACTATGTTGCATGTAATAAAACACTGGTCTCGTGACACCCCTCCCCTCCCCACAGAGATAATGAAAGTAAAGCATCCAATTTGAACGCCCTGGGAGAATGGCAGGAAGGCCAAGGCTACCTCTGGCACCTGGAGAACCTTCCCTATAAAACAAGGACGCTGGTTATACCAGTTCCATGGGGTAAAGTTGTGAAGTATATCAGCATAGGGTATTTATAGATTTGAAATGCATGGTTTTCCACACCTAAACGAGACCAGCAGCTTTGCTATCCTGTGGGTTGTTGGAGCCTCGCGTTTCTCAAATGGCTTTGGAGACACATTTTGGTTGCAGGGAAAATCCATTCTCAATACTGGGAAGGGAGGTGTGGAAAGGCACACTCGGTATTTCCATCCTGTTATGGGAGCAGTGCTCTGGTGTGAGGAACCTGCACTCTAGGGTTCCGGAGGAGCCGACCCAGACTGCAGAGTATCATTACCAGCAGAAAGATCTGTGCCTTTCCATATTGGGAAGTATAGACCAATCACATCCTTAAGAAGCATTTATCTCTGTATGAGTTAAAACGCCTTGCCCTTCATGAGAAAAGTGTTTGCCAATCAGTTTTCTGAAGACAAGTGGAAGGCCAGAGAGGTGAGCAAGTCCTTAGCATACGCCAAAAATGGTGGGGGGACAAATAGCTAGGAAAACAGTGTGAGCACCTCAAGAAACCTAGGGCAGCTGCTTAAGGTAAGAATGGTCCCTGGGAGGAGGGGCTAAAGTGATGAAAGATGAGCTTTCCTTGAGGAAAAAGAAAGAAAGTAATCAAAATGCTTCTTACTTACACTTTTAGAAACAGGTATTTGCCAGCCAGGATAGTACAAAGAGTTTGGCAGCCAAACAGATCTGCTTTTCAATTTAATCTTTATGTCTTCCTAGCTGAGAGACATGAAATGTCTTAGTTTCCACCTCTGCAATATAGAAATAGTGGGACCTACTTCCCAAGGCTGTTGACAGGACCACTTGGCATATAGGTACTTAAAAATACTCACTCCCTTTCCATCCAGTCCTAGGATGGTTATGTTATATTATTGATCAATTAACTGGAAATAAAGGGGAAAAGGGGGAGGACAAGTTACATTAAGAGTTATTAAAGAATTATTTTATGGTTGTCAAAAGCTTTTCAGTTCCCTAAGAAACCTTGATTTCCCTGGGCCCTTGTTCTGGGAAAAAAGTAAAGAGATTTCAAAATGCTCACATGCATTCCCACATTACATAGGGGAGTGGCCAGTCACCAGGTTTGTTTGGGTAACCTCAGAAGGAGGCCGTGCAGACCAGCCTCCTCCCAGCCTCCTGCAGACATATAATCTGGGGTTATTTATGCCAGCATTCCTACCCTGATCAAAAACTCCCCGACCTGGCTTGTATTTTCTCGACGTTTTCAATTAAGGAAATAACAAAACCAGCCCTGTCCTATATCCACGGTTAGGTCTGGCAAAAATGGACTCAGCTAATTATAAATTTGGTCTCAGCTGTTTTCTTAAGATGCCCTACAGGCCTGGGTGTAAGCAGTTATAAAATGAATGAGTACAATTATTTTGCAAACCAGCCTAACAGTTTAGTTCACACCACCTCGCTCATTTTTCCCCCATCACGTCAAGCATTTGCGTTGTGGAGAAATATTTTCCACATGTAGGAAGACATTTTTCTAAGCATCATCAGAATGATCCCTTGCTATATTCTGAAGCAGTATCTCCTAATTGAAGTAAGCTGTCTATGAAACATGACTAGGGCATAGGGGAATGTTCCTCACATCAGACCCTTTGCCATTAGAAAACATCCACTCACACTTACTGCACCCTACTGGACCGCTTAAAGGCTATACATTTGGAAAAGTAGCTGGGGCATCAAATGTTTTGTAAACAAATGAATCTGCAGGACCACAGAATATAGAAAAAATACATCCTGGTGTTCACTGGGTTGTAGAATAGCTCCTTCCCCTTCCAACTCAGCTCACTTGCCCTGAGGGGTCTCATCTGCTCTTGGGACACCAGCCACCTCTCAAGTTCAGATTCCCCTCCTAAGTTTCAAATCTGCACACTCACTACCCACTGGATGGCTTTATTTCTGTGGTTCAGAAAAGAAAGCCAAACCACCAAATCTGGTCAATTCTCTCAGCTCATCAAGTCTTGCAGATTTATCCCTGTCTCTCTCCTCACCACCACTCCCCGTGTTCAAGGCCACCATCATCTCAGGTCTAGATGATGCAAACACATGCCCCATGCCTGTGTTTCACACTGTAGCCAGATAGATGATTTCTGAGATACTTTCAATGTCTTTATATTACCCTCAGTCTAATGTTGAAACTCCCTAAATGGCATAAGAGACTAAGATCTGACTCTTGGTTAGCATCCCAGGGTCTCATCTCGCAAACCCTTCCCTATTCCTGCCCCCCAAGACTAGTCACCTTAGCCTGCCATCCTGCCTCCAGCCTGGAAGACAGGTAAGAGTTAAGGCTCTGGAGAGAGGCAGCCTGGAATCACGGCCCACCTTGGCCACTTGGTGGCCAAGTAGGCAAGGTGTGCAACAGCAGGCAAGCCACTGAACTTCTCTCTCTATAAAAGGGGGAGAACGGTACGCCCATCTCCTACGGTTGTGAGGACTAAATGAGCTAATCACTCAGCACAGCCCTGGCATACAGTAAGCGCTCAGTAAATGCTGACTGCTTTTTTAAGTCTGCTACTCAAGGGTTACCTACTTACTGCACTTGGGGTCCCTGCTTGCACACGAGGTTTTTAATAGGTGTCCCCTTCGAGAGGATGAATTACAAAAGAGTTTCTTTGCCTCTGGGCTGCAGACAGTACTCTGCAGATAGTGTTTGGCATTCCCACTCGTGCCAGAACAACTCCTGCTCATCTTCTAGAATTCTACAGATTCATTCCCACCTTCCCTCACCCACTAAAATGGATGAAGTGCCCCTCCTCTTGCTCGCACAGTACCCTGTGTGTCCAGCACCATAACACGTATCCTACGGCAGTTCAGCTACAGGACTACTTACCTGTATCTCTTTCCCTACCCACCTCCCACTTAGACTGAGAGGTTCCTGAAAGCCAGGGACTACCTCAGTCTTGCTCACAGCTCTATCACCCATGTCTTTCCAAAACAGATAGTCATTAAATATTTGCCAAATTAATGAATATCATTCTTCTTTCTCCAAATATTCCTACAATCCAAAATTCCCTCCATCACTCCATCACCTCTATAACAAACGTGTGTAGTCTATAGTTTGCTCTGTTTTGGTGGCATTCACTTTCTTTTCCCCACTGCCTGCTTCCCTTCTCCCACACACCCCCCACCCACCAACACACACACACACTCCGAAAAAAGGATGTTCCTCAAATTTGGCCAAGGGTCCCATCAAGAAGCAATATGCTGTTCCCGGGGCTGGGTGGAAGGGGAGTGAGCCTGAGGGAGGCACCATGTCCTTCCTCCCTCTCCATCTGAATTATAATATGGGGATGCAGTAGTGTTCTGCTTGAGAGGGCTAGTAGGGGTAAAGGAGGAGAAAAGATGTAGCCACAGGGACTAGAAACAAAATAGTTTTCTGACCTGTTCTAGAGTTTAAGGTTTAAGTAAAGCAATAAAAAGATGGGTCTTTGAGGTGTGTATCATACCTGCCCAAGTCTATAGGGATAAGAGAAGAGCTGGAACTACTGGCAAGAGACTTCAGAGAAGAAAAACTGTACAGCACCCATTTGGGTAGAACATGTCAGGTCTCTGGTAATCTACTCAAGCCTACTTTTCCAAGACAGAAAAGAAGCCCATCAGGAACTCATAACAGGAAGTCTTAACAGCTGGTGTGGCCACCAAGATGGAATAATGTACCTCTGAAACCTCTAATTCTAAGTGGATCATCCAATCCAATTCATTTTTTCCTCCACCAAATATGTTTAAGCACCTACTAGTTTCTATGCACAATAGTGGGGATGAAAAAGACATACAAGGCAAAGTCATTGCCCTCGATTGTTCACAGTAAGGTGGGGAAATATACATATATTTTTTTATGTATATGCAGGCATATACATAAATAAGTACTATCTCATGTGGGTAGTACATCTAAAGTAGGTATATACAGTCAGTCCTCTATATACAGAGGCAGAACCTGCAGATATACAAGGCTGACTGTACTGCACCATTTTACACAAAGGACTTGGGTGTCCATGAATTTTGATTTCAGGTGGGTCCTGTAACCAATCCCCCAGGGATATCCAGGGATGACTGTAGTCAGCACAAAGATGTCAAGAGTGCCTGGTAGGGGGACAAGAAATGCAGCATAGAATACATGACGTTCTAGATTATCTCATCTAGAATAGATGATGTTTAACTGTGAATCACAGGATGAGTAAGAGTTCACTAGGTAAGGAAGCAGGAGAAGAAATTATAGGCAGAGGAAGCCGCATGCCTAAAGAGTCATGGAAGCAAAAAATAGGACAGTGTAGTCAGAGAAATCAACTAATTCAATACGGCGGGGAATGGGAAAAGGAGTGGAGAAAACAGACAAGGTTGAGAGGAGGAAGGATTTTCTGACAAAGAGAAGAAACGTGCTCTGAACGCTGCATTTTATTTATTTATTTATTTTAATATTTTACTTATTTATTTCTTTGGCTGGGTTGAGTCTTCGTTGCTGCACACAGACTTTCTCTAGTTGCGGCAAGCGGGGGCTACTCTTCATTGCCGTGCACGGGCTTCTCATTGCGGTGGCTTCTCTTGTTGCAGAGCATGGGCTCTAGGCACGTGGGCTCAGTAGTTGTGGCTCGTGGACTCTAGAGCGCAGGCTCAGTAGTTGTGGCGCACGGGCTTAGTTGCTCCGCAGCACGTGGGGTCCTCCCGGACCAGGGATCAAACCTGTGTTCCCTGCATTGGTAGGCGGACTCTTAACCACTGCGCCACCAGAGAAGTCCCAGCATTTTCTTTAGAAGGATGTTTAAGTAAAGAGATCTGGCGGCTGTGTGAAAGGCAGACTGGGATAAGGTGGGGGAAGGGGCAGAGAGATCTAGAAGAAACTGTGGCCCGCTGCACTTACACAGTTTTCAGCATGTTTAAGATTATTTCATCTCATAGTAAAGGTCACCAGAAGGACCTTCCCCATTTTCCAAGGAATTTGAACTCAACAATGAGCCAATCTTTTCCTTAAAAAGCTAGAGAAATCAGAACCATCCAAGCTGGCAAGTGTTAAAACACTGGAGAGCAAATGTGGCGACACTGCTCTTTCCTATTTGACCATAATCAACATAAATGTGGAGTGAAAACAAACTTGACAGCCAAGGGAGGGAAACACACAGTGGGTTTCTTTGCTTTCTCCCCAGGACACCATCAGTGCACAGAGCATCTAGAATAATAGCCAGTGTGATGGTTACAAAAATCTACCTACCTGCCTCCCTCCCTCCCTCTCTCTCTCTCTCTCTCTCTGAATGCAATTAGAGAAGAGAGCTTCATTCACACTGAATCTAAAAATAGACGACGGCAGAGTTCACAGACTGACAGCTGCATTCTCATACAGTAACCAGGAGAGGAAAGGGATGGCTAATTTAACTTAACAACTCCCAAAACAAACAGTGCAGAAGAAGTCCAGGATAAAGAGAAAACACAAAGGTCACTTCTTCAAAGGGCTGGAAGAGGAATGGGGTCACTCTGTGGCAGTTTATTAGTCCTCCTCAAATCCTGATGAAACCAGTGAAGTAATGTGCCCAGATCTGCCCAGAGTCCTTCAGACAGGAGCTCTGGCAGATGAAACGGCTGAAGAAATGCAATCAAGATCAGGCAGGAGGGCCAGGACTTGTCTTCTTAACTTTTTCCTACATTACCTGGATACCTTAAAAGCTAAGAAAGTCACTCCATTTTCTAGATAAGTTAGCTCTTCCCCCCTGCCCCACCCTACCTTCAGGAAGTCTAAATCACACTCTGCCTAGCCTGAGGCAGGAAAAAAAAAAAAAGTTATCCAGGAAATTAACATGGATCATTAAAGGAAAGAAACCAGGTGTCTCAAAGGAATTCACCCTTTTTTTCCCCTCTCCTCGGTCCCAAAACATTTTGTTCCCCAGTCTGTCCTGCCCAGGGAGGGGATTATGGTTGGGCTTCAAAAGAAACAAGGGAATGCTTGTGGACAGGAAGCAGTTTCTCTCTGCAGCTCTCCCACAGATCTGTGCTGGCTCTCAGGGCGGCTGCCAGCCAGCTAAATGTCAGATCGCTGCACCCCGCATTCCCGAGCCACACCACCTCCATCGCCCCGGTGACTAAGCTGTTTCAACAGCTGTGTCACTGCTGGAGTCAGGCCAGTGTTATTTGCACACAGTATGTGTTTCGTTCGGCTTAGGTGGGGAATTATTGCACATGGGACTGGGGTGCTATTTGCAGAGTAGGTCCTCCCCTTGATCATCAGCAAGGGCATTCCCTGACCTCCGGGCAGCAATGGGACAATATTGGGCTGCTGCTCAGGCTTCCAGGAGATGGTTGGACTCATAACACCACAAAGAGGGTGGAGAAGGCGTGTGTGTCTGTGAGAGAGAGAAGAAAACCAGGACCCTGGGTTGGGCCCCGAAGACTTCAACGGCCCCTCCCTCAATAAAAGCCACCAGTACTAAAAGGAGGTTCCTTCTTCTGCTCTTCCTCTCCAGCTGTCTCCCTCAGTCTCTCCTGTGAAAGCCTCTTTCCTTTCATGTAATGTTGGCACCCCCTTCATCTCTGTCGGTCTCTCTGTGCACCTCTCCTCAAACTTGCCTCTGAACAACACCAGGCCTGGAAAGCGTCCTCTTGCATGCCTTGTGCCAGTGCCTCTTATGTTCCCTCAGACCCTGGCCTTCCCCTCTCTCACTGCATCACCTACCGTCATTTATGTTTATCTCACTCCTGACGCAAGCTGGGCCCGTGGACTCTCGTTCGTGCCCTCCCACCCACTACAGTCGAGCCTCTTGCTCAGCAAGGCAGGCACAGCAGGCATCCTTTACTAACTGCTGAACATAGCAACCCAACTCCCTTCCAGCGAGGGCTGATGGGACCCAGGCAAAAGCATTGCACTTGTGGCCTTTTTTATCTGTGGGCAGGACCAGTTTCCACTTGTAGGCAATTCTACGCTGCATCCAACCAGGAGCCCTATTAACCTGCTCTCCCTCCTAAGCTGTTCTCACAACAGCAATCAGGCTACGTTTTCTGACATTAAAGAGATCCCAGAAATGTGTTTTCTTAACCGTAATTCAAAAAGAGTCATGTACCACAATGTTCATTGCAGCACTATTTACAATAGCCAGGACATGGAAACAACCTAAGTGTCCATCGACAGACTAATGGATAAAGAAGATGTGGCACATATATACAATAGAATATTACTCAGCCATAAAAGGAAACGAAATTAAGTTATTTGTAGTGAGGTGGATGGACCTAGAGTCTGTCATACAGAGTGAAGTAAGTCAGAAAGAGAAAAACAAATACCATATGCTAACACATATATGTGGAATCTAAAAAAAAAAAAAAAAAAAAAAGGTTCCGAAGAACCTAGGGGCAAGACGGGAATACAGATGCAGACGTAGAGAACAGACTTGAGGACACAGGGAGGGGGAAGGTAAGCTGGGATGAAGTGAGAGAGTGGCATGGACATATATACACTACCAAAGGTAAAATAGATAGCTAGTGGGAAGCAGCTGCATAGCACAGGGAGATCAGCTCGGTGCTCTGTGACCACCTAGAGGGGTGGGATAGGGAGTATGGGAGGGAGACGCAAGAGGGAGGAGATATGGGGACATATGTATAGCTGATTCACTTTGTTATACAGCAGAAACTAACACACCATTGTAAAGCAATTATACTCCAATAAAGATGTTTAAAAAATAATAATAAAGGATATTCTAAAGACATAAAAAATAAATAAATAAAATAAAAATTAAAAAAAGAAATGTGTTTTCTTATAAAGGAGGTCTTGTATTTCAAAAAGAAATAAAACAATGATTCTCTAAAGCTCACTTTTTTTTTTTTTTTTTTTTTGTGGTACACGGGCCTCTCACTGTTGTGGCCTCTCACGTTGCGGAGCACAGGCTCCGGACGCACAGGCCCAGCGGCCATGGCTCACGGGCCCAGCCGCTCTGCGGCATGTGGGATCTTCCTGGACCCCGGCAGGAACCCGTGTCCCCTGCCTCGGCAGGCGGACTCTCCACCACTGCGCCACCAGGGAAGCCCTAAAGCTCACAGTTTTGAGTGCTTATTATGTGCAGACATTTTCAGCTGCACATAGATGCCAGCCAGATGTAAATGATCACCTGCAATTTCAAAATGAGGAAACTGGGAAGGAGGCAAACTATGAACCAGGCTTGCCCACCTCCACCACTCCAGGCCTTTCCCATCATGTCATGAGTTCGGGGACGAGGCCTGTTTCTTGCTCTAGAAAAGCCACTAATTAGCTGTAGAATTGGAGTAAGTCACTGTACACACTGTATTCTTTCATTAAATACTGAAGTTGAACGTATGATGACTAAGGTCCTTCTAGTTCTAACATCTCATGAATGCAGAAAACCACTAGCTGCTTAACTGCCTTCTACCTTTGAGGCACTGCAGTAAAAACAAAGAACAGTAGAACAATTCCTGCCCTCAGGGCACTTATAATGGAGTTGGAGCAACCAGGGATAAAAACTTGATTTTGACTAACATGAGTTAAACAAATACAAAAATACCGGAGTCCATGGCAGTCCTTGAGAAAAAACAAAGTCATAACTATAAAAGGACAAAAGTGCATTTCAACAATGGTTTCTCTCCCCCCCAGAAAATATCTTTGTGCTGCTGGCAGGAAAAGCCAGCTACCAGAGGGGATCCCGTCTGTTTCACGGGAAAGCTTTGTTTCCGGCAAGTTTCGTAAAGGAAAAAGTAGGCTAGAACAAGCTTTTTATTTCCAACCCACCTTTTCTTCGTTCCCATGAATGAGGAAGGGATAAGAATGACAGCAGGCAGCCAGGGAGAAAAATAATATGGCTGGTGGGTCCTGACCTCTTGGATTCCTGCCGACAGAGAAGCCCGAGAGGCAACATTTAATTGTGAAAAAACCAGCCTTGCTCGCCTCTTATCTTTCTCCTCTGTGACTTAAAACCCACAATTACTGGCAACCCCTAGATTCCGAGTCACTCAGCTGGTGGTGGCAGCAATGGCTGTGTCTGTAACTGAAAAGAAAAAGGGGAGTTCGATTTTACCTGCCTCGGAAGCCAGCCTTGTGCGAACACAGCCCTAACCCAGCTTTACGACTTCTCCCATTAAAAAGTTCACAGATGCCCTCCCGTCGGGAAGACCACCATGAGAGAAGTCCAGATGGAAAAAAAAGAAATTCGATTTCCAGCTGCTGTATAATTCAAAGGACAAGCTATGAGTCTCAAATCTTGAATTCCACATTTCATTTCAGCCCTAAATATGTGATTTTCAATTCCTTTTCTCAAGGATCAAACTCCAAGTTTCTTAGCCCCGTCATCAAGGCAACTCACAGACTGGTCCTCTATCTGTCAGGAGCTTATCTTTTCTCTCCAATCTAGAATTCTTCTAACAAGTAAATTTACTGTCCTTTGCATACAACACGTCATTTCACAGTATTTCACGGTGGAAAAATATGGGTCTTAGTCCTGCCTTTCTCAGCTGCAAACCAGATGACCGTGGAGAAATCACATACCTTCTATAATCTCAGTTTGCAGACCTCTAAAAGGTTGTCACCCACATACTTCCGCTCCCATCTTGACTTATTACTCTATTCCCAAACACTTTAATTTACATATTCATATGTGTACAGTCAAATAAGATTAAATCATCCCTTGTGGACATATTCTCCTAAGGATGCTGAGAATTTCCCGTAACTTCTGTTTTAGGGTGTTCTCCAATTGCTTAGGTGGTGATCAACATGAAGTTTGGCACGCATGGGGTCTACCTATACCATGAAGTTGGAACTCTTACCTTGAGATTCATAAACCTCTAAATTCCACAGATGACCTTCAGGTCTTCTGTTGAAGTATGAATACAAAATATTTGAATGGGGCTTATGCACATTTTTCTCCCAAGGTCAAGGTCCTTGATCCAAAGTTAAGAACCACTGTCCTGAAGTAACGAAAGGCCTAAGGCCATCATCCACCCAGGTCCTTGTTTTGCACATTTGACCCTGCTGCTTCCCTTTCTGGGCTACTATATTCTCTCCAGAACTCACATTTCTTCTCTCTGCTCAAGTCCAAGAATAATACTCACCTTTACTGAGCATTTACTCTGTACACTTACTATGTAGAAGCCTCATGTGTATTTTATTCTAGTTTCATCCTTAAAACAACCCTAATAAGGGTGGTACTACCATTATATCTATTCTATTGATAAAGAAAATGAAGTATAAGGAAGTTCACAAACTTACCAAAAGTGTCATATAATTTATAAGTGATAGGTCGGGGATTTGGCCCCAAAACTCTGGCTTCCCAGAACAAAATAAGGCTGCCCTTGGATTGTTCCTTTGCCATCAGATAGTAGACAGTCACAAATTCCAACATCTCCTTTAAGACTCCACCCTTCAAGACTCAGTTAAAAAACTATCTTCGCAGTTAGTTCATCATTTCCCCTTCTGTGTTCACGGAATATTCTGGGCACTTAGCACTGAACACATTACTGTGATTTTTTGGTTTCTTTCTCTCTGAATTAGACAGTGAGCACCTAATTCTTTTGACTACATCTCAAGTATTTACTGTGCCAGGGGCTGTGCTAGGGACCCAAAGATACAAGAACAAGATACAGTCCTTGCCCTCAAAATTCAGTCTTTCAGGATAGGGAGAAGTAAACAAAGAAGGGTCATGATGTTTTTTGAAACTGTATTATGAAAGATAAGGACTTATCTTTATACCTTAATTCCTGAGTAAAAAATGCCAGCACATAGTAGAAGCCCAATAAATAAGCAATAAATGAATGCAGGACATTGGGAAGGGGTCCTCAGAAACTGGACTGTTAAATTTAAAAGATCTACCATCCCTTTATGAAAACTCTTTGAGGTTATTTGTATACTGACTCACCTAAAAACTGTTTCCTGTGTTGGTGTCTATGATACATTTTTTAATGTCAGACTAAAAATACACTTCCAGTACACCAACCCTGTCTGCCTACCCAAGGACTAGAAATGAACACAAGGTAACACGTAACAAAATAAAAGACAAGAAAACTCACTCATTTCAACACTAAGTTCACCCACTAACAAAGAGGCATCCATCCCCACTGAGCAGCATCTTCTAAAATGGTTACACTTAAAGTCTTTGAAGTAACTGATTCACAAAGCTGAAGGGATACTCATGAGATTTTTATAGAGCCAAAGAATCTTAAGTGAGTCATGGACTCTTCAGCAAAAGAGATGTACAGTGGATGGAACCTTAGGAGTCATCTCGTATGATTTCCCACTCAGATCAGGAAGCCTCTCCAGAGCACTATGGATGGATTCACGCCATAGACTCAGTGGGATCAAGGCACTAGAGTTCCAAGATTGCTTTCACTTGTAACCCCTCTATTTCTCAGCTGGGAGCCTTTGGACAAATCATTTAGCTTCTCTCATCCTCAGTTTCCTCTGATTTTATAAGGGAGAAGAACTATTGAGATGATCAGATGAAATAAAATAAAGTTGTCTTAATCAGAGATGATTTGCTTGCAAGTAACAGGATTTTATGCACACTAGCTTAAGCAGAAATTAGCTGGAAGGATACAAAGGTATCTCAAGAAACTCAGGACACAAAGTGCTGACAAGCTTGAGGAACCAGAACCAGGAAGAGAAACCTGTCAGAGAGAGATTCATCATTTGCAGTTGATCATAATTATACCCCATAATTATGGTCCTTTGTCTCCATTTTTCTCTTCGCATCTGATTTTCCCAATCTGCCAAACAACTTTTCTCTCCAACATCTCCAACACCTGCTGCCCAGGTAGCCCCCAGGACTCTTCAGTTTAAATGCCAATGAAGGTGGGCCTAGAAATAGTGAATCCCGATTTGTTATAAGAGAGAATCTGATTGTTCCCCCTTGGGGCAAGGGCCCATCCTAATCCAATCACCTGTGGCTGGGGGACTGACCATGTGGCCAGGTGCCCACTCAGCAGGCACGGTGGAAGCCCACAATCAGAGAGGAGAGATAGACAAGTTCTGCAGGAAAATGACATGAGGCCAAAGCAAATGGCTGGCAACACAGACAACCACCAGCACTCCTAGTACAAAAGTACTTTGTAAAGAAATCACCACCAAATGCAAGTTATCACTTGGGGTCATCATTATAATTCCCCCCTCAACCAGCTTCTGGTTGATTACTACCAATGACAGGCTGCTCACTACTTGAAGAGACAGCCTTTTCATTGCTGAACAACTTCAACTATTAAAACTCTTTTCTATGTTGACAGTAACTTTTTAGAAGATAACTAAATTTAAATGTTTACAATCTTCCCCCAACCTTTACCTTTAAAGAACACATAATCTTGCTTGTTAGGTCAGGCCTGGGCTTTCCTTTGTGGTCATAATATGAATAACCAGCAAGGCAGGAAAGATAGATTCATTGGACAACTACTTTAGGAAACAACCTAAACCAGAACAATTAAAAAACCAGAACCTCTTCTTCCTTTAAAGAATTACTACTACCTCTCCTACTAATACCATTAGCACTAACTTACTAAAGCAAAAGAGGAACTGGAACCATTTCTAGCATCAGTGTGTAGACAGTAGGTAGATGTTGAAGAAAGTGGTTTTTTCCATTGTAGAATCCCTGGCACTTTTGCAAGTAGAATTCTGCTTTGCTTAACAAAGAATTTTCTTTCCCCATCTAACTTTCTTTTGCTTTGAAAAGCATCATCCAGAAAATAATTTTACTTCATATTTTCTTAGGTTACCCAAAATAAAGGTATGATTCCCCATAAAATAACCTCATATTAGCTATGTGGTGATTGACTGGCATTTAAATATTAACAAAAATACCCCAAATTAGAAGAGGAGGTAAAAGCACAAAAACACCTTATATATAGTGGAGCACCAACAAGGAATCTGCTGCTGCTGGTGGCTTTGCTGTTCCCATTTTTCATTGATGTCACCAGGCTTTTATTTTAGTAACCAGGATATACTTGTTATGGATGCAAAGAGAATCTCCTCATTTATATTCTAAACTCAGAGCAGGAAATGAGACACATGGGTGATCTGCAGCTGTGGCACTATAAACAGGACCAGCCTACCTCCTAGTCTAGATTCTAGACTGCACTACATTTCCTGAACTTGGGAGATTAAAAAAAAAAAAAAACATAGAGAATACACCATTTTAGAAAGACCAGCACAACTTCTGTCCAAGAATCTTAGAGGCCGCTGTTTGGCAGAAGGCTCACTGCTCTGTATACGGTAGCTACTTGTTGCTAGGTACCATCCACCTGCCTACATGGCTGATACACACCAGGAGATCCTGCTCTGTCTCCAGCCAGCTGTGCTACAGTGGGCAAGTATTGTAAGGTTTCCTCATCTAGTAAACTAAAGGACTAGTCCTTTAACATTTTGGGGCCAAACACCCATTTGAAAACCTGACAAAAGCCAGAAACCCTTTTACTCCCAAAAGGCACATAAGTAAATATGACTAAAATTTCACAGAGTATCAGGGGCTCATGTGGCCCTTGAACCCTACCCATAGACTCCTGGTTAAAGATAATTAGACCAGCAGCACTCTAACCAATCTTCCAGTGCTCAGAGCCT
The DNA here is from genome assembly GCF_964165515.1 of Mesoplodon bidens. NCBI lineage: Eukaryota > Metazoa > Chordata > Mammalia > Artiodactyla > Ziphiidae > Mesoplodon > Mesoplodon bidens. Next base: position 127,674,602 of record NC_138177.1, on the reverse strand, counting down.
GCAATCACACAGTTGATGTTTAGTAACAATTACTGCAAATTATTCAACACCATAGATGAGTGTTTTGCTAAGACTAAAGACCAATCCAAAACGGTCTAGCTTCCAATGTTAAATGGACTGGTAAGTCAATGAATGACTGGAAGGAAGTGGGAGGGACTGGATAAGCAAACTATAAACATTAATAAAACATCTTGGGAAGGTTTTGAAAGAGCCCAACTCTGTTTCTCAACTGGATTTTTTCATTTGGAAATACAGAACCCAAAACCATTGAGCCAGATATAGAGATCCAGACAGCTTTATAGTGATGCTGTCCAAGTCACGTGCTTACACCCATCACACCCAAATAAAACAAAGCCAAAGGTTCCCATGCTCCTGCCAATATAAACACGTTCACAATGGTTAATTCCAAAGTTGTGCCTGAAGATTCCCGCAAAGGGAAAGATAATCCATCAATGAGAGTAAACAAACATGATGTCCTTAATATTCACTATCCTGGGTTAATCAACAAAATATGGTCTTCTCCCACGACTTTAGTTTCCTTCTATTTCAAGTCAGTAGGTAAGACTGAGTCATGCTTGTAAGTTCTAGGTTCTAGCCTTGGTTTGAAGGGGAAACACGACTCCATAAGAAAAAGGAATGGCCGTGTAAATCCATCTCGAATAGTGACAACCTCTTTACCTTTACCCACCACCTCAAACCCCACTCCATTTAAGTCTGCCACATCTTTCTGGTGTGTTTTGAGCTTTTTCAGCTTATCTTTTTTTAAGGGGGAGGGGCGAGAGGAGATGAAAAATTTGAGGTTTTTATTTCTGCTCACATTGACTCTGGGGCAGGTAAAGAAATTTAAAAGGTAACTTAAAAAATCTTGGTGTCACCAGCCTGTAACAAAAACTGTCCAATCAGAAATGTTTCTTATAAATAGAGACTGTGACATGGTCATGAATAAAAGAAGGTCCCTATTAGGGGAAGTGGGGGAATGGGAGTGGGAGGGTAGAATTAGATTTCTTCTCAGTGACTTGCTTTAGTATAGTTTGTTAAAGAGGATTATCTGATGAAGCATGGAATTCCAGTTATGTGAATACCATATTACCAATGGTCTGTTCCATCACAGTAGTTGTAGTTTTATGGTGTACAGAATCCTCTGCCCCATTAAGCTCTCTTTGTGGACTTTTTCCAAGAGGCATCTCAAAATATAATGGAATTAAGAACCATGACTCTTGCTGATGGTCAACAATAAGATCACAATAGGATTCCGTCTTTCTTCCTTCTATAAATTCATCCCTAATCATTTTAGATAATGTGACAGTTTATTTTCTACAGTCAGCAGATTGTTCCTTTATTCTGTCTTCATGTGGTGTCTAACTAACATTCTATAATAGATACATAAATGGAAGCACACAATCATTTCATAAAAAGTTAGGCAATTTCCTCCCAGGACACTCAGCCATCTAACTTGAAAAATGACTGGGTAATAATATCATTCTACTTTTTTTTTTTTTACTAGAAATGTTTTACAGAAATGTTTTCAGTTTGAGAAAAGAAAAATCACTTGTTATAGAAATAATTCCATCGTTACATGTAGTCATTTGCAAGAATGAAACAAGCAAATAAGACAATACTCAATTATAGCGTACAGCACGGGGTTCGAGGCAAAACATAATGACTTCATTACCTAAGAACAGAATAAATGCTCTGGCTTTCCCCATCCCACACCATTTATCAGTATTTCTTCATCCTAAGGGATATTTAGACCCCTGAAATCCTAGATTTACTACTCAAGACAGATCAATCCACCTTGAGGCTTTCTGCCAAAGAATTTCAGTGCTTCTATTTCAACAGTAGATTTGAAAGCTGGGTAGAGACATGTCAAAAAAAGCCTCCTTCTTTGATCTCTCCACCCAAGTTCCTCAAAAGAAGCCCCATGGAGAGTCTGAGGTTATGCTAAGTATGTGACTTGCAGTTGTAATCAGTAGAGCGACATTCCATTACAAGTGGGTACCATTTTAGCCAACCCAAACCTGTATTTCACAAATACATACATAAATTAAGTGACTGATACAACACTTTAAAAAGGATGACATACACCCACTCTAGAGGATATTTTCAAGTAACAGAATTTGCTGTTACAGAACAATCCAAGCGCATCACATAGATAAGCATTCATTTTTCTCAATGATCAACCATCCAGACACCAGATGTTTAGGTTGACTTTTTTTTGACACTTTTTAGTCCACTCACACTCCCTCCATTTTCTAACTCTCCAGAGCAAAAACTGAAGTTCTCTGTCTCTTTCAACTCTATAGAAGAACCACCTTTGTGCCCTGACAAACACGTTAATTCCATGCCTCTGAAATGTTTAGGTAAAAGTCAGCAGTGACCCAAACATAGATTTCAACAGACAGGTCTGCTCAGAATTTGTACAGTCATCCCTCGTTATCCAAGGAGATTGTTTCCAGGACCACCCTCCACCCTCAACCCTCAGCAAATACCAAAATCTATGGACGCTCAAGTAACCTATACAAAGTACCATAGTACAATAGGCCCTCAGTATCCAAGGATGAGATACGGAGGGCCACCTGTAATTGGCATTTACTGAAATGTCCCCTTTCTAAGCATCTAGAACTAGATTCTATTCAACTGGCTTTCCCTTCCCAGATCCTGCAGACTATAGTTTTAAAACTATCACCATTTACAAGTTGAACTGGCTACTACTTTTCATACTTATTACTGAATGACAACTGTAGGTTTTTTAACTGTTTATGTTTTAAAAATGATAGTAGGGATTCTGCTTAAAATTGCTTTTTCAAGTATGGATTACTTTTATTGAATAATAAACATGGAATATCATCTTTTTCAACAATCAAATAAAATATACACATTCTCTAAACACTTTTATTACTGTAAATTACCCTATAATATCATCATTTCCCTCCAAAAAACACCAGTCTGATGAAATCTTGAAGTTGATGAAACAATGACCAGTTTTTAAAGTGAATGTCAATTCTTATTCAGTTTCTGATGGATTGTCAAGATTTCAAATCCTAGCCAAAACCTGTATCATCTTAAATTGAAAGTTTAAAAGGAATAAACAGGGCTTCCCTGGTGGCGCAGTTGTTAAGAATCCACCTGCCAGTGTGGGGGACACGGGTTCAAGCCCTGATCTGGGAAGATCCCACATGTCATGGAGCAACTAAGCCCGTGCACCACAACTACTGAGCCTGTGCTCTAGAGCCCGAGAGCCACAACTACTGAGCCCACATGCCACAACTACTGAGCCCGATGCCTAGAGCTGGTGCTCTACAACAAGAGAAGCCACCGCAATGAGAAGCCCGCACACCGCAACGAAGAGTAGCCCATTTGCCGCAACTAGAGAAAGCCTGCGTGAAGCAACGAAGACCCAACTCACCCAAAAATAAATAAATAAATAAAAATTTTAAATAAATAAATAAATTTAAAAATAAAATGAATAAAATTTAGCACCAAATGACTGTCCTTTAAAATATAGAGTCCTTAGATTATTTTATCTGCTCAAAGACCCTTCAAAGATACATGAAAACTCTGAATACATATATATATATACACATATATATATATATAATCCTAACTTTAACTTCATAGTCCAAATGTGAAATCTCTTACTACTTGAAATCTGAAACTCATTTCACAGACTGTCTAGGAAAGTTTAAAAAAAAATAGGATTGGCCTGACTTTTCCTTCCATTTGAGGTAATATTGCTACAGCTGAATCTCTGATAAACAGAAAGCCATCCACATATAATAGGATCTTGTTCACCACACTTATCTTTTTTCTTCTGCCCCAACTCTTGCTGTCAGAAAGGCATCCAAACAATGATAAAATATAAAAAGTGAACCGGCAGCTGCACATACTCTTTAATATAAGGATCAGGGTAAAACCCAGACCTACCATGTCTTATAAATATTATTATAATTAAAATATATGTATGTGTGTATATGTCTATATCAATCAGCAAAGACATACCATCCCTCTTTCATCAATGCCCTCCTTAATGCCCACAAGCAAAAGGTAAGGAGAATACATTTAAAGAAAAAATATTCTCATAAACCCAAAATGTAACATTTTCTTTTTTTTTTTTTTTTTTTTTTTTGCGGTACGCGGGCCTCTCACTGCTGCGGCCTCTCCCGTTGCGGAGCACAGGCTCCGGACGCACAGGCCCAGCGGCCATGGCTCACGGGCCCAGCCGCTCCACGGCACGTGGGATCCTCCCGGACCGAGGCACGAACCCGTGTCCCCTGAATCGGTAGGCGGACTCCCAACCACTGCACCACCAGGTAAGCCCCTAACATTTTCATATTAAAGTCAACAGCCTCCACCCAGAGCTACTGCTCAAAATAAGCATTTTTTGATCTGGTTTTCTTGATGACTCTATGGTTTCAGTTATTTTATACATTTATTGAAGGAACTGTTAGCTGTCTATCTTGTTAAATTTTTAGTGTGGGGGGCTTCCCTGGTGGCACAGTGGTTAAGAATCTGCCTGCCAATGCAGGGGACACAGGTTAAATCCCTAGTCCGGGAAGATCCCACATGCCGCGGAGCAACTAAGCCTGTGTGCCACAAGTACTGAGCCCACATGCCGCAACTACTGAAGCCTGCGCACCTAGAGCCCCTGCTCCGCAACAAGAGAAGCCACCACAATGAGAAGCCCGTGCACTGCAACGAAGAGTAGCCCTCGCTCGGAAAAAAATTTTTTAGTGTGCCCCTATTAAGTGCAGACCCTCACGTTATAAGAAATTAAAGTATGTTTCTAAGATAAAGAATCTTTAGTCCACTCTTTTTCTAGATGAAGATAAAATATATTTTGGAACCTGAAGATGTACTTGGGAAAAAAAACCATAAGATGCATTCACATTTCATTTACATATAGCAATGTTTTAGTTAAAGCCTTACCAACATAGGCATTTTTGATGTTTAGAATTAATATTTGATGGGAAGCAATTCATCTGTGAAGTTATTAAGATATGTAATAGGTTCTGACAACCAATAAGGATGGGGTGTGAAATTTCCCACACATCCAACAATTCTGATGCCAGTAGGGTGTCCTACAATTCAACTCAATTCTGACACTATCTACCCAGAGACATCATCAGATCCCACAGGTTAAGGGCTCAGTCGCACAAAACTGCCCCTCTCTTCAGACGCTAATCACAAGCCCAGGTTGTTACCTGCACCTCTGACCTACTGGCTACAGAATGGAGGATCCCATGGTCCCCTCCTTAGACTTCAGATGCCAGCCGCCAAGTCCAGGTTGTTACCTGTACTTCCAACCTAGTAGCTACGAACTAGAGGTTCCCACAACCCCCTTCTCAGGTTTGATTAATTTGCTAGAGCTGCTCACAGAACTCAGAAACCCATTTATTAATTAGATTATAGGTTTATTACAAAAGATATTAAAGTAGATACAAATCAACATCTAGATACATAGGGCAAGATCCCTAACAAAGGAGCTTCTGTCCTCATGGAGTTTGGGGTCCAGTATGGTGCCACGTGGAAGCATTCTGATTCCCCAACCTGGAAGCTCTCCGTCTGGGTTTTTATGCAGGTTTCATCATATAGGCTTGATTGATCAACTCATTGGTCCTCAATGATCTCCATTTCCCGATATTCATGCCATATGTAATCTCAAGTGTGGGCTGCACTTACTCGTTCACTTCTAACCAGTAGAATACAGTAGAAGAGATGAGATGTCACTTCTAAGACTGAGTGGCTTCTGTCTTAGGCACCTGCGTTTTCTCTCTCTCTCTCTCTCTCTCTCTGCCTCTCTCTCATCACTAGCCCTTATTGAGGGGTGGGGGGGACCTACTCTAAGACAGCCCCATGGCAAGGCCCATGTGGTGATGGAACAAGGCCTACCAGCAACCACATGAGTGACCACATGAAGCAGATCTCCACCAGTCGAGCCTTCAAGCCTTCTCATGAGACTGCAGACCAGACCAACACCTTGACTGCAACCTCAAAAGAGAAGCTCAGCCAGACTCCCAAGTTAAGCTGTAGCCAGATCCCTGACCCAGAGAAATAGGGAGATAATACATGCTTATTGATTTATGCTGCTAAATTTCAGGATAATTTGTTATACCCAGCACTAATACAGCCAATACAGAGCAATTATTTAATTTCTATTACAGAGTAAATCATTTCCTTTATACTTGGAGCTAGGAGTCTGTCTGGGAACATTATTCCTGAAATACACAACAGACAACCAGATAACAGAAAACTCTGTCCTTGACCTTCACACCAAAACATAAATGAGCCAGTTAATCTACCCATGTCAGCCTACCATGGCTCCTCTAACTGTTGTAATTCTCCTTTCCTTGAATACATTCTTAGAATTAGGACTATGAAAGCCCAAACCTCAAGATATATACATTAGCTTTAGTCTCAGTTTTTAACCTCATAGCAAAGTTTCCTGCCCGATTCTCACATATTATATGGCATATTCCTCTCGTTATAGCACTTATCTTTCCTTATGGTATGTTTAAGTATCTTTCTCCCAACCACTTCTTCCCTAGTGCTTTGTTCAATCTTGTATCTTCAGTACCTACTGCTTAACACATGGCTGAGACTTAATAAAGCTGGAATGAACAAATGTGTTACACAAGCAGTGAATGAGTAAGCAAGTCAATAGGCAAGAGAATACGGATGTGGGAAGTACCACTTGAATGCTGTTATGAAGGTCCAGATGTGCCCATCAGCCATTACTTCTACCTAAAGTACTCTTCCACTTGCACCCACCCTCAACCCAACTCCTTGTCAGGGTTTTCACTATTTAACACTCACCTCAAAGATGTGTCTGCTCACCTCTACACACACACACACACACACGTGTGTGTATACGCACCAAGGCAGCCTTCCCTTTCTCTGCTCTGAAGCCTTTTCTTTATGCTCCCACAGCTCCTGGGTATACCTTGGTCACAGCACCTAGCACACTCTACTGTAATGACTGGTTATTTGCCTGTCATTTCCACTTAACTATAAGCCCCTTGAAGGACAGTGTCTTTACATGTAACCACATGTCCAGCCATCAATTTGGTATGTGGGTACTCAAAAACAGTTTGAAATAATGGGTAAGAGACTGAATGAATTAGGGGTAGGGTGGAAACTCTACATTTTGAAAAATTATCTTAGCATAATCTGTTCCAGATAAAATGTCAACCAGGCACATATACTGCTCCAACTCCTAAACAGAGTAAAATCAATGTGATTGTGTATCAAGATAATTGTTGATACAGGAAAATTAGAATTGAAAACGTGCTTTAATCCATGGATAGGCCCTAGGCAGATCTGTCTTCAACACACCTTTTTCTCTTTCATTCTCACCCCTGATCCTGCTTCAGTAAAAAACGTTCTCTTCCTTCTCAATTGCAGATTCCTTATACTGTCCTCAGATGCCACAAGTGGATCTTCCTCTCCAAAATCACCCAATAATCTTCTCCTCACAAAATGTTTATATGCCTCATGCCCTCAGAGTCTTGAATCATAATTGAGTAAGCTAGAAAAATAACCTGGTTTGTGGGAAAATGGGTGCTCGTGGGTTGGTATTCCCATTTTGACAGGTATATTTTTCTAAGACAATGGCTTCACTCAAAGCCCAGCCAGAAAAGACATTTGCAAAGATGGGACCTTTCAGAAACCCTCAAATCACTCCACTAGGATGAGCTCCCTCTCAGCACTAGAGAGGTGATGAAACTTGGTTAGGGCAGGGCTCTGGCCGCCTGACTTTGAATTCCAGCTCTTCCACTCTCTAGCCTTCTGACTTTGGGCAGTCTCACTGATGTCTGAGTTTTCTATGTGTAAAATGAAATAAGACCTACCTCTAGGAATTAAATGGGTTAATTCAGGTAGAGTACTCAGAAAAGTGTCTAGTAAGTAGAAAGCAGTCGATAATTGTCACTAGTAATACTATTATTTTACTGTTATTATAACTGGTTCTGAAAAGCCTGAAGAGAGAAATTCTCCAGGATAGGAGAGGGATAGGGAGAATGCACTTACTGATTTGGTTGTTCAGCTTGAATGCAATGTCCAGCTGCAGGATAAACAGCATGAACTGGAACCAAGGACTCATCTCCATGGAGGGGAGGGGAATGTGAACAGAAAACACAATGTCATTGGCTTCGATTTCCCTTGGAATCGCTTCCTCAATGTCTCGGATCTTGTCACACTGGTTGGGTCCCCAAGGCATTAACCATTTTGTCTTGTGATGGTTTTTACGGACATCCACGCATTTCACTGACATGTAGGACACTGCCGTTGTGGGTCCTGGAGCTGAAAAGAGAATATTTTCCTGTTTTAGAAGAATCATCCACGGAAGTGCCTATTTCTTTCTAATATTCTTTCCACTACTGTCCTCTCTCCATTTTTCACACCACCTTCTATAACTTGAGGTCATTAATACCAAGAGATCTCCCAAATCCGGGTGAGGATCCTTCAGTGACCTCCAGAGGCATCATAAAGCATCCCCAAGAGCCTTCCCATTGTTTTCAGTGACTGTTATTTATTGAAAGAATACATTTGTTTTCTTCAGTTTTGTTCAGTTCCTTCCTCATTCCAAACAAATGTCACAAAAATCAACTGTGCTTCACTTTCCACCTGCCTGAGGGCTTGGAGACCTCAGGGGCTTCACAGAACACAGTGTCTGAAGTCAGAAGACCTGGGTCTGAAGCCTGGTTGAATGACTTACTCTCAGGTAATTTTGGGTAAATTGGTTAAATCTATAGTAGCTTCAGGATCCTCAACTGAGAAATAAGATGGTTGGCTTCTAAAATTCAAGCAAGATGGCTGGTTTCTAAGATTCTTCTTAACTCTGAAATTCTACAACCCTGCTTTTGATTGAGAGAAAGAGTTTTTCTGACTTTGGGCCCCCATTTAATGTACCTATCAGAGGATGGAACCCAAACACTGACTGACACTTCAAGGATATACTAAAATACGATACATGCATTTCAAGAGGGATCATCAAATTTGAAATATATAACATTAACAACACAATTTTGTGATTATAAAATGCTCACATAATTATAACAGAAAATTTGCAAAATACAGAAATGTTGAAGTTCCAAACAACATTTACCCAAAATCCCACTAAAGAGAAGTAACCACTGTTGGAAAAATATCAAAGTATTATCTGTCTTTTCTATGAGTGTGTAACTAGATACAAATTTATAGAGGAATTAATTTGTATAACTTTAAAATACATACTAATATTAACACATATTGTTACAAAATAGGGTCATACCTATTTGTAGCTTCTTCTTTTTAATCACTTAGCAAAGTAGAGTAGAACAGTGGTAAATAACACAAGCTGTGAAGCCAACTTGCCTGGCTCTCTCATTTCTGGTTGTGTCATCATGAATCCAAGCTAGCAAAGTTTGGGGTGAATTTCTAAACCTGTCTGTGTATTAGTCTTGTTATATCTTAAATGGCAAAAATAATAGCTTGAATGCAGTGTCCAGCTGCAGGATAAACAGCATGACCTGGAACCAAGGACTCATCTCCATGGAGGGGAGGGGACTGTGGACAGAAGACACAATGTCATTGGCTTCGATTTCCCTTGGAATCACTTCCTCAATGTCTCAGATCTTGTCACACTTTCTGAGTCGTTGTATACATTAAACAAATTAACATATGAAAAGTATTCAGAACAGTGCTTGAAAGTACATGAAAAAATATAAAATTAATTTTAGCTATTATATTATAAACATTTTCTATGTAATTAAAATTTTTCAACTAGTGGTTGCAAAATAATCACACGATACACCCTTTTAATTTACCTATAACCCCCACCCCTTGTTTTGTAAAGGTTGTCTATAAATAAGAATAATTCTTTGCCTAATATGTTTTGTTAGTGATTTACCTCAACTTTTCCCTCTGCTGTCTCAATTTGTTTACGGCATATTTTAATACAGAGAAATCCCAGATTTCATGTACAATCACACTTTTATGTTCTCCCCATTCTTCTGTGTATAGAGAGACTTTCTAATCTCCAAATTCAATAAACTTTTACCTTCTAGTCATTTTTAAAAATTTCATTTTTAAAATATTTAAATAGTTGATCCACCTGGAATTTGTTTTGATATAAGGGATGAGGTGAGACTCTAGCTTCATTTTTCTAAATATTTAAATTATTCTTTACTGAACAAACTCTCCTTTTTTGTTGCTTTATGACAGCACCTTTGTCTTATGTATACAAATAGATATTTCTGGACAATCTAGTCTATTTCCATGTGTTGGACTGTAAATTCATGGCCCAACACAACATGGTTTTAAGTCACGTAAACTGATGGTTTATATCAATATCTGATAGAGTAAAACCCCTCCCCCATGCCATTTCATGTTTATATTTTTTGCTGGGATCTGATTGAAATTACATTACATCTATAAATTAATGTGGACAGAGTCAGCATCCTTTCCTGACATTTAGTTTTCCCACCCAAGAACAGTGATCACTTCTTTATTAACTGCAGTCCATTTTAATATCTCTTTGAAAATTTTCATAGTTTTCTTCATGTAGATCCTTCTACTACAATATATTTTTAAATCTATTTATAAAACTTTTCTCTGAAAGTAGTGGAAGGAAAACATAAATCTGGTTTATGTGCATGGTTTAAATATGTTTAATTTTGCACATATGATGCCTGACATGCAGTGCTTTCAGACCCTTTATGAACAGAAATCATCTCTTACTTGACAGAGATCAAATAGCAACTAGAGGAATATGTAAAGCAAGAGGAAAAGTCATTTATGACGCAAGAGTGTGTATTATTAATACTTTGCCCTACTTCTAGTGCTCAAATACACATTTTTCTATCCCTAAATATCAATCCTAACAGTAAATTTTGAGTAGTAAAATGTTATGTTCCCAGAAAGTTGGGATGATGCCTACTAAAACTTGCCAGAAAACACAGCACTGCTAAACTCTAGCTGAAAGTTCTTCAATGTAGTATCCTGAATACCACAACACAGAGCTACCACTAATCCAGGCCAGGGAAGTTTTTCTTTAAAACTCAAAACTGTATCATGAATACATTTTACACCTAATCCATCTAAAATCAGACATCTCACTTATTATTAGAAATATGAACCAATCAAACTTTGGTTATCCTGACTCTGCTAAATAGCCCACCAACATTACAAAGACCAAATGGCACATTTAACTAAACTTCTTTTAATGTGGTTGGAGAATAAACAGGGAGACAAAAGTCACGAATTCTATTTTTGGCTAACATACTCAAACTGACTATTTGCTGCAGAAAATAGTTACTACATTTTAAAACTTCTATTCTTCCAAAATGAACCTAACCTTTTTTCATTTCTTTATTTTTTTTTTTTCCTTTTGAAAAACAAGTCTTTCCCTCCTTAGACCAAAATGAAAAATAACTATCTGAGTTCCCAGTTAACCTCCAAAACCACATTCCAAACTTAATAACAGAGAAGCTGAACACTTTACAGGCACAAAGGCTGCATTTTTAATGGACACGGTGAACGCCTGCCTTTGTAGCAGCCTGAATTATTTTCATTCTTTCATTAGTCTAGTGTTTCTTGCATAAAGAAGAAAATCCCAGGAATACTAGTATTTTCATAAATATCATGGCAATGAACTTGGGAAGCCGCAAGTGCATCTCAAGCTGTTCTATAAGAATCACAAGTATTTTTCTTCACTTGAATAAATCTAGTCTAAAAAACCTTTTGTATAACTTTAAAAACCTGAAGATAATTCAATATTTTCCATTTCTAATAGTGCTCAAAAGGCAAAACCCTTGTATTATTTGAGAAAGTAAACAGACATTCTGTTATTCAAACATGGACAGTTAATGTTCCCTGAATAACATGTTTACAGTTTAAGACAACTTCCTACTCCAGCTAAAAGTGAATTTCCAGGTGTTTCTTATGTAGAAAGCATATCAAAGTAAGCCAAAAACAAAGTCTATAGCTCTTAGCTCCTTGCCTACTATAGAAGGTGTTTTCATCAGCTATAGCCAACAATGTGACTACATAGATCACAAAGCAGTGTCTAAAATCAAAAGAACTTTGATTTCTGTCTTTAAATTTTTAAAAAGTGTGGGGGACTTTATTGTAAGAGAAGAGAATGAAATGGGAGAAGCTGAAATTATCTGTGACCTTTGAACAAGCCACAGTCAACTTAACCAACAGTTATATGCAAGGAAGGCCTCAGTCGCCAGCATGGTTCTAGGGATTAATAGTTTGTGTACTTAAGAAGGAACTAGATGGATTCAGGTCAACAAACTGAGTCATGTTTGCTCAGGTGAAAGCTAAAAATAACCACTCCTCAGTATTCCTAGGATAGTAATGTAATATCACCCAGCTGCTTCGGCACATATTATAAATGTCCCTACTCTACCCATTCGTAGCACTTAGTTGAAAACAAGTGGCCCAAAGCTACTTCTACATCAGTACAATTTCATAGACAGAGCAGTTTGGCCCAAAATGAATATGCCCAGGCACTGTGGACTGGTTAGTTTATGGTAGGTTAACACAACTTTTGGAGTAGGCACAGAAGTTATAAAACACAAGCTACTCTTTGAAAACACCACCCCATTTTGAGGCCAGTTCTCTTTACCGTGTCAAACATAGGCCATTTTTTTTTCCTTTTTTTATCTGTATTTCAACACAGTATTTTTGGCCTCCGTCTCTCCACAATAGCAGAGAACTGTGAAATATGACACTACACAACATTTAAAGTGATGTGAAATCAATAAGACTTCTAATTCGAGGCTGTGAAAAACTGGACAAACACAACATGAAGCCTCTTTAAAAATTCAGTGACCCTTCAGTGACATACATCACTAAGGCTCATACTGCATTCACCAAATATGCCTTGAATACCTACTATGCACGAAGCACTGTTAGGTGCTTGAGGGAACCTAACAGACACCAGCCATGTGGAATGTAAAAATAATGGGGAAAACAGACAATACATAAATAATTACAGGAAAAAGTAAGTATAGTTGTGGTGATACTATATTTACACTGACATTACCTGAGAAAGGGCCATAGTCAGATATTTGGAAGCCAGGAGAAATGAATTCACTAGAATGAGGCAAAAATTCCAGTCATCATTACAATGCAACCTTGAATAAAAATGTAAGTGAACAATGACTAAACCTGTACTTCTTTTGGAAGAATATTCATTGACTCCAGTCAGCTTCCTGTTATGGCATCTCAAATGGCTGTCCAGTTTACAAATTACTATCTGGCCAACCACTACCGCTATCATGCTCAAAGCTGAGTCAACATCAAATCATTAGCCCCTACTCCCGCCAGAACCTTTAATTAGAGAGCTGGACGGAGACACAAGACTTGGTTGCCTCCTAGAAAAGTTAAAATAAAATTAAAACAACATGCTGACATGACACATGGTCTCCGTTTAAGCCAACACAGACTATTTATTTCTTTGCTTTATTACAAGTAAAGAAGTTTCCTTTAGCAGTTATCTAGGAGTATTACTATTATGCGGGCACTGTGCAAACTAAAGATAGAGACAAATGACAGTCCCAGACCCTGAGTTGCTCACAGTCGAGTGTGGGAGGGTGAGAAGTTGGCAGAGAAGTCCATCCTGATAGAAACGTGCCCTTACAGATGTTGCACAGGAGGCATCATTTGTGAAGGGGGCTGGGAGAGCTGCTTGCCCGAGGCCTGGACTTAGACTTCAAGGAGAGCAGGTGTTAGTTAGCCAGGTGGAAAAGGGGACAGGAGTAGGGAAGGCGCTGAAGAAGAGCATGTGCTGGGTCAGAGGCTATCTAGAAAACCACAATACAGTTGTTCTTCTGTATCCGTGGAGGATTGCTTCCACGGCCCCTATGGATACGAAATTCTGAGGATGCTCAAGTCCCTTCTGTAAAATGGCACTATATAGTCGGCCCTCCTGATCAGCAGATCAATCCCTGGCTGGTTGATCTGAGGATACCGAAGGCCAATCGTACGGTCTGTGTTTGAGCATCACATTTTTTTTTTTCTTTTGCGGTACGCGGGCCTCTCACTGTTGTGGCCTCTCCCATTGAGGAGCACAGGCTCCGGACGCGCAGGCTCAGCGGCCATGGCTCACGGGCCCAGCCGCTCCGCGGCATGTGGGATCTTCCCGGACTGGAGCTCGAACCTGCATCCCCTGCATTCTCAGGCAGACTCCCAACCACTGCGCCACCAGGGAAGCCCTTGAGCATCAAATTTAAGAAGAGATCATTTACTAGGTGAAAATGCTGCACAGCCCTAACCTTGTTACAGCCCTTTGCTTTCTCTGACCAGGGGTCTAGTTCTCTAGGGGGCCCTGGCTTCTGTTCCCAACAGTCTCAGCTTCACTTTGTACAGCGACATGAAGAGATCCACAAATAACAAAGAACTTTTATTTGGGGGAATCTTTCCTTCTAAGACACTGTTGGTATCTTATAGGTAGCCACAAGGCCAGACATGAGCAACACGGTGCCCCGGAAGGAAGGGAGAAGGCAATGGGGTCTCCAAAGAGCCTGTGCAGTCTCCATTATCAGAATAGACTTCACCTAAATTAGAGGAAGACTGTCTTCCTTGCAACCGAAATGATATTTCAGGATTAATGTGCTTTGGGCTCCAAGGGGAAGGAATGTGGAAAACAGACCAATTAAAAGGGTAATTCATGTTTACAAGCATTAATAACCAGAACCTCTCTAATTGAAAAAGTAACGATTTTAATTAAAAATGGTCAAACATTTCAGAAATATTTTAGAGAATTTTATTTTTATAATAGCATCTTAGCTAACAAAAATGAAAAAACAAAACTATACACACTGATTTAAAAACACAACCATTTCATGATGTATGTAAGTCAAATCATTATCCTGTACCCCTTAAACTTATACAGTGCTGTATGTCAACTATATCTCAATAAAACTGGAAGAAAAACATTTAAAAAAATAAAAACACACCCTTACAATTAATGAAATGAAACAAAGCTGAGTAGACTCCCATTAATTATATGATCTAATAATGAATATATAATAATTGACAGAATAACCCAACCAGTATAAGATTGTCCCTAGAAAAAAATGCTGTAACAGTACTTATTCAAAATTTGTTTTAATGTCAAACATAAATGAAGAGTTAGATCTGTAAATTAACGTCTTGAAAGTTAAATCACTTGCTTCCTGTCTTCATAGATTTTATGGTCTGGGAAATCTTTGCTGTCTGATTTGATCCCATTTAACTATAAGATTTCTACACATTTTGTACCCTATTATATTCCAGGAAAATTGTTTTAATTGTCTGAATGAACGAAATTATATTAATACTTCATATAAAAGTTTACAAAATATCCAAGCTGTAAGCAACTATCCCTGAGACCAGGTCATTTTCTCTTCTGGAATGAAATGTGATATATAATGTTATAAATTTGGGGACTTAACATTTAAATCTGGAGAAATTTTTAAACTGTTATGAAATATATGCAATAAGTTTGATCCAGGTAAACTATAGAACTGTTTAAACAAAGTACATTATTTATATTCTTACAATTATTTACTTTCTTGAAAGTGTTATATTTCTTTGTTGTAGAAAATGGTGCACTTATGTAAGAGTTCATTACTCTTATTTTTCATTATTTTGTTTTTGCTAATTAATAAAAATTTAAGGTGTTATTTCCTTTAATTTCATTCCTATTTCTTAAAATAACTTATTAAGCTGTTTATATAGGTGTAAAAAATATGTGACAGAATTATATTTAGAAGAGAGATGTATTAAAATATTAAAGTGAAAATAAATAAATAAATAAATAAAAACATAGACGATTGCTAGCAGGTACTTTCTACTGACTCAAGAGGGAGGTTGATTTAACTCTTGAAATCTCTCTGACCTGTATAAACATGAATAATTGGTTTATTTTTTACAATTTAATTTGTTTATTTGTTCTCTACTTTGTTCCCTAAAAGATTCTGGATACTAGGAAGAGAATATTAGACTTTATTTTTTAAAAAGAGTTGAGGCTGATTTAAAAGCATGGAATTAATGTTTGGGGCACTAAGAATTACTTGGCCTATGTCTGTATCTATGAAAGTAGAGAATAAAAGCAATAGCTGGATAATGTAAGCCCCACAGCTTTCACCTGAACTACAAAGCTAAATGGCTCAATATCCATTTCACTTTGTAATATAAAGAAAACTTCCATTTCCTGGCTATGAATGGTATGTATAAGATGTTCATCATGGATGGTATGTATAAGATGTTCATAAAAGATTATATACTCAAATTGGTTCTAAGCTTTGACTATCTGAATATCTATGCTTGCTTAAATGAGAATTTATATGAAAGGCATTGGGCCTCTAAGGCCCTTGGACAATTCCAGGGTTTGCTTAGAATTTTTTGATTCCCTCCCAAGGAAGGGGATGGGGAAAAGAGGGGCAGAGGAACATAGGTAGCCACAGAAACCAAGGAGAACAGATGAATACCTGTTATTTATACAACTACAAGTTTTATTCAAACCACCCCCCAAACACTCATTTAACATAAAGGAATCTTCAGCTAAATTTAAAAATTAGTTTTTAAATGTATTAAATTGAATTCCCTCAGAGATTGCACCTGCCTTTCTTAAGCTCAGAAACCTTCTACCTTAATTCTAGTTAAAAGGATACATGTGGGGACTTCCCTGGTGGCGCAGTGGTTGAGAATCTGCCTGCCAATGCAAGGGACGCAGGTTCGAGCCCTGGTCTGGGAGGATCCCACATGCCGTGGAGCAACTAGGCCCGTGAGCCACAACTACTGAGCCTGCGCGTCTGGAGCTTGTGCTCCGCAACAAGAGAGGCCGCGACAGTGAGAGGCCCGCGCACCGCGATGAAGAGTGGTCCCCACTTGCCACAACTAGAGAAAGCCCTCGCACAGAAGCGAAGACCCAACACAGCAAAAATAAATAAATTAAAAAAAAAATAAAGCTTTAAAAAAAAAAAAAAAGGATACATGTGGGATATACTATACAACTGAAGTAGCCACATCATATTATCTGGTTGAGTTGAGAGGTTTTAGACAACTAGCAATTCCTTAACCAATTCTGCTTACTGTTCCCTCCAGGTCAGTTCCTAAAAAGATTTCTTAGTATCTACCACAGCATATACCTAAGTTTTAGAATGCCTCATAATAATGACCACTTCAAAACTTTTCAGCTAAAGGAAGTGTAAATACTTGTGTTAAACTGAGTGCTTCAGAATTAACTGACTCAGTCTGTTAATTCCTTTACATAAATTGCTCTGAAGGTGTAATGGTCAGACACTCACTCTACCTCTGCCATTGACTTTGAAGATAAAATTCTCCTATATTTCAACCATACCAATTAAATCTTACTACATTACTACCTAAAATATTATTTCACGATTCAATCTCAGTCACTAGAGAACCAAAAGTGGGTGTGCAGGGCCAAGATCTGGAGAAGTAATTTTCAGAATTATCCTAGCTATGCCCCAGTGGGCGTAACGGGGTACATTAAGTGACGTGCAATTCATTCTTGCCAGCCGTTTTCAGTAAGTAGTAGTTAATTATGCTAACATCTGTTCTAAGAAAGCTAAATTTTTAAACACAGCAGAACATTCCTCTACACTAACCTACCACCACCAAAACACACAAACACACACACACCCCACATAGCAGAGATGAATGCAAAGTAATTTGTACTGTACACACACAAGTCAAACACGTATTTTCAAACAGTTCCCTACAACATAAACTTATGAATAAATGACAGACATTTTGACAGGAAAGGTCCAGAAATTGTAGCAGACACTTGTGTAATTCATTCCTTCCTTAAAAAATATTGAAAAATAGTGTATGTTTACATCTTAGGCTGATGAGGATTTTAAATGCTTAGCCTACAACCTCAATTGTTCTGGAGCCAAAGATGCAACAGCTTTGAGGAATAGAAGAATTACTCTACATTTGTCAGAATCTATACAGCAAACATGAAGCGCCACTTGGCTTCCATTACTTGTCTGGCTTGGATCCTGTGGAATTGAGGAGCGCTGGAACCAGAAGGAAAAAAATTACTGTGCTTCGGGACACAGAGCCAAATTCTTACATAGTATTTGAAATGCTGTGGTAAACATGAAGTTACTTTAGGCTCAAGATTAATGCCAGTTTTTTTCCCTCTTTTTGAAAAAATAATAAAATGCACATAAAGAGCCCTGCCAGAGTGTTAGCACATAAAATCTGCCAACCATTAGACGTGCTAATTGGGGGAGCAATCCTGAATTCAGATTAAAAAAACTGACCCTCAACTTTGGTGTCTGGCAATGAACAGAGATTAAATTAAGAAGCTTGACAGGTACATCAAATATTTCTAACCTCTAGCTCTGAAAAATACCTACAATGACTGTTTCTCCATCGCTTCAAAAAGACTCAAAACACTAGAAACTACACACGAAGTGAACACAAAAGTCCTCCACAGAAAAAGCAAACGGCTCATCTGTTGACACTATTGCTCATCGCTCAGCAAACCAGTCATCTGGGCTGAATTTCTGACTTGGTGCCAATGCGTCAAAATCAGCCACCATTCAGCCAAAAGGCTGTGGAATGCAGCCAAGACCACCTATGGAAAGTGAATTATAGCATCTTATAATTTACTACCTTGGCTATGATCTCATAAACCCAGCATGGAGGGTGAACAAGCTTTTGTGTGGAAAATCTCTCAGAGCCCCTGTAGAGGCCCCCAAAACTGCTCCTGGCAGCTATGTGGGTAGGGAAGACACAAAGGTGGCCACCTGGCTCTATGAACCAGCAAGCTCACCACTGGCACACCTTTGGAGTGAAACTTTAGGGTTAGAAAACCCCCAAATTAAATCTTCTAGGAGAAATAGCTGCTTTGTTCTGAAGTACCTATTACATTCTACAATAATTTCACATGTTTATTACCTATAATTTATTATTATCAGACATGTATTATTTATAAAGTACGGATATTCTACTTTTATCAATATTATCAATGTTAATAATAAACATGAGGGCTTCCCTGGTGGTGCAGTGGTTGAAAGTCTGCCTGCCGATGCAGGGGACACGGGTTCGTGCCCCGGTCCGGGAAGATCCCACATGCCGCGGAGCGGCTGGGCCCGTGAGCCATGGCCGCTGAGCCTGCGTGTCCGGAGCCTGTGCTCCACAACGGGAGAGGCCACAACAGTGAGAGGCCCGTGTATCGCAAAAATAATAATAATAATAATAATAATAATAATAGACATGAACACTAATATGTGAACTGCACGTTGCATTTTACAAAGCACTTTCAGACACTTGGATCATCTAATCCTCATAGGAAACAGGTGAAGTTGTTATTATAATGGTCCACACTGCATATGCGGAAGATTGGTGGCTTTGTCCCACCAGTAAGTGGCAGAGCTGGGACTAGAACCCTGGTCTCACTTCACATCTGCTGCTCCTTCCAATACACCACATTGCCTCAATTGCCAGTTTACTCATTAGCCTTTACCTGTTTACTATGAGGGTTTGAAGCCAATATTAAAATTGTGGGAGCACGTTTAGATACCACTCTTTAGCATTATTCCCTGGAAACTGAGGTTCACAAAGGTAGGACTTAACAATTATTTACCCTATACCAGCACTGCCTTGAAGGGATCAAGGCCTGCATGGTGGAAAGAAAAATAGGAGACAAAATGAGATAAAATATTCACATCTTAGACTTAAGTGTATATAATTAATGGCTGCAAATTTGAAGATTTTATAACAAAATCTATATTCCTAAGAACATAAATAGGGAAATTTTTGGCCATTTCATTAACATCCCCTACACAAGTCATTTGCTTTTAAAGGCATCAAATCCTACTTCTGAGATCAAATCTACAAAACAGCTCAGACAGAAACCTGGGCAAAAGAATCTTCTGCGGCATTATGATCTATTTACCTAGCAGCTCTAAATGAGATTTCCTCTGTGGTCCAATGAATTACATATGAAAGTTCACAAAAGAGTAGCAAAGAAAAGCAATGGAAGACTTCTGGTGTTGAACGAACTGTGGAGCACAGGATGGTATCAGAAGTCTTGAGATGACACATGGAGCTTCTGAATGGTGACAGGCAAATGCAATTGTGACTGGAGGGAAGAGCTAGTTAGGAGGAAGAATTTGTGGGCCCTGTTGGTTAACCTGGGACATGAGTGAGAGGGAGAAGTCAAGGATGTCCAAGTTCCTTGCATGGGCAGAAGATGGATGGCAATGTCATTTTCTAGAAGAGGAATCAAAGGAAAATGAGTGATATGTCATATGACAGGCAGAATATAAAGAAGCTGGGGGTGTAGAGCTTGTTAAATTAAAGAGCTCAGTCTGTATGATGCAGGGGGTGTTACAGATAAAAGGTCAAATACATGAATGACTAAGATTTGGAAGAGGAGTTAGATTTATTCTAGGTGGTTCCAATGCTGCAAGTCCTAAGGAAGGAAATCTGAGAGCAATAGAAATCAGATGGTCCAAAGTTAACCTGACCAGTTGAAGACAATGAGTTACTCATACCTGTGTTGAGTACAAATGCTCCTGCTAGAAACACTTGGTAAGTGCAAAGAGCGCAGAGGACATTTGAGCACTGATGGGGATGGAAAGACAGCCTTTAGGGCCTTCTCCATCATTATATTCTATGAGCACCCTTCAGACATTTAGAGCTTCAACTCTGGGCCACAAATTGGTCTGCTATCCTGAATTACTACAAGTTTGAGGATAAGAACCTTGGCAGAATGAATTATCAATTATCATAAATTATCAATGAATCAGGATTGTGGAGTTCTAGTACTGGATATGCCACTAAGCAGGCAAAGTATTCAACCAATCTTGGGCCCCAGTTCTCTCAACTGTAAAGGGCAGTATTTTAACTGCTAGACATTCCTAACTTAGAAATTCTTCGACTCTAAAGGGAATTTATATGTTCTATGCTATGGTGAAAGCCATTCTTTTTTTTTTTTTTTTTTTTTTTTTTTTTTTTGCGGTATGTGGGCCTCTCACTGTTGTGGCCTCTCCTGTTGCGGAGCACAGGCTCCAGACGCGCAGGCTCAGCAGCCATGGCTCATGGGCCCAGCGGCTCCACGGCATGTGGGATCTTCCCGAACGGGGGCAAGAACCCGTGTCCCCTGCATCGGCAGGTGGACTCTCAACCACTGCACCACCAGGGAAGCCCTGAAAGTCATTCTTTTAAGGTTGAAAAATACCCTTTTAAATTAGGATCAATATATATGCCAACACTACAGGCTGACATGCCTTGCCCATCTAGCCCCTTCTCCCCTCATTTTCCTTGTATTTTCACATCTGTTAGAGGAAAAGACTGTAATCTCCTACTCTTCTCTGCTGCTTATTGAGGCCGAAATGGGCTCTGGGTGTTTTCTATCTTCCAACAACTGCTGACATCAACAAATTATTCCAGAAAGCAAAGGCAAGCTAGAGCCAACTGTATATGTAAAATTTCATACTGATATATTCAGCACGATGAAATATACCCCTGTAATACATAGTATGGGAAGGTGGTCCAACCTAATCATAATGAAAACGTTTAGGGAAAAAAACCCAAAACTCCATTCCAGCTTCCAGCCAATGGCCCATACACTTGCAGTATAACAACACAAAGACATTCCAACACAATGAAATAATCTGGAGTATGTCCAACCTCTATTTTTCAGGTTGATAGAAATAGGCTCAACAGAGCTGAGTCTATTATTCAGAAGAAATGGAAGTCATGGCAAACACTGCCCTAAGCCAAAAGATCATGGACAAAATTTGCTAACGAGACATCAATTCATAACATTCATTCAGATTTTCATTTAAACTGCTGGGTTCTTAATATATTTCAAAATTTACCCTCTATAAAAAATGTTCCATAAGAGAAAATGACAATTACAGTGCAGCAAGGGAAATGCTTTCACCGAAAATGTTCTTTAGGTTGCTGTAGGCATCTACAAAAACAGAACAAGAGAAATTAAAAGCAAGGGCTCTAGACTCAGAAAAACTTGGGATCAAATCTAATTCTGTTTCTTACTAGCAATGTAGTTGGGAAATTTTCATGGCCTTACAAAATGCCGGTTTCTCCTTTGGAAAAGTTTACTATGAGTACCAACCTCATAAGTTTGTTGTAAAGATAAAATAATTAGTAAAAAGAGCCTATCACAATACCTTGCACATAGTAAGGCCTTAATGAATGTTAACTACTGATAATAAGAAAGCTGCCAGCAGCTGGAGAAGAATAATCTGGTGGGAGATGGTGACATGCTCCTTGCTCTCTATCCTGTCTCCCCCTCCCTCCCCCAAGGGATGTGTTTATCTAAACATTCAAGGAACTAGAGGGTCTGAATCTTGGTTCATTAAAAACAGAGGTTCTCAGCAATCGGAGATGATTCTATCAGAATTTTAACTTGAACATCTAAGACGTCTTTCCCTAAGAAACATCCCAGGGATATCCTAAGTAGCCTGTTGTTTGAACACAGAATTAGCTCTTAATTTTCTCCTCAGTGAAATGGGCTTAATAACATCTTTTTTCAGTTATTTCCATAAATTATTAGAAAATAACTATAGCCAAAAGTATTAATGTGGGTCTTCCCTACTCCATCGCCTCCTCCCTGCAGATAGAGAGAATGCTGGGTTTGCTTGCTCTGTTGCAGGCCCTCACCAGCCCCCAACAAGGGTTCAACTCATTGCTAAATGGATTCTTTGAGTTTTCATGATACACAATCAAGAGAAAAGGGACAAGTGGAAGAGATGGGCTTGGGCTGGGGGTGGGGGGGATTTTACCAGAGGAGGTTTTAGGGGTATTTTGGAAGAGAGAAGTTAGAAGCATCGAAGAAAAGGGGGATTTCCAGAAGTAGTGCTACAGATTATACGTCTTCTTTACCGTGTTTCACAGTATGAATAGAGAACTGAAGTTACTATATTACTTTAATTCATTTTGGGGGGATTGCCTATTTCTTTGACAGAATCACTACTTCAAGATGGCTCTATTAGGCTAGTCATGTCTTTACATGGGGGCAACACAAACGAAATAGATTAACAGGTGCAAAAACATCATCCAAACCTTTGGCAGGACTTATTTAATCAGCACATGACACTGGGAAGATGGAAAGGATTAACATTTTAGAAAAGGCAAGTTAGGATTATGGGGCTGACCATATGAGGTTAGAGCTACACCTACACTATATCATCATTTATTTATTTATTTATTTATTTATTTATTTAATTTTTGTGGTACGCAGGCCTCTCACTGTTGTGGCCTCTCCCACTGCGGAGCACAGGCTCTGGACGTGCAGGCTCAGCGGCCATGGCTCATGGGCCCAGCCGCTCCGCGGCATGTGGGATCTTCCCGGACCGGGGCATGAACCCGCGTCCCCTGCACCGGCAGGCAGACTCTCAACCACTGCGCCACCAGGGAAGCCCTATCATCATTTTATTTCAATATTTTGTTCAAAGCCTGGGCTCTTTACAATCAGAGAGCTGCACATGCCTATTCCCTCTTAATACTCCTGGCTACCCTGCCGCCATCCCTCTACCCCAGGGTTTCTCAACCCCGGCACTTTGACATTTGGGGCTGGATAAATGTGGAGGCTCTTCTGGGCACTACAGGGTATTTGGCAGCAGCCCTGGCTTCTGTTCACTAGTTGCCAGGAGCATCTTCTCTCCTCCGCCCGAATGTAGTGCAAATCAAAAATGTCTCTAGACATTGCCAAATATCCCCTGGGGGGCAAAATCACTCCTGGTTGAGAACCCCGGCTTTATCCCAATCACTCGGGCTTCGGAGAAAAATTCATACCCCACTAAGCCAATTTGCGACACTCCCTTTTCAGAGTTTGCAACTATGGGGATTCCAAGCTCTGAATAATCCATAACCATCACAGTTGCCTGCATGCTGGACTGGCTGCATCGGGCATCAGGTTGTCATCTACAAATTGTAAATGATTATAACAGCTACCAATCGCTGGGTATTTCATATGTGCCAGGAAGTAGGCTAGGGGATTTAACTGGGTTGATTTTCATTCTTATACAGCAGTAAGTGGTAGATATCATTATCTCCATTTAGAGGTGAGTAAAATGAGGCTCTGAAAATGTAAATAACTCAACCAAGGTCACAGCCAATAAAGGGTTGAGCTGGGGTTTGAACCTAAATCCATCTGAGTCCAGAGTCTCTTTCTGTCTCAGGTCACACTATTTCTCCTAATGAGAAAAACCAGTGCAGACATATATGCGAAGTACATTTGGCGTAAGTTACATGAGTTAAAATGGAGAGGCCAGCACACAGACTGTTGTAGAACTCAGTGCTCTCTGAACTAAGCTGATCACCAGTAATAGAGGCGTGTTTGTTCTAAGGACACTGACAAGTTGATTTTTGAATTATGGATTTTCTACTGAAGACAGGAAAATGGTGGTTTCCTCTAAGCAGAAACAACAAGCAGTAGCTGGTTGCCATGGTAGCAGAGGTAAACTTAATCTTGACTGGGAATACAATCACCAGACAGGGACAGCAAGATTCTGGTAAGGAATCTTACCAGACAATGGTGTTTTCACCTGGAAAAGGGAAAGTCAGAGAGAAATGAGAGGCATCTTCAATTATTTGGAAGGCCACCATCTAACAAAAGGGAAGCAGCACATATTCTAGATTATTCCAAAAGGAAAGTCCAGGATTCATGAGTGGAAAATACAGTGTGGTAATGGAAACCAGTTTTCCATTGAATTATAAGAAAGAACATTTAACCATCATAGTGTTTCAACTCGATTGAAAAATTAAACAATTTTAATTGTCTACTGAGCAACCATCACTGGAATGGAAAAAAATGCTGCCAGGGAGGTCGTCTGTGTTGGGGAGACCCCAGTGTGGGTGAGGTTAGACTAGACAAATTCCCAGGCCCCTTACAAAACAAGAATCTCTGTTTCTCTAAAGAATTGGGAAATTGTGGATTCCTGCTGAAAACAGACAAATGGAGGGTGGGACAGGTGGGGATCTCCATTGGGCAAAAAGCACCAGCATTAGTTCATCGCCATAATAGGAGAGGTAGACTCCCATCTTGCCTGGGAAGAAAATATCATTTAAGTGGTACCAGATAAGAGGGGAAGACCTTGTGGGGGATTTTTTTCTCTTCTGAATAGATGAAGGGGTAGGGCAATAGGCTTTTAAAAAAAGGACCAAGAATCAAGCAGCTCTTTCTTTTGTCTTCCAACCCTAATACACTGTGATGCCTGTTTCTTGGAATTTACAGCCAGCTCTATCTGATTTTAAAAATCCATTCAATTTTTTAAAGAAAATAGACAAACATCCAGGTAAGGAATAGCTAGAATAACAGTTGACAGCTTTCTTCTAAACACTGATATTGCCTTTGGTTTCACTATCCTTGACTTGCCCTCAACCAACAATTCATTATAAAACAACTCACCACCAGATTCAGGGAATGGCTAGGACAGGGCTAACCTCAACCTTTCCTCTTAGAAAACCCACCACGTTGTAAATTTGCTGGACCTGTCTTGGCAAATAAAATTATTACAAAGTCAACTTCTGCTAAGGCACACAACCTCCCTTGTAAAAGGGAGGAGGTGCTAAAATAATAACAGGTTTTCAAAAAAAAATACTGATTCATCTTACCATATTATATATGAATAATACATTAAGAGAATTTTCCCTATCTTTTCATCTCCAGGGCACTCAAAGCGTTTATATTCTCATTGTTTTACACCCATTAAGTGGGTACCAAAGATTATTATCCTCTTTTGATTTCTAAGAAAGCAACTACAGAAAGATTAAACAAGTAAGCTGTCCAAGTTGCTCAGTAAATTGAGATGTTTGGAGTTGTCCACTCAGTGCTTGTTTTAGGGACTTAATACTACAAAGTGACTGAATCCTAACTCACCAAAATACCCAAGTCTTACCTATCTCTTCCCCATTTCTCACACATGCATGAAATTTTCATCAACTAAGCACAAAGCTGGCACCATGTAGATCTTGGACAAGGGTATCCTATCAGACGAGCACCATGTCTGCAAGAAGCCTGTCACCACACCTGACTTGGTGTTCCAACCAGAATCAACCCACTACTTTATCAAGTGAAGTTGATTCTGCCTGGCCATGTCTGGGAAATTTTTAACCCCTCGATTAGCTATTAACAATTGGTTTCACTCAGACGAGACAAAGGACAAAATAATAGTGGTTTAAAAAAAAATGCCTCCACCATTCTGATTACAAAGGAGGCATGATTAACGAAGTTCCCTTTGTGTCCAAGCTCCATTCTGAGAGCCAGAGAAAGAGACTTCCACCCCCCTTTTTTGATTGCTGAGTCTTTTCCTACTTGTCTCATCACCCACACAATCTGTTCATAGCCCAAAGAGACAATCCAGCCAGTCTGTGGAGAGTTCCTAAAACATTTATGTCGTGAAAGCAGACAGGATGAACAGGACCTCATCTCACAAAGGATGATGGGACATTCAGCAAAAGAGTTCACAAAGGAAAATACAGACGGAAGGCCCTAGGCTGAATGGATTTGCCCACAATGTCTAACACAATGCCGGTCCTTATGGGTATTTGTAAACCTTCTGGTCAATTTACAACCACCCCCAGGTTTTGTCCCCAAAACTCCACCGCTTTTCGAACTTACAGTTTTTAAAGAAAATACAATTATCCAGTTAAAGAAGTCCAAATCAGTGCTTTAAGGATCATTCAGTCTCTCTAGACCTTTAAACATGAAAACAGCAAGTGAAACAAAGATTCTAGTTCCAGCTCAACCATGTTAGTGGGCCAACATAATGCATATAAAACACTTAGCACATTGCCTAGCACATAGTAAGTGCTCAATTAATATTACCTAACATTTTTACCACACCATGCTCTGTTTTATTAATGATATTTTTATGTATGTCCTGCCTGTCTACTCAGCTAAAATGGTGCCACCTCATTTGTCTTTGGTACATTACAAAAGATAAGTGCCTTGCCTTCATACACATCCTCTTATTTACCGATTTACAGATCTATGGTAGGGTACAGACAAGATACTAAAAGCAAACCTAGTCTCATAGCTGGTGAGAAATAGGTTCCCTGAGATCTCAACTCATTAACTTCACGCTTTCTTTCCATGACACGACAGATGAGCAGATTATCATGATTTCTGCCTCTTTATGTTCCCCAGAATTTAGCAAAGTGCTAAGATATACCTTAATCACCATCTAAACAAGTTTCTAATCTGCCAGTAACCTAAAGACTCTGAGGAGTTACTTTAACGCCTTTAACAAAAAGAAAAGAAATGGGTGGAAAAAGCCAACGTATTTGGCTTTGAGAAAGACATGCCTCTGTCTTTATTTGCCAAGGAAAGCATTACCAGGTCTACTCAGCAAATAATCAAAGGCAAGAAGAAGCATGAGAGATTAAATGATATGTCTAAGGAGGCAAATGGGGCTAGAGCCAGATCTCTTGATACTCTACTCATAGCTTTTTCTATTAAGCTTGCTCTTAATTCAGTGCCTTGAATGACGTGAATCTTGTCTTGAATTATGTACATCAAATTGTGCTTCCAATGACCACCCACACTGCAAAGGCCCAGGTCAAACTCCCTAATTCTTCAAAAAAATCTTTATATCTGATCTAAAAAATACTTAGAGCACTTAATCCATTTCACCCACTTTGACCTTGACAACAGACTGTCTTATTTGATCGCTCTTATCTCTCTAATCAAAGTTAAGTTGCCCAAAGGCAAGATCCATGTGCATTCCTTCTGTAGCCCATGACTAACCCAGCTCAGGGATTGTAGTAACATGTGACAGATCATCCTTTGTTCTGTCTCACAGATTTCTGGATGCCCCAAAGAAACCTCAAGTCACCATAATACCTACTCAAGTTTCCCAACCATCCCCCCAAATACTAGCCTGCTTGGGCAGTCATTAAGCTTCTCCTGTGGTGCCATCAAGAACCTCATTTTAGCTGCTGGGACATCCTCTTGCCATCCATTTCACACACACATCTAGCTCAGCAGGAGTACATGTTGCAATGAGCTTTGCTTCAAAGCCAACAGCCTGGCCAAGTTCCAAGAATTGTCACTAATGATCTTCACCAGCCAGTTGGTGCTCCAACCGTGACACAACACACACACACACACACACACACCATTTCAACTATTGCTATAGTTGGAAGAGCTGCGCCTAACAGAAGTTTGTTCCATACCTAATTTTATTTTTTAATTGTTACCAAAGACCTAACATGAGCAAACTCTTCAAATACACCTTCTACGATATAGCAGCAGTCTCCATTGACCTATCTTTAAACCAAAGGCATAGTAAGTAAATCAGTCTGGGGTCTTTTGGCTGCAAAAGAAAGGAAACCCTGCACAAAGCTGCTTGAGCAAAAATTAAATTAATCAATTAGCAAGGTGAAGATGAAAAATGTCCAGAGACAGCATAGTCTTTAGATAGTGGTTGTTTTGAGAAATCAAATTATATCAACAGATCTCATCTCTCTACGGTCACTGAATTCTATCATATTTTACTAGCTTCATTTTCAGACTTCATTGGAAGGGCTCCAGCAGTTCCAGGCTCATATTATCTGGGTTCAGGTTCAGTAATAAACAGAGAGGACATCTCTTCCTGGTAGCTTCCACAACAAATCTCAGA
Organism: Mesoplodon bidens; assembly: GCF_964165515.1. Lineage (NCBI taxonomy): Eukaryota > Metazoa > Chordata > Mammalia > Artiodactyla > Ziphiidae > Mesoplodon > Mesoplodon bidens. The sequence goes on along the minus strand of NC_138177.1, from coordinate 127,645,998 downwards.
CTTCATTCTGATTAGACTAAATTGAGCCATGTGTCCCCTGTGGCTTGGTCACATGTCCATAACTGGAGTCAGAGATGAAAATTCTCTTAAAGCACATGGTCTGAGAGTGGGAAAGGGGAGGTACCACAAAGGAAATGCAGGATCCTGCTATCAACAGAATTAGGCTGAACCATCCTCCTCCGTAGTAAGTCTTCCCTTTTTCCCTAATCTCTAACAAGTTGTATTACAAGGATGATCAACTTTGAAAATAGTATACTAAAGGAAGGAAACAACCAGGCAAGTCACAAAAGACTATAAGTAGCCAATAAGCATATGAAAATAGGTTCACCCTCACCAGTAATCAAAGAAATGTAAATTAAAAGAAAAAGGGCTTCCGTGGTGGCGCAGTGGTTGAGAGTCCGCCTGGTGATGCAGGGGACACGGCTTCGTGCCCCGGTCCGGAAAGATCCCACATGCTGCGGAGCGGCTGGGCCCGTGAGCCATGGCCGCTGAGCCTGCGCGTCCGGAGCCTGTGCTCCGCAACGGGAGAGGCCACAACAGTGAGAGGCCCACGTACCGCAAAAAAAAAAAAAAAAAAAAAAGAAAGAAAAAAATATTCTTGGCACATTAGCAAAATTTTTAAAAATAAAATTAATGCCCAGTACTGGCCAAGATGCAGGGATATGGACACTCCTAGGATTGACTTATGAGGTATATGTGATGGTTATCATTGATCTCGAAGGGCGAGATGGAGATTATCAAAATCTTTAAAAATGGGCATGATTTTTGACCTCAGATAAATTCACAGAAGTGAAATTGCTAAGAAAATAATTAAGGGCATGAATAAAAATTTAACTACAAGGGAGCTTTTCCCAGTAGTGCTATTATGTAGCCCCCAAACTGGAAATAACATCAATGTCCAACAGTAGGAGATTAGGTAAACTAATTACGGTAATCCATTCTATGGGCTATCATACCAACACCAAAAATGGCTTTTCAATGCATATTTGTTGGCATGACTTTAAGGGAGAAAAGCATACCATGGAAGAGTTACTAAGTGGGTGACCATACCACAGCACCATTTACTAGCTAAAATTAGTAAATTAATTTCACTTTCATCTCTAGGTGCTCCCTGGCTCCTTCTTTAAGATTTTCCATAGGGTTCTAAAGACCCAGATCTGCCCAGGGAAAGGTCAAAATATCTGGACACCTTCAACAGGCTAAAATTTGTTGTTCCTTCGAAGAGATATTTTTGACATATTTGCTTAACAATTGTTTAAGGGAGCAGCTGAGTGTTACATGGGGAAATTAAACATGATGGACCACAGGTGACATGTACTTGTCCTAGAAGATAGCTCAGAAAGTAATGTTTGGTTAATATACAGCAACTTCTGTAAGAAATAATTCTCTATATTAAAAAACTAAGCCTTTTACTACTCTTTATCCTATATCATCATGTAGCAATTAATCTTCAAATCCTCAGAGTAACTCCACCACAAATAAATCTTACCAAATCAACCCTTCTCAAACAAAACTAACCACAAACACAGCTATTCTCCATTTCAGTTTCCATAACTTTAAAATGTGAATAATCCTGGTGGACTGACCTGTCTCAGAGTGCTGTTATTAAGATCAAATGAGATCATTTATATGAACGTGCTTTGAAGAAAGATAAAAGCACTATACAAATATGAGGTATTAGGAGTATGAAGTCATCACCTAGGTTTAACATGCACTTAACAAAGCATCCCTGAGTCTATGTCTAGTCTTTGGCTCTGCCATAGCCTTCACGTTCTTTTCCTGTAGTCATTTCTGAAAACCAGACGTTGGCCTGCAGAGTTTCCCTGCAACAAAAGGATAGATCCCTCTCTACTTTCAAATTGGAATAGTGATTATAAAAGCATGGTGTTTCTAGCTGTTGAAATGTAGGTAATTAAATAATGGGGACAAATGTCAAAGATAATCCAAAAAGCAGACAGACATGCTTGGTTTAGACTGGAGCCTGAAATGGAAAGAGGCAGCAGCATAAATGAGTAGAGGGGTTAAGGGTTTTCATATTATCTCATTCAAGCCACAGCAATTAAAAATCCTAAAGATGTAAACTTTTGAGAGTGGGAATTCTTTGAGAATTAGCAGCTAATACTAAGAGTAATATTAGTACTACTAAGTACTCTCAGTGCAATATTTTATAGCACTCCAAATATCTTCCCAAAGGAAAGCATTGCTTTAAAAAAAACAAAAAAGTTGTTTCTTGGTAGGGCTGTGCCCTTATACTATGGACTTTTATAGGGTTTTTTCCTACAGTCTTTTTCCCATTGTGAAGAATGGTAAAAGTTTAAATGAAACATGGATGGGTCAATAATAAGCACACTGAAGTTCTTAAATTCCCTTCTTTTTAAGCCTCCACCCCAATTACATCCCTCCCTTGAGGATATTTACAATCCTCTATGACACATGCTCTGTACCTTCTTGGTTCAAGGAAAACACACCTACAGCATTTCAAATTAACTACTGACCCTTACTCTCACACTATAAACAAATCCTTTTCAAAATCTCAATTGCATTGTGTCCACATTGATTAAAGCTTGAAGCCTGGTGACCTCATGTGGTGTTAACTTCTCCCATGCACCAACAGCATTCTGCCTTTCTACTCAATTACCCCCTTTGGTGCCAGAGGATCGCTACCCAATGAACATACACAATGGACTTCTGCTTCATTACACTAACCAACAGCAGGATAGAAATAAGCAGAAGAGGAATAAACAAGCTAATTTATCATGAGGACAGAGCAAGCTTTCACCAGTCTCGCCATGGAAAACTTCAGTGGTTAACAGGAATATCAATAGTCTGGGGGTGATGTTTATGATCTTACAGATTGCAGACAGAGCCAAATAGACGCTGGTGATTAAAGAATTTTGCAGATTAGCAGGTGTGAACACATGCACACAAAAACCATGCCTTAAAACTCTGGGCTCCTACATAAAACCAACTGAATAATTATTTGGGAAAGCACAACCCAGGGCTTTGGATAATGTGGACTGACACCCTGGTAATTTGCCCCAAGTGTTCGACCTAACTGTGGGGTCCCTCTTATTCATCTTTGACGAGGTGGTCAGGAGGGACCCAGCCTCTTTGTGAGAGGGGTCTGGATACCCCCCTCCCTTCATTAGGCATGGCAAGGGCACAGTGGCTGATTGAATTAACAACTTTGGAGGGCTTCGGTCCCAGTTCCCAGACATTAGCACCATCATCCAGAACAAATTAAAAGTCTCACAGCAATTAAGCAGATTTTGAAAATGAATTTCCCATGGTTCAATGGTTCAACAAGCAATCTTGAGTTAAGTATGAGAGAAGAGTCTTAGAAGGAGAGGAGGAACTGACTGCTGAATTTCCAAAGAAAACACATAATTGGTAGAGGCATAAACAATAAATGTCTGAGCCTCTGCTAACTAGGCTTTTACATTTCTTTTATATAAAATTGGCAATAGTCACAGAAGTGTGAAAAAATAAAAAATTAACACGGAATTGTATTAAAATGGTGCATTTTAGGAGGATTCTTTTCCTTTTTTCTTTGCTTTTAATTCCTTTAACATCATTGTGTTCTTGCTTAAAAACAAATAAAATTAGGAGGGGACAAAAATGCATGTCTCTAGTCACTAGCAATCTAAACGCGACTCTAGAGCCACCTACATCTCCCTGAACCATTGTATCCAGGTTCGGAGCAGGCAGAAAACCTTTTATGTCAGCTCCCAAAGGACTCTGGGTGATTTAACACTGGGAAATCATTCTTGGGTTAAAAGAATAAGACTAATAATAAAATAACATGTAGCACATTCTATGTGGTTACAATTTGCAAGTTACTGTACACATACTTTTCATTTCACAGATTATTTCATTTAATCCTCACAGCAATGTCACAAGCGCTACTACTCCCATTTTACCCAAGAGGTAGATGAGGAAACTCTGGTTCTGAGTTTAAATAATTTGTTCAAGGCCACATAGCCACCAAGGGTAGAGCCAGGATTTCTATCCAGTCCTTCTGAATGCAACGCTCTTGCTTATATTTAGAATAGCAAACTTCTATTTCCGCTGTGGTTTTACCTAGCCTTTAGAGCAGTGGATAGGTTCATAGCGTATACACACACACACACACGTCATTATTTTAGAGGGAAGGCCTGCATGATGATGTGATGACCCAACCAAGGAGGAATTCCTGTTGCCTCTTTCAAGCCCATTTTCTCTCCATCACCACCGCCTCCTCTCCCCTGACTCTTGTGTCAGCTCTGTGTCCCCTCCCCAATACTTCCACCTCTAGCTGGAAGGTCTGGCTAAGAGAAGTCCAAGTCCAGCTTTTGCATAGCTTTCTCCTTGGTTTTTGCTTCCTTCCCTTTCAGTATACATCTGCTTCTTAAATCTCTGTTCCCACCTTTCCACCTGGCTCCACTGGAAAGTCAGCAGGCCCAGGCTCCTCTTTGCCTGCAGGCACCTATTCCACACAGCATGTTTCAGTAGTTCAGGAACCTGGAAGAATGTGTGGATGAATTCATTCCCACCCACCAGATCAACAAGCTGAACACAATGGGATGCAGAGGTGGTTATTTGAATGTCTTATGCTTTCTTGTCAAGGGCAGTTATAAAAGCTGACATCACAAATACATTACTGATCTCTAAAGGAGAACCATAAATACATCTGCAAAATTCTTGGAAGGGAAACTCTGAAAGATGAACTTTCCATCTTTAAAAGTTTATAGAAAATTAAGCAAATTATGTGATCTTCTTAAAGAAGCCCCTAAAAATCAGCTCTCAGGGAGCAGAAGAAACACACTTAATTCTTAAAGATAATAAATCACAAAATTCCATTATGGTTCCACATTCCCATTTGAATATTCAAGATTCATGTACTAGGGTGTCCCTTTTTCCCAGCAAACTTTATCAGCTAGTATGGATAACCACAATCAATTTTCTGCCTTTATGGCCAAATAAAGACCCAATACATAAATCAGGCCTAGTAGTAATCACTGTAACACTAGGCATAGGTAATGAAACACTCCCCTAGCAGTCAGGAAATTTGGTTCAAATCTTCTCTCATTGCAATTTCTCTGTGCTTTAGTTTCTATTATACAACATAACAAGAAAAGGTCCCTTCCCCAAACTCCTCAAACTTATAATTTTATAAATCTAAGCATATAAGTCATGAAGGTGACATAATCTTTTAAGTTCAAGTAAGTAATAAGAAACCTGTCCTCATTTAAATTATAAAAGAATAGCCCAGAATAGAGCGTTAGAAATTTTAGGGCTGACCTTAAAGTTGAAGCATTTTAGCTACCCCTGCAACAGGTCCAAAATGCAAGGCATTTATCTATTTCTTCAAGAAGTATTACTGAGCACCTACACTGCACTACCCTGTAGTAACCACTGGAGATAAAGATGAGCACATTAGACCATCCTTGCTCTCATGTAGTTTATAGTCTTACAGGGATTATATTTTAACTTTATTTTTCTTTATAATTCCTTATAATACAACACAATAATTCTAGCTAAGGTTTCAGAAGTAGTTAACATTTTATAAGAAAAAGATCATTTCTTTCCTTGAAGCTTGACTTTCAAAGGTCTTTGTCATTTATATTATATCTAGAAGCAAAAACATTTCCCAGTGGATGATGACTTCAATTTTATAATGTAAAACAGGACAACTGGGATTTGCCAGGCAGCAAGCATGGATGGAATCTCTCTTCCACATATTGAGTGGTATTCATTTAAAAGTCAAGCTACCTGGGCTATATATGCTATAAAGAGCCATGAATACTGGCAAGCATTTTAAAAGGCAAAATTTAAGATTCAAATTAAACCTTGGTGAAAACTATCACTAACTGGATCAAAAAGTAAGTTACCTGCTCTAATTCACCAAATGTGTGGATGACATGCTTCTTGAACTGCTGGCTTGCATGGATTATGCTTAATGGGAAGGCTATCAAGCAGGGTAGCTGGGTTTCTAATTTTATGTAATTCACTAAGAGGCAGAAATAAGCTGCCATGAGCCTAACTAGACATGGGATGACTCAAAAAAATCCTTAAAAAGCTAATTAGTGACGACTTCTAATTCAGGGAAATGTCTAACATATATTGATGGATCTAGCACATACGTACAGGTAACATATTCTCTCATTTAAACCCATAACCTCCTGTGAGGGAAAAATGTTTAGACGAGGAAACTGAGGCTGGCTCATAGAATGTAAATGGTTTGTCCAAGTTTGATAACAAACCGGATCACACCCATTGATCAACCCAAAAACCACGTGCCAGCAGTTAGAAATCTGATCACTTTAAATCAGTAAGTCTATCATTGAACAGAAACATCATATGGAAAACCTTGAGCCAACACCATGTTGTTTTGCAGTGTGACAATTCCCTAGGAATCTTATAAGAAGCCCAAGTCATTAAAAGCAACTTCTAAATTCCTGTAACGTCACTGCTTAGCTGGGAGAGTTACTCTAACATGAGATGCACAGAGAGCTGGCGGCTTCCCTGGACAGAGCTGGTATCAGTACCTAACCACATCCTGACCTGGAAATGTTGTCTTCTCAAATATATACTAGTGTTGATTTTGTTCAAATCCCAAGCCTACTGCTCATCCCTCTCCCAAACTATATTTTCTCTCTTTGTCTTTTTTTTTTTTTTTGCGGTACGCGGGCCTCTCCCTGTTGTGGCCTCTCCCGTTGCGGAGCACAGGCTCCGGACACGCAGGCTCAGCAGCCATGGCTCACGGGCTTAGTTGCTTCACGGCATGTGGTATCCTCCCGGACTGGGGTACGAACCCGTGTCCCCTGCCTCGGCAGGCGAACTCTCAACCACTGTGCCACCAGGGAAGCCCTCTCTTTGTCTTTTTTAACAGGTAGGTGGGGTAGAGAAGCAACAGGAGAGAATTCTCCCGATCTCTAGAAAAAACTAAGATGCTAACTGAAAGGGGACCTTAGCATACTTTTAGTTTAAAAATCTTAGGCATCTACAAATTATTCTGTTTCTTTCTCTTTCATCAACTATTAACCAGAAACACCACATGCTCATAGAGCATAACTCTGTTCCATTTGGGCATGTTCAAAGAACGATGCTGGCCGAGGATTTAACACAGGCTGGCTCGTGAACATGCAAACGCTGTACAGTTAGGAGACTGGGTGACTGAACGGATGTCCAAGGCCCTGGAGTTGCCTGTCACAAGCCCCTCCTCACCTCACCCACTGCCACCTCACAATTCGGAAGAAGCTGATCCCTTCTAAGTACAGATGTGTTCTTTAAGTGACAGCAAGGCCCCTGGTGCAGTCTCTTTCCAAAGCCTCAGTAAAAATCTTATCTACAACTTCCTTTTGCCCAGGCACGCAGAGGCTGAAGTCAGAGCCCATTTCACACAAGCCAGAACTAGCTCAACAGAGCAGAGCAAAGAAAGGAATGTGGGGATGTGTCTTTTCTACATTTGAGGCATTCCGTTCTCAGGCGAGTTCTAACCTAAATGAGAGCAGATAAAATATATAAGAACCTGGAGTAAAAGGAACAGAAAAAAGTCTTGATCTGCCTTGAGAGAGGGCTGGGTTTCACAAATATGGATCCCAACTTTCTGGTTGGGATCACCTGAAGGCAAGCATGTTAAAGAGAGAATTAAACGAAAAAAAAATCATTACAGCTAAATCAGAGGTGCAGAAAAACAGTGCTTTGTGACTCTGCTTAGTTTCAGCAAAAATAAGAGAAGTAGAAGAATCTACCCTGTCATACCGGCACCTCTGAAATCACAAAAATATGCTTGTCAGACACAACTGCATAAGGCCTTCAACAATTTAAGCCCTGTTTTGGCAATTTGAATTTTCTACTTGCAAGTACCTTCAGAGTGCAGAAATGGCAGATACAAAGGATGAGCAACTTTGTTGTTTCTTTTGTATGTAAAATAGATCCAGAAAATACAGGGCATGTCACTTCCCCTAAACTCACTACAACTTCAGAATTATGCCTGCCACAAACATCCCCTGAAAGCACAAAAGTTAGTCACAGACGTTTAGACAAGGAAGCTTTAGACTGATGAAGTCTTTAAACATGAGGATGTCACTTTGGGTTGGATTGTTAAGGACCAAAACTTGGTAAAGACCAAGTTTTAAATTTACATTTTCTCAAGCAGGAGAAAGGGGATGTACCACCCGCTCAGCAAACAAGGAAGAAATTTACCTTTATTTTTGTTTTTTATTATTATGTGGTATTCTTTAGAATCCACATAGAACAGCTTAACACTCCATATAATCCTATTGCTTCATCAGAAGTTAGCTAAGAACATTAAGTACACAAAGGCAAGCAGAAGACAGTAAAGTTATTGCTACTTTATTTTCAAGTAACAGGAAAGTCAACAGAGCTTTAAGAACCACAGGTTGGGAATTTTCTGCACATTAACTATACGACGGAAATCAGATGATCTTCACGCTGAAAAGCAGAAAGAGATATATGCTTGGAGTGCTGACTGGCATTAGAACCTGAGTCTAAACCAAGGCTCTGCCTCTAATTGTGTAAACTGAGCCCCTTCCCTTTCTTGGGACTCGGATTTGTCCTCAAAGGAGGTAGGACAAGATGGTCTCCAAGGCCCTTTCATCTTTACAATTTAATAGCAACAAGCTTCACAGCTTCCATTCAGGCCAGATACCACCAAAGGGGACAGACACAGTGGATCCAAAAAGCTGCACTCATGGCAAGTGATAAGATCACAAAGCTTTAGAGTGGAATTAATTAACATACCCCAGCCTATAATGTAACGATGCCCCTGGAGGGGGAAGGGGTGCTACTGCTAGGTGTGAAATGATTTGCCTATATCCAGAGACCCCAGAACCCGGGGCATGCTCCCTTTCTCTCTAGGTAACATGTCCTCATGTTACCTACCACAAATCTACATCTCTCTGCTGCCAGTGAGTTTCTGTGGCAAATTGTCCCAACTGCTGTAGACTTAGAAAATGGCATAACCAAGCTCTATTAAAATTGCCTATAAAGCAAAAGTAATTAACCTGGAGCAAAATGTGCATGCTTTAGGACAATGATTTAGACTCATGTTCTTTTTAGCTAGTTAGCTGCAACAATATTAATATCTACCATTTGGGGAAGGCTCATTCTGAGACATACAGTTATAATGGGAATTCATGTTAGAAAGCAGGTTGACCTCTCTGGGCACCTTCAAACCCAAAATGAGTAATGTTTTGGGTCATTCCACTTCCCTCTGCCTAAATAGATCCATGAATCTGGAGGTGTTTGACAAAGTGGTGGTGACTCAAGAAAGAAAAAGAATAGAAAATAAACGACGTCAAGGCTAAATTCTTCCAGATCTAAGAGCAGAGAGGTACAGAGAAAGAAAAGTAGGAGAAATGGATATGGGTTAAGCAGATGGTTTCAGCAAAATGTCCTCTGGGAATCAGATCTCTGGTGGGCCTGGCTCAATGAGAAACCCAAAGGGTGCCTTATCCTCATGATAGTGGATTCTTCACTACAGTCATCCATGAAATAGGAGGCCTCTGCCCCACATCACAGTTGAGGGTGGGAGCCAAGGAGCTTTTGTGACTTATTTGCGATCACGGAGACCACAGATCGTCTGCAGAGTTACAGCCAAGTTCCTCTCCACTACATGATGCTGCCCTGAGACCAGGCACTCTCTCCCTGGGAGGGGCTCAGTCCAAAACTAAAAGCAGCAGATAACTGGCCCCCAACCAGCTCTCATGAGCTTAACCTCCTTAATCCGGGGCTTGAAAAAAAAAAACAAAAAACTGAACCAATCATTTACAGACCGGTTACCTTCTTCATAAAGAAAAATCATAATGTCTTGCCAAAACAAATGTAATAACTTGGCATCTTCTTTCAATTTCTTCTGCTTTCTTGGAAATGTGTATTTATGGATAAAGCCTCTTAGTTAACCCAGGGAATTAACTAGAAGATTAAGAAGGCCCTATAATTCCGGTGGGCCAGTGAAGAAAGAACACCCTTTACCAGGGAATATTAAAAGAATAGAGTAGAAAAGAAAAAGAGGGAGCAGAAATTGCACTTGAAGGCCCAGGATTTAAACAGGCAAGTAGAGAAACACTAGCTCACCTTGGGAGGAGTGGGTGACATAGGAAGTAGATTTTGGAAATCCAGGCATAAGTTATGTCACAAAGAGATGTTCTCATACGTTTATAGGGGCCTTAATTTTCCTTTCCTGAATCCATATTCTACTCCTATCTCCCTTCTCCACACCCACATTCCCCTTTCTTGTATTTAACAGCTATATTCAGGACCTATTGTGTATGCTAAGTCTAGCTGGCATTCAGGTCGAAGCAACTCTTTGACAAGTTTTCAATTACAACTCTCAGTTACTCTTTGCTGTGTGTAATAATTTCTTTTGCGGGGGGCTGGGGTGTAATTTCTTCGGGTTCAGCCCTCTTCGGCATTGCCTGCAAGCACTGGCCAACATTTACAATAGCTGGTGAAGGAGGTTAATATATTTTAGGAATTGGGATCATTTGTATAGGAAGTAACTAGGTCAATGAATAGTACCCAGGCAGTGATGGGAGTACGTGGTCTGGGAAAGGCGTAGAAGCAGAAAAAGCCAGTCTGAGCTTTCATCTTCTATTGAATCTGTGTAGAATGTTTCATCACACTTGACTCTTTGTTTCCCATAGAAATTGAAGGAACAATAGGAGGAGAGTGGCATTAGACTTGAGAGCATGGCTTGATTCAGTTCAGGATCATGGGCTTGAATGCCAGCCCTCTTATTTACCATCTCTGTTAACTCTGAAAATTTCCTTAAGTGAGCCTCATGCTCACCTGAAAACTGGAGAAAGTACCTGCTCCTCTAGGTTGTTATGTTCATTAAGTGAATCAATACATGTAAAATGTTTTCCATAGTCACCCAATAAATCTTCAAAAAAGCAACAAATCATAATTAGCCAAATCCCTCACTACTGGTCAGATGACACTCTGATTATTGCTTTTGCTCCTCAACAAAATTTAATTATGGGTGGAACATGGTAGGGTGGGAGGGATGGAGGGGAGGGAGAGGTAGTGCTAAAGGGCTAAAGAACCTTAGGATTTCTGTATTCTAAAACATATGAGTTGCTCTTTTCTGTTATTTATCAATTCTTTTTGATTAGCCCTATTATGAAAAGGAAAAAATGCAAAACATTTCATCATCAAGTTTGAGAAGTTCAGTGCCTCAAGCTCCTCCTCTCCACTCCCATCCCTATCCAGTCACTTTTTCTGGGAACCATCCACATCTGGCACACTTGTCTATTCTATTGTGCCACCGTTACAACACCTCAGAGAAAACAGAAGACAAATGAAATAGATGTGATCTTTTCACATCTTGATGCTCTCTGTCTCCCTTCATCTCAGAGTCTCTATTAAAACTGAGGGCAGTAAATCTCTCAATAGAGAAAATCCATCAGCATTTTTTTCAATAGGACATGTACCTATTCATGGCGTCAGCATGGAAGCCTCCAGTTTGAAATGCCCTCGTTATTATGCATGGGTGTATATATAAACAAAAATTATCCTTTGGGGAAACTGAATTTTCAACTTTCAGTAAGAGGCTCTTCTTTCAACTGCTCTCACTGCCAATCCACACCCTCTAAAAAACCTCTCCAACCTCAGTTGATTTCTTCTCTCCTCTTCCTTTGAAAAAGTCCAGACTTATATAACTGTATAAATGTTAAAACCACTAACTAGATAAAATAAAATTGAGTAATCTTCCTTAAGGTAGCAGAACTCAAACACTTTGTGGCTAATGAACTTGGCTGCTCAGCCAGTTGGATTATTCATAGAATTATGGGGACTGGTTAAAACCTGTAAGAAATTGGTTGGACTGGCATATATAGACTTCTCAGAAGTTGTCCTCCCTTAGCTGAATCAAGGCTCTGCTTTATTAAGTACAGCTGGACTCCATTTCACTTATCATCAGATTTTATACTTTTTCTTTTAACATGTTACCTGTTGGTTAGAAATGAGAAATTGGTTGCATTTGCAGTGTTACTTATCATGTCTGTCTACATTCAAACCATTTCTATTCAGCCCTAGAAGGCAAGGCTTTGGGAAGTGGGGTCAGGAGTACCTAATGGTTGATAATTCTGGATTGACTGGAATCCAATCTGAGTTTTGACCCTGACTAGCTAGGTAATCTTGAGCAATTTTTCTAGACCTTTCTGTACCTCAGTTTACTTATGTGTAAAATGGGTACAACAGTACCAATGTGGCAAGGCTTTGCATGAATCAAATTAAACAAAGTCTGGCACACAGTACATATTTAACACATGTTTAGCATTATTTATATTGTTATATTAATATGTTAAGATGAAATATTAATATAACCCTTTGGCTTCTCATTTCACATGTTCTCAAATTCCCAGTAAATGAGTGAGAATTATCATGATATTAAAAACCTCATCATAAGAAATCTTTGGCTAGTGAACTTGGATTAAGAGGGACTCTTTTCTACCTCTGGCTCCCCAAGTTTACTCAGGCTTCAAGTCCCCTCTTTCCTAAGCTCTAGTCAGCATTGTAGCACTATGCTGGGTACACATTAGGCTCTAATCAATATTTTGCACACTAGGTAGGTAACATACATGAGCTCTAAGCTAAGGACTTTCACACAATTCCAAATTCTACATCTCCATAGAAACACCTTTATGAGGAAGATAAGGTAAGAATCTTTCCTCAGTCTACATGGATTAAAAAAAAAATTTTTTTTTAAGGCTGCATTACTGCAAAATGTCAACTAGCTAGGGAAGGCTTTGAGTCTAGATCTGGGTTCCAGGCAGGGGACTTGAAAACCTTACAAAGCCACACTATTATCTCAAGGAAATGTTTCTCACTTTGAACAGGGAAAAGGGAAAGTTCCAATAGAAGCCTAGACAGGCTGTACTGAATGATTAGATGAAAGCATGATTAGAGACTGTTAGCACTAGCATGACTCTGTTGCAATAACCAAGTAGATAGCTTAGATAGTTTTTTAAAAGTCAAATAATGTAATTTCAATTACAAAAAAATTTCCCACTCTTTACAAAAGAATTTTTGAGGTTGCACAGTACTTCTACAAACCATATTAGATACTCTGATAGTTAACAAAGAAAAAAATGACATGGTTTACTCAGATATGAAATTTTACAAAATAAGAATCAAATACAGAAAAATGTGGAGTAACATCAACCAAAAGCAAGTTCAATAGTTCTTTTCTCAACAGATACCCAAACACTGCAGGACTGCCAAGTATTGCATTATTAATATATGTTAAAATGTAATAAATACTACAACAAGTTTAAAACCTAATATATTGGGAAGCAAACACTTATATACCCTGCATAACTGTAATTTTATCTAATTTCTTAAAATCCTGCCCCTTTCAAGTAAGTGACAGTAGCAGAAACAAAAACTCTTCATATTAATGGACCACAATCAAAACCATCCATAGTTTCCATTCAAACAATAATAGCACAATAATACGGGCTATATCATTGAAAAGCAGTAGATAAGTCTATACTAAAATTGAGAAAACTGATTATATATGTGTGTATATGTATGTGTATTATACATGCATACACACATATAATATTCTCAGCAATAAAAAACAAGAAAAGGCTGCTCACATACTAAGCCTTTGAAAGAAAGCAATCCTTCCTAAAAAAATAATAATGGGCAATTTGTTGATACATATTTGTGTTTAAGTTTGGAATATTCTAACTTATGGGTATGCTTAAAACAATGCAATAATTTTCTATTCATCCAATCCTGATCTTTATACTCTTACCAGTTTTAGAACAGGTGGGAACGGTAACCTGCTTTTCCAACCATTATATCTCCCAGACATGACTAATTTGAAGCTGAGCAAATTGCACATAATAGGCCAGGGAATCAAGTTCATGATTTTTCGTCGGCTGCACTCTTGTTTCAGCACACATGGTCTCCTTCCCCTCCCCACTTCCACCACCCCTGCAGCTGCTTCTCTATGAACTAAACTCACCAAACGTGAAATCAAAGGAAAATTATTTTTAAAATTTTCTGCAGGCTTATTTTTAAGGAGGCTAAAGATTAAGCTATATCTCTAAAAATATTTTCTTTTCCTTCAGGGATTCTTAAATTTTTAAATGAATTCTAAATACAAAATAAGTTAGCCACTTAAGAAACCTTCTCAATACATAAGAAAACAATCAGATGCATGATTTTATAATGACTCAAAGTTTTTACAAAAGCATGGCATAATTCAGTGAATTCTTAAGTACCCCAAATTCTACCACATAAGATATAGCTTCCCAGAGACTTCTTGAAAAATCCCATTAAAGGCTTAGCAGTATACAGACCCTGGCACAAAACAAACAAAACAAGCACAAAAACAAACCAAAAAAACCTTGGTTCTAAGAAGGCTGTTGGAGCAGGGGAGGATTTAAGCTGACTAAACCAAAACCCAGTCCCTCTTATTTCCTTTTTACCTAGTGTTTAAATTTTTCCGCATCAATTCTAGAAGGCTACAACCAAACACCAGTCTGAATGCCACATAAAACTTAAGCACTGAAAAATTCATACAATTTCACAACTGAAAGGAATCTTAAACTCATCAACCTACCAATGAGGAGACTGAAGCCTGTTGGTTAACTGAAAAAGTGCCTGTCACCTTGGGTGCATGGTTTGTCATTATTGTTTGGGGGGGGGTGGTTGATTGTTTTTGTTTTGCGTCTGCGTGTGTGGAGTACTTACAACACCCTTACCATCAGGAGGTTTTCCATTCGGATCCTCCCCTTTCTAGGCTAGGCTGTCATGTTTCCTTTCATCTAGGACAACAGTGATCAAAAAGCAACTTATATACCAAGGCCAATTCAAAGTGAAGATTTCACTTTCTCACTTGGCCTCTGCAGATGAATTAGAAAGACAATGCACACCTAAGACATCGGGATCAATAGGGTTGAGCAGTGAAGAAGTTCTCTTCTCACTGGGGAGCGTGGAAGAGGAGGTTTCTGGACTTTACTTAGACTTTCCAGCCTACACACTTCTCCAGCTACTGATTCCACTCACTCACTTTCTTGAAGTTCCATCCTTTGCTTAGTTTCACCTGCTTTCCAGTTTAGGGAAGTTTGGTGGGAAGACATATCACTTACCTTTTGTTGATATTTATTTCCCATGTTTAGGTCTTATAGCATAGCTAAGTTCTTAGATTTGTTTGACAGCAAAAAAAAAAAAAAATTACTCTACAACTGGTTGAGGTAAGGGCTAAGCCACTATTCAAGTGTTGCGGTGAAATGGATCTGATCTTTTCAGCCTTCAGGCCAGAACTAGGGACATAGCCTTGGCAGCTAAGGAGGAGAGGTAAGAGGTAAACGTACACAACAATTTCCCCCAAGAAGTGTTATACAGAGATAGTTTTCTTTTTCAAGCAAAGATGGAATTCAATCAGTTGATTTACTGAGGGGAATCTAGACCTATCACTAACTTTTTGAGATTGTTATCAGATATGGTCACTAATCAAGTTCTCAGGGAAAAACAACCCTTGGCACCACTTACTCCAAACAAACCCCTCCTTGAATATACAACTGTTCTGATCGTATGGAAACTCCAATGTCCAGCAGCCACTCACCAATGCCCTTGGACCTTCTCCACAGTACTAAGATTCCAGAAATTATGCTAGTTCCAGAAGTGCCCTAAGAAACCTACAACAGTGGATAATGGGCTAGATCAACTTTAGAAAAAGAAACACACACCAACAAATACCAGGGAACTATGTGTAATGGTTCACTGCTTGTGCAAAAACCTCAAAGAGGATGAAGGTCAGACAGGGATAATAGGCCAATTTAATTCTGAAAGCACAAGGTGCAAGAAATTTTAATTATGGTCTGCCACTGAAATCACACAAGATCCAATGGCATCTAACTGCAACTGCTCATCAAGGGAGACAAGAGGTGTAATTGTAACCGCTGCATAATCACCGTGAGGGCACAGAGAAGGCTGCCTTCAGCTCCCAGTAGAGAATGTATTAAGAGCCTCGAAAAATCCAATACAGGGAAACATGGAGATTGCACGTAGCTAAACAGGAGCTCCTAACGGGAGGGGTGGGGGGAGGGTTCCAGGAATAAAAAGATTAAGCTGTTTGACCCAAATTGAGGATACGAGCTTGGAAAACTCTGAACCTCCTTCTGCTTTGTGGATACACACACAGCGAAAGGCACGATCTCCTCCAGAAATTTCTCTCCTTGGTGAAGCTTCACCCACTCTCCTTTGTTTAAACAATTAGCTTGGATGTTACGGTGATTTACAAAACCAGACTCCCTTTCATTTGTTCCCATCAAACCCAGTCTGGAGACAAAACGCCAGGCACAGGACTCGAGGTGCCCAAGCCTGTGCAGCTCTCACGACCACGACGACACCCGCGCCGCGCGGGCTCCGGAAAAGGGACGCGCGCAGAAAGCCCCTCCGTAGACTCTCCACTCCGCAAAGTTTTACAGATCTGCGAAATACGGAAGCCAAGCCTCTCATCCCTACCCGTGGCGAAGTTGGCGCTGAAGTTTGCGCCGGGACGTCCTAAATCTCGAGGGTAAGGGGAAAGCGACTGTGCGGAGAGGCGGGAGGATGGATGGAGATGGAGACACGGCGAGAAGAAGGGAGTATTTTTGAGTGGAAGGTCTGTGAAACCATCTTCTTCACCCGGAAGCGTGTTTGGCTCGAGAGGTCCGGGCGATGCACGCCAGGGGAGGTCTCCCAGGGGGGAAGCTGTCACCTGCGGGGGGCTGCGGCGGGGCGCAGGCCGCCCTCCTAGGCGCCAAGGTAGGACCCGGGGCTCCAGACTCACCGGCTCTCGGAGCTCTAAGAAGTGGGGGAGGGGAGATTCGCGAGAGGGCGGGAGGCCAAAAGCAACACCTTTCTGATACGCCTTTCCCCTCCGACCTCTCCAACTTCCCGCAGCGCCATCCAAGGACTTTCTCCCACCGTACCTCACCCCATCCAGGCTCCGGGCCAAGGCTCGGACCTTGCGGACGGCCACGGCGGGGCGTGGGACGGGAGTGCGACGAGGAAGCCGAGGGCACGAAGGTCAGGACTCAAAATGCAAACTCTCAGCCCCCAGCTGAGACAACCCAAAGCGTTTACACATGCAGAGATCCCAGCCCTGTAACAGGGCTCTCTGGGTTTGCGCCGGGCGCAGTTCTCTGACTCTTCAGTTGTTCCTAATAAAGTCGATTACGTTGCCCTCCGGGAGCTGATTGGGAGGGAAGCGAGAGGAAAAGGGGGGGAACGCGGGAAAAAGCGGGGGGAGCGGCAATCAACTTTGTAACCCAGCGCTTCCTCGCGCGATCCGTCGCCATGCTTAAGATTCCCACCCCCGCTACCCCCCTCCTTCCTTTCAAGTGGATACTGAAACTAGGCCAAAACTTTTCCCCCTCCTTTTCTCTTAGCCACTAGACTGGATTGTGCCCCACGGAGCCCCATGGAGCTCTGCTTTCTTAAGCACAATAGCCGGACTAATTAGATCATAGAAGCAAGGCAGTGATACTGTAACAAGTAGCCGAAGAGGCAAAGAGGGAAGGGGCCCGAAAAGAGAGAAAAGGGGGAAAAGTTTGCAGCTCTCGCACTTACCCATCAAGCCTCCCACCAGAAAGGCGATGATTTGGAACAGGAGCAGAATCCCACCAACAATGCACAGCTTCTTGGTGCTCATGTTTTCTATAATTGCCCCAGCCATTTTTGCGCCCCCCTTTTTCTTTTCTCCTTGAAATAAATGTTTTAGGGTGTGCTTTTTGCTCCCTTTCCTCTCACGCTCCCTTCTCCCTCGCCTCCTTTCTGGGCGCTGCAAAACTTCAGGGGTGCGGGAGCGCGGCGAGGATGGGACCGGGACGGAAGACGCCCGCACGGATTCCCCCGGCACAGCCGGCTCGGGCTCCCCCAATGCCAGGAGCTGTGATTGTGGCCGCTCCGCCGCCTGTGGACGCTTAAAGGAGCAGGGAAGCGGATCACATGACGCCGCCTCCCTCCCTTTCTTCCTCCCTCCCTCTCGCGCTTCCTCCCTCCCTCCCTACCTCCCGCTCTTCCACTCCCTCTTGCCCGCCAGTGCGGGGCTCCGAGCTCTGGCGGGTGCTGGTGTCCGGCTCCCGGGTCTGGAAGGCAACCTGTCCCGCCAGGGGCTCGTGTCGTTTGGGGGCTGATGTTGTTGTTTAGTAGGTTCCCCCTACTCCGCTTCCCACACGTTTCCTCTTCTGGTGCGAGATTTAAATCCCCCGTGGGCAGCTCGGCAGACCTTTAACTTACGCCTTGACTTTAGGAAATGGTCCCCACCCCCAACTGCTAGAACTCTCTTTAGGAAAGAGGAGGAGAATTTTTTAAAGGGACCCAATAGATGCTTAAGTCAAAGCACGGAGATGCGGAATAAAGTCTCAGCTGGGCTTCCTTCTGCCTGATCCCAGCCTCGTTATTGGGCAAATACCCAGCTAAATCCCCCCCACTACACCCCTTGGGGAACCCTGCGCTCCAGCCAGATCAGGCCACTGTTCATTACCACATTATCCCCCCATTCCATAGGTTTCCAGAGCCTTAACCCTGGCTCTTGCCTTGAAAGAAAATATATTCTACCCCATCGGAGTTTTAAACCTCATTTAAAAACCAGCTCGCCTGAAAAATCTTTCTTACTTTCCAAACCACCTCCTTTTAATATCTCCGGGCATTAAGCCCCTACAATTCCTGTGTTTACGTTCTTACCTCCTATTGCAAGGACTTGTGTGCACACGTTTGTCTCCACCATTTAGCTGTAAACTCCTGGGGGATAGGGACCGAGTGCTCTTCATCTTTGTACCCCCCGTGGTGCTTAACAAAATTCTAGCTCTAGTAGGTCCTCTGTAAAGTTTTGTGGAATGAATAAATAAGTGAATGTGAAAGCAAGCCCACGGTGTGCATTTCAAAAGCCTGAGACCTTATTTGCCTTAGAGGGAACACATATTAAGTTACAATGTTTGTCCTCTCTTTGTAAGGATATATTTATATTTATGCTTAACTTCCAGGGGGAAAGGTAAGTGGGACTCTAGAGATTTCCTGCTCCATCAAGTCTAAATTCCTGGGCCTGGCTGTTCCACGTTACATAAACTAGCCACTTGACCAGTATAACTCACATTGCCCCACAGACCCTTGGTTTGGTAACACCCTATTCTCACACATAACACAGTTTCCACCACCCACCACCCCTTACATGCCTAGTTTCTTGTCCCTCGCCTCCACCTACACCCTCTTCATGCCAAGGGAATATGCCAAGCCCTGTCTCCTCCTCTACTCTGTTCCTGATTTCTCAGTGCCCTTATAGAAGATGCCATGCAGGTTACACTTAATAGAAGTGTTCGATTCTAATCTCCAGCTAGACCAGGAACTCCTTAAGGACAGGTGCCAAACCATACATATATAAAATTCCATCTCCTTGGAGTCTAACAGTTTTTAACAATTCTGGGGATACAGTTGTTATTTATTTATTCTTCCCTTTAACCAATAGGCACATATTGCACCCTTAACTTGTCCCAACTTTTCTTTTCTAAGTACTTGAGGATACCAAGATGTGAAGACACTTGCCCTTGACCTGGAGGAGCCCCAGACTAGCTGTTATTCACTGAATAGTGATTAACCATCTTTACTTTACAGAACAGCAGATCAAATGGCAAATGGTCAGAAATAGACAGAATTGTTGTGAACAATAGCGGTCAGCACTTTGGTACCCAAACATAGATAGACCAGCGTGGGTTATTTTTGCATTCCTTCTTTACCTTTTCAGAATCTTACATCATTTTTTTCCCTGTCAGAATTAGTTCCAGAGCATCATAAAAAGAAGTAAGAATGTCCTTCTCACCTTACTGCTAGTTAACTCCACATTCTGTGTTCTCATCTCAACAAGCTGGCAACTTCCACACATTTAAATAATAATGCCTTAGGGTTAGAATTCCTTTTTTTAACATCAAGGGATATTTCTAAAGTAAGGTTGACAGGATTCAATATCAAGATTTACTCTCCATTTGATATTACATTTCACTATTTAAGAAGAAAGAAATGGGTGTCCCACGCACTTCAAGTTTGAATTGGATCCATAAGATATTCTTGGCTAGTTGCATTGGTTTCTTCATTTAAGATTAATGAGTCCTCAACTCATTTTTCTATCAACTGCTACAACACACCCCATCCCCGTAGCTCCCAAATGCATCTCTTCAGAGTAACTGGCTTAACTCCTTATGTTCCAGTGTCCACATCTGGAAACCAGAGGCTTGGGATAAAATACTGGTTCCCCACAAATATGATCCCCTATTTTGAACAGGCACTTATATAACCATTTTTATTAAAAAGAGATATTTCTAATTGCTAATAAATGCTTCTAGCTTGCCTGAGATTACCAATATTGCCAAACTGAGTGTAGGGCAGACAACGTGCAATATTCATCACCATGAACTGCTTTAAAAAATTCACAATGTCTATTATGTCTCTATGAATATTAAAAGTGACTATCGGATCCTTATTTCCCAAGGGAATAACACAGATGAGTAGAAAAGAGCATGAGTGTTTGAGTCCGCTGGATCCCAGCTCTGTCTCTTGCTATGTGTGATCACCATAAACCATTACAGAGTCATTTACCCACTCTGAGGCTCAGGTTTCTCATCTGTAAAGTGGAGATCATAATAGTACCTACCTCATGGTATTCTTGCAAGATATGATGATGATGATAACGATGATTATATTTAGGAACCCTTAGAAGAAAACAAAAATCTTGTGTTAAAAGACTAGTAAAACTGATCACTAATTGGTTCTTTCTCAGCTCTAAAATTTTATCATGTTGTAATTATTTTTGGAAGCATATTTTAGGATCAGTCTGGGTGATTAACTATTTGACAAAAGTGCTAATAAGGCCAACATCTAGTACTGAACTCTGAACAACACTCAGTAAACCTTAAATATAGATATTCTATTCTAAAAACTGAGCCCAATCACCAGTAAAACACTTCTTTGGAGTCATTAGGTACATTGTCCAAAATACAGATAATCCAAGGATGCAATCCAGCTCTGCCAACTGAAACTGATCATTCCAACTCCACGTCACTAGACTTTAAGTTGGGGATCCTGATTTATCCATTGATTTATTTGAAGGGTTTGGCATATGGAAGGTCATAAAGATTGCAGTGCATATTTATTGAATGGATGAATGAATGAGTGAACGAATGTATGAATAAATGAATATCTAACTGAAGGTGGATTCACTGCAATTCCTCCCCCTCTCCCAACCCCCATTCCTGTATAGCGTTCACTGACTAAATGCCTATCTGGCACATTTTCCTGCGCTGAAGTTTGCACATCTATCTATATATGTGCTGTATTGTCACCCGTGGCTGGCAAGCTCCTTAAAAACAAGGAGATATGGACTGAGCCTTTGTGTCTCTCACAGCCCCAGCACAGCAACTTGCACAGAGCAAGACTCAGTTCCTCAAGTTGAGAAAGCCCCCTTTGGAAGCCAAGGGTGGCATATCATTATTGTCATCGCAGTAAATGTAACATAGAAATACAAAAGAGTTGCACCTACCTACTCAAACACATAATTTACTTCTCGGAGGGACCTAACAAGAGTAATAGTCCCACTCTGAGGCTTCTCATTCTCATAAATAGCTTTTATCCATAAATAGCATCCCCGCAGCTCCTCCGTTGTTGGTATTTTCTCACAGTTAGTGCCTGTGAATGCGAGCAGGCATTTGGGGTTCACACTCTATTTTTTTTTTTTTTTTTTTTTTTTTTTTTTTTTTTAAGTTTATTTATTTATTTTTTTAATTAGTTTCTGCTTTATAACAAAGTGAATCAGTCATACATATACATCTGTTCCCACATCCCTTCCCTCATGCATCTCCCTCCCTCCCACCCTCCCCATCCCACCCCTCCAGGCGGTCACAAAGCACCGAGCTGATCTCCCTGTGCTCTGCGGCTGCTTCCCACTCTCTATCTACCTGACGTTTGGTAGTGTATATATGTCCATGCCTCTCTTTCGCCTTGTCACAGCCCACCCTTCCCCCTCCCCATATCCTCAAGTCCATTCTCAAGTAGGTCTGCGTCTTCATTCCCGTTTTGCCCCTAGGTTCTTCATGACATTTTTTTTTTAAATTCCGTATATATGTGTTAGCATACGGTATTTGTCTTTCTCTTTCTGACTAACTTCACTCTGTATGACAGACTCTAGGTCTATCCACCTCATTACAAATAGCTCAGTTTCGTTTCTTTTTATGGCTGAGTAATATTCCATTGTATATATGTGCCACATCTTCTTTATCCATTCATCCGATGATGGACACTTAGGTTGTTTCCAGCTCCGGGCTATTGTGAATAGAGCTGCAATGAACATTATGGTACATGTCTCTTTTTGAATTATGGTTTTCTCAGGGTATATGCCCAGTAGTGGGATTGCTGGGTCATATGGTAGTTCTATTTGTAGTTTTTTAAGGAACCTCCATACCGTTCTCCATAGTGGCTGTACCAATTCACATTCCCACCAGCAGTGCAAGAGTGTTCCCTTTTCTCCACACCCTCTCCAGCATTTATTGTTTCTAGATTTCTTTTTTTTTTTTTTAATTAGTTTCTGCTTTATAACAAAGTGAATCAGTCTCCCTCACTCTGTCTCTCTCCCTGAATGTGTATGTATATATATATATATATATATATATATATATATATATGTATATTCAGTTTCTTTTAAAATGCTTATTTTTTTTCCACACAGAACCACCCTTCCCTTCTTTCTCTGAGTCCCATTGTCTTGTTTTGTGTATACACACAAGACCCTTCCCAGCCCCCTCCTTCACAGGCTAACCTTGGGTAGGAACTATGTAGAACCCAGAGCTTGGAAGACAAGTATTTCAACCTGATCTTTAGATGAATTTGTTTAATTAATAAATACCCCACCACCCCTCCCTTTTTACATATCAGCACCTGCCCTGAAGTTCCCCATTTCACTTTTTCTTTCACATTTCGCATACATTTCAGACATTAGGCTTATTCATGCCCAACTTTAAGTCTTACTAATTGTGTAAATAAACTTGAGAAAATTACTTACCTTTTTGATATTTATTTTTCTTATTTCTAAAAAAAAAGGTGATAATATAACCTCATAGTTTGTGGTGAGCATTAAGCAAAATAATGTTACAAAGTGCCTAGCACAGAGCCTGGCACAAAGTGGGCACTCAACAAACATTTTGCATGTTATAAAGGAGGAGATTTCTGTTCCCAGATAGTAAAAAACAAACAAAAAAACCCCAAAGAACTATGAAACACCTAATTATTGTCTCTGAAATTGCAACCGGAAGGGCAGGTAAGAAACTTTATAGGTTTCCAGAGGCCTCCAGTGGGAGGCAGCTGACAACTTGAAGTAGCCAGCCAGCACCCTGCTGCTTCCCAGGCTTGAAAGAAGCTTCGGCAGAGAGCAGACATGCCTCCAGTGTTTAAGCCTCAGAGGTCACACCTGCTGGGTTCCTGGAGCAGAGGTGGAGGAAAGGGCTTTTTCTCTTAGCGTGTTTTCATAGCCTGTATAAGCCTAATGGGGTCTGAGCTGACTGCTGCCCCCACTCCCCATCCTCTCACGACTGCTCTTCCTCCCCATCTCACCTTGTGCTCTGTCATGCTCACAAGCTCCTTTCCATCTGCTTCTCCCCAGCGAGAGTGGCAGTGGGAGGAGAGCCTGGACAGTGATCCTATGATGTGTGGACAGCACTCAACACCGCGGCACAGAGTCAGCACACAAATTTAGCTGAATGAATGAATGACCAATGAACATGTCCCAGTCCCTGGCTGTCCAGGGGTTCAAGAAGGCCCCCCACAGGTGGCCAATGGCAAGAAGAGGGGCTCAGACTTAACGTCAGCCCTAGACCATCTGGGGTGAGAATAGGCCCTGACTTGGACCAAAGCCCAGTCCTTTACCCCCGTGTTAATTGTAAATTAGCTCAGAATCATCACTAAGCAGCTCAGCATGAAGGACAATCTCCAATAAAAACAGCTTCAGGCGTCTATGTGTAATGTGGGAAAGTAAAGGTTGTATGAGAATAAAATACGTGAAAGTCAAGGAACTTCATATTTCTACTTCCCACTAGCCAAAGGAAACTGGGATGACTGGGAGTGAGGGAGGGCAGGTAATTCCCCAAATGTCAGATACATGGCAGCAAATAGCCCCTAATAATAACACCAATAATGATAACAGCAACAACAACAAGAACTTATATTGCTTCCTATGTACCAAGCACTCCATGAAATGCTTTACATATGTTATCACCATTAATGCACGTGACAACTTTTGAGGTAGGTACTATTTTTATCATTTTTAAAAGGGGAAAGCCAGTTCAGAGAAGGTAACGAATATTCCCTTGGCCACAGAGCTAGTAACGTGGGGAATTAAGATTCTAAAGTAGATGCAACACTCCATTCATTCAATCACCAAATATGTACTGAACTCCTCTAAGTGCCAGGGGCTGATCTAGACCCCGGGGAAGAGCAGTGAGCCCAACACAGGCCTTGCCCTCATGCAGCCTACTTTAGAAAGCTCACTTCAGAGCCTAGGTTCTCACCTCCTTTATGTCAGCCATGCCCTTTGAACTTATCAAAGAAAGAACCCCATAAGGCTGTGGAAGTGAGTAGAAATCATGTTGTCATTGGGCTGAGGGGCCTAACTCCTGCTTTCCCATGTTTCCCTCAGGAGACAATCATACAGAAACCCCTTTTCCTGCCAATTCTGAGACAGGCCCTGTTTTAGTGTTTTTCAGCTACTACTTAGTTCATACACTAAACTCTTTTTTTCTTCAGCACCTTACTCTCACTCAGGTCAAACTCCCTCCAATAAAGCCTTAAATCTTTGCAATTCTTTCCTTCCTTGGATCTGCCACTAAGGCTTTTCCAAGTTGAAGATCAATTTTCAAGTCAAATGACTCATGGAAGAAATTGTTAAGCATGATTTCACAGTGTTTTGAGAACATCCTTGAAGAATATACATTAGGAAAAGACATTCAATGAACAAAATTAATTTTGGCTTAGCTAAGCTGCAGATTGAGTCCTAAAATATTTTTGTTTGCTATTGTGTTGTCTCTACACAAAGTTTCAAGTTGCTTTATAAATATTATTCATCTTACTGTATCATTTATATGGGTAAAAATTCCTACTTCTGATATATGTCTTACCTTTCTAGGAAATCTGAACCTGAAGCCTGAATGATTTGATGATACTTCTTTTCATTTATTTCATAAAAATTTATTATACATTTACCATCTGCCAAGTGTCTGGCAAGTGCTGGGATACAAATACAAAAAGGACAGATATACTCTTACTCTCATAAAGCTTATAATCTCAGGTGTGTCCAACGATCTTGGTGATGCAATGGCTCTATTAGCCAAGATAGTAAGCCCTAAAGAATCACTGGTGTAAGACGCATGGAAGACACTCTGATCTGAGAAAGAGAAAGGGAATGTGCTCTGAGAGGGGGTGTGCCTTCCTTGGCTGAATGTACGAGGTCCTCCACACTCTGGCTCCATTTAACCTTCAGAGTCAGCATAGTGTAGCAGTGAAGAGCATGGATCTGGGGCCAGATTACCTAGGATCTGAATCCTTGCTTTGCCAATTATTGGTTGTGTGCCTGGGCCAGTTAGGGTAATTGTTTTGTCACTCAGTACCCTCACCTGTAAAATGGGAATAATAATACCCTCCCTAAGTATGATCATTACGCAGATTAAATGGGATAATTTGTGTAAAGTATTTAAAACTGGTTGATTTTAAGTTCAATAGATTTGCTAAAAATAAATAAACAAATTAATTTTTTCCTTTTCTATCACTCCCACAAATGTACCTTGGACTCTGTTCACTTTAACATCTTGATAAATCCCCAAAGCACCACGTGTTGTTGGATATATATCCATTAATAATTATTATTACTATTATTATCATCATTATTAATGTATGGGATATCTCCTATATGCCAGGTGCTGTTTGTATAATTATTGGAGGCAGTGTGAGAAGTAAGGATAAAGATCAAACAGATCTGGGTGGAATTCCCTGGGCAAGTAACATGACCTCTTAGAGCCTCAGCTAAGTCACCTGTAAAGTAGAGAGGATCACATCTTCACAAAAGCTATGGAGAAGATTGAATACATTCAATGTATAGAGAGCTTAGTAAAGTACCAGGCATTTGATAAGCACTCAATAATGAGGACCTAGAGGAAGAGCAGGAGGAAGAAGAGGAGAATAATCTTAGAGGTGGCTGACATTTTTTAGTTGGAAAACAGGTTCAGTGCTCTCAACCCTTGCCTTCCCATCCTTCCCTGTTCAGGGACTCTTCCTTCCCCCGTGCTTTGTTCCCATCAACTCCAATTCCCTGTAATCCTTGTTGAAAACTCTCTCATGGAACAACCCTGCTCTTATGGAGCTGTAGAGCTGTCTGTTAGAAAGAATGGGATACTAAGCCTCTAGGACTGCTTGCTGAAACTTTATTTTTCCAGTATCACAGATATAGTTAGAGATACTTTTTGATTCTCCTGCCTTATAAGCAGATACAGTATCTCCTTTGGGTGAACCCTCATATAGCTATGTCTATTATATCCCTTCACACATGCTACCTGATATTGTAGTTATTTGGGCACTTGTCATATCTACTTTATTAAGTCACACATTTTTTTAAGGTAAAAGGACTGTGTTTTACTCAGAAGACTTTATTTAATTCTATTAGAAACCCAGGCTCTGTAGTGATTCTTACAGATCTTTCTTCCTGATCTTTGTCTCTTCACCTCCCTCTCAAAACAGTTGCTCTATTTTACTGGGGAAGTTGGGGGAAGGAGCCAACAGGTATAAACATTCTTAGCCTCCAAACTCATCAGTATTTTCCAATGCCTGATCTCCAAAGAAGCAATGAACCCCCTCTTGGGCAAAGCATACAACTTTACTGATGCATATCCACCTTTACTTATGCTCTTAGGCCTATTTTAGAGAGCTGGCCAGCACAGCCTAAGGGTTAAGAGTGTGTGCTCTGTTTAGCCCCTGCCTCCAGGATGAGAATAAGGATTAAATGAATTAGCCTGTGGAAAGCACTTCCTAGACAGAGTACTTAGCTCATGGTATACAATCAATAATTGTTAGCTATTATTATTAATTACCTTCCATCACCTTCTACAACTTGCTTCTTTAATGATCTTTTTTCCTACCTTTCTTCAATCTTACTCTCAAATCTCCATCCTAAAATACATCCTTCACATTGTCCTTAATCCATCATCTTCACTGGCTTCCTTCTTTTGGCTGTGAATCAAATCTCTGGAAAGAATGGTTCATATTTGCAGGCTTTATAACCTCATTTCCCATTCCCTCCCTGACTTACTGCAGATGATCTAGATTCCAGACCCAGTATTCCACTGACTCTACTCTTCTCTACTCTGACAAATATCACCAGTGACCTCTTTGGTCTTCATCCTACTTGATGCCTCTGAAATTTAACACTACTTTTGGAAAAGCTCTCCCTACCTCAGCTTTAATAACTTTGCTTTCTCGATTCTCTTCCTATTTCTCTAACATCCCCTTCACTCTCTTTCACCAGCTCCATTTCCTCTGCCCACTCCTTGAATGGTAATATCCCTGAGTATTCTTTCCTTTACCTCATCTCTTCTCATAGAATCCATGGGCAAATCTGGATCTTCAGCCCTGACCTCTTGACTAAACTATAGACTCATAGAGTCTATAGATGTCACTTCCTAGACATCTCTGCCTACATGCATCTCCAAACCAACCAGGTGTCTTCTGTATCTCACTTAATGGCCCAACTTTCCAACCAATTACCCAAGTTACAAGGCAATCCTTGATTCATTACCCCACATCCAATCAGTTATCCAGACCAGATTCTGTCTTCCTTACCCATAATGAGCTACCTTTTCGTCTCCATCTTCCCCACTTCTCTGCAACTCCAGACCCTCATTATCTCTCCAAATTGGGACTACTGAAGACCTTCCTTAACAATTCTCCAATCTCTGGTTTGTTACTCTAGATAATCCAGTCTGCACACAGTTTCCAAGTATGATCGTTATAAAACACAGATCTGTTTTGCTCACTTTCTGAATATAATTCTGTGTTATCTTCCCACTGCCTACAAATAAAACCTACTTTTTAAGCCCTTGTCTAGCAAAATTCCACTGAGTACTCTCAGATCTAGTTCTTTTGTATTACCTTTTGTTCCCAGACTCACCAAGGCACTTCTTTGTACCTCACTGTGTATAATTCACAGTCTAGCTTATGTCTTTCTCCTTGTGACATAATTATTGGGATAGACTAGTTGACCCCTAAGGCGATGTCACCAAGCTATGATTTCGTGGTATTTTTCCTGTTGCATTGTCTGTTTAAAAGTGCTGGCTATCCAGAGACCCAATGGAAACCTAGAAATTATCCTAGACTTCTCATTTGTAAATGTAGTCAACAGATACTGACAATATTACCTGCCAGGCATCATAAATAATGCATCATTATAATAACACAAAATACTCATATCATACTTACTACATAACAGACCCTGTTTGAAGTGAGATAGTTAGGGAGATAGATAGATATATAGATAGACAGATAGATAGATAGAATGTGTAAATATATAATACTTAGAACTACTAAAGTAAAATACAAATATATACCTCAAATAGTTGTAGTGAGGATTAAGTGTTCTAAGTGTACTCTTATACATATCACTTAGAACATTTTAACATCACAACAACCATTTGAGATACATGCTATTATGCTATTTTAGACACTGGGGAAACTTTGGTTTAGAGAGGATTAGTAATTTACCCAGGATCACAAAGTTAATAAACACTGGAGCTGGGCTGTGAACCCAATCAGTATAGCACCAAAGTCCTTGCACTTAAGAGATGCTCTCTTCTGCCTTTGATTCAAATAGCAGTGATAGTATCATACCTTAAGGTTTTCTATCTACCAGGCACTGCTCTGAATATATTACATGTATTACTTCATTCAGTCCTTACAACACCCTCTGTGAGGTAGGTGTCATTTTTCTCCTTGATTACCTATACAGATAAACTTAAAGAAAACTGAATAAAAGTTCAAACTGGAAACCCATAAAATCCTTGAAGTGAATACTCAGTGCAAAAGAGTATACTTTTACTCTTTTAAAGGCTTGTTTCAGAATTCCTTGGAAATTTCTCTTTCTCAGATCATTTAATACAAACTTATAGGTACCTTTCCAGTATGAGAGTGAGGGTCTCTTTTATTCAGTCAACCATTTACCTATTAAGCGAACATTTATTGAATACCTACTGTATGAAAGACACTAAATACTCCAGAGAATGTTTCTTCTCTTCAGAAAATAAAAATCTAGAAAATGAAAAGGACATTAAAGCCAACAAGTACAATGAAGTATAACAGGTAGAATTACAAAGAGGTTAAGAAAACAGACTCTAGGGACTTCCCTGGTGGTCGAGTGATTAAGACTACGTGCTTCCACCACAGGGGTCACAGGTTCTGTCCCTGGTCGGGGAACTAAAATCCCACATGCCTTGCAGTGTGGCCAGAAAAAAACAAACAAACACAAAACACAGACTCTAGAACAAGATAGAGCTTGTTCAAAGCCTGGCCTTGCCACATACCTCCTGTGTGATCTTAGGAAATTCATTTAAATTATTTATGCCTACATCATATGATTGCTATTAAGATTTTAAGTTTTACTATATATAAAGAACTTTGATCACTGCCTGGAACATGGCAACACTAAGTAAAGGGCAGCTGTAGCTAGTAGTAGTTGTTGTTTTAATGGAATTACCATATAAGGAAACATGGGCATTGAGAAGCAAGAACAAAGAGTGAGTAAAGGAGTTCATATAAGTCTTTAGAGAAAAAGATAACTCTAGATGAGTTTGTAAAAATGAGCAGGTGTTCTCCAAGTAGGCAAAATATATAGATAGATAGATAGGCAATATTAAAATCAGGGAAGAGTAACTCCTAAAGCTCATACAAAAGAGGTAGTATAATGTGTCATTGTGTCTCCACCATATTGCTTTGGAGACCTATAGCCATGGGAAATAGGAACATAACAAGGGTCGAGAAGTGATGTTCTCATTATGATTATAGATCTTTAAAAGCTATCATTTGAAACCATGTTTATTATTGGACTGGGAATAATAACACTTCTTCTGTGTCTGTATAGCACCAATTCTGTACAATTTTAAGATACTATCTTAGTAATCTTCACAACCTTGGAGGTCTGGCCAATTATGATTATTACCATTTTCTATACAGGAAAGCAGAAGTACAAGGTAGGGAAGGCAGAAATCCAGGGTTGCACAAAAAGTTACTGATGGACCTAGAAATGGGACTCTAAATTGCAGCTCACTGAAGTGTCCAAAATAACAAGATCATGCTAATTCCACACTCTCCCCCCATTCCTCTTCTTGTCATGGAAAAATAGAGCAAAATCTTGTAGCTGAAAAGGCTAAGGTGGAGCTAAAGATAATCAGATAGAGTGATGAGCTCTGCAGAAAATCCTGGATAAACTATGATACAGGTTTCCAGTGATGAGTAGGACTGATGTGTTTGGGATAAATTAGGTTGTCTGCCAGAAGGAAACTTTGTTTTTTTAATTTAGATGGATGTATATGTAACTTACATACAGTAAACTATATAAATCATAGGTATACGCATTGATGAATTTCTACAAATGAATACTGTATTTGTTTGCTAGAGATGCCATAACAAAATACCACAGACTGGGTGACTTAAGTAACAAATTTATTTTCTCACAGTTCTGGAGGCTGTAAATATAACATTAAAGTGCTGGCAGAGTTGCATTCCTCTGAGACTTCTCTCCTGGCTTGAACATGGCCACTCTCTTACTGTCTTTTCATATGATCTTTGCTCTGTGTGTTTGTACCCCTGATGTCCCCTCCTCTTCTCATAAAAACATCAGTCATATTGGATTAGGGCCCCTCCCAAATGGTCTCTTTTAACTTAATCACCTCTTCAAAGACCTTATCTTCAAATATAGTTACATTCTTAGGTACTGGGGGGTGGGACTTTAACATATGACTTTGAAGGAGGACATAATTCAGCTGTAGAAAATACATATATAAGATACTGCCTAGATCAAGGTATAGAACATTTCCTTAATCTCAAAAGGTTCTTCTGTGCTCTCTTCCAGTCAATCAATCCTCCAGTGCTAATCCCTTTTCATCTTTATCACCATTGATGTTTTTTCCTGTTTCAGAACTTCATAATATGGGTTTGTTATCTTTTGACTGCTGTTTTCTCCCCCAAATTTTGTCTGTGAGATCCATCCATGTTATTGCATGTAGCATTGTTTTATTTCATTTTATTGTGTAAATATGTTACAATTTATACAATATTTGAGTTGCTCCCAGTTTTTGACTTATGATAAAGCTGCTGTAAGTATTCTTATATATGTCTTTTGGTGGACATAATCATTCCTTTCTGCTAGGTATATAGCAAAAGTGGAATTGTTAAGCTATAGATATATGGGTGTATTCAATGTTAACAGATACTGTAGAATAATTTTCCAAAGTAAGTGTGTCAACATATACTGGCAATGTAAGCTCCAGTTGTTCCACATCTTCACCAACACTTAGCATTATCAGTTCTTTAATTTTAGCCTTTCTGGTGGGATGTATGAGTATATCTTTGGAGTTTTAATTTGTATTTCCCTGCTCTCTAATGCTCTTGACTTTTGGTCATTTGATATCCTCTTTTGTGAAATGTCTGTTCAAGTCTTCTTTCCATTTTTATTTATTTTATTTATTTTATTTTATTTTTTTATTTTTATTTTTTTTGCGGTACGCGGGCCTCTCACTGTTGTGGCCTCTCCCATTGCGGAGCACAGGCTCTGGACACACAGGCTCAGCAGCCATGGCTCACGGGCCTAGCCGCTCGACGGCATGTGGGACCTTCCTGGACCGGGGCACGAACCTGTGTCCCCTGCATTGGCAGGTGGACTCTCAACCATTGCGCCACCCGGGAAGCCCTCCATTTTTAAATTGGTTGATTTTTGCAGTTCTTTGTATATTCTTGATACAGACCCTTCTTCAGGATTTGTATTGCAGATATCTCTTGTTCTATGGCTTGTCTTTTCTCTATTTAAATGGTGTTTTTTCATGAATAGACATTCTTAATGTTAATTCTTAACATTCTTAAGTTCAATGTTTCAATCTTTCCTTTTACAGTTTGTCTTGATGCTCCATTTTTAGAAACCTTGTCTAACTCTAAGGTCATGAAGATATTCTCCTGTGTTTTCTTCTAGAAGTTCGATTGTTTTATTTTCATGTAAAAGATTATGATTCACCTCAAATTAATTTTTCTGTATGTCTAGCCAATTGATCCAGCACCACTTCTTTCCCACTGAATTGCAGTAGTTGCTATGTAGCTAAATCAGGTAAACATATTTGTGCAGGTCTTCTTCTGGGATCTGTATCCTCTGCCATTTGTCTATTTATCTCAAGTTGTGGTAACACTAGACTGTTTTAATTATTAAAGCTTTATGCTAAAACTCGATATAAATTAAGTTTACCAGATTAGCTCTTCTTCAAAATTGCCTTGGCTCTCCTAAGTTCTCTGAACTTTAAATAAATTTTAGAATCATCTTGTCAATTTCCACAACAGAACTTGCTGGGTTTTGATGAGGAGTGCATTGAAACAATTTGCCAAGAATTGACATCTTATTATACTAAGTTTTCCAATCAATAAACACGGGGTCTCTTCTAATGATTTTAGTCTTCTTTAGATTCTCTCAGTCATATTTTAATTTTAAGGGAAGAGGTCTTATGCTTCTTTTGTTAGATCTGTTCTTAAATATTGGATTTTTTGGTGCTATTATAAATGGTAATTTAAAAATTTTTATTTTCTAGTTTGGTACCTATATATATATTTCTATATTGACCTTCTATCCAGTGACCTTGCAAAATTAAGTTATTTTTATAATTTATTTGTAGATTCTTTTGAATTTTTACATGAACAATCATGTCATGTACAAATAATGACAATTTTATTTCTTCCTTTCCAAACATTACAGCTTTATTTTGTTTTCTTATAGTTATGGCCAATTCCTTCAGTACAATGTAAAATTGAAAAGTCACCACTATTATTTGATGTTTATTTTGGAAATGCTAGCCAGTGCAACTGGACAAGAGAATTAAAAAAGAAACAAAAAGGAAACAAATTTACAATAATTTGTAATTGATATAATTATAAACCTAAAAATTACAAACAATTCAAATAAAAATTATTTAGCACAATAAAAATTCATTAATATGGTTAATCAAAAATTTAATATGAAAGACAGTTACTTTACCTTAATGATTAACTATCAGAAAGTAGAATTAAGGGAAAGTCTCATTCACAATTACTATGAAATATTGAGATTCTAGGAATTAATATAACAAAAAAGGCACAGAAATTAAAAATTCCTCTGAGGTACCTATAAGAAGAGTTAAATAAATGAAAAGATTTCCTTAATTTGGATAGAGGAGTCAATATTTAAAAAGACATCAGTTATCTTTGAATCAATCAAAAATATGAACAAGGTTTTGTGTTGTTTTTTTTTTTAACTTGAACTAAATGATGCTAAAATTCATGTGAAAAATGTACATGTAAGAAAAAATTCTAAGAGAAAAATCATGAGGAGAGTAACAAGTAAAGTATTTCAAACTGTATTTCCCTGACCTTAGATTAGACAAACAGATCAATGAGACAGAAGAGAGAATTCATAAATAAACTTGAATAATTTTCAGAATTTAATAAGTGATAAAAGCCAACTTTAATAAATTAGGAAAATATGAATTGTTGAATAAATAATGTTGGTGAGAATGGCTGAACATTTGACATACATAAAGCTGAATATTCTTCTTCTCCTTCTATATTAAAATGTGAAAAAAGAAACTTAAATGTGAAAAAAGAAACCATAAAATACCTGGACGAGAACTTGAGATAATAGTAACACATAAACAATTTTGGCATGGGAAAGGCCTTTCTAAAGCATTTTTCAAACCTCTCAAGCTATTCAAGAACATTTAATATCCAAATTTATATCTTAATATTTTAAGTTTTTATCAATTTTAAGACTATGCAATAAAAAAGGGCAAAATTATAGACAAGAACAAATTGGAAAAAATATTTGTAATACATATGAAAAAGCGTCCTTAATATACAAGAAATTCTCACAAATAAGTAAGTAAAAGATAAATAACCCAAGAGAAAAAATGGGCAGGCGAGTTCATGGAAAAAAAATCTTAATAGACAATTAACACATGAAAAGATACCCAACCATATTCATATTTTAAATTGTACAAATTAAAACAAGAACAAATTGTCAGTTTTTTCTATTCAGTTAAAAATTAAAAGATTAGGTCAGTTCAAGGCTAAAGGGAAATTGATATTTCTATGTATTGTTGATAGTATAAATTATTATAAACCATTTTAGGAAATTTATCGACATTTTTCCAAATTACTAACGAGCATATCCTTTGACCTCCATGTTGAAATTTATCCTACTCATATACTTGCAAAGGTTTTTGAAGATACATGTACAGGAATTTCACAATTTTGTTGTAGTATTGCTTTTAATAGTGTTATGGGCTGAGTTGTGTCTCCCCAAAATTCATATGTAGAAACCTTAACCCCCAGATCCCCTGAATGTGACTGTATTTGGAGATAGGACTTTTAAAGAGGTGACTAGGTTAAGAGGAGGCTGTTAGGGTGGCCCTACTCCAATGTGACTGGTGTCCCCATAAGAAGAAGAGATTAGGACTCAGAGAGATGGAGATGCACAGAGGAAAGACTGCAAGAAGACAGAGGGAGGAAACAGCTGTGTATGACACAAGGAGAGAGGCCTCAGAAGAAATCAACCCTTCAAACACCTTAATCTTGGGATTCTGGCCTCCAGAACTGTGAGAAAATACATTTCTCTTGTTTAAGGCCCCCAGTCTGGTATTGTGTTATGGTAACCCTAGCAAACTAATACAAAGAATAAAAGTGAAACCTTTTCAACGGCTGTAAAAGGAAGAAAATGTTACCAGTAGTTATCTCCAGAAAGTGGGATTACAGAGTATGAAGGACAGAAGGCAGGGAAATTTTGTTTTACCTATACCTCTCTATTCTGTTAATATTTAAAATATTGAGCCTATATTACTACTGTAATAAAATAGTTAATTTTAAAAAGCAATGGAGGACTTCCCTGGTGGCACAGTGGTTAAGAATCCGCCTGCCAATTCAGGGGACATGGGTTCAAGCCCTGGTCTGGGAAGATCCCTCATGCTGCGGAGCAGCTAAGCCCGTGTGCCACAACTACTGAGTCTGCATGCCACAACTATTGAAGCCCACACACCCTACAGCCCATGCTTCGCAACAAGAGAAGCCACTGAAATGAGAAGCCCACGCACCACAACAAAGAGTAGTCCTTGCTCATCGCAACTAGAGAAAGCCTGCGCACAGCAACGAAGACCCAGCGCAGCCAAAAATAAATAAATAAATAAATTTGAAAAAATAAAAATAAAAAGCAATGGAAAATTTTTGTCAATTGTGCATGTGTGTGAGAATCTTTGAAGTCCCAGAAAATGCTAAGAAATCTCCTTTGTGAGCATAAAAATGTCTCTTGTTTTATTTATTTTTGATTTGCTATTTCTTCATGATTTAGCTTTAAAAATAAATGTAATTCATTTTGACTCTTTTGTCTGGTTCAATTGCCAGTAATTCAGCAGTATTGTTTTCTATGGTTTTTCTTTCATAAATCTTTGGATTTATTTCATCTTCTTTCGAAACCTGAGAAATCATAATTTTGTGCACTCAAGAATGGCATCAGGGTATTTAGAAAAATCGCTCAGCTTAAAGTTGAGTTCTTTATTTTTCAAGAAGACATCAACCAACCTACTGTAACATGAAACAAGTAATAACCATGCTGTTGTAATAACCCTCTCTTTAATTACAATCTAGGCCAAAAGGGTTAGGGATAAATATATGGTAGATAGCACTGTTACTGGGCAATATTCCACTCTGAATACAAGTCCATAGCTTTACTTCAAATCCCCTTAGAAACATGATTCTCAGAAAACTAAGGGAATACATAAATGGTATAGTCACTAATTATTAGCTGGCCTTAAATGTTAAGTATAACTTTATTGCCAAGATTTGTTTTCTTTATTTTAGGAGAATATTATTGAAGTCTAAGTAACTATCTCACTCTGGTTAAAAACATGGCAGTATGAAATTAGTAAATAAATGGAAAATGTGAAGTTTAATTAACCCACCTGAAAATTGTTCAGATATTCTTTAAGCAGAGTGATTACAGAGTAGGAGTGGATGAGATACAGTAGCTGAATGGCAGGAACATCCCTGGGGCTGAACTCCCCAAGCCTTCTCACAATTGGCTTGCATCATCTACAGCCTTCACTGATGTTATAATCCAATTGAATAAGCATTATTTTATGGACCTCCTATGGGTCTGAAGCTTTTGTTAGGCCCTGTGAGAGCAACAAAAGAAGTAGATGAAATCTGAAAGAGCCAAGGTGCCATGGAGAACATTAGGAATCAGGTACCAGCAGTAGCTTTTGCCTGCCTTGATCAGAGGGGAGGCCATCCTTACTGCAGCTCTTAGTCTCAGGAGTAGGAATTGCAGAGTAAAAGGATGAGTGGAAATACCACGTGATTTGATGGAAATTATACACACTATTACCTTAAAGGTCCATGTTTAAAATGCATTAATTATGTATAGCTTACTCATTTGGTCATTCATTTTGTTCAACAAATATATATTTGGTGCCTATTATATGCCAGGCATTATATGCCAGACGCTGGAAATATAATGGTATATAGCACATGGCCCTCCTGCCTTTCAGGAGCTCACAGATAAACGGAACTAACAAAAAGTAAACTAGTGACTAGATCTTCCAAATCTTAAAAGATAGCTGGAGAAGTCCTAGATTCATGTGCAAACAGGGACTTTTTTTATCCACAACGGATTCTTGGTCCACTGATGAAAAACTTAAGCTTCTTTGTGTTTACAAAAACACTTAGCACAAGGTTAAGAGAAAGGAGAAGAGAGTGGGCTCCCCCTGGATTTGAATCCCAATTCTTCAGCTTCCTAGGTATGTGAACTTGATTTAAGTTTTAGAGCATCTAAGATGCTCCAGTTTCTTTATCTGGGGATATCAAACTGAGGATAACAATAGTGCCTAACTCACAGAGTATTTATAAGGATTAAATTAGCTCTACATGTGAAGTTTAGTAGTGCCTGGCTATTAGTAAGGTAACATAGTAAGCTCTATGTTGTGTTTACATGTAGGTATTTCAGATTTAAAGACATATTACTCGTTTCAACCTTCAAGAAGAAAACTAAAATAAATTAATTAAGTTTAATAAATGTTTAGGCATCATTACAATCTAGAATTATGTCATCTAACTAGTTACAGTTCAATTTTATTCATATATGCAAGAGGGGATAGAAATACATTTTAATATGTTTGGCATGACATGGGGAAAAGTTTTCAATAGTTAAGTCCCTAGGTACCGTAAAGGTTATACATCATCTGTGAGCACAGAAGAAGACTATCTATTATCAGGCACAGTAAAAGTGCTTTCTTTGCGTACATTACTGATCCACAATGTCTTAGTAACAAATATAAAATTCAAAAAGTTCTGAAAACCAGACTATAATGAGGTTATTTATAATTAGTGTTTATCCCACTTAATATGAGTATATTCGTATGTCTTGCTTTGGCCAGTGGAATGGAGTGAAGGTGATGAGAGCAGGGGCTTTAAATCTGCTTGTGAGGTTTGAATTTGGTTTGCCTCT
This sequence comes from Mesoplodon bidens, assembly GCF_964165515.1. Classification (NCBI taxonomy): domain Eukaryota; kingdom Metazoa; phylum Chordata; class Mammalia; order Artiodactyla; family Ziphiidae; genus Mesoplodon; species Mesoplodon bidens. The sequence goes on along the minus strand of NC_138177.1, from coordinate 127,608,197 downwards.
GGCCTTCCTATGATTCACCATGAGAAAGCCTGCCCCAGGAAATTGCTGGTCCAAGAAGAATGAGAAGAAATGCAGAACAGCCTCCCCAAACTACCTTCTGGAGCAAACCCAGCCAATCCTAGCTGAGCTCAGGTGACCCACAGGCTGAAGTGGTCATGCCAACTGACCCACAGACCTATAAATAAAAACATATACATACGATTGTTTTTGTAAGCCATTGAGTTTTGGTGTGTTTTGTTATGAGGAATTATTGAGGCAGGAGCTGACTAACACAACATGTTTGATTTTGGAGTGCCACCCCAGACTCTAGTGGGGGTATTGCATAATATACGGTATGTTCACCATATTTCCTTTGTAAACATACTATCTAAATTCTGAAACACATTAGGCCTTAGGGTTTTGGATAAGAAACTGTAGTTTTGTATTTTGTATAATCATTACAACATTCCAATGAGATGTTCCCATTTTACAGATGAGGAAACTGAGTGTCAGGTGGGTTATATAACTTGTTGAAAGTTTTACCACTAGTAATTGGCAGAGGCAAGATTTGACTCCAAGTTTCTGACACAGATCTGTATTCTTAAACATCAGGCTGTTCTGCTTTTCATAGGTGGAATTTATTTCTAGTAAAAAAATGTAACACATACACAAGAATGATTTATTTGCAGTCATACCTATTATCTTTACTGCTAAAAAATTTCCAATAACTCCTAATCTCAATATGGGAAAAAATTGTAAACATCTGAATTTGTTGAGATAGTCAATAGAAGCTTATTTTTCCTAAAACATTGAAACATTAGAAGGGATACTGGTTTGAAATAATCATTTTAATGGTGGGAACACATTAAATTGCTGAAAGCTAACATGTTTTAACTGTTCCTTGTCTAATGTTGCTGTGGATTGACTGCTAATATTAAGAGGTCACAATAAACTGCTCATCTTTGTCATGGAGGCAAATTTGTATTTCAGGTTTATTAATCAATTTCATAAATTAAACCAAGGAAGACTGTTGTGATATTTCCTTCTGGGGAATTTTCTTTGACTATTAGAGTTCCTCTGACTAATGTTAGTCATTAGTCAATCTTTTTTAGAAATTATCTGGTTGCTAAATATAAAAAATAAATTATATTAACGGTTATATTACTGTCAGAAATTCAAAACTTTACTTTGTTTAAGGCAAATGTGCCTAAGTCTTTGTTTCATTTCCTGGTCAGAATCAGGTACCTGACTCTTCTTTAGGTGAAACTAAAGTTCATAAAATAAGCATAAGGCAAAATTAAACAAAATTATAAATTTTAGCTTCTATTAGAGGTGATTCAGGCTCTTTCTAGGTTGAATAATTTGGCTTTTGTTACCTCCCTGAGACTTATTACATAAGAGAAATATTCAATTTTATGAAAGTACACTGACTTCAGAATTGTGGTATCTTTCCAACAAAGATTCCATCAAAAAAATTCTAAGATTAATTGAACAGTAGAGGACAACAGCAAAATCAACAACTATTAATTCTTACTTTTCACAGTGGAATCAACATTTTAGAACAGAAAAGAATATTCTAATGATAAAAATTGACTATAATATTTTATTCACTTTTCTAATTTAAAAAGTAACACCGATTTTGATAGTATATGTGAGTCAAAATTTTTTTGAAGAAAAAAGAAAGCAATTGATCACCCACAATCTCAAATCTAAAATACAGAAAGTGAATATTTCAGTGTATTGTAGAAAAGTATCAATAGAATAACCTGATAGTTTGGAGTAATTCAAACTTTAATCCTCATTTATATAAGTTATGCTTAGACTTGATAGATATAGTGGCTTAAATAATTGTTTTGATTCAGTCATAATAGAAATGATTGAGTTCTCTGAATTTCTTGTTTTCCTCATAATTTTCTTTCTATATGTCTATACATCTGATTTCAATATGCATAACTGACAGAGAAGTAATTTCTGAATTAACTGATTTCCCCACGCTGTCTTTTCTCTGTGTCCTATAAATGGAAGCAAAATTATCAGAGGCCAGGAAATGGGTAGGGTTTCTAATCTTTGGTTGAAAAGCTGGAAAATCTTAGTTTTATTAGCCACTAGCTTAAAATGTTTCAAAAGAAAGAAAGAGAGAAAGAAATAAAGAAGGAAGACAGATATACCAATTCACAAATTGCTGTCTTCAAACACTTTGAGGTTGACATATATATATATATATATATATATATATATATATATATGTGTGTGTGTGTGTGTGTGTGTGTGTAGATTCAGGAATATCTTCAAGGGAATGGCAAGGATTAGGAGTATGCACTTGCTTGTATTCTTGGTTGAAAATGGATCTTGGGAAGAAAGACACACATGCTGCTATGTCTATGAGCAAAAATGGTTAGTGCATTCCTGACACCACTGATTTTGTTTGTTGGGTTTCTTTGCAGGGAGGGGAGCAGTGGAGGAGGTTGATTCATTTGTTTGCTTATTTTTTAAGTGACCCCAAACTATGCTTAAAACAGGACCAAAACTCAAGGGCAAGTCTATGCAATTCAGTCAACTTGTAAATGACATTTGTTTGGGGAGTTTAAAAACCTATCTGCCAAAAAAAACAAAAAAAAATCTGCCTTTGATTTAAACCTTCCTGCCCAAACAAAGTAAAGATGCTTTAAGTTTACTCTACTCTCCTCAAGAATGAGTTGATTTTCAAACTGACATTTGCTTATTTAATGAAATGTCCCTGTTAGCACTGATTCAGGTATTAATCAGAAGAAAGGCCAGCCTTAAACCACCACTTTTAGCCTGAATTAATGGTACCTGCTGGCTATCACCCCGACCTGTTAGGCTTCCTCAATCCATTTCCCTTGTTGCCAACATAGTAATGGCCCAGAGAATCTTCGTGTGAAGTTTAGAACTAAAAAAGGAAGTAATAGAACTCACAATAAAAACAAAAAATAAAAGGACTAGCCCCTCAGATCTAGTTCTGAGATTAAGAATAATGTTACAGAATTACGGCTTATTCATTAAGGAGAATCCTTTTATTAATGCTAAAAATATCCAAGGCACTTCAAACTTATAACCTGGGGCTTGCTAAGTTCCTAAAGAATTATGAATATTAGATTTTAGTCTAATATTTTTGTTGTTATGTCCTGTTCCTCAAAATATTTTTATAAATTAGAACTTGTGGGTTTTTCAACACAAATTTCAATGGTATATGAACACGTTTACTCTTTTTAATATCAGAAATTACTTGAATCAAGAAAGAAGGTAGTGTAGCCCATTGATAGCAGGGTCTTAAACGTCTCTTCCACAAAGGCTTAGAGTTACAACAGTGTTCATATACAGCATCTCACTAATTTTCTCAACCCGGTAAGATTAATTGTCCCTGGTCACCATGAAGAAATTTAGGCTCAAAGAGCTAAGTGACTTGTTACAAGGCACATGTATGGTAAATAGTGGCACAAGGCCTTGAACTGAGCTCTCTGCCTTTCAGCACACACTATCTCTTGGACAGACAGAATGAATGGGAATACAGTTCTGGGCTGCCATTCTGAATGATCAGAAAATCACACAAAAAACTCATGCTCTTCCTCTCCCTTTGCCCCTAAACTTAATATTTTCCACCAAGTGAATGTGACTGTGGAAGCCAGTCTTTGGGGAGGAAGGAAGGCAGTGTCCTCAGGGATAATATCAGCTTGGATGGAGCGCTGGTTATGGAGATGGAGGGAGGAATTGATGCCAAGCAACCAGTCCTGGTGTTGGCAAGATGACAACTGCAGGTGTGCCCACCTCTTATACTGGCTCTTTACTTCTCTGTGGCCTGACCCCAGGTGCCTCCAAAGTTTCCTAACCAAAGAATCACCCCACTTTGCAGTGACTGGGAATGGGAATGGTTCTGCTAATCTACTTGCCTTTTTTCCTTGATCCTACTTTAAAAAATATTGCTGGGAGTCTCATCACTTTGGGAATAAACACAAGAACCTTTGAAAATCTACCTGAGAAGATCTCTGCACAAATTGTTAACAGCGGTCATGCCTGGGAAGATTTTTACTTTTAACCACTTCTGTGATACTTTAATTCTTGTGACTGCATATTAATTTGCATTAAATAACACAACCAAATATCTTAAAATCTATATAAGCTCTATCAACTATGCAATAAAAAATCAGTATTTCTGCCTTTTAACATTTCTTATAAAAGCTCTCACTGATATCTTACACTACTACTTTCTTTTTTACAACTTTATGTGACAAAGCACTTTTAAAGGAAGCACAGGACTTCCCTGGTGGTGCAGGGGTTAAGAATCCTCCTGCCAACGCAGGGGACACAGGTTCGAGCCTGGGTCCGGGAAGATCCCACATGCCATGGAGCAACTAAGCCTGTGAGCCACAACTACTGAGCCTGCGCTCTAGAGCCCATGAGCCACAGCTACTGAGCCCACGTGCCACAACTGCTGAAGCCCGGGTGCCTAGAGCCCGTGCTCCACAACAAGAGAAGCCACGGCAATGAGAAGCCCATGCACTGCAACGAAGAGTAGCCCCCACTCGCTGCAACTGGAGAAAGCCCTCGTGCAGCAATGAAGACCCAAAGTAGCCACAAATAAATAAATAAATAAATAAATTTTAAAACAAAGAGTACTAGAAGCATTAAAAAGAAAAAAAAGTGCATGTATTTTAAAAAATAATAAAAATAAAATACAGGCAGCACAGGGTGATAACAACGGTTTACCATCTGAAGTCAACTAACACCAATTTGTGTCCTGGCTCCCTCAATAATTTGCTGTGTGACTTTAGCTAAATCATTCAACCTCTCTGAATCTTGGTTTCCTACAATAGAAGTTGACTAAATAATACCTACGTTCTCCCTAATCATTCATGGATAGATTAAATCATTATTTCTACTGTGTAGCATGATTGCTAGCCGTCCCTTAGTGCCCATTCTCTTTGTCCCTTATTAGAACGCTCAGCTACAAAAGCTATTTCCCAGTCTCCCTTGTAGTCAATGGGATATGAGCAGAAGTAATGTTTGCAACTTCTGGGTTGTACCTTTAGAAGGAAAAAGCATGTCTTTCCCTTGAACCTTTCCGTCTTCCTGCTTGCCGAAAGCTGATTGAGGAGATGTGTTGGCAATCCACCTTCAAGCACGAAGAGAGAGCACCATCAGGAATGATGGAGACAGAAGGAATTTAGACCTTTCACACTATGAAGCTGCCTTATTATCATTTATTGTTAAAATGTTCTATGAGAGAGAAATACAGTTCTATCTTGTTTAAACTACTTTTGATACATTGGGCTTTTGTTTTAGTAACTAAAGCTGGAATTTGGAATTACAAGGGAAAACCAGCTTTATTCTATTTTCCCCAAGTATGTTTCAATTGGCCTTTCTTTAATTCCCTAGTTCAACTGTTTCTCCTCTTTTTAGTGGCACTGACTGTGGATTTTAACAAGCATGTTGTCCCATGGTAGGAAATTGCAATCATAAACTCTATGATTGATAGCTTGCTCGTATGGTTGCTTGGTGGCCAGGTAATTATTTGTGTATATGTTTTATCAAACACACAAGATTGATAGTTCTTTGAGTGAAGGACCTGTGTCTTGTTTATCTTTTTATCCATTATAGCATCCTGCACAGAGCCTGGCATACTGCAAATCTACAATGAGTAAATGCATGGTCAATGCTCTTGTGAGGAAGAGATGGTGCATTGAGTTACATAAGGTAAGAACACTGACCTCTGGCTTTTCTAGATCTTATGCATGGGGTCGATGCCACCTAGCAAGTCATCTAGGTTGGTGGCTGCAGCATTTGGTCCTGAGATGGGCATACGACAGGGCTACGTCAATCAGAAGCAATTATTCCAGGATTTTTGTTTAAAGCGAAGTAAAGAAAAACTCTCATTCTTTTGGGGTTGTATCTTGGAGCTGCCAGCAGACATTTTGCTCCCCAAAGTGGAGAGTCTTCCTAAGAACAGAGCTCACCCAGTAGAAGGAACAGCAGAGAGGGGGCGAGGCCAAATCCTGATGATATTGTCTCAGCCTCTGGATGAAGCCCTACCCATGAGTTTTTCAGTTATGTGAGCCAATACATTACTGTTTTTTGTTTAGTACAGTTACAGTTCATCCTGACTAATATATAACACATGGATTCTAGTACTAGCTCATTAGTCTTGGGGAAATATTTTACCTCTCTGGGCCACACTTCTGAATATTGGGAGAGTTGGACTTGATGATTTCTAAGGCCCTTTCCAGCTCTAATTTCCATGATTCTTTCTTCATGTGTATAGGAACCAGTTAGGTGATGCTAGTTGCTACAGCAGATAGACACCAGCATCTCAGTGACATAATACAAAATATGTTTATTTCTTACTCATATAAAGTCCAAAACAGACATCTGATAGGCAGGTGGCTCTCCTCCAAGTGAAGATTTGGGACTTCCTTCATCTTGCGATTCTGTTATCTTCAAACTATAGCATCCCAGGTCACCATGCTTATTATCACTAAGCCAGGGGAATAGAAAAGAAAACAAAGATTGTATGCTATGGAGGGATGGAAGGTTATTGAGCAGATCTAAAATTTGCACATATCACTTTTTTTCCCCATTATATTAGCTAAAACATAATCACATTTAATTGTAAACAAGACTGAAAAATGTTTCAGGGAGAAGAGAAAATAGATTTGGTGAATACCAACTCAGTCTCTGCCACAATAAGCCCTTAACCCATGATTAGTAGCTGGGTTCTGTATCCCTGTCTCTGATTCAAGTTGGTTAACTATACATGCTCCTTCTTATACCTTAGTAACTGGTCCTGTTGGCCCTGAAAAGGAATATAATTAAGAGGATACACTGGGTCTAGACATTAGCAAGTTGAATAGGTTAAAGTTTATTTAGCTTGTGGAAAATACTAAAAGGAACACCTTAGGTTTAAGTCTGTTTCTAGGCTTGGTTCCTTCACAGTGTTTAGAGAGAGGGAAGGTTGGACGTTCAGGCTTTGCTCGTATTTGAAGGGGGAAAAGGTAAATAATAGTACCAATCATACATTCATCCAATAAAGTTTTATTGCATTTCTCCACTCTGCTGGGGAACAGCACATTTAAAAACTATGGATAGTGTTGGCACTTGGTACAGCAAGGAAAGAGTGAATGCTCAAGGAGCTCTCGCCTCCAAAATACCATCACACTCGCCCACTCGTGGCCTCCTTGCTGGCTTCATTTCTCTCGCCCAGGCAGTGGAGTGTCTATGGAAGGGAATTTCTATCTCAGTGCTTTGTACTTCCTTGAAATAAGAAATTTATCTAATTTGGTTCTTTTCAACTTGTTTAAGAATTATTTTCCACTATCATGAAACAAGCTAGGACCCACATTTAAAAGAAATATTCTCTACCAGATACGCAAAATTCAAGAAGCCATATACAAAAATCCCTGACCTTGACCCTGCATCCCCTCATCCCTCACTTAACTGTCTTTATCATATGCATTAGCATATTTATACTTCCAATTGAGTCTCTGTGGCTTAAGGCAACATCTGATTTTTTCCAGGTTATAACCTTAGCTCCCTTTCCCGCACAATACGTTCTTTCATTATGAAACCCTCTCTGGGCTATGTGATTCTGAGTTCACACCTTCTACATAGCATTCCTCTCCAGACACAATCTAAACTCTCATCTTGGAGGGCAGCTCCTGTTCAGATTGCCAGTATCACTGGGGTAAGTTCCACACATTTTCTACTTCACTCTATCAGCTTTTATCACTTGTCCAGCATTATAGTATTTGTATTTTTGTCTGCCCATCACATTCACTCTCCCCACTTCTTCTGGTAACAGAATCCTACAAAGGAGTAATCAAATGACCAAATAAGCTATATGGTCATAATGGACCACAATCCACAATCTACTTTTTTTTTTTTTTTTTGCGGTACGCGGGCCTCTCACTGTTGTGGCCTCTCCCGCTGCGGAGCACAGGCTCCGGACGTGCAGGCCCAGCAGCCATGGCTCACAGGCCCAGCCGCTCCGCGGCATGTGGGAACCTCCCAGACCGGGGCATGAACCCGCGTCCCCTGCATCGGCAGGCGGACTCTCAGCCACTGCGCCACCAGAGAAGCCCCACAATCTACTTTTTTAACCTCTACAAAGTCACATGGAAAAAGAGATAGGAAAGAATGTTATTTCCTTTCTGAATATCCCAATCAATTGTATGCTTCTTCCATTTAAAGCAAAAAACATAAGTGGAAATATACAACACAACAGATTTGTTTTACTAGAGAAATGTTCAAAGTGTTCTTTTTTTTTTTTTTTTTTTGGTTGCATTGGGTCTTCGTTGCTGTGCGCAGGGTTCCTCTAGTTGTGGCGAATGGGGGCTACTCTTCGTTGCAGTGTGTGGGCTTCTCATTGCAGTGGCTTCTATTGTTGCGGAGCATGGGCCCTAGAGCTTGTGGGGTTCAGTAGTTGTGGCACGTGGGCTCAGTAGTTGTGGCGCACGGGCTTAGTTGCTCCGCGGCATGTGGGATCTTCCCGGACCAGGGCTCGAACCCGTGTCCTCTGCATTGGCAGGTGGATTCTTAACCACTGCGCCACCAGGGAAGTCCTGTTCACAGTGTTCTATGTGCATGCTATGACTTCAGAGCAAATGATCCTCAACTAGTTTTTTTTTTTTTTCCTACAAAAAGCCCACATAAAGTTCACATTTTCAATGAGGTAAACTGTCTTTGTTCCCTGGGTACTATTGATGGAACAAGGCAAACTTGAATGCGCTTGATGTGAAGAAGGCCAAGTGCTTTGGACTTGGCAATATCTCTGCCCAACAAAGGCACACAGAGAGGAAGAGACAGTGGAACGCAGACTATATCCTGAATGATGTTGAACATCCCATTCTTAAAAGTACAGGATTAGAGTCAACAGTGACTGATTGCACAGCTCCCCAGCCACACCTTCTTGTTATTTTTATTGGAACAAACTCTCATTACCAAAGACAATCTGCAACTGACTATTCATTACAATCTTAAAGAACCTTATTAATACAGTTAATGTTCCCTACTTCTACTGAAGAAATAATATATTTTTATATATTATATAATTATAATTATATATATATATATATATATATATATATAGAGAGAGAGAGAGAGAGAGAGAGAGAGAGAGAGAGAGAGAGAGAGAGAAGATATGATAGGTATTACCTAGACTAACTTATATATCCCTTGGGTTACCCAGGACAGTCCTGGTTTATACCTATTGTTCTGGCATAATTGTTAACAATGCCCATTTCAATTTCAAAAGTGTTCCAACATGGTCACTCTAATGACGTTAGATCCAAGCAAGATCTTATGTAAGACAGAGGATAATTAAATGTTGAAATGAGGTGGGACTATCAGAAAAGTTTATGTAATTTTCTTTGCTGGAAGCTTCTCAAATTTATTATGCAACTGAATGTTCCGAGAAAATGTGTCATATCAAAGGGCTAGGCAATGAATTTTCTTTCTGATGCTGTCAGAAGCAAATTTCAAAATACGTCCCGGGTAAACTGATGGTCACAGGGATAAAAAATCATGTTAACTATGTCCAGAAGTTCCTAATTTATGCTTGGATTTTCTTAATATTTAGCCTAATGTCTTTAATGACATCTTAGCTATGTTCTTGATTTTTGTTTACATCTCTTTTCTCAAACCATAGGCAGATGTCAGTGTCTACTCAGTGTCTCTAAATAGTCTCTGGGGACTTCCCTCATGGCACAGTGGTTAAGAATCTGCCTGCCAATGCACGGGACATGGGTTCGAGCCCTGGTCGGGGAAGATCCCACAGACCACGGAGCAACTAAGCCTGTGCACCACAACTACTGAGCCTGCGCTCTAGAGCCCACGAGCCACAACTACTGAGCCCACACGCCTAGACCCCGTGCTCCGCCGCAAGAGAAGCCACCGCAATGAGAAGCCCATGCACAACAAGGAGCAGCCCCTGCTCGCCACAACTAGAGAAAGCCCGCGTGCAGCAATGAAGACCCACTGCAGCCAAAAATAAAATAAAATAGTCTCTGAGCCATTCCCAGTTACCTATCATATTGTCAGCACCCCCCAAGAATAAGTCACAGAGGACACGCAAGCAAAGCATGCCAGGGGTTGAAAACTTAAAATGGGATTCTGTCAGCATCCATAGACTTCTGATCCAATAGCTTTTTGCTAAAGCTGTCTTCATAGGTTTAAGGGTAATATCTAGCTCATACATCCTATTTCTTGGTGTTCCATTTCATGTCTATTGCTTCATTACACATTCCTGCCTCCTTTGTTTTTGTGTGTAGACTGATAACAGTTCCCCAACAGCCATTCTCTCTTTTCCTAGGGTAATAGTGCTTTCCTCCTCCACTCCACATTTTTTGCTGGCAACATGGCTGCCAACTAGAGACTAAGCACATTTGCCAGCCCCATGGAACCCCAGCATGGCCATCGTACTAAGACTTTGATTTTGAATATAAGCAGATGGTATGCGTATAATTTCTACATTGTTCACTTTAAGGAAACTTTTTGCCCTGGACTTGTTCTCTTTCCCTTTCCTGAAAACTGGAATCAAAATATGCCAGCCGGGCTTCCCTGGTGGCTCAGTGGTTGGGAGTCTGCCTGCCAATGCAGGGGACACGGGTTCGTGCCCCGGTCCGGGAAGATCCCACATGCTGCAGAGCGTCTGGGCCCGCAAGCCATGGCCGCTGAGCCTGCGTGTCCGGAGCCTGTGCTCCGCAATGGGAGAGGCCACAACAGTGGGAGGCCTGCTTACTGCAAAAAAAAAAAAAAAAAAGCCAGCCACCCAGCTTTGACAATGCAGATAATGACAGTGCCACCCTAGGGCCTTGCTACCCCTAGTGTGGTCTTTGGACTAGCAGCATCAGCATCACCTGGATGCCTTTTAGAAATGCACAATCTTGGGCCCCATCCTAGTCCCACTGAACCAGAATCTGCATCTTAGCAAGATCCTCAGGTGGTTTGAATGCACATTAACATTTGAGAAGTACTGCCTCAGTAGCGGATGATGGATCAACATCCATGGAAAAAAAATCTAAATGTCAGTTATTTTGTTGAGCAAATCTGTCTACTGGCCTGGTCTGCCCACCTGTAGACTACGATGAGAGAGCACAATAAAATTTTATCTTCTTTAAAGCCACTGAATTTTGGGGGTTTTTTTTGACCTCTACTCTAACTTATATATATATTTTTGCGGTACACCGGCCTCTCACTGCTGTGGCCTCTCACTGCTGTGGCCTCTTCCATTGCGGAGCACAGGCTCCAGACGCGCAGGCCCAGCCGCTCCGCGGCACGTGGAATCTTTCTGGACTGGGGCACGAACCCGCATCCCCCGCATCGGCAGGCGGACTCTCAACTACTGCGCCACCAGGGAAGCCCCTAACTTATATTTTTTATTCTTCGTAATAGCAAACCTACTTTTTAAACCTCTGCTAGAGTCTTGTGGAGAAAGAGATGAGAAAGGATATTTCCTTTCTGAATATTCTATAGTACGTCCTCCGCCCTTCAGGAAAGTACCTAAATTTAACTCAATCTATGTTGATTTATCTGGGACTGGGAGAGTGGGGAGTGCTCTTACCCCATCCTCCTGAGTATCACTGCACATTCCAATGATCATTTTCAGTCTCCTTGAGGATGCTGAGTTAAGAAGCTCGATATAAATATTAAATGAACTGAATACACAATGTCTCCGGAGATGGTTTCATCATTATTTTTCCAGAAGACCCAAATCCTAACTAGCAGGATTAATCAAATAGACCACATTTATTTTAAAGTACATTAGGGCATGCATGTTTTCCTTTTAATATATAGACTCTTACCCACTATTTAACAACCACCATTCCTCCTTACTTCTTTCCTTCCATCTCTGGTTTGGTAAATATATTCTCTAGACTTGCCATTCCCGTGCTTCAGTCCAACTAATATTTACTTAATACCTTCAAAGTGCTAGACATTATATTAAATGCTAGAAAAATAATTGTGAATAAGATAAAACAGATCTTGACATGTATAACTCACAGTCTAATTGGGCAGAAGACCATGGAACAAGTAGTTACACAGCTGAAGAATGTTAAGAAATGGAAAGTACTTAAAATACTTGCAATAATGTTCATTGACTGAATAAATGAAGATATAAATTAACCATTAACACCTTCTCTCCAAGCCTCCATGGAGACAGGGGGCACAGTTCCCTTATTTTCCTTCCCTGCTTCTCTCACTCCTTTCGGTTCCTATTGGTCTTTATTCTTGTGCAAGAGAAGCTGGATAATTAACCAGCTAAAAATAAGGGCTTACAGTTAACGCACATGGAAGATGACTGGAAAAGAACTTGGCAAAATGAAAATAGTTGAATTTGGTGGTAAGACTGTGGCTTATTTTATTCTTTTCCTTGTCATTAAAATATTGATTGTATAATACATTAAAATTGAAAATAAAAAGGGCATGTTTGTGTGTGTGCTACGCTTCTTTTTCACTTTTAAGGGAAGTGAGGTTGTATTTCCTGTGCAATACCAATATCTTATTGCGGTCCACTGGGACTGACTAATGTCATTTTCCTTCCTTTTTGCCTTATGCAAACAAGCCACTGTGACATCCAGTTTCTGGTATTTGGTCTATAAAAGGCCCAGATTTCCATTTCTGTATTGTTAAACAACTCTGAGTTTTAAATATTTAAATATCTTCACTTAGTCCTCACACCTGATAGTCTTCCCTGGGGTACCAATCAAAGGTCAAGGCCCTTTTCACAACATCACTGATCTTCCTTGAAAATCCATGGACAGTGGATAGATCAGCTAATGGAGTGGTAACTGAAGAAATAAAGAGGAAGTTGCTCAGGATGGGAGATAACAGGTGAAGCAAACAAAACAAACTACTATTGGATAGGGCACTTCTGAGGCTGGGGTTCTGCCCAGGGAAGACCATGCTGTTGATCTATTGCTGCATAAAGAGCCACCCCAAAAGTGAGTGGCTTCCAACAAGAGCCACACTTTTGCCCACAATTCTCCAAATTGGCCAGGATTTGGGTGGACAGCTCTTCTCTGCCCCATGTGTTCTTGGCTGGGTGGCTCCCCTGGATTGGAGGATCTCGGATGGCTTCATGCACATGACTGGAGCTCCAGCTAGAGCGGGTGGCTAGAATGGCCGGGAATGACTGGGCTTGTTTCTCTACTTATGGCCTCTCTGTCTAGCAGGGTAGATGGACTCCTTTATATGGTGTCTCAGAGGGCTCCCAAGAGAGTGAAAATACAAGTTTCAACACTTCACAAAGCTTGGTGCAATATTACTTCCGTTCCATTCTTTTGGACAAAGCAAGTCACAAGGTCATCCCAGATTTAAGAGAAAGGAAAATAAACTGCACTTCTAGAGGAGAGGCCCAGCAGACATATAAGAATAGGAGGTGTTGCTAGTGGCCATCTTTGCATATAATCTACCACACACTGTGTCACCCTCAGTAATACCCACTGAGCATCCACAATTGTCACAAAGATTACAGTGCAGAGGGGAGATTAATGCCACAAATGGTATGAAGGTAGGAAACATGAAGTTACCCTACTCATCTTTAAGATTACAATTACAACAACTATTACAACTAAAAGACCTAAAATGTGTTAAGTTTACAGTTAATATCACATAAAATCATTCAATACATCAATCTGCAAGGTTGGTGCCATTTCTTAACTTAAAACTGAAAAAACCAAAGCTTTATTCTTTGTCATATCTTCTCCTTTAGCTTATAGTTTTTTTGAAACTTACACACGTATTTATACATTTCTTTATTCAGTTTATCTAATTTGTTTTGGTCCATTGTATGTATTCTTAGAAGGTGTCCTAATTCTGTGAGGAGGATACATAGATAAACAAATAGTTTGCTAAACAAATAGTTTGCTACATAAACATGTCATTATTTATCTATCTTAAATCAGGTTCAGGGAAGTTTAGTGACTTGATCAATATTAAACTTTTCATGCAAGACAGAACCTAACCTGATGCTTAACTTTTCTGGACCTGAAAGAGCTAAAATAATAAAATCCTAATTGTATTCTCCATTTTAGCTTTCCTTAAACTCCTGGGTTACACCAGGTACACATGATTGTTTAACACAGAGAAAATTGAATATAGCAAATAATTTTATAAAGTAATATCTTATTCCAACTTGACTTTACTTGAATTAAATTCAGTAAATAATTATTAAGTGATTATTCTATGCCAGGTACTGATCTGGGTGCTTGGAGTTCTTCAGTGAACAAAATATATTTCTGCCTGTAAGGAACTTACTTTCTAAAGATGGCATCTTATAAACAGAAAAAACACATCATTTCATTGTGGGAAAAAGGATTTGCAAAATGAGATTGTGCAGGATATTGAGCAGGAGTTTATAAAGATGACTTTATGGCAGCAACTTCTGGTTTTTTCTTTTTGAAGTTTTTGTCAAAAGGAATTGAACTCTGGCATTCTCTCCTTGAGGGAGGAATCTGTGTGAGTTTTACCTCTGGCAATATCTCTCTCAGCCTTGAACTCCTCTGGGCATTCAAATTATAGCAATAATTTTTACATAGATTCACAATTCACAATCTAAAGATTTCTTCATATCCCCGACTCCTCTCCTTTGAGGTAGTCTGAGAAGATAGACCTTGATGTTTCCTGGATGACCTTTCATTTTTTTCTTACCCTCACAACTGAACACAGATATAGGCTGAAGTTCAATAAACATCCATTTGAAGCCACAGATCTGCCACTTAGGGTATACCTTCTATCATCTCACAATTTTATTCATCACTGTTTTTCACCCATTCTAAAATTAGAAGGGCAAATGCAATCAACTGTTCATATAATAGAACAAACAAAAATTGTTGCCATCCTGGAGGCGCCTCCATTTGAAAGTTCAAATTCTTGCTCACTGGGTGATGTAAAGAAGTCTAAAGTTAGCTCAGAACAGTCATTTTTAGGAGTATCAGTGTGCAATGTATACAATTTCATACACTGAAAAGATATAAATATGGAAATTTGAGAACAACCTTTATGAGAACAGCAAAAAAGGCCAGACAGATACTGTAAAGTGACATGTAACAATGCAGGGAAGCGTAGGACAAAAGCCAAATAAGTGACATGAGGACTAAACTGATGGATGGGACAGGAAACAGGATGTTTTGATGCAGATGATGTACTAGGTGCTTGAAAACACTGTCTCATTTAATCTTCCCTACAACACAGTTTTACTGATTAGAATGTTGATGGAAACACAAGAGTAGTTAAGAAACTTGCTTATGGACACGCAATTAGAAAGAAATAAATCCAGTTTGTCTAACTTTAAAGCTCAAACAATTAGCATTTGAATTGATTAACAATTCAAAATGCACTGAATTCAATTGCATTGAACATTTTCCAGGTCTTTCTAGCTTTTGCATAAGGCTTTGATGATACTACAAAGGAACTTACTTGGAATTAGAATTACCTGAGTTTGAACCGGATTCTGCCATTTCCTACTGGTAGCACTTGGAGCAAGTCAGTTTCATTTCTTTAAAATAGAAAGATGATACCTACCACATATGGACCCTGTGGGCTTAAGTAAGATACCTCAGTGAACAGAACTCACAAAGTTTACCGGGTAAAGAGAAGGCTCTACTGGATGAATACAAGGTGAACATGGCATGATTGTTATTCCCACTCCATCTGAGGCTGGAAACAATAGTTATCCTAGTCTGGTCCTTACATGTTCACAGGCTCAAGAAGGAGCTTGAAATAGTTTCCTAAATGAGATTTGGGAATTCTTTGTGGATTTCAATTACCCATCCTCTTGCTGGACCTCATTAGCACACGTAATTGAAAACTGACTGTATATAATAAGGACAACTGGAATCTCCAGCTTGGAGGCAGTTACTTTGGTGTTACTCATTCCCCGTTCTCGCAAAACACACCGGCAGCCACCCTCAAACACACAACCTCAGAAGCTATCGAGAAAGAACCCTAATTCTTCCATTACTACATTTCCTGTGAAGTCAGCCTACACGGAGGCTTTTGTTTCATACCATAGTGTTGTAATATGTGGATAGACAATGACAGTACAAAAGGTCTTACAGACTTTCCTTAGAGCATGCATTCTTAACAGAGGACAGTATTATTGACAAGGAGGTAAAAATTGGTTATAGAGGGTGAGAAAAACCAGATCAGATACTACAGTGGTTTGTGGCCCTTCTCAGTACATGAATAGATATACGGTATACCTGTGGTATTAAAAGTTCACGGGGAGGGGGTGATTAGGGGAAAAAAAAAGATTGAGAAACACTGCCTTAGAGAGAACATAAAGTTCTCTAGCTCAGGTTTTTATTCCAGGAAGAAGACAGGAGACAGGACTATTCTTGGTGTTCTATGCTATGACGGCAATTTCAGGGGTTCCAGTTCATCATGATAGTGGTTAAAGAGCAGGGCTCTGAGGCAGGCTGCTTGCTTTGAAGCAGAGTTCAACCATTTATAGCTGTGTGATCTGTGCTAATTAACTAACCTCTCTCTCTCTCTCTCTCTTTTTTTTTTATTTGTAAAATGAGTATTGTAATACCTGACACTTAAGGTTGTACGAGGGATACAAGACCCAGCCTATATTTATAAAAAGAGGCAGCAGAAGCCACTCCCACCTTTGTGCCCTTTAATCCACATCCTATAGATGGCCAAATCCAGGCAACGTACTTTTTTTAACTTAGAGAATTTTGAAAAATACAGAATATATAGAAGTAGAATATAGAAAAGAACAGATGTAGTATGTATTCCCACACATGAAAAGTTAATTTATGCTAGCATTTCGTCATATTTGCTTTAGTCTTTTTCTATGTATAAAAATTTTCAATTACACAAGCAATACATATACCCATGTTCCCTTTTGTCCTCTCTATACCTCCAGGTCTACTGTTGTGAAGCAAAACTTTTATAAATGCCTACTGCCTGCCAGGTATAATTTCCTTAGAGGTATACTTTTTGAATGGGTAGCCTAAGAGACTAGCCATCCTGCAAAGCATAAATCTCTACCCAGACAAGGTAAATGTCGTCATTCAAGTTAAGACCCAAATGACATTTTCTCCATGAACTGAAACAATATTTCTTGGGCACCTACTATGTGGAAGATGTTTTTGAATTGGGAGCAGAACTGTAGCAGAAGTCAGCTTTTCAAAATGAAAATATGGGTGGTTGGAATGAGTGGATTAAATTGGTCTCCATGCTTGAGGTGGCACTCCAGATGTTTCTCACAAATGGTAATGAATAACCCTCTTCCCTTACTAATAACAAACCCAATGGTGGCATTTGCAGATGACTCCGTCCTTTTGTCTTTAACATGTAGGTTTCAGCAAAGGAAGATGTGAGCTGCTGAGTTAGGATCAGACCTGGGAACCACACTGGTTTGCACCCTGGCCCAGTGTCCTGGCAGTGGAGAATTCTGCAGTCACAAATGCCTAGGAGGCAAAGGAGTGAAAGCCTTGAGTCCTGAGTGAGGCAGCCCTAGGAAGCTGGCATTGCCTGGGTTCCTCGGGCACAAGGCTGTGACCCAAGGGACTGGAATCTTAAGGAGATGGCAGAGGGCCACCTGTCCTCAGGTGTGGTTATCTACTCATCTAATGGAGCCAAGGAGACAATCTGTTTAGATAGCAAGGGTTGCAAGATAATGGCCACTGGCCAAAATGGCAAGTTCTCTCGTGGGGGTAACTCTTGGACTTGGAATTTGACTAAGAGGAGGGAACACTATGTGGTGCTCATGTAGAGCTCTGGAAAACAGAGCAGTGGAGGGAACCACACGGCTTTAATTATGGCCCAAACATTTTTTTTCTTTCTTTCTCTCTCTTTACTTTAAAAGTGAAAATAAACATTTTAAACATTTAAATAAACAAACATTTTAAATATTTGGGTATAATTCACTAAAGTGTAATTATTAATATTAATAATGATAATAACAATGCTATCTATCATATACTGAGTGCTTCTCAAAGGCCAGGCCCAGCATCAGGCTACTCTCACAACAGCACTGAGAATCAGGAGGAGGTACCTCCATGTTACAAGTCAGACCTAGTTTCATTCACTCCCTCCCCCCCTCACCAACCAGAGAACATTTACTGAGCCTTTTCTGTGTGGTAGGCCTTGTGCTGGTGCCTCAGAGAGTTTACCATCTACCACAACTAACAAGTGGAAATACAATAACTAAAAGTCATCTTAATTTGCTCACTTGAAATTGGTAGAGGAAAGGGTGGGCCCTAAACCAGACAGGAAAAGCTGTGCAGTACTGGCCTTTCAGCACATGTCAAAAGAAAACAAGAAGTCTCATTAAATTTGTTTCTACTTCCAAACTAATCCTGGGCTGGGGTGGGGAGGGAATGGGATGGAGAATATACAAAGGTAAATGGAGAACATGCAGAGGAGAAGAAAACTCCAGATTAGTGCTTCTCCCCTTTTCTCCAGCGCTCTTTCCCTGATTGCTGTCCTAGTGCTTTGTGCTAACCTCTCTTAGAACAGTACTTGTAAAGCACTTACTTGTCTATCTCCAATAGACTGTAAATAAACTCCTTATGGGCATAGGTTAGCTTATTTATCTTTTTTCCCCCAGTACCTGGAGCACTTTTAAAAGTGCATTTAATTTGATTAAAATGAACAGATGAAAGAATGAATAGATGCGTGGGTTTCTAGTGGCGATTCTCCTGCACGCATAAGCATGGACAAACAGATTCACACAAATTCACAAATATTCCCAGAGTGATGGGGACACTGTTCTCGTCACCAAAGCCCTCCCTTTGCTGGCCTGCCGTCCTGTGTGGCCACCTCTTTCATCCCCACTCCTCTCTCAAGGCCAATGCTACCAGCTCAATCCTCTTTCACCACCAGCGCCATTGAAACCTCCCTCTGTCAGCTGACACAGGAAACAGTGAACTACCTGACAAGATAATCTAACAGTAGGCCTAGAACAAGACTTGGGCAGCTTCTAGAAGTCCTGGTGTTTTGACTCTGTATGACCCTAGAAGGGATTTTGCCCAGCATTTTTTTTTCAGGCTTCTTGAGTTTCCAAATCATCACATTTAATACTCCCTATAACCATACCCTCTAAATTTGAATGTCAGTTAATAATACCTGTGTTTGTCTAGCGTGAAGCCATCTTTTTCACCTCTCATTTTACTTTACAATATTCATGATGTGAAAAACAGGACTGGTGAGGGTTATTACCTGTATTTTACAGATTAAGACTCTAAGGCTTAGAAATTAAGCAACCATTCCCAAACAACCGTCAGATTGACTATAGATTGGGACAAGTATCCAGGTCTCCAGATAATTAGTCTAGTGTTTTTTGTTATTCTAGTTTGAATAGGCAAAGCCCAGTAGAAAGGAGAAACTCTTATTTGGGGAAATTTTCACCTGACTGGGAGAGAGAGTGGCAGACTCAGATAGGATCCAGATGTGAAGACTGCTATGTTCCTCAGTCTTCACAGGTATGTTCAGGTAGGTGTGAGGGAGCGGAGGAACAAGATTTGCAGTGCATCTTTCATGTCCTAGACATTCTGCTAGGTGCTTAAATGAGGTAGCTCATCTACCCATCATGAAAATGAATGTTTCCACATAGGTGCTATGATTCTCTTTTGCTAAGGAGGAAGCTAAGGTTGAGAATGGGAGGGAACTTGCCCAAGACTAATAGTTAAGAACGGACCACCTGAGGAACTATTCAGATTTATATTGCTGGGGTCATTAGATAAGTTTTCTTTTTTCCTTCCTACTGATATTTATTACATACACAAGATACTGTCCTTAATAATACTGGGAATTCAAAGATAGGGTAGACCCAGTCTTTGTCTTAAAATCATATATTAGAATATGAGAGAGTGGGATTTCCCTGGTGGTCCAGTGGTAAAGAATCCGCCTTCCAATGCAGGGGACGTGGGTTCGATCCCTGGTCGGGGAATTAAGATTCCAGTTGCCACAGGGCAACTAAGCCCACGTGTCACAACTACTGAGCTCGCGCACCTCAACTAGGGAGCCTGTGTGCTCTGGAGCCCTGCCACAACTAGAGAGAGAAAACCCACATGCCACAATTAGAGAGAAGCCCACGCACCCCAACGAAAATATCCTGTGTGCCTCAACGAAGATCCGGCATGCCTCAACTAAGACCGGACTCAGCCAAATAAATAAATAAATATTTTTAAAAAAAGAATATGAGAGAGTAATATAAATGCATATATCATTATGATATCTGCAGAAATGCTCTAAAAGAAGTATAAGCAAATTTCTTGGAAAGTCAGAAGGTGAGAACACTTTCTATAATGCAGCGTTTGAGCTGGGTCTTAAAGGGTGAGTATTATTTCACTAGGAAGAGATGATCTGTCAGGGAGGAAAAACTTTTCTTCTACCCTCTTATGTTCAGTAGTTGGAGGCCTGTGAATCAAACTGTGAATTAAAAAGAAAGTTTAGCATGAGACAGGACAGATTTTCATTCACATAGGTATATATGAGAGTTCACAGAAAAATGTGACTCAAAACCAATAAGCCCTTTTATGACTTAACCATGGATGCAAAAGGCGACCCCCAAAAGGATGTAGAAGATGCAGACCCCATGATTTAAATTCATCCCCAAAGATAGCCAAAGAGAAAGAAAGTAAAGACTCTCATTGCCACAGGCAGTCTCAGCACTAGCAAGGCAATAGCTGGCAGTGGTCAGTACGGTGCCAGCTGTACCGCAGGTTCCTGCATTTCTGTTCAGCCGACTACAAATTCCTGGGGTCCCCAAACTGATGGTTGGCTGCCTGCACATGCAGGTCCAACAGTCTGCACTCCCTGGCAGATGAAAACTCTCAGAGCAAACACACTCTCACTAAACACAAGCCAAGCTCTCAGGACACAAAATGAGACAAACAGAACATAGGAGCGACCCATGTGAAGGAAAGGATCTATAGTCAAGAGTAGTAGAAACTGAAAGTCACCCAAGAGTCATAATGACCCAGAACTAGTTCCTTCAAGTGTTTTCTTCTGCCAGCCTAAAGTTAGAAAGAAAAAACAAAGAGAAGCTCTTACTCTTGTTCAACTGGACTCCAGGCAGAAATCCAGGAGACAGCCTAGTAAGGAAAGCTTACCCTTGCCAGCTTCATCAGTGGTCCTGAGGTCTCAGCTTCAGTCTCTGGAGCAAGCTGGAAGTCCCAACCATCCCATCATCGTTGCCAAACTGTCAGGGAGGAAAAGCTTTTCTTCTACCCTCTTAAGTCACCGGGAGCACACAAATTAAACTGACAAAAGAAAGATTAGAAGAGAAAGGGCGGATTTTTATCCACCTAAGTACAATGCACATGGGAGTTCACACAAAAAAATGTAACTCAAGGAGATAGTTAAAATTTGGGGCTTATGTACTATTTTAATACGGGAAGGGGAGGAGGGGAAGGGCACTTATTGGAAAACAAATGACTTTAAGGAAAGATAAATAAGCCCTTAGGAGAATAGATAGGAGATAAGACAGTCTGCTTAGGTGTGGTGCTGATTTCTATTTGCCAGTGATGACAGTCAGACTTTCCTGGTTGCTCCCAGGAAGCGAATTTATGGCAATTGAGTTCTCTTGAGTTCTTTTGGGAGGCTCTGCTCTTAGGCAGATAAGAGTGTTAAGGAAAAAAGACTTTTCAAATGCCATCAGCTCAACATTATGTTTTATGCTACGGCAGAGTATTCTGGGCCGCTTCAATGCAGAGAAAGGTGATAATGTCTTAATACTTATTACTGCTTTGTGAAAAGTAAGCCAGGAATACATCTTACCTTAAAAGAAGCAGGATGTTTTGACAATACTCTTGACTCCCTGGCATTTGGAGACCCGAAAAGGCCGATCATTAATTTCATAGTTTTTTCTTCTCCTTCTTCTGTTCATCACTTTATCATTATCATCTTGCTTACTCTTCCCTGAGCCTGAGGTCAGAGGTGAACTGAGTGTGAGGAATAGACATAAAGGTCCTTCAGTTTGCAAATGATGATTGGCACATTATTTGATTTTTATGTTAAAAATCTAAAAGCTTAGTGTTTTTTTTTAAGGTCATAAAACAGGAGTAAGTACTAAATGTCTATGGCATTACAAATATTTATGTTCTCATCTTTTAAGCCATGGGGAAATGTCTTTTTTGTCTTCCAGAGATTCTGACCTAAAGGTAACATGTCCAAGCAGAGTGATAGAGCCATTTAAAACACAATTCTGAAAGGGATGCATCTAAGGCTTATAATCTAGATAGGTTTATAAAATACAAATAGGTGGTTGGATGGAAGAATGAATTCCTGGGTTCTCACATCCAGGAAGGAGCCATGGTCTTGGCTTGCAAATCTCAGGCTCCAAAGTAGAATGATGAATTTTCCAAGAAAAAACACAGGTTTAGATTTAACTATTGGAAAATGAGGGCAGCAACACATCAAAAGGGGACCCCTGAAGTGAGAAGCATTAAAAATAAATTTTTTCTGGAACTATAAGAGCCTTGGATTTTGACATGATTTGCAACTGACACCCAATGAGCCCTCAGGGTATGAAAACAGTACCTTAAAAAAAAATATATCTTAGACTAATTTGGAGAAAAGAAAAAGGGTATAATTATTAGATTAAAAATTTTTTAGATTTAATAAACTCCAAATAACCTAATCTAGTAAACATTATTAAAATTCTTGCTTCAAAAAAGAATAATAATCATTATAAGTATGACAATTGACATTTTCATGATTTCTGAAAGCCTTTTCATGGATATTTCATTTAAGAACAATAATATCAACTTAGTATTTTCACTGATGATTTGTAAATTGGCAAGTCTTGAAAGAAATAGGCCAGTGCTTGAAAACAGGTTTTGCAAGTTAATTTTTTCCTGATGACAGTGTTTAAATATGAATTTTTAATGCAAGTCCTTTCTTGTAAGAATGCAAAGTGAAGAAAACAACAAAGATATTTCACAATAAAGTGAAAACTAAAAATGAAATAAAAATACACAGTAGGATGACTGATAGCCTCTGAGCAGCATTGGCAGAAATTTGAAGACAGCCTTCTTTCTTTAGAAAGTACTTAGGAAGGCCACAGAGCAGACAGCTTGCAGGAGAAGCCTGGGCTGGATTTCACGGTCCATGCCCTTTCCACTGGGTGCCCTTGTAAAAGGCACAAACTGCCCAACATCATGTGTCCACCCTGCAGAATAACATGAAAATATGCTGCCATTTGTGTACACACACACACACACACACACATACACATGCATAGACTGTCTCTGAGAAGATATATTGATACAAGGAATTGGTAACATTTGGTGCCTTTGGGGAGAACTGGGTGAGGGTAAGAAGCAGGCATGTTTCCTTGAATATCCGTTGGTGCTCTCTGACTAGTATATTATTGTATGCATGCATTACTTATAAAAAATAAAAAATAAATTAAAGGAGTTTTTATTTTGAAATAGAGGATAAAGCAAATGCACAAATGAATAAAAAAAACACAGGTATCCTGTTGAGTAATAAGAGTGCTTTGGCATTAAGAGCAAAGTGGTCACCTCTGTTTGGGAGGATAAGGAAAGTCTTTCTAAGGGAAGTGTTGTTGGTCATATGCCTCAGCGGCCTGGATAAAATTTCAATTAACAGACAGTGAGGGTCCTGAAGGAGGCATTTCACAGGAAGGAGAATGGTGAGAACAAAGGCCAGAGGTTGGCAAGGGGACCAACGTCCTGGAGAACTCAGTAGGCCTATTTGTGGTATAGTAGGTCTGTGCAGGGAGAGGTGGTGGATAGAGGTGGCAGAAGTCTGGAATCAAAATGTGGAAGATCTTAGCTTCTAGGCTGGGGTATATAAAGTCTGCATAATAGATAAAAAAAGAAAGAAAGATTTATAGCTGGAGATGACATCAGACCTCTCCTCTAACAAGAGTTTATATATAATCGTTTTCTTGGAAAAAGGAAATTAACAATATAAGTGCTTATTAGATTAGCAAATACTGGCAATATTATATATCTGAGGTTGTAGTCATTTAAAACCTTTTTTATTTCCATTTTTCTACACTAAGTAGAAACTTTATTGAATTTTAATGGCACTAGAACCTAAAAAGTTTTAATCCCAACTCTGCTAAGTAAGAAAACTGCAACAACAATAAAAAAGATAAAGGGACCAAAAAGCACCCAATAATGACCAAAAAATTGAAATCAGAAAATCAGTTCAGATTTTCAGTGAGTATGAGGCAGATGAAAATAGACTTTTAACTTTGAGATTATGCATTTCTGTATTATAGGAGTTTCTCATTTTTAACTCTTAAACATATTAATTTAAAATTTTGTGCGCATAAATGCTTTTCATAGGTTATTTTCAGAAAATGAACTGTGGATATCATATACAGATTCTGAAGGAATGGAAAATGTATTTAAATTAAAATGAGAAGCTTAAATTGGAGAGATGTGAATGAAATGCTTCATAGAAGGTATCCATAGAAACCACTTAAAATAAAGAGAAATGTTAATTCTCTTTGTAAATTGAGCTCCCAGAATCAAAATGAGAGTGAGGCATTTAGTGTATGTGCAAATACACTTTGGCCTTATCTACGTGAAACACACTAATTGACAATTATATTTTTTTGGCCATGGTCTCGGCTGATAATCACAATCAATTTATGGCCATACTGCATCATGGTTCAACCACACTTCTGAGAGTGGTTCGAGACCCGCGGGTGCTCTCCAGTCCTTTAAAAAAAAAAATTATGGCCATATAGTTCATGGGATTCAGTTAGTAAAATAGCTAAGCTACATTGGCCCAACTTGTTGATTTAATCAAGTGTGTGACCAGAGAACCATCTTTGTGGTATCCCAACCTTTCAGCAGTCTCTTGACTACACAAGGCATTAAACTAACTACCACTGTATAGTGATTATATATGCCTACTGGGGACACCATTAAAAATAATTTGTGAAAGAATAAATTTTCCTATGCCAACTTCCCAGAAAAGTCTTCATTTTCCACATTTTATTCTAGGCCTGTGTGAGAGCAGACATGTTTTATGTTGCTGCAGTCACAAAGTTTGGAACTCAGAGTTCTGCTTCTGTTTTTTAATATATAAAATGTAAATATTTTCTGGTTACATTTCTTCTTAATTTCTTAATTTTCCTTTGTCACAATCACAAACGATGTCACTGAGTTGATGATCACTTCAGAAAAGCTAACTTCATTACTACTAACCATAATAATTCAATATTGCTAACTGTACTTTTTTCCTACTCCTCCCCATTATAGGTAGTTCTGTGATGAACTACTTTTGACTTCACTCACTTCATAATCCAGCTGATGTACTCTAGACCTGCTGTTTGTAATGGCCTTAGACATTCTCAAACATTTTGGCTGCAGAACTTCTTTATACTCTTACGAATTATTGAGGAACAAAAGAGATTTTTTTTAATGTTTATTTTTTATTTATTTATTTTTCTTATTAGTCATCCATTTCATACACATCAGTGTATACATGTCAATGCCAACCTCCCAATTCATCATACCACCACCACCACCCCCGCCACATCCACCCCTTGGTGTTCATACGTTTTTTCTCTACTTCTGTGTCTCGATTTCTGCTCTGCAAACTGGTTCATCTGTACCATTTTCTAGGTTCCACATATATGCGTTAATATATGATATTTGTTTTTCTCTTTCTGACTAACTTCACTCTGTAGCACAGTCTCTAGATGCACCCACGTCTCTACAAATGAACCAATTTCGTTCCTTTTTATGGCTGAGTAATATTCCATTGTACATAGGTACCACATCTTCTTTATCCATTTGTCTGTCGATGGGCATTTAGGTTGCTTCCATGACCTGGCTATTGTAAATAGTGCTGCAATGAATATTGGGGTGCATGTGTCTTTCTGAATTATGGTTTTCTCTGGGTATATGCCCAGTAGTGGGATTGCTGGGTCACATGGTATTTCTATTTTTAGTTCTTTAAGGAACCTCCATACTGTTTTCCATAGTGGCTGTATCAATTTACATTCCCACCAACAGTGCAAGAGGGTTTCCTTTTCTCCACACCCTCTCCAGCATTTGTTGTTTGTAGATTTTCTGATGATGCCCATTCTAACTGGTGTGAGATGATATCTCATTGTAGTTTTGATTTGCATTTCTCTAATAATTAGTGATGTTGAGCAGCTTTTCATGTGCTTCTTGGCCATCTGTATGTCTTCATTGGAGAAATGTCTATTTAGGTCTTCTGCCCATTTTTGGATTGGGTTGTTTGCTTTCTTAATACTGAGTGGCATGAGCTGTTTATATATTTTGGAGATTAATCCTTTGTTTGATGATTCATTTGCAAATATTTTCTCCCATTCTGAGTGTTGTCTTTTCGTCTTGTTTATGGTTCCCTTTGCTGTGCAAAAGCTTTGAAGTTTCATTAGGTCCCATCTGTATATTTTTGTTTTTATTTCTATTACTCTAGGAGGTGCATCAAAAAAGATCTTGCTGTGATTTACGTCAAAGAGTGTTCTTCCTATGTTTTACTCTAAGAGTTTTATAGTGCCTGGTTTTACATTTAGGTCTCTAATCCATTTTGAGTTTATTTTTGTGTATGGTGTTAGGGAGTGTTCTAATTTCATTATTTTACATGTAGCTTTCCAGTTTTCGCAGCACCACTTACTGAAGAGACTGTCTTTTCTCCATTGTATATCCTTGCCTCCTTTGTCATAGATTAGTTGACCATAGGTGCGTGGGTTTACCTCTGGGCTTTTGACCCTGTTCCATTGATCTATATTTCTGTTTTTGTGCCAGTACCATATTGTCTTGATTACTGTAGCTTTGTACTATACTCTGAAGTCAGGGAGTCTGATTCCTCCAGCTCAGCCTTTCTCCCTCAAGGCTGCTTTGGCTATTTGGGGTCTTTTATGTCTCCATACAGATTTTAAGATTTTTTGTTCTAGTTCTGTAAAAAACGCCATTGATAATTTGACAGGGATTGCATTGAATCTGTAGATTGCTTTGGGTAGTATAGTCATTTTCACAATATTGATTCTTCCAATCCAAGAACATGGTATATCTCTCCATCTGTTGGTATCATCTTTAATTTCTTTCATCAGTGTCTTACAGTTTTCTGCATACAGGTCTTTTGTCAACCTAGGTAGGTTTATTCCTAGGTATTTTATTATTTTTGTTGCGATGGTAAATGGAAGTGTTTTCTTAATTTCTCTTTCAGATTTTTCATCATTAGTGTATTGGAATGCAAGAGATTCCTGTGCATTAATTTTGTATCCTGCAACTTTAACAAAATCATTGATTAGCTCTAGTAGTTTTCCGGTGCCATTTTTAGGATTCTCTATGTATAGTATCATGTCATCTGCAAACAGTGACAGTTTTACTTCTTCTTTTCCAATTTGTATTCCTTTTATTTCTTTTTCTTCTCTGATTGCCTTGGCTAGGACTTCCAAAACTATGTTGAATAATAGTGATGAGAGTGGACATCCGTGTCTTGTTCCTGATCTTAGAGGAAATGCTTTAAGTTTTTCACCATTGGGAATGATGTTTGCTGTGGGTTTGTCATATATGGACTTTATTATTTTGAAGTAGGTTCTTTCTATGACCACATTCTGGAGAGTTTTTACCATAAATGGGTGTTGAATTTTGTCAAAAGTTTTTTCTGCACCTATTGAGATTGTCATATGGTTTGTATTCTTCAATTTGTTAATATGGTGTATCACATTGATTGGTTTGCATATATTGAAGAATCCTTGCATTCCTGGGATAAATCCCACTTGACATTGGTGTATGATCCTTTTAATGTGTTGTTGGATTCTGTTTGCTAGTATTTTGTTGAGGATTTTTGCACCTATATTCATCAGTGATTTTGGTCTGTAATTTTCTTTTTTTGTAGTATCTTTGTCTGGTTTTCATATCAGGGTGATGGTGGCCTCATAGAATGTGTTTGAGAGTGTTCCTTCCTCTGCAAGTTTTTGGAAGAGTTTGAGAAGGATGGGTGTTAGGTCTTCTGTAAATGTTTGATAGAATTCACCTTTGAAGCCATCTGGTCCTGGTCTTTTGTTTGTTGGAAGATTTTTAATCACAGATTCAATTTCATTACTTGTGATTGGTCTGTTCATATTTTCTACTTCTTCCTGGTTCAGTCTTGGAAGGTTATACCTTTCTAAGAATTTGTCCATTTCTTCCAGGTTGTCCATTTTATTGGCATAGAGTTGCTTGGAGTAGTCTCTTAGGATGCTTTTTATTTCTGCGGTGTCCATTTTAACTTCTCCTTTTTCAATTCTAATTTTGTTGATTTGAGTCCTCTCCCTCTTTTTCTTGATGAGTCTGGCGAATGGTTTATCAATTTTGTTTATCTTCTCAAAGAACCAGCTTTTAGTTTTATTGACCTTTGCTATTGTTTTCTTTGTTTCTATCTCAATTATTTCTGCTCTGATCTTTATGATTTCTTTCCTTCTGTTAACTTTGGGTTTTGTTTGTTCTTCTTTCTCTAGTTCCTTTAGGTGTAAGGTTAGATAATTTGAGATTTTTCTTGTTTCTTGAGGTAGACTTGTATAGCTATAAACTTCCCTCTTAGAACTGCTTTTCTTGCATCCCATAGGTTTTGAATCACCATGTTTTCATTGTCATTTGTCTCTAGGTATTTTTTGATTTCCTCTTTGATTTCTTCAGTGATCTCTTGGTTATTTAGTAACGTAGTGTTTAGCCTCCATGTGTTTGTTTTTTAAGTTTTTCCCCGTCATTCATTTGTAATCTCATAGCATTTTGGTCAGAAAAGATGCTTGATATGATTTCAATTTTCTTCAATTTACTGAGGCTTGATTTGTGACCCAAGGTGTGATCTATCCTGGAGAATGTTCCATGTGCACTTGAGAAGAAAGTGTAATCTGCTGTCTCTGGATGGAATGTCCTATAAATATCAATTAAATCTATCTGGTCTGTTGTGTCATTTAAAGCTTGTGTTTCCTTATTAATTTTCTGTTTCGATCTCTCCATTGGTGTAAGTGAGGTGTTAAAGCCCCCGACTTTTATTGTGTTACTGTCGATTTCCTCTTTTAGAGCTGTTAGCAGTTGCCTTATGTATTGAGGTGCTCCTATGTTGGGTGAATATATATTTATAATTGTTATATCTTCTTCTTGGATTGATCACTTGATCATCATGTAGTGTCCTTCCTTGTCTCTTGCAACATTCTTTATTTTAAAGTCTATTTTATCTGATATGAGTATTGCTACTCCAGCTTTCTTTTGATTTCCATTGGCATGGAATATCTGTTTCCATCCCCTCACTTTCAGTCTGTATGTGTCCCTAGGTCTGAAGTGGGTCTCTTGTAGACAGCGTACATATGGGTCTTCTTTTTATATCCATTCAGTGAGCCTGTATCTTTTGGTTGGAGCATTTAATCCATTCATGTTTAAGGTAATTATCAATGTGTATGTTCCTATGACCATTTTCTTAATTATTTTGGGTTTGTTTTTGTAGGTCCTTTCCATCTCTTGTGTTTCCCACTTAGAGAAGTTCCTTTAGCATTTGTTGTACAGCTGGTTTGGTGGTGCTGAATTCTCTTAGCTTTTGCTTGTCTGTAAAGCTTTTGATTTCTCCATCAAATCTGAATGAGATCATTGCCACGTAGAGTAATCTTGGTTGTAGGTTCTTCCCTTTCATCACTTTAAGTATATCATTTCACTCCCTTCTGGCTTGTAGAGTTTCTGCTGAGAAGTCAGCTGTTAACCTTATGGGAGTTCCCTTGTATGTTATTTGTCATTTTTCCCTTGTTGCTTTCAATAATTTTCCTTTGTCTTTAATTTTTGCCAGTTTGATTACTATGTGTCTCGGTGTGTTTCTCCTTGGGTTTATCCTGTATGGGACTCTCTGCGCTTCCTGGACTTGGGTGGCTATTTCCTTTCACATGTTAGGGAAGTTTTTGACTATAATCTCTTCAAATATTTTCTCGGATCCTTTCTCTCTCTCTTTTCCTTCTGGGACCCCTATAATGTGAATGTTGTTGCATTTAATGTTGTCCCAGAAGTCTCTTATGCTGTCTTCATTTCTTTTCATTCTTTTTTCTTTATTCTGTTCCACAGCAGTGAATTCCACCATTCTGTCTTCTAGGTCACTTATCCATTCTCCTGCCTCTGTTATTCTGCTATTTATTCCTTCTGGTGTATTTTTCATTTCAGTTATTGTATTGTTCATCTCTGTTTGTTTGTTGTGTAATTCTTCTAGATCTTTGTTAAGCATTTCTTGCATCTTCTCGATCTTTGCCCCCATTCTTTTTCCGAGGTCCTGGATCATCTTCACTACCACTTTTCTGAATTCTTTTTCTGGAAGACTGCCAATCTCCATTTCATTTAGTTGTTTTTCTGGCATTTTATCTTGTTCCTTCATCTGGTACATAGCCCTCTGCCTTTCACCTCGTCTATCTTTCTGTGAATGTGGTTTTTGTTCCACAGGCTGCACGATTGTAGTTCTTCTTGCTTCTGCTGTCTGCCCTCTGGTGGATCAAGATTTTTTTATGTGGATTATATCAACCATATTTACCATATGAGAAGGTAAATCAAGATATTTAAAAATATGTATTTTAAAATAACGAATTCATTATATGTTAACATAAATAACTTAATTTTTATGGAAAGATATATTTCCCCATGTTAAAAAAAATTAGTGAGAAGCGTGACATTGTTTAACATTTTGCAAATCTCCTTAATGTCTGTGTCAGTGGAAGACAGCTGGATTCTCATATCTACTTCTGCTTTCCATCTGTTGCAGTATCTCACTTCATGTAGCCTCTGGAAAACTGAGTAAAAAAGGCGTGAACATCTTGGTATTATCATGAAAATAGTTTTGACCTGAATGGGTATTGGTTATTCCCAGGGGCTTCAACCTTCAACGCTTTGAAAACCTACCATACACACCATGGTAAATATGCAAAATTATTACCTGGCTAAAGGGTTGGAAGTCCTTCATAGACTTCCCAGAGAAGAGTCTTTCTTTATTGTATTTTTTTTTGTTCAAAGAAATTGATAACAGTGATTTTTTACTGTCAAATTCCCTTCCTATTTACCTTCTCTGCAGTTCAGGAAATACTCACTAGGTGCTAATGAATTAAGTTTCAAATTAACCAGTAATTAATATAACTTTCCTCATTAGCATCGAAGTATTTTAGAGCTAGAAATGCTAAAAGAGAAACCCGCAACATCATCTGGTCAAATATAAGATGGGGACCACTGGTTGTATGCAAAAAAACATTTTAGGCAATATACAGCCAAACATTAAGTAACATTGAGTAAGGGAGTGAGAAAGTTGTCTCTTGTTGGTTTCTCTTTCCACGTGGTTACATTGAGGCCAAGTCTTAGCTTGATTGTTAGTATGTCCTCCATATAAATTAACTAACTTGCAGTGTCTTTAACCAGCTTGCATATTTTCCAATTTAACATAAGGTTAGCCTAAGGAGCCTTAGAGCCTTAGGCAAGCAACAGTATCTAGCTAGAATTTAACGGTATATTTTTTATCATCTTATTTTTATTACTACCATCTACTTAGAGCACGATATTTCGGTTTTTAATTTAATAATGTTTAATTTTAAAACATTTGGATTTAAAGAAAAAAGTCATTAAATAATAGTATGAATGGTATGAGTAATAAAGTGCATGATAGAGGTTTGGGAAAAAACTGATTTAATTCTGTCCTCAATTTACAGTTAGGGAAATCAAAGCATGGAGAAAATTGACTTGCTTGAGATGGCCACAGTCAGAGACTTTAACTCTGGCCTCCTTACTCTCAATCAAGAGCTCCTTCTGCTACAGCATGAATGAGTGCTGATGTCTAACATTTAACATTCCAGTGTTAGAGCCTGCCCTGAAGTCAGACAAATCCAGGTTAAAACCCCTGCGCCATCCTGGGCTAGCTGTGTAATCTTAGACAGACTTTTTAGCTTCTATCTCCATATGAAGTCAACATAATCCCCATTTCACATTAACATTTTGCCTATCTTAAATGAGATAATATTTTAAGTGGTTTGAAATGGCTCCTGGCACTCAATAGACAGATTTATTTTTATTAGCTGAAGTTACTCTTAGTGAACTGCAGAGAATTTGGAGCAAAAGAATCTTCGTAGCCAGGGCTTGGCTCCAGTGTGTGTGAACTGCATCTGCCACTTGGATCCTTACTTAATTAAAGGCTGGAAATCATTGCATTTCTCTGAAGGAGGCTAACACGCCTTTGGTTGCAGGAACTGAAGGTTAAACGCGTTAACTGGGAAACTTATGTAACCAAGGGTTAAAATAGCCTTGAAGCCAAAACCAAAGAATTCTGGCCTCTGGTGTGTGATGCAAAGCCAAGCATGTTTGCCTTTGTGAGCCCAGGAATGCTTCTGGTGAGACTTGTTTGTTGTGGAAACTGACATGATCAAACTGGGGAGAATTAAAACGATCTATCAGAATAATAGTCAAGGCTGTATATGAACTCCCCAGACAGAGCGTTGAACCTGAAGTCTCCCACTGAGGACAGACAAGCCAGCTGACAGAAGCTGGGAAAAGAAATGCATCTCTCTAAGGCAGATGAGTGCAGCTGGGCGATAAAGACCCTGGGTGGGGAACTCTAGATGAGAGTTCAGATTTAGCAGAGGAAAGGTGAAATGGAATGCTGACCTTGTGGTCTTTAGGATTCTTGCAACACCAAGGTTGTGGTTTTTAGGTGTCAGTTTTTAGAGTGGAGTTACTAAGTGAAGCAGGCACTTTTAGTAGTAAAGCATTTGGGGGTGGGGAAACTGTGCCAATTGCAATAAGATACTGTGCCAATTGCACTGGAATGTTCTAAGGCATGATGTCATGCTTCTTCCCATATTAATTTCCAAGTGTTGAAAAATTCTCATTATGATTAAGTAGACTTAAGGGTCCCTAAGTGGCTGGCATGATTTTGGATTGTTTGCTCACTTAGTCCTTCATCCCAGGATGAAGATTAGTAAAACTCTATGATGTTCTAGCAAGTATGAAATGACATTGGAGCCCCAACTGTTGCTAAATCCTTATCAAGGCATACAAAGAATCATAAAACAGACAGATTGGAAAAGATTTTAAGGAAATCCAGTCCTACTCACATATTTTAGAGATGGGGAAACTGAGGCCCGGAGAGAGTTAATGACTTGCTCAATACTACACAGAGTCTTCTGCTTTGCAGGCCAATGCTTGCCTGCTGCCATGCCAAAGAATCCCCAGCAAATAGACTATTGGCCTAGAATAATGCCCACAGAGGGAGAGTCACCTTCCAGGCATCCGTAATTTGAAATGCTGCAGGGATATCACTCTGTTTTTATTTTTGAAAATTATACTCTTCCTTTTTTTTTTTTTTTTTTTTTTGCGGTACGCGGGCCTCTCACTGCTGTGGCCTCTCCCGTTGCGGAGCACAGGCTCCGGATGCGCAGGCTCAGCGGCCATGGCTCACGGGCCCAGCCGCTCCGCGGCATGTGGGATCTTCCCAGACCGGGGCACGAACCCGTGTCCCCTGCATCGGCAGGCGGACTCTCAACCGCTGCGCTACCAGGGAAGCCCTTGGCCTATCTTTTTATCTCTGTCCCTCCCTGGGCATACGTCACGAGGACTCTCCTGGACAGAGGTAGGTAAATGCAGAATGAGGTTTTTATAAAGATCACGAATACACCCAATACTGAGCCCAATGAGAGAACTGAATAATAATCATACCTTATGCTGAGTGCTTTGCAAATCACAAAACGCGTTTTAATCTCTTCTTCCGTTAATCCCTACACAGTCATTAGGGAGGCAGAGCAGTTATTATCATATGTCTTATGGATGCACTAAGTGAGACAGAGGGAGCCCAGCGACTTGCTCCACACCACACAGCCCCAGAGCGGCTGAGCAGAGCCCGGCGGGGGATTCAGCCCCTCAGGACCCTCAGTTCAGGCACCTCTTACGGCGGCATGCAGAGGCCCAGACTCGTGGATTCATTCCCCAGGGTAAATTCTCTGAACTGGTGACTTGGTGACTTGGTGGGAGTTTCAGGAAATTCTGCAAAAAGGCAGCGGGAGGGTTTAGGAGGATCTGAGAGAAATGCTCAGAAGGTGCGGGGGAGGGGAAGGCAGTCGGGCAATCTTGCATTTAA
Source organism: Mesoplodon bidens (assembly GCF_964165515.1). NCBI lineage: Eukaryota > Metazoa > Chordata > Mammalia > Artiodactyla > Ziphiidae > Mesoplodon > Mesoplodon bidens. Next base: position 127,574,168 of record NC_138177.1, on the reverse strand, counting down.
AAAGGTAAAGAATTAGCGAAAGGTTTCAGTCGGCCGACCTCAGAGTTGAAATCCTTCTTCTCCTTTCTCGGGTCTCCCAGAAACTGCTTTTCTTCGAAGAAAACGTCTGAGGCTTCCATTTCATGTTACCTGCCTTGCTGGAGCAGCCCTGCCTCTGGGCGCGGCGGGGTTTGGGCTCCCTTGGCTTCCAGGCCCGGGCGCCGTTCGGCGCGAGGTTGGGGGAGAGCCCGCAGGCCTCCTGCCGAGAAGCCCGGGGATGGGAGGGGGGAGTCGGCCTCGCATCAAAGCAATCAGAGAAACCCTGGGGGGCTATTGGCCTGCTTCTCTCCTCCGACGCGGCTTTGCCCCAACCAATTTCCTGCCCGGGCCTTAACCCAGGTCCCGCCCTTTCCCACCCTTCCCGGCTTCACTCCATACCAAGCATCACTAAAGTAGGGAAACAGGAAAAGAAAGCTGGGCCCTGCGGGTTTCTGTTTGGCTTTGCAAACCACTTACTGAGCGAGAAGTGGGGACCACAAATGGGGACCCCTGAGGAATGACCCCCTCCCCAGCCCCCTCTCCAGTTGAGTTACCAAATGAGGCCAATTCATTCTCTGGAATGTAGCAGCCGGGGCAATGATGATTGCTACTGACAGGGAAGCTTTCATGTAGCAATATCCCCGGCCACCGGCTGTGAGGCAAAGAGAAAGAACTCTCTGGAATTCACAACATCCCCCCTCCAATTAATCCCCAGCCACCCCGCTGTGTGTGAATGGGCTGTGCTGGGGATTCGTAGCTCTGATGCCGGGGATTTGCTGATTCCTTTGAGCCCCCTGAGGAGAGGTGATATGGAGAGCAGATAATCAGCATGCAGCGCTGAGACGAGGTAATGAATTGGCTCGCCTGGGCCTGGCTTCACTATTTGTACACTTTTAGGCACCTCGGAAACTGGGTTTGCAGACAAAACCTGTGCCGAGGGGCCCTCAACCCCCGACCTTTTGTGGGCCTGGATTGCTGCCGCCTCTCCCGCTCGCTTAAGGCGGGAACCTTGTCTCCGAAAGGAGGAGCCGGAGGCGAAGGAAAGGAGCCCGGATTCTAAGCGGGCCAGGCCTGCGCGGTACCTCTCCCGCCTCAGTCCCACGCTCACCCCAATGAGGTCGAGCTTTAACTCGGTTTTTATTCTCCTGCATTGCAGTTTTCAGTCTAAGTCCACTGCTTCTACGAATAAAATGCTGTTTATTTTTCCTTCGTAACTCCAGGTTCATCTCTGGCAAGAACATGTGTTCAAGGCATTGTGACCGTCCAACGTAAGCTATGATTTGCTGGATGTGGGGTCTGTCTGTCTCTGTCCGCTTCAGCGTCTCCCACCGTGCTAAAAGATAATGCTAGTGCCTGCCTAAAAAAGTAACAGCTGACATTTATTGAGCACTTACTATGAGTCAGGCACTTAGAGTTTATACGCATGATCATAGGCAATCCTCAAAGCAGTCTCTGAAGGAGATGCCAGTCTCCGGTTTCATTTTACAGGGAGGAAAAAAAGGCTTTGGAGTTCCTAACCGGCTTGTGGCCACGGACTGGGGGCACTAACTAGTAGGCAGGTGGAGTCAGATTCCCCCTGCACAGCCTCTGGGTCCCACAAACGTCTTCGTTTAGACACTCACTGCTTCTCATCAGGTGCGTCTGCCGCAGAGCTTCCCACTTCCAAGCATGCAGACCGCAGCCCTCTCCACCCTGCAGGCAGGGGGAATCTCTCTGAGACACCGCAATGGGCCATCCCCTTGCTTAGACTCCTCAAAGGTTCCCCAGAGTATCTAGAAGAAAGTTCAAACTCCTCAGCTTAGCACACAAGCCCCTTTATGACGGGCACCTGGAAATAATTAAAGACAGACAGAGGTGATAATCCTAATCCCCTCTTGGGGGAGTTTGCTAGATGGGGCTGTGAAGGGAACCAGGGCCTCTTTTCCTCAGACTCTGGAGTCTACTTGTGGGCCTGGCTCCCTGAGGGCACTTCCCACTCTGACCCTGCCCCCATCTTGTCTTTCTTGGCAGTTGCCACTCTTTTCTTGCCTTCCTGGGTCCCTCTTCTTTCATTCAGGACTGAAGGCATTGGATGCAGATTTTTACTCCTGGTTCCACTATTGAAGGGAATTCAAGATGAACACTTTGGTTTTAAGGGTTTTTGTTGCCAGAAACCACAGGGCACTAGACAAAAACTATGACAAAGTCTCTAACTATTCTATGCTCAGGGTCAACCAATCTGAATTTTCCTTGCATGCCCGGAAATTACCTTTTATACGCTACAGTTGGGCTTTCCTCTATCAGCTGACAAACGAACCTTCAGGCTCTCCCATGGGCCCTGCATACCAGTCACTGTTCAGTTTTAGCAGCAGCATCATTGTTTTCCTAGCAGTGTTATTACAATTATTTAAGGATTTCATCATAAGGTGTCCCTATTTTATAAAAACACACATAAAATGGAAATATTCAACATTCTATCAACTAATACTTATTGAGAGGCTGTTATAAGTGTGTGGGGAACTGTGGTGAACAGGACAGTTAAGGGCCCTGCATTATGCTGAGAAAGGCAATGTACAAACAAATAAATATTCAAGAGCATGGTTAACAACATAAGGAAATAAACCAGGGTGGTGTGATAGAGAAGTGGTAGGGACTGCTTTAGATTAGTTACAGGAGGAAAGGCTTTCTAAGCAGGTGAGATTTGAGCTGAGATTTGAATGGTAAGAAGGATCCATCCATAAGAATAATTGGAAGTAGAGCATTCAGGCAAGTGCCAGGGACAGAGGTGGGGAGAAGCTTGCCTTCTCTGAAGACACAATAAGGCTGCTAGAAGGGCGGAGGCATTTGGATGAGCAGGGGATGGGGTGGGATGTTATGCAGGAGATGTGAGCTAACAGATCTTTAAGATCTTGTAGGCCAGTGGCTTTCAAACTTTTAATGTGACCCACAGTAAGAAATACATTTTATATTACAGTCCACTATACACACAGAAACACACACACACACTCCTGAAAGAGTTCTTTCAGTAAACTTTGATATTTTCTATTTTGTTTTATTTTAAAACGCTGATCCTTACCCAGTACATTGGTTTCACAACCTAGTAATGGCTTGGTTTGGAAAACTCTGTCCTAGATTATAGTAAGCAGTTTGGATTTTATTCTCAGTATAACTGGAAACCTTTGGAAAAGTTGTAAGCAGGAGAGTAACATTTAATTCACATTTTGAAAACTGACTTTGACTGCTGTCTAGAGAGCAAGTTTGTATGAAGGTGGGTGAGAGTAACAGCAGGGAGACCAGTTAGGAAGCTGTTGTATTTCATCTAGAGAAAGAAATAATGTTGGCTTGGTAGCTGAAGAGATTGAGAAAAGTGGATGAATACTATAAAATTTGGAGGTAAAGCCAACATTGGATGTGGAATGTGAAGAAGAGAAAGGAGGCAAGGGTGACTCCAAGAGTTGTTTGGTTGTTTATTTTTAGCAATGAGTGGTATAGACCTTTGCTGAGATGAAAAATTGGGGGATGACTACACTTTGGGGAATGGGAATATTGTTTTGGGTATTTCAAGTTTAGGATGTCTATACCTCCTATACCTCTTTCTTTTTAAGATTTTTTTTTGATGTGGACCATTTTTAAAGTCTTTATTGAATTTGTTACAATATTGCTTCTGCTTTATGTTTTGGTTTTTTGGCCACGAGACATGTGGGATCTTAGCTCCCAGACCAGGGATCAAAACCTGCACCCCCTGCATTGGAAGGCGAAGTCTTAACCACTGGACAGCCAGGGAAGTTCCTATACCTCCTATACATCTTATTGGAGTTGTTAGACATATCAGTAAGGGTGTTTTGGTGCAAGATCAGAGCTGGCGATGAACTTTAAGAGGCAGTGGCACATGGATATTATTTAAAGCCACGGGACTACAGGTATTTACCTAGAGAGAACGTGTGGATAGAGAAGAGCAGTAGGCTTCCTACTCCCCCCTTTCTGGATCACACCAACATTAATAGGTATAGCAGAGGAGTACTTCCATTCTGAAAATGATGCTTCTTGTAACAAAATGGAATATGAAAAATCATTAGATATACTGAGTCTCAAGTAGTCATCCATTGGATTTGAGACAGACAACTGTGTGTTTAATTACAGAAGAAAAACTGAATCTAAGAATATGTAAGACATGCTGGTGGTAGATCATCTAAAGTGTAATTAGGAGTTTTATAATACATTTAACTTCCTGGGGGTAGAACACCTCTCACATTGTTTGCGTGACTTCGTGCTGAACTTTTACCCAGATAACTTTAGTGCCTGTTGTTTTTTAGGAATTCTTTACAGAAGTGGGGGACTGTTTATGTCATAGAATTTATTCTTTGACTCTCTGGTTAAATCAGTTGTTCTTATTTCCTCACATCTGTGTTAGATGTTCTAGCTGAAGGAGTTTATACTCTCATTCAATCTAACTTTTCTTTCTAGGGCTGGAACACACATATTTGTACCTTCCTTCGTAAGAAGACTCTACCCTTGGTCTTCCATCTCTCCCTCTCTTCCAGTCAGATAAGGTGTCAGGATACCTTAATTGTGGTGCCATTCCAAGAAAAAGAAGACTCTTCACTTTCTTCTTTTCTTCCCTTTCCTTTTCCTTCCTTCCTCCCTCCCTCCTTTCCTCCTTCCCATCCTTCCTTCCTTCTTTTTTTTTCTCTTTCTCAAGGGCAGTGGTTTTCAAACTTCAAATGAAAATTTAAGTTAAAGCCCCAAAATAGAAAATAAACAGTGGAATAATGGCACCATTTTCTTCTCTTTGTAAGAACCTCATCAGCAACTTCATGAAATCCAAGGGTTCCATAGATGTTACTGAAATGGATTCATTTCCTCTCTGAGGAGGCTTCAGGTAGAGGAATCACTATTATCTGTGAGCCAGTTGTTTACTCAGAGAAGGCAAATTAAGTTTATTCCCTGTCAGAGTCGCTGATAGGATTCACCCTAGAGATACAATGGAGAGCCAGAGAGCTTACACAGATTGCCTCTTAAAGAGAATCACATTTCATTAGTTTATCAGAAAATATGGTATACTTAATGATTTAAATAATTTATTAAAAAGATACTGGTGTGATTTTTCTCAAAAGGCAAGGTAGTTTAAATAATGTTCACTTTGGAATCAGAAAACTTGAGTTTAATCTCTGCGTTACCTCTTACCAGCTTATAAACCTGACATAAGAGCAAGTAATGTCACTTCTCTGAGCCTCAGATTCTTCATCTATTAGTTGGGCAAAAAACTTTCCTTATAGGTTTGTTGCAAAGATTAAGTAGAAATAACACACAGAACACCTAGTACCTGGGAGTACTTGTCATTACCATAAGTAGGCTCTTAAAATAAGACAAATAGTTATTATGATTATATATTTGCCTACTTTTAGTGACACAGGTTAAGGCCTGGGTTAGATATGGCCTCCAACCCTGTAAATGCTGATGAGAATTCTGGCTGATATTGAAATAGAGCATGACATGTATTTAAGGGCTAAGTGAAATGGGTTTTGTAATACATGGTCATACTTTGGATGACTTCTCAGAAATTCAAGTCTGTTATGTACCTAAGGAAATGAAAAAGCCAAAAAATTCCGGCACCTGGCTTAACGGCCTGGATTCTTTTGGGTCAATATAGTTTGTCCTCTTTGTTCTTTTTTTAAAATAATTTTTTATAAGTTTTTAAAATAAACTTATTTTATTTATTTATTTATTTTTGACTGTTTTGGGTCTTGGTTGCTGCACACAGGCTTTCTCTAGTTGTGGCGAGCGGGGGCTACTCTTCATTGAGGGGCATGGCCTTCTCATTGTGGTGGCTTCTCTTGTTGCAGAGCACAGACTCTAGGCATATAGGGTTCAGTAGTTGTGGCTTGCAGGCTCAGTAGTTGTGGCTCACGGGGTCTAGAGCGCAGGCTCAGTAGTTGTGGCGCATGGGCTTAGTTGCTCCACGGCATGTGGGATCTTCCCACACAAGGGCTTGAACCCGTGTCACCTGCACTGGCAGGCGGATTCTTAAGCACTGCGCCACCAGGGAAACCCTGCCCTCTTTGTTCTTATTTAATAGAAGTTAGGTGCTGACCATAGCTCATTTCTATGTTACTTCATCACTGGGATGCCTCCTTGAGTTTTTAGAGCACAGAACACAGAGGATAAACAAAACCAAGACATCATATTTATGAAAATGGGAGTCTGCATAACTAAAAGTGAGTTTCATCCATTCATTCTTTCATTCATTTCGTAAGTATTTCCCAAGCTTTGTGTACTGGGAACATATATGTACAGACACTGTATTGTGACAATGACAAGACAGACAAAACTCTGCCCTCAAGTAGAGTTAGACAATAAATAAATATACAAATAAATAATTACAGGTTGTGATAAGTGTGATGAAGTAAGTTAAGTGTGGTGCTGTGACACAGACTAATGGCAGTAGTTAGAGAAGGCTTCTCATAGGAGACAATGTTTAAGATGAGACCAAAAAGCCAGCCAAGTGAAGGGTCAAGAGAGAAGCTTTCCAGACAGAGGCAAACGCAAGAGTACCGAGGTGGGACAGAGCTGGAAAAATTTTAAGAACTTCTAGAAAGCCAGAATGGCTGGTGTATAAGGAAGGAAGGATGGGGAGAGAAAGGCAGGAACCACTTCACAAAAGCCTTTAGATGTTTGAAGATTTCTTAAGTCTATGGGAAGTCACTGAGGGCTTTGAAATAGGGGAATGACATGAGCTGGTTTACATTTTCCAAAAAAATTACTGTAGAGAGGGCAGATGGGAGAAGGGCAAGAGTGGGTGCAGTAGGCCACCTATGAGGTGGCATAGATAAAAATGGAGGGTGGCTTAAAACAGAGGGGAGTAGGGTTTCAGGATATATTTGGGAAGCAGAGCCAGTAGGACTTGCTGATGGATTGTGAAGAGTGAGGAAAAGGAAGAACCATGGTTTCCAGCTTTAGCAACTATTTGGGTGGTTCTGTCATTTTCTTCCCTTTCAAAGGGAAGACTTCAATATGATCAGCTTAGGAGTTGGGTAAAGAGGGAATCACATGTTCCATTTTGGAAATGTTAAGTGTGGGATGTCAACAAGACAGGCAAGGAGATATGCCAAAATGTCAGCTGGATATGGAGGCAAGTCTAGAGCTTAGAGGAGACTGCTAAGCTGGAGATAGAAGTTTGAGAGTCTCCGGAAGTTCATTTGTATTTGAATCTAAGGAGATGGATAAAATCATATAGAGAGAGGAAGAAGAAAGAGCCCAAGATTTGCCTTTGGGAATCCAAAATTAAGATGATTGTAGAGGAAAATGAATTAGCGAGGAAACCAAAAATCCATGACCTTGAGGTAGGAGGAAGATCGTAAGTGATGACTATAGGAAAAAAGAAACCTAGGAGAGGCAAGTATTGTAGGAATGAAGTAGTCAACTGTATTGAAATCCATTTGTAACCACTAAGTTTCTTTATATGATAAACAACACCGCCCATTGGGGCAAGGTTGATCTTGACTAAGTCTCTTATGAGTGTCAGATGGACAATTTATTTAACCTCTTTTTTTTTTTTAAAGTAAATATAGGAACTTCATTATTTTTTAAAATTTCAACTTTATTGTGGTATAATTGACTTATTTAAGCTTTCTGAGTATTAATTTCCTCATTTGTAAAATAGGTCAATACATGCATTTCATAGGCATTTGTAAACATCGAGTAAGTTAATTTATAAAAACTATTCACAGAACACTAGGTATGCAGAGCTCAATAAATAGAAGCTATTATTCTGAAATAGCATTATGTTTAGAAATCAGAAGACCCACATTCTAGTGATGTTAGTGTAGATCCTGCATTTAGCAGTTGTTTCCTTGGGCAATAATAGTTATTTGAATTTCAATTTTCTCACCAGTGAAATGGGGAAATAATTTCTGTCCTGCCCTTCCTTCTCATAGTGCTGTCCAAAGGATATGAAAATGTTCTATAAGCCATTCAGTGCTGATGAGATATGAAGAATTTCTCATTGTCCAGTAGAATTTCTCTGTATCTAGCTTTCAAATCAGTCAAGTGTATATACTTTAGGAGTGCTGGAAATAGGCTTGAGGGAGGCAAGTGACAAAACTGGAAAATGAAACTTTTAGCTAGACCCAGACTTATCAGATTTAAGATTTATCTCTGCAATATTCTGTTTCCCTTACTTTCTTCTGAAGGTATCTACATGAATCAAGATATTAATGCAAGGAGAAGCAACTAATTCCTGAGGACATGGGCTATCTTCCCAGGATACCTAATCCACTGTAGATGCTAAAAATTTAGCCTTTGATGGATTGAGAATGCATGGCCAGCATAATCCACGGGAAGGGGAATGCTTCTCTTCCAAATTGTGACGATGTATCCTCAGTTCTCCATGACTCAGGAAGAGGCAGATTGAATGGGAAAAGGGAAGTGAGGAAGAAGAAAACCTGAGGGAAATAGAATGATGCATGAAGAGGAAGAGAAACTCTTAGAAATGAGAAGAGGAAACACCACCCTCAAATTAAATTTGTTGGCATGAAAAGATGCTAGAGGGAAGGGGTGTTGGAGGGAAGGCATGCTGTCTCTGGACCAATCAAAAGACATTTGCTAATGAAGAAACTAAAGCTAGGGGGGTAAAATGACTAATTCAGGGTTACTTATAAGAGCTGACACTTTAGCAATCACTGGTGATTTTCTATGGTGTTTAAACAATAACAACAAAATCTTGATGCTATCTTTGACATATCTCCCTCTGTCTCTCACACTCAAATTAATTCATAAACAACTTCTTTTGAACCTATTTTAAAATATATACAGAACCTGACCACCCCTCATCATCTGTACCACTACCATCCTAAGCAAGCCACCTTCATCTCTCTCCTGAATTAGTGAATGGTCTCATGCTTTCCCCTTGCCCCCCAGCAGAGTGATCTCTGTAAAAACTTAAGATCATATTACCTCTCTGTTCAACACATTCACTGGCTTCCCATCTTAGAGTAAAATTCAAAGAACTAAACATCACCTAGGAAGCCCTGAATAAACCTACCTCCCCCATGCTTCTTTCATTTCATATCCCACCACTACCCCCCACCCCACCTCACTCCATCCAGCCACAATATCTCTGATATTCCTTTGACAAAAGCAGCATGCTCCTACCTTGGGACCTTTGTACTTGGTGATTCCCTCCGCCTGAAACACTCTTCCCTCAGATATCCACATGGCTCACTTCTCACTCCTTCAGGTCTACTCCAGGGTCAGCTGATCAGACCACCTTCCCAACCAGCTTCCTTAATTAGTGCACACACACTCAGCCCTCCAGTCCTCTACTTCAGTGGTGCCCAACCTTTCTTGGCACAAGGGACTGGTTTCGTGGAAGACAGTTTTTCCATGGACTGGAGTGGTGGGGGGGATGGTTTCGGGATGATTCAAGCGCATTACATTTATTGTGCACTTTATTTCTATTATTATTACATTGTAATATAATAATGAAATAATTATACAACTCACCATAATACAGAATCAGTGGGAGCCCTGAGCTGGTTTTCACTTGCCACTCACTGATGGGGTTTTGATATGAGTCTGCAAGCAATTGGTTTATTATGGTCTCTGTGCAGTCAAACCTCTCTGCTAATGATGATCTGTATTTGCAGACGCTCCCCAGAGCTAGCATCACTGCCTTAGCTCCACCTCAGATCATCAGGCCTTAGATTCTCATAAGGAGTGTGCAACCTAGATCCCTGGCATGCGCAGTTCACAGTAGGGTTTGCGCTCCTATGAGAATCTAATGTCTCCACTGATCTGACAGGAGGTGGAGCTCTGGCGGTAATGCCAGCGATGGGGAGCGGCTGTAAATACAGATGAAGTTTCGCTCGCTCGCCCGCTGCTCACCTCCTGCTGTGTGGCCCGGTTCCCCAGGGGTTGGGGACCCCTGCTCCACTTCACTGTATTTTCTTCTAGCATTGTCACCTTGGTGCATGTTTCATATTTAATTGTTATCTGTCTGCATTCACTAGAATATAAATTCTATGAGGAAAGAGATTTGTTGTTTTTTTCAATCCTTGATTTCTAAGTCTGGCATGGGTGTTAGGCACTTGAACAAATGTTGAATGAATGAATAAATGAATCAAACCCTGTGACTTAGAGCAAAGGAGGAAAGATGTTAGGAATTTTTAAAAGACATGGAGATAACTCTTAATTCTGTCATTTATCGGCCATCAGCTTTTAGGCACATTATGAGACTCAGTTTCTCCCTGCCTTTTATATGTGGGTGGTACCTGACTGCATTCCTTGTAGAGTTTTGAGGATTAAAGGAGACATTGAATTTAACTGCAGTCAGGGCAAGGGAATTAACATTTATTGAGTACCATCTAAGAGCTGGACCCTATACACAAAATCATTCTCATAACACTCTTATAAGGCAGGTATCATTTTCCCATTTAATTGGGATCAATCTGCAGGTCAGAGAGTTCACTTCTTAAACAGGAAGTGGTGGAGTTATGGTCTTCATCCAGGGCCTTATGGCCCTTACATTCATGTCCTTTTCGCCATGGGCCCACCTTCAAATGTTGGTTGTTATTTTTGGGACAGCATCAGGAGCCAAATGTGGAAGCCAGTGTTGCATATTGAGTTGTCATCAAATCTTGATAAAATGGGAAAGAAGGGATTTTAGCAAGTGAAATTTGTTTCCTTGTCCTTAAATCTTGCAAAGAAAACTGCCACTAATTCTCCTGAAAGAGCTCTAGCCTGCCTGCAGGGCCAGTAATGGCCTCCTCAGTCTCTAGCTGACCATTCAAAGCCACTCTGGAGCTTTGGGGGGGCTACCTTCACCTCCGTTCTTCAGCAGATGTGGGGTCTGCCATTTACTGAAGAAATTCTCTCCATTTTGCAGGCTTCCTTCATATGCCAAAACATGGAGGGAGAAGAGGCAGGCCAAAGCAAAATCCTGGCTTTCTTCTTTTTTAGCTCTTTCTGGTCTTTTCTAACGCATGTTGTGATCACTGCCCAAGGCTCAGGGAATTTGATTTTTAGCTCTTCTACTTCCTAAATACATTCTCAGTGAGTGAGGTGTTCTCCCCTTCATGGTTTCTGGGTCATTTGGGTCCAGATGGGTCACTTGGCTCAAAGAGATGCTGCTGATTCTGATAGAAAGCTCCATGAATGTGAGTCTCTATATCACTAGTCTATATCTACATCACTATCACTATTTTCATTTCAGTTGTACTAGTAAGGAAAAGTGCTTGTTTAACACAATGACTTGCTTTAGCCAGCAATTAAACCAGCAATTTCCCATTTGTTTCTCAGCTTAGGTGGGGTGGCAAGTCTGGTCAGGTAAATAGGTTTCTTAGAACAACAGTTCTCACACTTTTCACATTCAAGGTATTTTTAGCAGCTCAATTTGAAGGATTAAAAGACTCATCTGACAACAGTAAACAAGTCAGCAGTCATTACTGATCAGTCTGAACTACAAAAAATAATGTATCAGATTTTAGTTTTTTTTTCAGCATTCCCTTGATCTCACAGCACCACTGTTGATGTTTGATAGAAGTATCAACTATCATGACTGCTCTTTCTTATATACACAGAAGACAGTGTTCTCAAGTATTCCATTAAACACTTCTTTCTTTGTCACCTGCTTGAATCTGTGATACAATCCTTCCCGGTTCATAGCAAGTTTTGCTCTGCCCCACACCATGTTGCACAACCCACTGGAATGCAATGCTTAATCTGACAGGCATTGTCAAATAGAGTATCTTTAGTGATAGCCAAAACATATTGGAATATTGATCAAAAATTAGTAACACGGGCTTCCCTGGTGGCACAGTGGTTGAGAGTCCACCTGCCAATGCAGGGGACACGGGTTCATGCCCCGGTCCGGGAAGATCCCACATGCCGTGGAGTGGCTAGGCCCGTGAGCCATGGCCACTGAGCCTGCGCGTCCGCAGCCTGTGCTCCGCAACGGGAGAGGCCACAACAGTGAGAGGCCCACGTACCGAAAAAAAAAAAAAAGAAAAAAAAATTAGTAACATCCAAATTTTTTGATACCTATGTGTTCCTCATCACATATTTGTAAAACTTTGGTCTGGACAAGTGCCATCCAAGATTCTGACTTTTTCTGTTCTCTTTTGTTTTTCTCTTTTACGTATAACTGTATTTAACTTCTACTTTTGCTAAGATGGTTTGTGGGGTTTGGGTTTTTTTGCTCCCTAAATACCAACTTCCTTTTCTCTAGGTCCAATGAGGTCACAAAACACTAATGTCTAAATATAACTCTGGTTCTCAATAAAGGAATCTAATATGGAGAAATTACATTAGTGAAAAAAATTGAGTTTGATCCCAGCCACTTGATAATTGGGTAGTATTGGTCTGAACTTACATTCCTTCCTCTCTATTTTACATAGAGATAATAAATAATGTTACCTACCTATGGAGATTGGCTGAGATAATATATGGAGTATATGTGGTACAGTGCTTAGTTAATATTAATTCCCTTTTCTTTATGGCCCTCTCCTCTTCTGGGTATCTCTACGTGTCTGCTGGTGCTGCTGTCTGAAGGACTTGGGTCAGTTCTAAAGGATGGATGAGTTGAAATTGACAGCCAACCAGGAAGCAAGAGTTAGGCTGACCTCCTGAAGTGGTGAAAAGATGCCTATTAACTCTATTCTTCATAAGATGTTTAAACAAAGCCCGCTGTTTTTATAAACCTGGGATTTTATTTTTTTCAAGAAAATCTCAGTAATTCCACTCTCTCTTGACCTGGGTTCTCCTAATCCTGGGCAGCAGATCTGAGGAACAAGGAGAGCATGGTAGAGAAAGTGGGGGAAGAGCCAATAAAAAGGTGCATTATCAAGCTGGCCATATGTATCAAGTGCCAGTGTTACCTGATTTGTGGGACCTTCTTCTAAGAGACTATAAAATCAATTACTTCTCAAGTCAGTCCTTCCAAGAAAAGAAGGAAGTAGAATTTCTCCATTAGCTCCCATTTCTCATTAGTCAAATGCTTGCTCCCTAGGATATTAATTCTTTGATACTTCTGAGCTGAGCATATGTGGTCCCATGTCATCTTATGCCTCAGCATCATCTGAAACAAGAGGCAAGATGTGCTTTGAATAGACATGTGGCAAATGCTGTTAGGTTGTGGCCACATGCAATGAGTTAGTGTCCAGCCAGACTGTGTCAATACAGTGACTGTTGGTTCTGGAACAAGTGTGGCAATGACAGAAACAGCTGAGATCAAGAGAATCTGAAGCAACCATAAGTGGCATATGATACAATTCACCCCCTTGCACTAGTCACCTCAACTCATGTGCTCTCATTATATCTGGCTACCATTCTAAAACAAGAGACCCCTCTCTCTTTTCTTTTTCTTTCTTTTCTCTTGGTGGAAACAACATGCTGTCAGCTTCAACTGATTCCAAGGGTATAATAAATATAATCTCCCTTCTTCACCAGCTATTCTAGAATTTCCTCCCCTTCAGTTGCTTGCCTGCTGGAGTGGCCTCATTTCTAAGGGTATGTATCCATAGTGGCCTTGCCTTTGTCAGGCTGTGGTTGCTACAATTGATCACTTGCCAGGTATAAAACCGCCAAGAGATACCTCAGTGAATTCCTGGGTTGCTGACACATCCCTTTTTATCCCTATTGTATAGCAGCAATTCTGGATTTCTTCTAATGATAACAGGGATCAATTACCCCTGACAAGACATTAATACCTTTTTTTACCTGATGTTTCTTGGTATAACGAGCTCAAAATGAACAGGTAGGTCATACCTTCAAGTTAAGTAGGAATTTTTCTGTGTCATTTGATAGATGCATGCTCCCATTCCACTCTACCTATCTGATCCCCAGGAAACACAATCTCTAATCTCGTAGAACCTAAGATCAGAAAGTGCAAATTCTGTGAGTTTTAGAAATTATGGTGAAGGAACCCAGTTCTATTTTGACCCTGTGCTTCCCAGACACATTTATTTTTGCTATTTAGGATAAAGCATCACTGTGTATCTACCATTTATTAGCACTTACCCTGCATCCTAGAGGACAGCAATCAATCCTGAGTTGGTGCCTTAGCTTAACCTTCAACATGGCTTTCCAATGTTCTTCTAGACAGATGCTCTTGGTGAGGGGTGTACATTGAAGACCAGTGGTTCCTGTGGTTGTACATCCATTGTAGCTCTTCCTTTGGCATAAATAGGGATCTTGCTCCAAGGAAGTGTTGTATGGAACATGATGCTGATAGATCAGGCATTCTGTAAGCTGGTTGGATGGTGGTGCTGAGGGAAGTGCAAGGAAAGGAAAACTAACATTGTTAGTAGATTTCTATTCCAGTGAGACAAAAATCACTGCCCTTTTCATGGTAGAAGTGGCCCACTGTAACTGACCTACTGCTAAAATTGAGGTTGCCTCAAGAAATGGTGCCATACTGATGGCTCAGATTTGGTCTCTTCTCCTGGGAAACTGGATGGATATTCACCATGGCAGTAGCTGTATCAGTCTTGATTAGAGGAAGTACATGCTGTTAGACCCATTTAGTGTCTTTATTTCTCCATATGGCCATTCTGTTGATTGGCCCATTTCATGAAGCTTTAGGTTGCTAAGGAAAGGAGAAAAATAACATCTATAGAGTCATTCTGTTCCCTTAACTATTGAAAGCTTCCTCTGCAGGGAATACTTTCTGATGAGCATTATTGTGAGACACAAGGATCTGCACACTTTGTGCCTACTTTTATAGATTTGCTTACATACCTCTTCCCCAGAACTACTTGTTTTAAGCCTTCCAGTGTTATTTGTTTTAGGCCCCTCAACAACCAGCCAAGTCATGCAACCATTAACCAGGAGCCTAAGTACCTCAAGGTACATCTCCCTCCATTAGCACTGGATGGCCAAGTGTACTGCTAGCAGATCTGCCCACTGGGAGGATTTCTCTTCATTGTTCACTAGAAATACCCATGAGTGGAATTATAATGGCAGTTGTCCATTTTCAGTCAGCACCAACATATTGTGCCAACCCATCTGTGAACTAAGCCCAAGTTCTTTCCTCTTCTGACAGTTGGTTGTAGGGTATCCCCCATGAGCTATAGGTTTGGATTTTAGAAGAGGCATTGATACAATAGGGACAGATGATGTGGAAGTCTGAGCTGTTTATGCAATGTACTTGTGTCTTCTCGAATCACTTAAGCCCAAACTCTAATGTACCGTTTCTGTACATTAATGGATTGCAACACAATCTGTTATGTAGAATAATGGATTGTGTTGCACCTGCTTGAATTTATGATACAGTGAGTTAAATAATATCCAGGATATAATGGGCAGCTCTGGTCACATAGCGCTTGATAGCAGTACTCAGTCCCTCCTAGGGTCCAATAGAGTGCCAGCTGTTGATTTTCAAACAGAAAGTTGTTCTCTTCTGTAAAAGCCATGGCCTTACTCTCAACCTCTAGGAGACGATGTAACAACTCTCCTATTGAAATTTGCTTGGTCCTCCACTCAGCATTCTCATCTGCCACTGTTACTTTTAGTTTGTAGCTGAGTGGGCAGGCGGGTTCCCAGCCTCAACTTGCTGCAAACCCCTCTCTTGCTCTGGGTTCTATGTGAAATTGGCAGTCTTATAGTTCACCTGATAAATGAGACAAAGCAATGTTCCTGAGTGCAGTGTGTGCTGCCTCCAAAACCCAAAGAGGCCAACTTAGTGCTGGGAGGTGTAACTCTGTCATAATGGTAGGAGGTTCAAGATGCAAAAATTGTTCTTATATTAGAGATGTGCTGTCCAATAGAGTAGCCACTAACCATGTGACTATTTTAATTTAAATGAATTAAAAATTTAAGAATATGTAAAAATTCAGTTTCCCAGTTTCACTAGCCACATTTCGAGTGCTCAATACCTAGATGTAGCTAGTGGCTATTCTGTTTGGCAGCACAGATACAGAAAATTTCTGTGATGGCAGAAAGTTCTATTGGATAGCATTGCCTTTGAGGCTATGTTCCTACACGGCAGGTTAAAATTTGAACACAGGTCTATATGGTGCTAAAGCCCATGGTTTTTCTACTTCAGCAAGTTGCAGAGGGTCTGGGTCTAAGCAGTTGCTTTCCTGCTATTGTGTTCAAGGGCAACATGAGCTCTCCAATTAGATTTTTGGGCAGCTAAGTAAGTTTTGGTTCATGCAAAAATTCTCTTTGCATTCAACAAATGAAAAAGGCATTTTATCTAAAGGCCAGGTCTGCTGTGGCAACTCTCCATATCTGGCCTCTCTTTCTGGGCTACAGTAGACTCAGAAAGCAGTTTTCTTTTTAAAGAAAGTTTTCATTCAGCTCAGGAATATTATGCATTTTCAAAGAAATGGGGCTGACTAGAATTCTGTGGCAGACAGCAGAATCTCGGAATGCTGTAGTTCTGCATTTCTATCTGTACTCTATGAAAGGCGAGGATCATTGTCCCCACAGAATGCGGCTAAATGGCATCTGGAGCATGAATGGACAGGAAAAACACTCTCTTCCCTCTAATAACACCACTTATGGCAGACAGGCAGGGTTCTCTTCTGAATGTGGTAAAGAGATGCTGTTATGATAAGACTAATTATTATACATTAGTTAAAATCCCATTTAGGGAGTGTTATATTGCTGCTATTTTATTTTGAATTTTATTTTATTTATTTTTTATACAGTAAGTTCTTATTAGTTATCTATTTTATACATATTAGTGTATATATGTCAAACCCAATCTCCCACTTCATCCCACCCCCACCACCCCCACCCACCACTTTCCCCACTTGGTGTCCATATGTTTGTTCTCTACATCTGTGTCTCTATTTTGCCCTGCAAACTGGTTCATCTGTACCATTTTTCTAGGTTCCACATATATGTGTTAATATATGATATTTGTTTTTCTCTTTCTGACTTATTTCACTCTGTATGGCGGTCACTAGATGCATCCACATCTCTGCCAATGACCCAACTTCATTCCTTTTTATGGGTGAGTAATATTCCATTATATATACGCACCACATCTTCTTTATTCATTCGTCTGTCGATGGGCATTTAGGTTGCTTCCATGACCTGGCTATTGTAAACAGTGCTACAATGAATATTGGGGTGCATGTGTCTTTTTGAATTATGGTTTGCTCTGGGTATATGCCAAGTAGTGGGATTGTGGGTCATATGTTAATTCTATTTTTAGTTTTTAAAGGAACCTCCATACTGTTCTCCATAGTGGCTGTATCAATTTACATTCCCACCAACAGTGCAAGAGGGTTCTCTTTTCTCTACACCCTCTCCAGCATTTGTTGTTTGTAAATTTTCTGATGATGCCCATTCTAACTGGTGTGAGGTGATACTACATTGTAGTTTTGATTTGCATTTCTCTAATAATTAGTGATGTTGAGAAGCTTTTCATGTGCTTCTTGGCCATCTATATGTCTTCTTTGGAGAAATGTCTATTTAGGTCTTCTGCCCATTTTTGGATTGGGTTGTTTGTTTTTTTAATATTGAGCAGCATGAGCTGTTTATATATTTTGGAGATTAATCCTTTGTCCATTGATTCGTTTGCAAATATTTTCTCCCATTCTGAGTGTTGTCTTTTCGTCTTGTTTGTAGTTTCCTTTGCTTTGCAAAAGCTTTGAAGTTTCATTAGGTCCTATTTGTTTATTTTTCTTTTTATTTCCATTACTCTAGGAGGTGGGTCAAAGAAGATCTTGCTGTGATTTATGTCAGAGTGTTCTTCCTATGTTTTCCTCTAAGACTTTTATAGTGTCCAGTCTTGCATTTAGGTCTCTAATCCATTTTGAGTTTAATTTTGTGTATGGTGCTACAGCGTGTTCTAATTTCATTCTTTTACATGTAACTGTCTACTTTTGCCAGCACCACTTATTGAAGAGACTGTCTTTTCTCCATTGTATATCCTTGCCTCCTTTGTCATAGATTAGTTGACCATAGGTGCATGGGTTTATCCCTGGGCTTTCTATCCTGTTCCATTGATCTATATTTCTGTTTTTGTGCCAGTATCATACTGTCTTGATTACTGTAGCTTTGTAGTATAGTCTGAAGTCAGGGAGTCTGATTCCTCCAGCTCTGTTTTTTTCCCTCAAGACTGCTTTCACTATTTGGGGTCTTTTGTGCCTTCATACAAATTTTATGATTTTTTGTGCTAGTTCTGTAAAAAAATGCCATTGGTAATTTGATAGGGATTGCATTGAATCTGTAGATTGCTTTGGGTAGTATAGTCATTTTCACAATATTGATTCTTCCAATCTAAGAACATGGTATATCTCTCCATCTGTTGGTATCATCTTTAATTTCTTTCAACAGTGTCTTATAGTTTTCTGCATACAGGTCTTTTGTCTCCCTAGGTAGGTTTATTCCTAGGTATTTTATTCTTTATGTTGCAATGGCAAATGAGAGTGTTTCCCTAATTTCTCTTTCAGATTTTCCATCATTAGTGTATAGGAATGCAAGAGATTTCTGTGCATTAATTTTGTATCCTGCAACTTTACCTAATTCATTGATTAGCTCTAGTAGTTTTCTGGTGGCATCTTTAGGATTCTCTATGTATAGTATCATGTCATCTGCAAACAGTGACAGTTTTACTTCTTCTTTTCCAATTTGTATTCCTTTTATTTCTTTCTCTTCTCTGATTGCCATGGCTAGGACTTCCAAACTATGTTGAATAATAGTGGTGAGAGTGGACATCCTTGTCTTGTTCCTGATCTTAGAGGAAATGCTTTCAGTTTTTCACCATTGAGAATGATGTTTGCTGTGGGTTTGTCATATATGACCTTTATTATGTTGAGGTATATTCCCTGTATGACCACTTTCTGGAGAATTTTTATCATAAATGGGTGTTGAATTTTGTCAAAAGCTTTTTCTGCATCTATTGAGATGATCATATGGTTTTATTCTTCAGTTTGTTAATATGGTGTATCACACTGATTGATTTGCAGATATTGAAGAATCCTTGAATCCCTGGGATAAATCCCACTTGATCATGGTGTATGATCCTTTTAATGTGTTGTTGGATTCTGTTTGCTGGTATTTTGTTGAGAATTTTTGCATTATATTCATCAGTGATATTGGTCTGTAATTTTCTTTTTTTGTAGTATCTTTATCTGGTTTTGGTATCAGGATGATGGTGGCCTCATAGAATGAGTTTGAGAGTGTTCCTTCCTCTGCAAGTTTTTGGAAGAGTTTGAGAAGGATGGGTGTTAGGTCTTCTGTAAATGTTTGATAGAATTCACCTTTGAAGCCATCTGGTCCTGGACTTTTGTTTGTTGGAAGATTTTTAATCACAGTTTCACTTTCATTACTTGTGATTGGTCTTCATATTTTCTCTTTCTTCCTGGTTCAGTCTTGGAAGGTTATACCTTTCTAAGAATTTGTCCATTTCTTCCAGGTTGTCCATTTTATTGGCATAGAGTTGCTTGTAGTAGTCTCTTAGGATGCTTTGTATTGCTGCCGTGCTGTTGTAACTTCTCCTTTTTCAATTCTAATTTTGTTGATTTGAGTCCTCTCCCTCTTTTTCTTGATGAGTCTGGCGAATGGATAATCAATTTTGTTTATCTTCTCGAAGAACCAGCTTTGAGTTTTATTGATCTTTGCTATTGTTTTCTTTGTTTCTATCTCATTTATTTCTGCTGTGATCTTTATGATTTCTTTCCCTCTGCTAACTTTGGGTTTTGTTTGTTCTTTCTCTAGTTCCTTTAGGTGTAAGGTTAGATTGTTTATTTGAGATTTTTCTTGTTTCTTGAGGTAGGCTTGTATAGCTATAAACTTCCCTCTTAGAACTGCTTTTGCTACAGCCCAGAAGTTTTGGATCATGGTGTTTTCATTGTCATTTGTCTTTAGGTATCTTTTTGATTTCCTCTTTGAAATCTTAGGTGATCTCTTGGTTATTTAGTAACGTATTGTTTAGCCTCCATGTGTTTGTGTTTGTTACATTTTTTTACCTGTAATTGATTTCTAATCTCATAGCATTGTGGTCAGGAAAGATGCTTGATATGATTTCAATTTTCTTAAATTTACTGAGGTTGATTTGTGACCCAAGATGTGATCTATCCTGGAGAATGTTCCGTGCGCATTTGAGAAGAAAGTGTAATCTGCTGTCTCTGGATGGAATGTCCTATAAATATCAATTAAATCTATCTGGTCTACTGTGTCATTTAAAGCTTGTGTTTCCTTATTAATTTTCTGTTTTGATGATCTCTCCATTGGTGTAAGTGAGGTGTTAAAGTCCCCCACTATTATTGTGTTACTGTCTATTTCCTCTTTTAGAGCTGTTAGCAGTTGCCTTATGTATTGAGGTGCTCCTATGTTGGGTGAATATATATTTATAATTGTTATATCTTCTTCTTGGATTGGTCCCTTGATTATTACTTAGTGTCCTTCCTTGTCTCTCATAACATTCTTTATTTTAAAGTGTATTTTATCTGATATGAGTATTGCTACTCCAGCTTTCTTTTGATTTCCATTGGCATGGAATATCTTTTTCCATCCCCTCACTTTCAGTCTGTATGTGTCCCTAGGTCTGAAGTGGGTCTCTTGGAGACAGCATACATATGGGTCTTGTTTTTATATCCATTCAGCAAGCCTGTGTCTTTTGGTTGGAGCATTTAATTCATTCACGTTTAAGGTAATTTTCGATATGTATGTTCCTATTACCATTTTCTTAATTGTAATGGGTTTGTTTTTGTTGGTCCTTTCTAACTCTTGTGTTTCCCACTTAGAGAAGTTCCTTTAGCATTTGTTGTACAGCTGGTTTGGTGGTGCTGAATTCTCTTAGCTTTTGCTTGTCTGTAAAGCTTTCAATTTCTCTGTTGAACTGGATGAGATCCTTGTGGGTAGCATAATCTTGGTTGTAGGTTCTTCCATTTCATCACTTTAAATGCGTCATGCCACTCCCTTCTGGCTTGTAGAGTTTCTGCTGAGAAGTCAGCTGTTAACCTTATGGGAGTTCCCTTGTATGTTATTTGTCATTTTTCCCTTGTTGCTTTCAATAATTTTTCTTTGTCTTTAATTTTTGTCAGTTTGATTACTATGTGTCTCAGTGTGTTTCTCCTTGGGTTTATCCTGCCTGGGACTCTCTGCGCTTCCTGGACTTGGGTGGCTGTTTCCTTTCCTATGTTCGGGAAGTTTTCGACTATGATCTCTTCAAGTATTTTCTTGGGTCCTTTCTCTCTCTCTTCTCCTTCTGGGGCCCTTATAATGCAAATGTTGTTGCGTTTAATGTTGTCCCAGAGGTGTCTTAGGCTGTCTTCATTTTTTTTCATTCTTTTTTCTTTATTGTGTTCGGTGGCAGTGAATTCCACCATTCTGTCTTCCAGGTCACTTATCCGGTTTTCTGCCTCAGTTATTCTGCTATTGATTTCTTCTAGTGTGTTTTTCATTTCAGTTATTGTATTGGTCATCTTTGTTTGTTTGTTCTTTAATTCTTCTAGGTTTTTGTTCTTTAATTCTTCTAAGGCTTTGTTAAACATTTCTTGCATCTTCTGGATCTTTGCCTCCATTCTTTTTTCCGAGGTCCTGGGTCATCTTCACATCATTATTCTGAATTCTTTTTCTGGAAGGTTGCCTATCTCCACTTCATTTAGCTGTTTTTCTGGGGTTTTATCTTGTTCCTTCATCTGGTACATAGCCCTCTGCCCTTTCATCTTGTCTATTTTTCTGTGAATGGGGTTTTTGTTCCACTGGCTGCAAGATTGTAGTAGTTCTTTCTTCTGCTGTCTGCCCTCTGGTGGATGAGGCTATCTAAGAGGCTTGTGCAAGTTTCCTGATGGGAGGGACTGGTGGTGGGCAGAGCTGGGTGTTGCTCTGGTGGGCAGAGCTCAGCAAAACTTTAATCTGCTTGTCTGCTGATGGGTGGGGCTGAGTTCCCTCCCTGTTGATTGTTTGGCCTGAGGCAACTCAACACTGGAGCCTACCTGGGCTTTCTGGTGGGGCTAATGGTGGACTCTGGGAGGGCTCACGCTAAGGACTACTTCCCAGAACTTCTGCTGTCAGTGTCCTTGTCCTCACGGTGAGCCACACCCACCTGCCACCTCTGCAGGAAACCCTCCAACACTAGCAGGTAGGTGGTTCAGTCTCCTATGGGGTCACCACTCCTTCCCCTGGGTTCTGATGCACACACTACTTTGTGTGTGCCCTCCAAGAGTGGAGTGTCCGTTTTCTCCAGTCCTGTCGAAGTCCTGTAATCAAATCTCACCAGGCTTCAAAGTCTGATTCTCTAGGAATTCTTCCTCCCGTTGCCAGACCCCCAGGTTGGGAAACCTGACATGGGGCTCAGAACCTTCACTCCAGTGGGTGGACTTCTGTGGTATAAGTGTTCTCCAGTTTGTGAGTCACCCACCCAGCAGTTATAGGATTTGATTTTATTGTGATTGTGCCCCTCCTACCATCTCATTGTGGTTTCTCCTTTGGATGTGGGTATCTTTTTTGTGAGTTCCAGTGTCTTTCTTTTGATGATTGTTCAGTTAGTTGTGATTCCGGTGCTCTCGCAAGAGGGAGTGAGTTATTGCAGCTATTTTAAAGACGTTTGCTAGCCCCCCAAGTTGGGGGGAGAGATTAATTAGTGTTGATGGAAGGATCTCCAATATAAAAACAAATTAAGCCCCCTTATCCAGCCTTGCCTGGGTGTCCTTGAGTTGCTGCTTCCTTTGTGACAGAGAGTGTTTGGTCTGATCTATTCTAATTGGAGACAAAGGATGGAATGCATGTTTGCTAAAGGGCATCTGATGTGCCAGACTCGATGATAGGTACTTTAAAAGAAGAAGGAATCTTTGAACTAGGATTTCCCATTGTTCCCACTGAACCAACTGGAGAACATTACTAAACTGAGGCATTTGAGCCTTAAGACTGTGACATAAATTGGATCATCTGTTTTGGGTGGCCCCTTCCAAGTCGTTCCTGATGATTTACTTCCATTATATTGCAACAGGCAAAAGAAAACAAGAATTAAAAAGCACACTCCAACCTGCTGTATAAAAATAAATAAATAAATAAAATAAAATAAGATTAGGACTAAAAAAATAAAACAGATAAACAACAAGGACCTACTGTATAGCACAGGGAACTATATTCAATATCTTGTAATAAACTGTAATGGGAAAGAAGCTGAAAAATAAAAAAATATGTATGTAAAAACAAACAAATAAATAAATAAATAAATAAAGTAGGTCCCCCACCCCTTAAAAAAAACCAAAAACACACTCCAGTTATTTCTTTTAAACCCTTCCATGAATACTAAAGACATTTGCTTCAGGATTCTTGGCTTGAAGGATATTTTTTAAATATGGCAGGTCCAATTCCTACCTGAAATAGTGTTATTAACTTTTATCCTTTGTCCAGTCCCACTGGCTACAATATTTCATCATCCTTCTCATCTCATACTTCGAAGTCGTAGCCCAGATTTTCTGAGATAGACCTCATTTCATATAGTGTAGCTATTGTCAGGTAAGACAAATTACTACATATGTACTTAAATGTATTTTGATTTTATAAATCTTTGTGAGATTCATCATGTAAATAAATTCACAAATAAAAGAAAATCTTATGGCATGTGCCTAATTTTAGTTTCAGAAAATATATGCAACTATCACTGAAATCTTGACCTATTCCATATATTTTAATTGGTTTTTGTAACTGTAAAACTTTAGACCATTTATGTAACCTCACTGAGACTCAGGATTTTTGGTTTTTGTTTTCAGCTCTAAAAAAGGATAATAAGATTCACTTCATAGGGTTCTTCTGTGAGAATCAAATGAGATGATGTATAAAAGCGTTAGTGTGGGACTTCCCTGGTGGCACAGTGGTTAAGAGTCTGCCTGCCAATGCAGGGGACATGGGTTCGAGCCCTGGTCCGGGGGGATCCCACATGCTGTGGGGCAACTAAGCCCGTGTGCCACAACTACTGAGCCTGTGCTCTAGAGCCCATGAGCCACAACTACTGAAGCCCACACACCGCAACTACTGAAGCCTGTGTGCCTAAAGCCCGTGCTTCACAAGAAGAGAAGCCTCCACGATGAGAAGCCCGTGCACTGCAATGAAGAGTAGCCCCTGCTCGCTGCAATGAGAGAAAGCCTGCATGCAGCAATGAAGACCCAACACAGCCAAAAATAATCAAACAAACAAATAAATAAATATTGATTAAAATAAATAAATAAATAAAAATAAAAGCATTAGTGACTTTCCCTTCAGGGCAAGATTGGATTAACAGGGACCAGATTTACCCTCTTGGCTGAAAAAACCCAAAACTGGCAAAAATATAAGAGAAGAGGCAATAGTTTTTAAGACACTGGGTGGGACTTCCCTGGTGGCACAGTGGTTAAGAATTCACCTGCCTAATGCAGGGGACACAGGTTCGAGCCCTGGTCCAGGAAGATCCCACATGCCGCAGAGTAACTAAGCCCGTGAGCCACAACTACTGAAGGCCGCGTGCCTAGAGCCCGAGAGCCACAGCTACTGAAGCCCATGCACCTAGAGCCCTTGATCCGCAAGAAGAGAAGCCACCGCAATGAGAAGCCCACGCACCGCAATGAAGAGTGGCCCCTGCTCGCCACAACTAGAGAAAGCTTGCGCACAGCAATGGAGACCCAATGCAGCCAAAAATCAATAAATTAAATTAAGGAAAAAAAAAAGACACTGGGCAACAAGCAACAAAAGACAGTAATTCCTGAAAGACAGGAACCAAATGAGGCAAACCCAGCAATTGTCCCAGCTTACTGCCTTTAGAGAGTTTCCAGGCAATGGAGCAGGGAGGCAAAGTAAATTTCAGAGCAAAGAATATTACCAGGAATATGAATGTCATTTCATAATGATAAAGGGTTCATTCCAGTAAGAGGACATAATAATCTTAAACAGATATGCACCTAATGATGGAGCTTCAAAATACATGAAGCAGGGCTTCCCTGGTGGTGCAGTGGTTGGGAGTCCGCCTGCTGATGTAGGGGACGTGGGTTCGTGCCCCGGTCCGGGAAGATCCCACGTGCCGCGGAGCGGCTGGGCCCGTGAGCCATGGCCGTTGAGCCTGTGCTTCTGGAAGCTGTGCTCCACAACGGGAGAGACCACAACAGTGAGAGGCCCGCATATACATGAAGCAAAAACTGAAGGAACGCCAAGGAGAAACAGATCAGTACACAGGTTTCTTAAACAGCTTTCAGTTTTTTGTTTGTTTGTTTGTTTTTTTGCGGTACGCGGGCCTCTCACTGTTGTGGCCTCTTCCGTTGCGGAACACAGGCTCCGGACGCGCAGGCTCATCAGCCATGGCTCACGAGCCCAGACGCTGAGCGGCATGTGGGATCTTCCCAGACCGGGGCACGAACCCGTGTCCCCTGCATCAGCAGGCGGACTCTCAACCACTGCGCCACGAGGGAAGCCCGACAGCTTTCAGTTTTGACTGAGATGAAAGAATTAGTCAATAATGTGACAGATCAGAAAATTGAAATTGTTTTAGAATTAATGCTATAGAAAATGACAAATA
This sequence comes from Mesoplodon bidens, assembly GCF_964165515.1. NCBI lineage: Eukaryota > Metazoa > Chordata > Mammalia > Artiodactyla > Ziphiidae > Mesoplodon > Mesoplodon bidens. The sequence goes on along the minus strand of NC_138177.1, from coordinate 127,548,724 downwards.
AAAAATAAGTGAAGAACGGCTAAGCTGCATTTACGAGAGAGGAGATTTGGTTAATGGAGCGACTTGGATAGCAAGCAGCAGAAGTAGCGTTTTGTAGGGACGTGCTGTAAGTGCAGTAGGAGCACTGGCAAAACTCGGGTGACCTTTAAGATGATAGGATAAGGTATTTAAACAGTAGTATCATAGGACAAACAAGGGAGAAAGATTCAAGTTGCCCAACAAAAATATTCATCTTTCCTCACCACAGACACTCCTCAGACTAACCATTTTGTGACATTGCCTCCCTTCAAGGTTGAACCAGAGGCTCATCATAACCCAATTCCACCTGGATAAAAATCTAAAATGTTGATGTATTGGTTAGGATAGGCTGTTGCCCAAAATTCAGTGGTGTGATACAATAAACATTTTTCTTTCATGTAACAATCCAGTAGTGTTCTGCTGTACATGGTCGTTCTGGAGCATAGGCTGCTTTTGTCTTGAGTTTGTGCTCCTCTTTTCCACTTTCCAAATTCTGTCTGTTTAGCCAATGGATGGGGAAGAAGAACGAGGAATGCATGAAAGAGGTTTTAACGTTTCAGGCCCAGAAGTGGCTCATGTCACATAGGTTCACCTTCCCTTGGTAGAAGTGTAGACACATGGCTTCAACTTACTGCAGGATGTGGTCCAGCCATATGCCCAGAAGAAAAACAGAGCACCGGTATTTGTAAACACCAGCAATCTCTACAGCTGATGTCCCTATTCCATCTATTTATTGATGCTCTGGGAACCACTTTACTCTGTTGAACACTGGCCCTAACTCCAAATTTATTTTCTAAGTGAATTTAGTGTTTTTATTATAGTAGATGTTCATGGAAAGAATTTGAACTGGAGTCAAACATAAGTATTTTCTAACATCATTGCATGGAAATAAAACATTATACAAAGACATAAACAGGCTGACATAAAAATATATCACCAAATCTCAGAATGTTAGAGGAGAGGGAAAGAGTCTTAAAAACCATCTAATTCAGTTTCCTAATTTTGCAGCTAAGTACACTGAGACCAGAGAGACTACATTATGTGTCCAAATCTCTGTAGATGATTAGTAAGAGAGCTGGGGTCGAAACCTAATTGGTGTGATCTCATGCTTTAAATTACCAACAGGAATTTAACACATCAAGATAGAAAGTCTTCATGTTTTATTTTCAAAAGGCGGAGAACAATTAAACAGTTTTGAAATCTAGTAAGTCTTTTTTTCCCATAAATTTATTTTACTTATTTATTTTTGGCTGCATTGGGTCTTCATTGCTGCACACGGGCTTTCTCTAGCTGTGGTAAGCAGGACTTACTCTTCGTTGCAATGCGTGGGCTTCTCATTGCAGTCGCTTCTCTTGTTGCGGACCACGGGCTTTAGGTGCGCCGGCTTCAGTAGTTGTGGCTCACAGGCTTAGTTGCTCTGCAGCATATGGGATCTTCCCGACCAGGGCTCGAACCCGTGTCCCCTGCATTAGGCAGGTGGATTCTTAACCACTGCACCACCAGGGAAGCCCTGAAATCTAGTAAGTCTTTAAATTACATAGTTGCATAAAGGAAACTAACTTTTATTTTTGATAGACATTTTGCTCTTTTAACTGATGAGATGATAAGAGTCTATCAGAGAAGTGCCTGCTGCCCATGGATGAATGGATTGGGTTGTTACAGCAGTCAGGATGGGGTTCTTTCTTTAAGAGCTAGTAGGCCATTTTTAGATTCCATAATTAAAAATTTAGATCAAGTCAGAAATCTGACAGTGTATATAGTTCTTTGCTTTTAGGTAGCAACATTTCTCAGTTCTACAAATAGACTTGCTTTGCAGTGTATGTTCTTTTCCTTAGTCTGATCTAAGTACTGCCATTTCTCTTCTCTTCTTCCTCTTTTGTATACAACCCAATACCTCACTTACTTGGATTTGACACTAGGGATTCCATATGAATGAATTTTCCAGACAAATGAAGTTTATCTGCATTATCGAAATTTAATAATTTGACAAGGAAATCTGTCTAGACTGTATCACGTACTTAGTACTTATCTATTACCTTAAAAAGAGCTGGGTATCATCCCTTTAATACAGAGCTTAGTAATTGAGAGCAGAGGTCTGGAGCCAGACTGCTTAGGTTTAAGACCTGGCTCTGACTCTTACCAGCTGCGTGACCTGAGGCATATTACTTAGTTCTTAATTTCTCTGTGTCTTAGTTTCCTCATTTGTAAAATAAGAATAATATTTAGTACATTTATCTTGAAGTAGTTGTGAAGATTAAAAGTTGATATATGTAAGGCACTTAAAGCAGTGTCTTGTATATAATAAGTACTAGTATATATTAGCTCAAAGCATCACAGTCTACATTGTGAAGGAGTGTGAGGGCGGGTGGATATTAATTAATAGAGAACACAAATACAATTACTGACTTATGATAAGTGAAGGGAAAGTACTAAGTGCTATCAAAGTGTTAACAGAGGAACCAGAGTTAGCCTGGCAATGTATTATAGAAGTCTTTATATTTTAGTTTTTCAGACCGACATATAAGTTTTTTGAAAGCATGAAGCATGTCTTAATTTTCTTTATGTAACTGTCAGCAGAGTATCTAGTGCATAGCAGGGACTCAAGACTACTTTGGAAAGAGAGATTAAAGGAAAGAAAGAAAAAAAGATCTTGATTCTACAGGTATCATCATGAGAATATAAAGATGTTGGAGGTGACTATTCCGCAGAGGGTAGAGAATTAAGCTCCCTGGTGACCCCTCATCCACAGAGGTGCAGCACCTTTTGCATAGAGGTCACCATCCCAGTGATTCTGGGCCTCTGCAGCTTAATGAGGATGTATCCATTTATGCATTAATGCTCATTCACTTTGTTCAAAGCAGTCCCTCAGGTCTTCCCGGAGGACTGGTTTGCTTATTTTATACAGGATTCTTAGAATATGCTGACATGTTTGATAATTAGGGAGTCTTGGTTGGGGGAGTGCTTATCTTGGGGAAAGGCAGCAAGCTATGTTTGAAGGCAGGCTTTCCTCCTCTCTTGGAAGTTAAACAGTTTGAAAACAGGCTGCCTTCAGCCTTGCCTGGAATCCAGGGTGAAGGAGAAATATAAGAATGCCATAGGAGGGAGGGAGATGCATGAGGGAAGGGATGTGGGAAGAGATGTATATGTATGACTGATTCATTTTATTATAAAGCAGAAACTAAAAAAAAAAAAGAATGCCATATCAAAGGGGCCCTGCTGTTCTCCTGGCCGGAGGGTGAATTCATTGCACAGGTTGTCTGGTCTGAGACGCCCTTTATAGAGGAGGGGAGAAAAGGGAGGAGCAGGCGGCCAGGTGCCTTGCCCCAGGTCACACAGTGGCCAAGCTTGGAGACCTCAGACCCATATGCTCCCAGTCTGGCACCCTACACCTTAACAAATGGGAATTTGAAGAGTATGAAACAACTTTCAGAAATCTGTAAATGAATAAGGAGAGAGAAGGAGGAGACTATTGTTTGAACCTCCCATTTTAAATTGTGTTAACCTGGATGAAAGCCTATTTCAAATAACGCAATCAAAATAGTTAAAAATGACAGTAATACCAGCAAACACGTATATGTTATTTATTATTTGCTAGCTATCATTCTGAGAGTTTTATATGTATAAGTTCACTTAATTTCCATAACAACACTATGACCTGGGATAATAATAAGGATTATTATCCCTATTTTACAGATGAGGAAACTGAGGCATGAGAGGTTAAGCAACTTGACCCAGGTCACACAATTAGTAGGTTGAAGAGTTAGGATAAAGATTAGTTAAACATTAAAGGAGAACAGTGTCACTATTGAATACCTACTCTGCTAGGCACTTTCCACCTTTGTCAGGGTACACTTCTCTGTCCTGTTAATCTGCTCCCATTCTCATGCATGGTAGAGACAGACCTTTCAACATTATTATATATCAAAGATATGCTAAGAGAGGCCATCAGGATCAGCAAGAGAGTCCTGTTTCATTTCAGAACCTCTACTCAGAAGGCTCCTGGAATAGGGCTCCTCCCAGACTCAGACGGGAGGGACAGACCCTAACCTTGGTTGGGACTGAGGGCAGAGGATAGAAAAGAAAAAGGAAGTAAAGAGGAAATAGAGAACGCAAACTCTGTGTGGACTGAAATGTGGACAACCTGTTGGGAAGAGTAGCAAAACAGTTTGCAGAGTCCTCTGGATTCCAAGTGTATTTGTGACCCAACTACAAGAAAACTGGACTCTTTCTGGTCATGTTTGATATTTGCATGCCATTCCAGGTGTTGTATTTCATAAAGGCAATACTTTATCTCGTCCAACTGTCAAAATAGCCCTCTGAGTTAAATATTATATTCCCATTTATATAAATAAATAGGCTGAGATCTAGATAGCTTACCCAATGTCAGACAGCTAGTACAAAGTGGAGAGGGCCTGAGACCCCAGTCTACAGTTTTGAAACTGATACCCTTTCCCTTACCCTAGATGCTGGTTAAATATCCAACTGAGCCCATAAATGCTTCTCTTTTCCTCATAAGTCAGCTGAGTTAGGTACTAGTTGTGCAAGTCTTTCTCAATCCCTCTTGTGTATCTCAGCCCCTCCTCCCAGGGCCTCAGGGCCCTGATGCTGTCCTAAAGGAGGCCAGTAAAACCAGAGCCACACTGGAAAGTCAGAAGAGGGCAGATGACTGGGGTGTGCCGGGTATGTCAGTGGAGGAACACAGTAGTGTCATGGGCTCCGGGGGCCCTTTTCATCGCCCAGGTCCTCAATAACATCCCAAAATAGAAAGCATCAAATAGCCCAGGCCTTGGCTTTGAGTTGCCACCAAGCCAGGTGGCCAGCTCAGGAAGCATTAGCACATTTTTCTCTTCTAGGAATAAAAGAACCACAACTGTGTCCTTGAGTCTGTTAAACAATGTTAACTAGAGGGAGGGGTCAGGAGAGGGGTACGTGTGGTGGTTTCTGGGCAGGAGATGAGAGAAACCACACGGCTCATTTGCCTGGCACTAATGGATCTGAAATGAGGAGCCTTGATGCCAAGGGGACTGCTGTCTTGAAATGAGAAGAACTGAGAACAAGGGAAGTCCATTAGTGTCATGTTTGTGTTTTTCCTTCTCTGAAGCTGGATTTTAGGCTCACAGGGAGAAAAGACCAACGATTTCCATCCTCAAGAGCTTTGCCCATTAGTGTCAAATTATCCCAGGAGGGAGAAGGTAAAAAAACCCAGCAATGTAAACAGAGGATTTGGAAGCTTGCTAGGGAGCCTCTCTCCTCTGCCGGAGCCGTATCTCTGACCTCTTAGGAAGATGATTAGTATTTGATAATTGGGGCAGGGGCTTGTTTCTTCACCCTCTACACCTGCAGGCTCTTAGCAGAGATGGCTTTAACTCTGTGGGGTCTGAATCAAGTCCCGCTAACTACAAAGTCGTAGTCATCAAAATTGCAATGTACCTTAGCTCTGATCAATCATTAATTTCACCAAAACAAAATAGTTTTGATCTACAGAAATAAAAAGTATCAAAATAAAGTAATGAAAGTAAAATAAAAACAATATCTCATATTTATAAGCACTTACTTTGAGCAGGTAGTGTTAAGTGCTTTACAAGCTCTAACTCTTTCACTCTTACAGTAGTGCCAAGAGGTAGCATCTGTTTATATCTCCATTTTCAATCAAAAACACTGAGGCCCAGTGGAGTAAGTATTTCATCATCTACTACCACTTAAAAAACTACTCCAACACTATTATTACACTTATTTCATGCTTTTTGGGGTCATGAAACTAGACAGGGCACAGCAGAGTCAGCTCTGCTTTGCTCCAAGATGTCTAGAACCACAGCTGGGATGAGTTGAATGTCTGGGGGCTGGTAAGACATCTCTCATGCAGCATGGCCTCCCCACAGGCCAGCTTGAGTTTCCTCATTGCATGGTGGCCTCAGGGTAGTTGGCTTCTTCCATGGTGCCCCACGGTTCCAAGAGCAAGTGTTCCAAGAGACCTGAGCCAAAGCTGCAAGTCTTATGGCACAGCCTCAGAATCCCCAGAAGGTGACTTCCACCACTAAGACAAGCCAAGATTCAAGGAGAAGGGAATAGGAAGGACATCAAAGAACTGAGAATAATTTTAAATATGCCACTGTAAATAATGAAGTCATATAGCCAATAGGTTGGAAGACAGCATTACTCAGACACTCTTAACCACTAAGCCAAGTTTAGCAATCTGGTGATTAAACTTATGTATCATTGAGACAAATCCAGTGGACGATGGCTATTCTGATGTTCATTTGTAATTCAGTTATTTGGCGCACAGGATCACATTTTCTTCCAAAGGTGTGATGTTTCTTTCCTCTCTCCCTTCCTTAAACATTTGTTAATACCAACTTTGTGCCAGGCATTACCCTAGGTGTTAGGAATACAAAGAAATAAACTACTGTCCTATTTTTAAGTGTCTCATGGGCTAACAAGGAGGGACAAACATCTCTTAATTACTGTTCCATGTGATTAGCATTGCATGATAGGAACTAATATGGAAACTGAGGGAGAAACACCTAACTCTACCTTAGGGGTCTGGAAGGCTTTTTAAAGGAGATAAGGTTTGATTATATCTTAGAGGATTAGGAGGAGCTTACCAGGTATTATGGACTGAATTTTTGTGTCTCTCCCACCCAAAATTCGAATGTTGAAGCCCTAACCCTAGTGTGACTATATTTGGAGATAGGGCTTTTACTAAAGTAATTGAGGTTAGATGAAGTCATAAGGGTGGGGCCCTGGTCTGAAAGGATTAGTGTCCTTACAAGAAGAGACACCAGAGAGCTAGCTCCTTCACCTTTCTCCTCTTGCCTCCCACCCCAGCAAACTGAGGTAAAGCCATGTGAGGACTAACAAGAAGGCAGCCTTCTGAGAGTCAGGAATAGAGTCCTCACTGGAAACTGAATCAGCCAGAACCTTGACTTTGGACTTCCAGAAACTGTGAGAAAATAAATTTGTGTTGTTTAAACTACTAAGTCTATGGTATTTTGCTATGGCAGCCTGAGCTGATTAGGCCAGCTAAAAGGAGAGGAAGGATGTTCCAAGGAGAAGCAAGAGCATATTTCACTGAAAGCTGAATTAAAAGAACATGGAATATTTAGGGAACCAATAGTAGTTCATCAAGCCTGAAGTATAGTATTTGTGGGTAAACAGTGGGAAACAGACCAGAAAGATGCAAAAATCTGGGTGTTTGACCTTCTTGAATTGCTGAATTAACCAGCCCTGTGGCTGCCTGACCTTTGGATTTCTCCTTATGTGATATGTTTCCATATCCTTTGAACCACCATGACATGTTTTCTGTTCTTTGTTTTCAAGGGCATTGAATCATTTAGGCAGAATTTTGGCTACGTTTTACAAAATCCTAAAATAATCGTGATTTAAACAATATAGATTTGTAATTCTCTCTTGATAAAAATGTACTGATGTTGGCAACCCAGGGTAGACTCTCCATAGTGGCAAAGGCCTGTGTTTCCTTCATCATGTTGTTATACTATTCTAAATAGACAATGTTACGAGGACTGGCTATCATGTTGCTATTCCAACCTGGAAGACAGGAGGAAACAGATCACATGTCTTCACTTTTTATGGACATAGAAACCACATTCGACACTTCTATTTGTGTGCCATTGGTCAGAACTTAATCACATGGGAACACATATGTGGAGGCATGAAATGTTGACTTTACTTTGGATGGTTATGCTTCCAGATAACAATCTGTGGGCTTATTGCTAAAGAAGAGGAGTAGGGATGTTGAGGTACACTTACTAGTCTCTACCACTTAGAGACTCCCCACAATTCCCCTAGATGAAAGGTGGTGAGTGGAGTGGAAATGGATTCCCAGAGGGGATTTTGGGGGTTACTGTGAGGATAATTCTGGTGTGATTGGGCTTTTGCCATAGTTTCTGACATGCAATCAGTTTCCTGCTGGAACAATATGTATTCTTGCCCAATGTACCTAAGATGACTTTCCTGGAGTTTTATAGGATTTTCCTGCAGCTATCCTTGTTGAGAAGGAAGAGACACAAAACAGAGAGAATATTCTTATCAGTAGGATATATGTTCTTGTTATTTCATAGTATTTCACAGTCTGTAAAGTGCTTCGAAATCATATAGCCCACCTGGATAAAAAGACAAAAGCCATACTAAAAAGTCATTCTACAGCTTTTGCACATCAAAAGAAACCATCAACAAAGTGAAAAGACAAGCAACAGAATGGGAAAGAATATTTGCAAACCATGTATCTGATAAAGGGTTAATATCCAAAATATATAAAGAAATGTATAATACAACTCAACAGCAAAAAACAAAAACAAACAACCCCAAATAACCCAATTGAAAAATGGGCAAATGACCTGAATAGACATTTATTCAAAGAAGATATGTGAAAGGTCAACACGTACATGAAAAGATGCTCAATATCACTAGTTATTAGGGGAATGCTAATCAAAACCACAGTGAGATATCACCTCATGCCTGTTAGAATTTCCATAATCAAAAAGATGAGATAGGGCTTCCCTGGTGGCGCAGTGGTTGAGAGTCAGCCTGCCGATGCAGGGGACGCAGGTTCGTGCCCCGGTCCGGGAAGATCCCCCATGCCGCGGAGCAACTAAGCCCACGAGCCATGGCTGCTGAGCCTGCGCGTCTGGAGCCTGTGCTCCGCAATGGGAGAGGTCACAACAGTGAGAGGCCCGCGTACCGCAAAAAAAAAAAAAAAAAAAAAGACGGGAGATAACAAATGCAGGTATGGATGTGGAGAAAAGGAGCCCCTTGTGCACTGTTGGAGAGATTGTAAATTGGTACTGCCACTATGGAGAACAGTATGGAGGAGCCTCAAAAAAGTAAAACTAGAACTACCATATATTCCAGCAATTCCACTTCTGGGAATATATCCAAAGGAAATAAAAACATTAACTCAAAAAGATATCTGCACCCCCATGTTCATAGCAGCATTATTTATAATAGCCAAGACATGGAAACAACGTAAGTGTCCATGGATGAATGGACTGAATGGATAAAGAAGTTGTGAGATATATGTGTGTGAGTGTATATATATATAATTCAGCCATTAAAAAATGGGAAATTCTACTATTTGCAATTACATGGATGGACCTTGAAAATAAATAAGTCAGACAGGGAAAGACAGATACTGCATATCTCATTATAGGTGGGATATATAAGCAAACTCATAGAAAAAGAGATCATATTTGTGGTTACCAGAGGGGGAGGGTGCAGGAGAGGGAATTGGAGGAAGGTGGTCAAAAAGTATAAACTTCCAGTTATAAGATAAATAAGTACTAGGGATGTAATGTACAACATGATGACCATAGTTAACACTGCTGTATGATATAGGAAAGTTGTTAAGAGAGTTGATTCTAAGAGTTTTCATCACAAGAAGAAAAAATTTTTCCTTTTTTATTTTTTCTTTCTTTTTATTGCATCTCTGTGAGAAGATGGATCTTAGCTGAACTTATTGTGGTAATTATTTCACAATATATGTGAATCAAACCATCATGCTATATGCCTTAAACTTATACAGTGATATGTGTCAATCATTTCTCAGTAAAACTGGAAAAAAATTAGCCATTCTAGCTTGAAGAGGAATTCTGGTTTTAGCTACTGGAATCTTGTTTGCAGTACTCAGGTAGAATACACCAAGTTCAGATATTTACAATAAACTCTAGAGAGCATCCAACTCAGGGCTGGAAGGAGATGATTCAAGGACTGAATCTGTATGGGAGACTGAGAACTTACACATTTTACAAAAGCAGTATGGTAGGATTGTTTATAAGCAATGAGAATGTGTGCTTATCAATGGGGTTCCGACTGTCACTTTCTTTTCTTCTCCTCCTTAAGGAATGGGTAAACATCCTCAGATGGTGTACTTAGTTTCCTGGAGCTGCCATAACATAGTACCATAAACCAGGTGGCTTCAACAACAAAAATTTAGGGTAGAAGTAGAGAACCAAAAAGTTGGTAAGGTTCCTTCTGAGGGCTGTGAGAGAGAATCTGTCCCAGGCTCTCTCTCCGAGCTTCTGGAGGTTTGCTGGAAATCTTTAGCTTGTAGATAGCATTCTCACTATGTCTTTACATCTCCTTCCTTCTACGCATGCCTGTCTTTGTGTCCAAATTTTCCTTCTTTTATAAGGACACTAGTTGTATTGAATCATATAAGGACACCCTAGTGACCTCATGTTAACTTGATTACTTCTGTGAAGACCTTATTTCCAAATAAGGCCACATTCTCAGGTACTGAGGTACTGGGGGCTCGTACCAACATATCTTTTTTGTGTGTGTGGGAAGGGGACACAGTTCAATCCCTAACCGATAGGTATTGCTGAGGAAAGACCTTTGATTTTGATACCGTTTGATTTATCATCTTCTGGCTTCCTTTGATTTTCCTATGGTGCCCCACATTCTTTTTTCCCAAGTTACTCCGTGCTAGTTTTTCAGGGTACTTAGTAGTAATTGCTTATATTATTACTCAGAATTCACATTAAGTATTCAAAATTTGTCATCAATATTGCTGAGGAGACCAGATCCCCCCAAACCTGCTGCAAAATGCCGGCTGCCTGATTTACTTTTTACTGTGGGAGTGCTTGCAGTGTATTTCATCTTTGCTTCCCTCATTTAATCTTAACATTCTGGATGTCTCCTCATCCCCCTTCTCACCCCTCACATCTATGTTATTTTTTCTTTTCTCTATTTGCTGCAGTGAAGGGAAACTTTTAGAGAGAAAAGTTATTTTCTGCCTGGAATCTAATCTCTTCCTCCCTAAGCATACGCCTTCTGTGTAACCTTTTTTTTTTTTTTTGGCCGAGAGACACAGCAGGAGGGATTAGTTCCCTGACCAGGGATCGAACCCATGTGTCCCCTGCAGTGGAAGCGCATAGTCCTAACCACTGGACCGCCAAGGAAGTCCCTGTGTAACATCTTTAAATATAGCCTCAGAGTGCTCAGGGGGCAGTTTCTATTCGCTGCTTCTTTCCCAATAGAGTGTACTCATACAACCCTGCCTGACTTTGAAATAGTCAGTGATGTTTCCTGCCGCATACAACATCCCTCAGCCCATCCACAGCCCCCTAATCAGGAGACTAGTGCTTCGCTATTCTTTGAGCAGAAGTGACCACTGATTGGGCCACCCCAAGCTAGTCCTCGGCTTGTTTGGAGATAACCTTGTGTTACAGAGGCTGTGGTGAATTGCTAAACCACTCAGATTGGCTCACTTTAGGATTCCATCTAGATTGTGCAGTGAGTACATACCAGACAGGTGGAGAGAAACAGAGATGCAGTGAGAAAGTCTGAAGAACTTGTCTGGTCCCCAGAGAGTCTCAAGTCCTGATGGCCTCTTATTCCTGCTCTAGATAGTATAAGTCCTGGAAATAAACTCCATCCCTTTTTAAAGGTGGTCCTTGCAACCAACACACACACACACACACACACACACACACCCCTCCCCCAAATGTAGCTGATTTCTAACCATTATTATTATTTTTTTAAACTTAATTTTTTCCTTACAACAGTCTGTTGAGGTTCGAAGACTTTGAAGAATTTGCCTAATGTCACACAGCTATTGAATGGTGAAGCTGGGACTTAAGCCTGATTGTTCTGATAATAAATGCCATATGCTTTCTACTTTAAAGAACTACATAACTATTAGTGAAAATATGCTTAGAAGCAAAGCGCAAGGATGATGTTATCTGTTAGAGGGCCGTGGTAGTGGGCGTGGAATAGCAATCACAATTCTTAGGGGTTTCCTTCCTTTTACCTCACTAATGTCATTGGATCTTCAAAGCAAACCTGTAAAGTAGAGACAGGAGAGGCAACTATATCTTCAGTTTTAAATGATAAAATTGAGCTTCTGGAAGTTAATCAACTTGACCAAGGCCACAAAACCAGGAAATAGTAGGGGCGGTGATTAGGATTATGTCTTTTTTAATACCCAGCCCAGTGAGTGGCACGTATTTGACATTCATAAGTGTTTCTAAGAAAGAAAAAATGAAGGAGTGAAAGTTGGGAAGGAGGAAGGAGGAGGAAGGGCGAAGGAGAGACTGTTTTTATAACCTTAAACTATAGTCAATATGCAGAGAGCAAAGATTCTGTGCTGTTCACCAACCCTTCAGCCTAGAACATCACCCAAGCCATGCTCAGCAGTCTCCAAGCTTTTTTCTTGGAAGGTCTGTGCTGGGGATACCTAAGGCCTCAATAATTTTTGTCCTCAGTGAGTCATCCTTTCCTCCATCTGTTTATTTAACAAGTCTAACCACAGCCACTGTTGCTGATTACATACTGGAAATGACCTAACAATGTTTTATTTAATGCTCTCCAATCATTTCCATCTGGTCTGTGGGTGGCTGCACAGTCATTATTCATCAATGAAACTTTACAGACATAAACACATATGTATGTATATAATAAAACCTTAATAATTTACACTAATTGGGGGGAAGGCCTACCATCTGAATTAACAAATAGTAAGAAATGCTATCTTATTACTTCAAGCTCATGATGTAATTAACTACCTAATGAGCATGTGGCATGGTGGAAAGAGCACTGTAATGGGAGTCATTAAGGAGAGAGATGAGATGAACAGAGCACACACATAGCCTAGGTCACACAAGATGCAACACTGAAGCATGGAGGCCACAGTTCAGGGTCTGGCTCTTAGACTTGTAGGTTCAGAAATGTGAAAATATTGGTATTGCTAGAAATGATCCACTCAACAAGGCTAGAAGACACATCCCACACAACAAGTAAATGAATCATGCTAAACAAAATCATACGTGACCTAAACGTAAAACTTAATGTTGGTTTGTTAATTTTGCTTGAAAACCATCCTTCAGGTGGACCAAATATATATGCTGGCTGATTAGAACATTATATCCCATGTAGGAAAGTCCTCATGATGAACCAATTTTGATTCATTAGGTTGCATTCTGTTGCAAGTAACAGAAACTACAATTCAAAATAGGTGATTTATAGATAACATATGTATAACTGAGTCACTTTGCTGTACAGTAGTAATTAACACAACATTGTAATTCAACTATACTTCAATAAAAATAAATTAAAAAAAGAAGCAAAATAGGTGAAATGAGTGCAAGGATTTGGTAGTTTCTACAATTGGAAATCCAAAGTAGAATGAGACTTGGAGTTGAACTGATTTAAGCACTCACTGTATTATCAAGTTCTGGTTTTAGTTGTTTGTTCTGTTTGTGTGTGTGTGTGTGTGTGTGTGTGTGTGTGTGCGTTCATGTGCCTTATCTCTGCCCCCTGCAATGCTGTATTCATTCTATAAGGCTGGTTTCTTTTATGGTAGCAGAATGGATGCATTGGCTTTACATCTGCATACACATGGCCCAAAATTGAATGAGACCAAGAGCGGGTAGGGGAGGAAGATAAAGGGAGAGGAGAGGAGAGGAGAGAAGAGGAAACACAGAAACAGAAAGGAAAGAGTTCTCTGGATGAAAATAACAGCCACTGTCATCCAATTCATGGCATCGCCTCTCTTGGACAGAGATGGAAGCAACATGGCCAATTTATGTTCTTTCATTGCCCTTTTGTAGTTCCCATGCAGGCCAGGCCTTCTCTTCCATTGTTATCTTTCTTTAGGAAGATTAAAATAAAATTCATTAGACCATAGCTCTTTTGCCCTCATAAGCTGTATTCTAGTTACACTTTCCTAAGACTTCATCCCAGTTATTTTGATTAGACCTTGAAAATATACATGTTTATGAGGCTCTTAGGATGGTGGACTTTTTCCAGTTTTGTGTTGATTCCAACTGGTTTCCCTCTCTTAGAGGGTTACTAGTCAATGGGTTCTGGGGACATTAAATCCATTTAGTAGGCCCTTTACATGGGGCAACCACTGAAATAAATGTAAACTTAATACAACATGCATACATTATTTTATCTAATCCACAGAAGGTATTTGTCCCCTAGGTTAAGGATCTGGCCCAACAGCCCACAGCCTCTAAAAGGTGGATCCTTTTATTCCCACATGTACTCCAGTTTTCTGAGGAGTAAACATATTAGTCACAGTTCTGCCATTATCTGTGTGTGTGGCCTAGGTTTCTTCATCTTTAAAATGACAGGGGAGGATTAGATGATCTTTGAGATTGTGTCTGATTTTAAGATGTTATTATATGATGTATGGAACTATGGTCTTTCTTAGTCTGCTTTTCCTGAGTAGATAAACTCAGGTATAATTAGCAAAGTATAGTATACAGATAAATGTGGCAAAGGGACTTGAAAACTCTTTATTCCTTTTTACTGTTTAAATATTGCTCTTGAAAATATCCTAAAAAGCCAAAAGATGAGCTCCAGCCTCACTGTGGTGGAATGTGGGTGTCAGAATCAGGGACTGACTTAACCCTGGGGATATGCAGGCTCTTTCCTCATTAAGAATCATGTCCTTTCTTTCTTTGATGCCTCTTATGTCTTTGATGGATCAGCGAAATCTCTATAGCATCTGAGTAGTCCTTGAGATGAAGAACAATGAATGATCTTTCATTCTTTTATCACATATATGTTTGTCTCAATAACAACAAAAAAGCGGTATGAATATTCTCAACAGGAAAGAGAACTAAGCAAATTCACCAGGCATGGTTAAATTTACACTGGGTAGCAATGGTTGTTTTTTGTTTCTTTTTATAGTACTCTCTACTTGGATTTCCAGAGATGATGTACGGCTGTGTCTAGTTAGCCTCCATCCCAGTGTGCAGCGTAAGCTGAAGACAGTTTAAATACATTCAGGGAGTGTATATAAGTCCATGCCACTCTCTCACTTCGTCCCAGCTTACCCTTCCCACTCCCCGTGTCCTCAAGTCCATTCTCTACGTCTGCATCTTTATTCCTGTACACTACCAAATGTAAAATAGATAGCTAGTGGGAAGCAGCCGCATAGCACAGGGAGATCAGCTCGGTGCTTTGTGACCACCCAGAGGGGTGGGATAGGGAGGGTGGGAGGGAGACGCAAGAGGGAAGAGATATGGGGATATAGGTATATGTATCGCTGATTCACTTCGTTATATAGCAGAAACTAACACACCACTCTAAAGCAATTATACTCCAATAAACATGTTAAAATAAATAAATAAATACATTTAGGGAAATTTTTAAAATGCTACTTACACGTGTGAACCAGTTGGCTTAATTAAGAAAGTGGTACTCAGTTTCCTTCTTTGTCAGTCGTCTCTGCTACAAAACTGATACAGTAGTGCAGTGAACCAAACCTGGAGTCAGTCCAGGGTTAGAATCTCAGGTTTGCCACTTGCTGGTTGTGTGACCTTTCATCTCAGATATTACTGTTGTTTGCTTTCCATCTCTAGAAGTTTTATATGGATCTTTTTTATATCCTTCATTTCTCGTCATGCTTATGCTTTCCTCTACTTTCTTGAACATATGGAGCATATTTATAGAAGTCATTTTAGCATCCTTGTCTATTAATTGTATCATCTGTGGCATTTCTGTATCTGTTTCTGTTGACTGATCCCCCGTGCCGCCTCCCCAGGTTTTAGGGCATATTTTCCTGCTTTTTTGAATGCCTGTTAATTTTTTGTTGGGTGGGAGACTTTGTGAATTTTATGTGATTGGGCACAGATTTTTTTCTCTAATCTTTTAAATATCTTTTAAGCCTTGTTTTGGGGGATGCAGTTGAGTTACTTGGAAACAAATTGATTCTTTTGACTTGATTTTAATTTTTGTTAGACAGGTCCAGAGTATCCTTTAGTGTAGGCCTGGCTTAGTCCCACTACTAATGTGATATCTTTTGAGTAGGTATATATCAGGAGATCTTTTTACTCTGGCTACAGGAACATAAAATATTCCCAACCCTGAGTGAGCTCCAGGAATGCTCCTTTCTGATGGTTCTCTCCTTGCACTGGTAGTTTCTTGCACACAGATGCTGATTAGTTCTCAGCTAAAGACATAAGGTAAACCTTCTGCATGTCTCTGGAGCTCCCTTCTGTGTGACTCTTTCCTTTCTAGTACTCTGCCCCAGAAATTTTAGCTGCTTTGGCCCCCCAGACTCCAGATGCTGGGTTCTGTTTGGCTGGGTTCTGTTTGGTTCCTGTTCCCTTTGGTATTAGCCAGGAAACTTTATGTAGACAGTGAGTTGGGGCATCCTAGGTCGGGCTCGCCTGTTTTCTCGTAGGAATCACTGTCCCACTGTGCCACTTGCTGAATGTCTGAAAACTATCTTTTTATAGATTTTGTTCAGTTTCTTAGCTGTTTAAGGTGGGAACGTGAATCTAGTCCCTGTTACTCCATCATGGCTAGAAGCGGAAGTCCACGTCTCCTGCTTTATCAATACAGCTCCACTGCTCACCAGCTGTGTGGGCCTCAGCAACTTACATAACCTCTCAATCCTCAATTCCTTTAGCTGTAAAGTAAAAATGGTAGTAATAGCTCTTTATAGTGTTGTTGTGCAAATTAAGTAAAATAATCCATATGATGTACTTAGTATATTTCTTGGCATATACCAGCTAGATATAAAATTCTAGCAACGATGATGATATTGGTGCTCAGCAGACATCTGCTTAAGCTGAACTCAAAACCACAAGTCTCTCTATGCCACAAGTTTTATGTCTACAAAATGACCGGGATATGTTTTTTTTGTTTTTTTTTTTTTTTTTTTTTTGCGGTACGCGGGCCTCTCACTGTTGTGGCCTCTCCCGTTGCGGAGCACAAGCTCCGGATGCACAGGCTCAGCGGCCATGGCTCACGGGCCCAGCCACTCCGCGGCATGTGGGATCTTCCCAGACTGGGGCACGAACCCGTGTCCCCTGCATCGGCAGGCGGACTCTCAACCACTGCACCACCAGGGAAGCCCCAGGGGATCTGTTTTTATTGCTGAGTCTGATCTGGGATTTATGAGGCTCTTTAGAGTAGTCCTTGGTAAACTGTGGACCATGGGCCAAATATGGCCCTCTGCCTGTGCTTTGTGAATAAAGTTTCAGTGAAACACAGTCATGGCAGTTTGTTTACGTATTGTCTGTGGCTGCTTTTGAGCTACAACATCTGCACTGAGTAGTCATGACAGAGATCAGATGGCCTACAAAGCCTAAAATATTTACTGTTTGATCCTTTACAGAAAAAGTGTACCAACCCCTCTCTACAGGTTGGGACAGACAGGTTCAAAAGACATCAGCAGATTCCTGCCTATTTAAATCCCTGTCCCTGGCTCAGAATGATAGGGTTGGGGAAGGGGGCTGCATGTATCAAGACCTACAAGTGGCTTCTCTGGAAGCACTTGGAGTCCATGAGATTCAACCTAGGCCAGGCCTTCTGTGGGTCTCCACTCATCCTGACTGGCTTGCCCTTCTCCATGTCGACACCTGCTCCTTGCTCCTAGCCAGGAATTCCTGGAGTGCTGAGAGTACTGAAATGTCACAGACCAGTTAAAGGTCACAACAAAACTTAAGAAATGATGTGAGTTTGCTCCTTTTATTTTGGCTTATTAAGAATTCTTTTTTTTTTTTTCCGGTACATGGGCCTCTCACTGTTGTGGCCTCTCCCGTTGCAGAGCACAGGCTCCGGATGTGCAGGCTCAGCAGCCATGGCTCACGGGCCTAGCCGCTCCGCGGCATGTGGGATCTTCCCGGACCGGGGCATGAACCCGTGTCCCCTGCATCGGCAGGCGGACTCTCAACCACTGCGCCACCAGGGAAGCCACTAAGAATATTTTTTACTTTATAAAAGAAAGGACATTTAATCCCTAGTGATAGTTCCCGTACGGGGTAAATTTAGCTTTATGAAAAACTCATAAGAGTATCCTTATTTTTCTCTTTTTACTGCTGATCAGCTACCACTTTGCCCACAGACAGATGTTTGGGAATAACTGCTCCATGTGTTCCTTTTAGCTCCTGGTCCATCTCCCTCTGGAGTTCCTGACATGTCAGTTTAGTGTCTGGCTCTGGGCTTCTTGTACTCCATAGTTTAAATCCTCCTATTACACCCTCCCGTGGTACTGTACTTCTACATCGGTAGTACCCACTAAACTGGTAACAAGTGCTCAATGTTTGTTTTACTCACTACTTCACAAAGAGTAACTTGATCACTGTCATATGCAGTGTAGCTTTCAGGTGTCTTAAATGTTTATTGAATGGGTTTCATTTTAATTCGGGGCTGACTTTCCTCTGGAAACTTTCCCTTACTAGATGTAGCCTTCTTGGCCTCTTACACCCTTTCTGCTCCTGAGAACTCAGGGACCAGCAGGCTTCTCAAATGGTTTCCTGACCCATCCCCATGGTGGAGAAGAAGGAACGAGGACTCCTGGGGAGTCTAGGGGTATAGATCTAAGCTGCCCACCACATACGGGAAATTTCTTTGAAGTCTCATGTTTCAATTTGAAAATGTGTACAAATATTATATTCTGCTTCATAATATATTCATTTGTTTAGTAGGAAGGGTTTTGTTTTTAGTTACTTAACAACATGCAAAGATGATCAATATCACTGATCACTAGGGAAATGCAAATGGGCACATTACATAAATGTAACAACCACAAAGAGACACCTCTTCACGCTCATTAGGACAGCTTTTAAATATATAAAAAAATATAAGAATGTAAAACGGTGCAGTTCATATGGAAAACAGCATGGCAGTTGCTTAAAAAATTAAACACAGATTACAATATGACCCAGCAATTCCACTTCTGGGTATATACCCAAAAGAATTGAAAGCAGGGACTCAGAGAGATATTTGTACACTGTTGTTCACATTATTCATAATAGCCGAAAAGATAAAAACAATCCAAATATCCATTGATGGATAAATGAATACAAAATTTTATATATATATATATATATGTATGTATACATGTACAAGGGAGTATTTCTCAATCCTAAAAAGGAAGGAAATTCTGATTCATGCTACAACACGGATGAGCATTGAGAACATTAAGCTAAGTGAAATAAGAAATAAGCCAGATACAGAAGGACAAATACTGCATGATTCCACTTCTATGAGGTGTCTAGAATAGTTAAATTCATAGAGATAGAAGGTAGAATGGTGGTTACTAGGGGCAGGGGAGGGAAGAATGCGGGTTGTGATCTGATGGGTACAGCGTTTCAGTTTGGGATAATAAGAGGCGTCTGAAGATGGATGGCAGTGGGTGGTGGATGCACAACACTGGGAATGTACATCATACCACAGAACTGTACACTTAAAAATGGTCGATTTTATGTTATGTATGTTTTACCACAATAAAAAAAGGAACAACAGTGTTAAAGGTTCATTTTAGAAAATTTAGAAACTACAGAGGGGTATAAAGAGGAAAATATTAACCACTTGAATTTTTATCACTAGAGATAAATCCTAAGAGCTCGGTACATATTGATCTTGTCCTTTTTATGCATGTGTACCCATTTTTAATGACTATGAAATCATGCTGTTTTGTATTTTTATAATCAGGGGTGGGAATTAACACTATTAAGCAACTTTATGTGCCACTTTCACTTACTTTATTTCATTCCATTCATCAAAAAAAATTGTGAAATCCATAGGTTTTCTATCTCCATTCTGTAGATGAGGAAACTTAGAAAAGTTCCTCAGATTTATACAAATGGAAAGAACAGGATTTAAAGCAAGTCTGTGTGTTCACGAAGCCCACATTATTTCCAGGATTCTGCACTGCCTGTAGCATGGAAGACAAAACAAGGAGTTCAGAGGCCTGGTTTACACTCATTTTACAACAAAGGGAACTGAGGAGCAAAGAGATCAAAGTGAGTTGCTCACACATTTGGACATTACAAGCCCAAGTCCCAGATTTTCACAAGTATTTCGTGAGGCATGAGATATGGTTTCCAAGAGAGGCAGCATCTGATTCTCCAAAGGGCACCCTGGTGTTGGCCTGGGTCACCTGTAGCACTTTACAGGGGCATCTACCATGTGATAGATGGGCTGGAAAGATGTCAGCTGTCCTTGGAATCCTAGTCCCTCCTCTAGGCTTGTACAAGAGTGCTGGAGATTTTGCTTCCTCTTCTCCTTTTATAGCCCCATAAGACTCCACTGTGAAGCCTTGGCTGCAGCTAGGCTGGACTGTTCTGTTTGTTTTGGTCCAAAGTCCCTAAGGCAAGGCCTTCCTGGAGGTGGAGATGGAGGTGGAGATGGGGAGTGGCCAAGCAACCATGTGGCAATCCTGCCAGCTAGTGGCCACACAGAGTATGGGCCTAAACCCAAGACACTGCCACCTAGGGACTCAGCCAGGTTGACTCAGTCAGGGGGCGTGGGCTTCACCACTTGGCTTTATGCATGATGGAAGATAAGGAAGCCTAGAAAGATGAAGTGATATGTCCAAGGTGTTGGTAGAATTGAGATTAGAATTCGGTCTCTCTTGGGTCCCAATTCATCTGAGACATTTATTAAGCACATTCAGCAGCAATGACAAAACGGGCTACTATGTGCAAGATTATTTCTGTTTTTCACAGCAATTCTCCAGTGAAGATACTTTTTTTATGTCTATTTTATTGATGATAAACTTAGGCCAGAGAGATTACTTGTCCAAGGCCACACAGCTATTTGGTAATGAAATTACGATCCACCAACAATGAGTTGGGTTCCCCAAGGTCAAATCATCAAGACCCCACAATATATTAGTAGATACAGGTTATTTTGGTCTCTGTCACAGTTTCTTCCAAATACTAGATAGAAAATAAATTCTTTTTGATAATACATACAGAAAAAATTATTGTTTCGACCATAACTAAAATCAGCATAAATTGGAAAAATAAAAGCCATCATGGGAGAACTGGTGGTATTAGAGATGAACCTTGAAGGACTGATAGGGTTTCAAAAGGCATCTGATTATAAAAGGCATCCAGCAAGTGTGAACTGCATGAGAAAAAGTATGGGAACAGTTTGGGAAACAGCAAATAATCCATTTTGACCAGAATCAGATATAGACTGTAATTTGGGGAGCTAGGATATATGAGCTAGTTTGGGACCCTATTGCAAAGGGCTTGGAAGATGAACTTGTTTCTTTGTCTTGGGTAATTGGAAGTGATAGAAAGTTTTGTTGAACAGGATCATGGCATGTGTGAAGCTACACCTTAGGAAGTTTTTTTTTTTTTTTTGAAAGCTGCATATGGGATAGATTATAAAATGGCATAGTCCAAAAGGAAAGGAAGGGGTGGATAATATGTCATGTGAAGAGGTGTGCTGATATATATTCATGTCTAGGAAAGGAGAAGGCTAACATGTGATATCCTGTTTGTTAAGAGTAATAAAAATAGCAAAGTTTATAAAATATGCCTTTATTGACAGTATATATAAAATAGACAAAATTATCAGTTGCCCATATAAAATTATTTAATGATTTTATAAATTTAATAAAATTGGTGTGGTAGGAGTGGTGATAGAGATTATGGAGGAAATGAAGGGCCCCTACCCCAAGCTACCCTTTGACACTGCCACTAACTATAATTGACCACCTATAAGGGAGGTCAATTCTTCAACCCCTTGAAATCTCTCTCCAGAACTGTGATCCACTAGTTTCCTGGGATTTAACTAATTCTAGTCCTTTAGGATGTGGGTCAAAAGGGGGAGAGAAAAGATTACAAAAGATTCTGACTGAGTAGGTCTGGAGTATGGCCCAGGCATCTGTATTTTTAAAAAATTCTCACCACTGGCATAGACAAAAGACAAAAAAGAATTAATAAATTTGGGAAGCACCCATAATTTGGAGTTGAGATTAATAAATCAATCCAGCAAAAGAGGGAGAGAAGATGAGGTCAGCGGGGTAGAAAGAGAGCCAAGAGCATGCATTGTCACCAAAATCAAGCAAGCAGACTTTTAAAACCAAAAGTTTAGTTAACAATATGTAATACTGGGGACAAGGCAAAGAGAATAAGACCTGAAGAAAGCCCACTGCATTTAGTAATAAGGAATCACTGGTAGTCTTAGAAAGAGCTGATTCAAATGAATGGTAAGTTAAGAAATGTTCTAAGGAGTACTTATTCCATGTGATGTTAACAGGTGTTCTGCAGAAAAATGGTTCTATGGTCAAGTGTGCTGGAAAATATTTGATTAAATTAAGTGTCCATTATTTGGCTACTCTGAACTTTTGGTTTGCAGATATGCATTGCCCTGTGGAAATAATTCTGAATAGCTATCAACTTTTTAAGGAACTGGTGTGTTCTATACAACAGAATTTTGGAAATGTTATACTAAAGATTTTGACTTTGCTTTGTTTTCACATTTTCATGATGGAAGAGATCTGAATATATTTGTAGAAAGAAAAGAAGGATTATAAAAAAAGGAGCATGAAGATGCAGAGAAAAGTAATTTTTTATAAGGATTTAAGATAAAATGTGATGAAAACACTCTTTGTTAAAGTGGAACAGGATATGAATTTCCCTTTAAGTAATGAGCTGTTTCTTAAAAAGATAAAATATATGGGAATATACTTAGCAGGAAGTTTTTAAAACCTGTGTGATGAGAGATAGAAAACACTGTTCAAAGACACATAAGTAAATTCAAATGAATGGTGTCTTAGTATGTTATGGCTGCCATAACAAAATACCACAGATTAGGTGGCTTAAATGACAGAAATTATTTTTACTCACAGGAGACTGAAAGTTCAAGATCAAGGTGCCAGTAGCTCTGGGTTCCTCTGAGGCCCCTCTCCTTATTTTGCAGATGGCCATCTTCTCACAGTGTCCTCACCTGGCCTTTCTCTGTGCCTGAGTAGCTGTGGTGTCTCTCCCTCTTCTTCTAAGGACACTACTCCTGTTGGTTTAGGGTTCCTTCTCTTGTTATCTCATTCAACCTTAATTAGTTCCTCACAGGCACTGTCTCCAAATATAGTTGCATGAGGGCGGGGGTGGGGTTAGGGCTTAAATATATGAATTCGGTGCGGGGGACACAATTCATTCAGTTCATGACAAATGGGAAATGTTTTTTGTTCTTGGTAAGGATGCTTCAACATTCCTGATGTGATCCCAATAAAGATCTTAATAAGCTTCTTATGGGATTGGACAAATTGGTCCTAAAGTTCATATGGAAAAGTAAACACAGAATAGCTGGGAAAGAATGAAAAGGGAAACTTCTGAATAGAGCCTAGCCCTAACAGATATAAAAAATACAATGAAGCCTCTATAATTAAAACAGTATAGAACTGGCACATGAATCGACAAATAATGTAAAAGAATAGAAAGGCCAGAAATGATCCAACTATTTAAAAATATCTAATATATGATATGATAAAAGTAGTATCTCAAACTACTGGGGCAAATATAGTTTTTTTTAAAAAATAAATAAATTTATTTATTTTTGGCTGCATTGAGTCTTTGTTGCTGTGCACGGGCTTTCTAGTTGCGGCGAGCGAGGGCTACTCTTCATTGCGGTGCATGGGCTTCTCACTGTGATGACTTCTCTTTTGTTGCAGAGCACAGGCTCTAGGTGCATGGGCTTTAGAGTTGTGGCACGTGGGCTCAGTAGTTGTGGCTCGTGGGCTCTAGAGCGCAGGCTCAGCAGTTGTGGCACACGGGCTTAGTTGCTCCGCGGCATGTGGGATCTTCCTGGACCAGGGCTCGAACCTGTGTTCCCTGCATTGGTAGGTGGATTCTTAACCACTGTGCAACCAGGGAAGTCCCACAAATATAGTTTTTTAAATAAATAGCTATAATTGGCACAATTAGATAGCTTTGGAAAAAAGATAAAATTGGAACCATTCTTCACAACATACACAAGAATAAATCCCAAATCAATCAGAGCTTTAAACATAAAACCAAAACCAAAATATGTAATAAAGAATAAATATGGATGAACTTTACTACACCTGAGTATAGAGAAAAAAATTCTAACTCTTACTAAAAATACAGTGCAATAAAAGAAAATATTGATTAATTTAACTAAAAACAAAAGACGAAAAGAAAGAAAAATTTTGCATGACAAAAATTTACGAATATTAGAAGAAAAATGACAAACTGAGATAAGGTGTTTTAAAAATGTATCACAGATAGGGACTTCCCTGGTGACACAGTGGTTAAGAATCTGCCTGCTAGTGCAGGGGACATGGGTTAGAGCCCTGGTCCGGGAAGATCCCATATGCTGTGGAGAAACTTAAGCCCATGCGCCACAACTGCTGAGCCTGCGCTCTAGAGCCCATGAGCACAACTACTGAGCCCGTGTGCCGCATGCCTAGAGCCTGTGCTCTGCAACAAGGGAAGCCACTGCAATGAGAAGCCCTAGCACCACAAAGAAGAGTAGTCCCTGATTGCTGCAACTAGAGAAAGCCTGTGCACAGCAACAAAGACCCAACCCAGCCATAAATAAATAAATAAATAATCTTAAAAAAACAAAAATAAATCATTATTGAAAAATATATATATATTGCAAAGGGCTAATATGTTTATTTTACAAGGAATATTTTAAAATTAAGGAAAAAAACCCAAAAATCTATAGAAAAAATGGGGAAAAGACATGCAAAGATAATTCACACACAAAAGGTATAAAATGGTGTTCAACTTCAGTCATAACAAGAGAAATGCAAATAAAAACTGTGCTGAGATGCTGTTTCTCACCCATTGTACTGGCCAAAATTCCAAAGCTTGGAAGTTCACCCTGTCAACAAGGCTATGGGGAGATAATACCCTCACACATTGCTTGTGAGAATGAAAAGTTGTACAAATCATAAGGGGAAGAATCTGGCAACATTTAACAAAACTGCATATTCATTAACCTTTGGCCCAGAAATTCTACTTCTAGAAGTCATCCCTGAAGGTGCATACGCACAAGGTTATTCGTTGCAGCACTACTTGTAATTACAAAGTATTGGAAACTACCTACATGTCCAAGCTTTGGAGTTAGTTGAATAAACTATTGCACATATAAGCAATGGAGTCCTGTGCAGCCATAACAAAAAATGAGGATGGCCTCTAAGAACAGATATGTAGTGACTTCCAGAAGACATTAAACAAAGTGCAAGACAGCATTTAGAGTATGCTAGTTTTCATGCAAGATGGAAGGGAAAACATACACTTACCTGCAATTTCAATAAGAAATAGAAAGAATGACTCAGAAAACAACAGACTGGTTACCTACACGGGCTTGGAGGGGTAGGGACCGATGGATTAAAAGAACTGTAGGAGGGAGTGACCCTTCTCTGAGTATACCTTTTTGTATGGTTTGACTTCTGAAACCATTTTAATGCTCTACAAATTTGAAAAATAAAATAATTATAAAAAAGGAGGAGGGCTAAACCTGAAAGCAATTAAAAAAAATCTAATTTTAAGTGACTAATCTCGAAGCAGGAGGATAAGAAAAAGGAATGGAAGGGAACGCAAAAGGAGGACGAGAAGGAGGAAGAAGGAAGACTCAAGTTAATTAATGAACACAGTATTTGACTCTACACCATTAGTTGTGGCCAGAACAGGGTGTGTATAGTTGTGTGTGTTGCGGTGGTACAGTAGGAGAGGTGAGAATTGGAAATAAATCTTTAACTCTTTTCAGTAATTTTGTTTATTGTATTGTATTTTTAGTAGTATTGGCAAAATCCTGAAACCATTTTAGATGTATCATAGGACTGAGCAAATGCATACATAGTATGTTGTCGGGAAGCGGAATTCTTTCTGTGGAGCATGGCCATACAAATAGGGAATACAGAAGAGAAAGAAAGAACTCCGTAGGCATGAATTGGAATTGGAAAAATCAGTGTGAACACTTGATTTCTTAAAAAAAAATGTGTGTGTGTGTGTGTGTGAGTGCATGCCTATGTATTTTTATTTTAAAATATTTATGTATATATGAACATTTGTATGCATGTGTATGCACAGATTTTCTATCTCTGGTTGAAAGAGCCAAGAAGCAAAGATCCCTCTCCCCCAACAGTAGGAGTGAATGTACATTATCACCCAGATCTTGATCTCTAATAGCATTCCCCGCTAAAAGGAAGTTGGGCTCTTTAGAAAAATGTCTGGTTTCTAGAACTGGAGCTGGGTAGGTACAAGATGGACCTGGAACATCTTGTTATACCAGATAGTAAGAAATGCTGGGGAAAAAAGATGTCACAAAGACATGGGAGCTAGCTTTGCAGGGCTCCCACTGGCCAAATCTGGGACAATCTAAGTAGCAAAATAAAGTTCAATAATGAAATCTAAACCATTGAAAAGCATATTAATTCATGAGTCCATACTGATGATAGATAAATAGGGGAGAAGGAAGGGCTCTTGCATACAGCAAAATGCCAAGGACTGACTGTTCTGGAGTGAAAAAAATCACAAATTTTGCAACCATCACAGTGAAGATTGGATTAGCCAAGCATAATCAATCCATGGTAAATCTAGAGAGAAATTTTGCTTTGGAACAGCAAAACCATATTTGTATGGTCTTAAGTGTCTTCTCACAGATTGCTAATTAGTTGCAGGGAGGAATAAAAAGCAATAAATAGTGGAGAAGTTGGACAACACCTTGACCAGGTGATCAAAGCTAGTATTTCCAATGAGGGACAGACAGGAGTCATGGAGCTCCAAATGTGATACCCTGAGAAGGACATAACATCACCTGTGCATTTGCTGGTGGAGAAAGAATTTAATCACATGGAAACATCAGACAATCATAAAATGAGAAATTTTCTGTTTTTAAAAAAGGGAGGTGGGACTGTATCCTTCAAAAATGTTAATGCCTTAAAAAACACAGACAAACTGTGGAACTATTCCAAACAAAAGGAGGCTGAAGAGATATGACAGCTAAATACCTTCCTGACCCTAGACTGGATCCTGTATTGGAGGGAAAAATGCTATAAAGAACATTAGTAGATCAGTTGGTAATATTGGAATATGGACAGTAGATTATATAATTGATTATTTGACAGACTATCCCTATTTTAAGGAAATAACACATTGAAGTATTTAGGGGTAAAGGGCCATGATGGACAACCATATATAACAGAGTAAAATGTTAAAAAATGGATAGATCTGGATAAAGTATATGGCATATGGGTATTCATTTGTACTATTTTTATTTTTTTAACTTTTTGTAAGTTTGAAATTATTTCCAAATAAAAAGTCAATGTAAAAATGGCACATTTTATAAGAACATTAAGAATAACTGATAAGGATCTAAAGCATAAAATTATTTAGCAGGTAGGACAAATGGATGCAAATTATTGATGTTATGGCAGTTAGACAAAGGCTTCTAGAAAACATATGCTTGATTTACTAAGTAGACAAACAGAAAACAAGCTTGTAGTGTTATACGACAGTTGTTTAAAAGCAGCTAAATGTCTTCCTAGTCTGTTTCTGAAGCCATGGGGAAAGCTATAAATATTTCAAAATAAATAAACTTGAAAAAACAAAAAGTTCTCATTCTTAAAAACAAATAGCACTGCTTATTCAATCAGTTATAATGTAGCATTCATTTGGCAAAGGTAAACAAGACTAATTCAAAGATAAACAGCAAAGCTCATTTCTTAGATGACTAGCAAGTCTAATGGAAATTATTTTCAACCAAGAAATACCGAAGAAACCCACAACTAGTTGTCTTATTAAATGAGAAGTGATAATTAATGTTTAGTGTCAAAGGACAAATATCCTCCAACTGCTGTTTGCATGACATTATCTTTGACAAGGTATTTTTTCGCAACTAAGACGTAAGGAGGGAATTAATACCCCACTGGGTAAAACTTTAACAATGGATGATTGAGCCCCTCTGGATGGACTCTTCTATGAAGCAGCTTTTTATATGGCCTCTTAGAGGAAGGCACAATAAGATCTAGGAGTCAGTTGTGTTTAATAGCAAGAGGTGACTGGCTCAGTAATACAACTTCTTGGACTGACTCTCACTTTTTCCCTCTCCCTTTCCTTTGCCCTCATTCTTGCTCCCTGGGATTGCATTCTATAATAAGGTAGTAGCACATAAGCTTTGCCTCACACTCTGCTTTTTGGGGAGTCCAGGTTAATAGTTATTAGTTGCTCAATGAATATTGGAAAGTATGGGAAAATCCTACGCACTTGGTTTGTATTTTTATTTTGAGGCTTAGCACCCTCTAGTGGAAGCTATTTTTCACATTCAATCTTACCAAGACAGCCCCCAAAGGGTTTATGTGTATGGGTGTGTACTGTTTAGCATTCCCAGGCAGGAATAGGTCTGGCTGATACAACAGGAAATAAAGAGGGTGGCCATCCTGCTTTTGTCCATTCTAGGTGCTGGAGTCTACATATTTCTATTGATACCTGGAGGAGTATCAATACTTTAATAATGGAAAAAGTAAGATTGACTGAACTCACATCATATGATGTGCATTAAACATAAACAGAAAAAAATCAATTCTGATTATTTTACAGCAAGACATCTGATGGACCTTCCAGAGAATCTTCACCAAAAATAGATTTTCTTGGATGTGCCTTATGTTGCTTTTGTCCCATGTGGTCTATGTTCTTGTATTCAGCCAGTTGTTACTGAAAGCCCATAGTCTTGACCTCTGCTAATGCTCAGAGGTGATTTTAAGTACCCCTTCTCTATCAGTGAAGCTTTGATTTTCTCAGAGGTCCACCACATCCTGCCTGTTGTTAATCTCAGAAATCACGTTCACCTAAATGAGATAGTTATATATTTTTTTCACTACCCTGTGTTCCCTTACGCTTTTTGTGGCAGTGGTACATGATTTTGTTTTGGGATATGTAACTCTCCTCCATTTTCATTCATGAACTTCTTTTTGAATATGACTTAAGCCTCAGGCTACAGGATCCAATTAGCATATTTAATCACCCTAAGCAATTGTAATTGGTTCAAGGTTGGGCATATGCCCAGATCAAGACCATAAAGGCTAAAGAGATTAGACTTTGAATTTTTGTTCAACTTTTTGGGAAGAGAATTTCCTCTTACACTGAACTAGTCTTGTGATGGTGTGAGCCTGAAGTTGTACAGGAGCCACCATGTAAAGTCTGAGAATGTAGCCAGTCAGGAGGAAGTAGAGTTGAGAGATGAATCCTGGTGATATCATCTGATTCTTTTTTTTTTTTGCGGTACGTGGGCCTCTCACTGTTGGGGCCTCTCCCTGTTGCGGAGCACAGGCTCCGTATGCGCAGGCTCAGCAGTCATGGCTCACGGGCCCAGCCGCTCCACGGCATGTGGGATCTTCCCGGACAGGGGCATGAACCCGTGTCCCCTGCATCGGCAGGCGGACTCTCAACCACTGCGCCACCAGGGAAGCCCTCATCTGATTCTTAAATGAGGCCACTGGTGAAGCCAGCCTCTCTAATAGATTTTATAATTAGGTGAAGCAATATCTTCTCTTCTTTGTTTAAGTCAGATTGAATTGGGCTTCTTAATAGCTTGTGACTAAAAGATTCCTAATTGGTAAACTGTTTAATTCTGAATTCACAGCCTTGTCCTTCAACCTGATTCTCTTTTGGTATTTATTATTTTAGTCAATGCCATTATCATTCATCCAGTATGCTAGCTAGAAACCTAGGAGACATCTTGACACCCTTCTTTTTCTCAAGCCCCATATCTAATCTACCAGTGAGTTTTGGATGTTTTGCCATTAAAATTTTTTAAAAATCTATCTACTTTTCTTTGTTCGAGATAGCCTCATCTTTCACCTGGGCTATTAAAACAAAACAAAACTCCTAAATATCTCTTAATATCTCCTCATGCATCCTTCAATCTGTTCTCCATTCTTCATCCAGAGGGATTTTTTTCAAAGTACAAATCCTAACATATCATCCTCCACCCAACCCAGTCCTTTGATTAAAACCCTACTGTTACTTTTAGGACAATGAAAACTCCTGTGAGAAGATCTGGCTCTTACCCTAGTCTCATCTTAAACCCTTACCCCAGTCACTAAGGGCCACTGTGCATGTTGATTCTTCTGCCTGGAATGTTCTTCCCTCCCCTTTTCAGATCTGAACTCTGAGCCATTTCCTCAAATAAACCTCCCTTTTAAGTTCAACAATAGTATTCTAGCCTCTCATACCACTATGTGCTTGATTTGAGATTTATTCCAAATTAGGGGTGATTCCTCTTTCTTGACCACATTTTTATTCTTTAAACAAGAATGAGATGCTAAGACAGAAACCAGTCAAAAATATTCACACATCCTTCTGTCAACTATTAAAAGCAGTGACCAAACTATACTTAGCTATTACCTGCACTGAAAGTAAATTTTTTTTGTCTGAAGGTGGTCCTGATCCCAGAGTGGGTGTTGATAGGACAGACATGTAGCTGAAAGGTGAGAGGAAGCAGCGAGGTGGGAGGAGGTGAATGTGAAAAATGACTGATGTAGAGCAGATGCACCAGGTGTCCTAGTTCTTTGTTATAACCTGCTGAATGGGAAGAGGTTGTGACTGATCTTATTAACTCTGGCTTAGAGCAAAATCTTTATAATTTCACTCTAATGTCCAAGTGTGAAGCCCACATCATCATCCCAGAATAGACTTAATGGATCTTGTGGCAGCTAATGGAGTGTGTTGTCCACATCTCCCTTGAAGTGAGAACAAGCTGCAAAGAGAATAGTTAGCTGACAGCCTCCAGAGTCTGTAACTCTGGGATCCTCTGAAGTGTCCATGACAAGGAGGTTACATGCTCCCTGGCCTGCTCACATCCAATAACCGAGCAAGGTAGGTATACTAGAGCCGGGCCGTTCCTGCCCAACACAGGGCTCCTCTAATAGACAAACTTTGCCCCACTGGCCTGGTCAATCCTTTCTGAGATCTTCACTGCAGTCTGGGGCCTCTGCCTACCCAGTCCTCCTTCCTTCTTCTGTCCTTTCACAAGTGTCAGGTGAGCATTGTGGTCTGAAGTTTTTCCCCATCCACTCCTGCTTCTTCCTTATTCTTCATAGTTGTTTCCTCCAATTAATTATTTGTATATCTAATTCTATCTTGGCATTTGCTTCCTGAAGGATCTGAAATAACACATACATTCAGTTGGGAGAATTCCAGGGAGAAAGGGTCTGGAGTGTTTTCCTTTCTCCTTTTGCCATATCTGGAGGAAAGGAAGTAGGAGAAATGTTGAGGGAGAAGATACTTTCTTGACCACTAGGATCTGGTGATGGCTAATTGGCTGCACACTCCTGAGTCGATCATCACCTTTGATTTAGTTCATTCCAAATCTCCTGATGAGGGAGACCCACAGATCTGGATGGTGACGGACTTGTCTCTGAGCAGCTGTCCAGGCATCTGTGTGGTTTCTGTGAAGTATTTGGCTGCACCTTTCACCTGACAGTCATCTAACCTACAGCTGTGACGAATGTGGTCCATTTGGCAAATGCCTTTCCTTCTCTTCCTATTCTTTTGATGTCCCTGTCTTCCTGATCTTGACCTCTGTGGGTATGGCTGTGATCTTATTACTCATGCCTCTCAGGAAACATGGTGTGTGTGTGATGGAGAGTAGCACTGCTCTCTTCTGCCTTACTTTGCCAATACCTATCCCTTCTTCCTAAAATTCCTTTCATCAAGTTCTGGTTGCAAGCCCTGAGGCTCAGCAGATAAGCAATTGGCAAGTAAGGTGCCAGTCTCCTCTTCCTGTAGTCTCACTGTAACACAGCTGTCTGTCTCGCGGAGCTCCCCCAAATCAGGAGTGAGGGAGCAAGTGTTCATGCAACAAACTCAAGCACCCAGGAACTTGGATCTGACCCCAAAAAACTCTTCCTATTCTTCAGCTCATTTTTGTTTTCATATTTCTTCCTCTAGTGAGGGCATAAGGTCTGGGAAGATGAGCCATTCTAGTTTGCTCAGATTTTTTTTTTTTTTTTGGTCTCATATGGTAAGTTCTTCATTGAGCTTAATCTAAGGCATTTTGAAGTGGGTATGAGGAGAGCAGGAAAGGAAAGTAAAATGGGTATCTTAAGTGGCTATCACAGGTTAAACGTATATCTTGCAAATCAGTTATAGTGCCAACCTTATTGAGTTATGAGAATTAAATAAGATAATTCATGTAGGGTATTTAGAATGGTGCCTGGACATGTTAAACAATCAATAATATTAGCTACTATTTTGCATTGATTAAAAATTCAGGTGAAAAGAGAAAACAATTTTATTATGTAAAAATCTTACAATGCATATTTCTTGATTTGCCCAACAAAAACTTGAGAATTTGTACGCATACTTATTTTGTTCAAAATGGCAAAAGAAAGCATTATGTTGTTTTTATAATTAAAAAATCATAAAATTCTGATATATTGGGAAATCCTTGTTTATTTGTAGCTAGAGGTGTGATAAAATGAAGTGCATGACGTTTTATAATAGCAGGGACAAGATCCAGAGAAGAGGGCACTGGGGTAAACTTCCTTCAATGTCATCTGCTTATTTATTTATTTATTTATTTATTTATTTATTTATTTATTTATTTATTTATTTGGCTGCACTGGGTCTTTGTTGCTGCTTGCAGGCTTTCTCTAGTTGTGGTGAGTGGGGGCTACTCTTTGTTGCTGTGCACGTGCTTCTCATTGAGGTGGCTTCTCTTGGGCTCCAGGCACGTGGCTTCAGTAGTTGTGGCACACAGGCTAAGTAGTTGTGGTGCACGGGCTTAGTTGCTCTGTAGCATGTAGGATCTTCCTGGACCAGGGATCGAACCCATGTCCCCTGAGTTGGCAGGTGGATTCCCAACCACTGCGCCACCAGGGACATCCCCTCATCTGCTTTTTTTTCTTTTTTTTTTTTTTTTTCCGTGGTACGCGGGCCTCTCACTGTTGTGGCCTCTCCCATTGCGGAGCACAGGCTCCGGACGCGCAGGCTCAGCGGCCACGGCTCACGGGCCCAGCCGCTCCGCAGCATATGGGATCCTCCCAGACCGGGGCACGAACCCGTATCCCCTGCATCGGCAGGCGGACTCTCAACCACTGCGCCACCAGGGAGGCCCTCCTCATCTGCTTTTTAATGCTATGCTTCCTCTTGGAATGTCTCCTCAGCCTGTACACTGGAGTGTCCCTAGCTCAGAAGTAAATGACTTTCACTGTGTGAAAATAATGAAGTTTTTGCCACACGTAGTGCCCTCTGAAAGAGTAAGTTTTATTCTGTCTGTTACGATCTGTATCACCATGTGTATGTTATTTAGCAGTCTGTTATTGTCTTAACTACTCAGCTACCTCGTCCCATCATGGGTGTATTGTTTGAATTGGGCCACTGTGACTCACTGGGTTATGTCTCACAGCCCTTTATACTATTACTATGTCCAAATGCTAGAACACATTTTTTTCTTCCTTCCAAGTACTAACCAGGCCCGACCCTACTTAGCTTCCAAGATCAGACGAGATCGGGTGCGTTCAGGGTGGTACGGCTGTAAACATTTTTTTTTTTTTTTTTTTTTTTTTTGCGGTATGCGGGCCTCTCACCGTTGAAGCCCCTCCCGTTGCGGAGCACAGGCTCTGGACGCGCAGGCTCAGCGGCCATGGCTCACGGGCCCAGCCGCTCCACGGCATGTGGGATCTTCCCAGACCGGGGCGCGAACCCGTGTCCCCTGCATCGGCAGGCGGACTCTCAACCACTGTGCCACCAGGGAAGTCCCTGTAGACAACATTTTTTTTTCTCAATTATCATAATGATGTGAGTTTTAAAAATGAGTGATCAGGCCTTCCCTGATCACTGCACTGAAGAAAAGAGGCTATATTGTCGGAGGAAACCTGTAAGTAAATAAATATATATATGACAATCAGATAAGTACTTTGCAAGGTGCAAGAGGCAGGTCCAAGAGGCTGTCTCTGGGAGCAGAGAGGAAGGAGAGGTCAAAGCTGACTGGATAGTGAATGGGATGCTAAAGGGCTTTACAGAAAAGATGGTGTCTTACTCCAGTCTTGAAGTAGTTGTTATCCAGGTGAAAAGAGGGTAAGAGAAGGTATTCTGGAAGCAGAAACAATATGTGTGAAGACACCACATATGGTTTACTTGGAGACAAGAAATTTGAGTAAGGTATAGAACGAAGGACATCCCAATGGTAGAGGTGTAGTCGCAATTTAGATTTCCGTTCTGCAGAAATATATAACAAGAATACCTCTCCAGTTCTTTCCTACATTTTATTATAGTTCACCAACCCAACAGGTTAGCAGAGAGGTAGTATTATGTTTTAGACATTCGAAGTTGCTTTATTAGCTACCTAGTTCATGCCATATCTGAGGTTTAAATTTCTTCCACTACGTTTTTCCAAATGAGTTTTGAGTCCCTTCTTGAATGCTTTTACGTTAGATAGTGTGCGGCAGTTGTTAAGACCATACTCAGGAATCAGATTGCCTGGGTTCAAATCCTAGCTCACTGCCATGGCCATGACCAGCTGCACTGAAGAATCAAGTGGGCACACTAGCCATGCAAGAGCCAAAACAGGGAGATAATTGGATTAGGTAACAGTGGCTCAACCAGAAATTCTGACTCTGGAACCACAACACTAGGGTCTAAATGATGTGGTTCTCTCCCAGACTAAAAAGAAATGAAGGCTAAGTACGGTGTTGCAGATTCTTCCAACCTGGAGGATCTCCACAGCACATGAGCTGCTGAAACTACTCCACTTTAGGTATGCTTGAAAAATAAAGTTGTCATGAGAGAGATTTATCTCTTTCCCATCTTGCTCTTCTGTGTATCTTTTGTGTTGCTTACTAGTTGAAGCAATAGTAAAACCGCAGGAAATTTAATCTTAGCTTACCCAGAGTTATCAGTTTTGCCCATCTGAACCTAGACCAACCTTTGCATAGCTTAATCACTTACAAGCTATGATTTCCTCATCTGTAAAATAGGACTGATTTGAGGATTATGAGATAATTGCAAAGTCCTTGACAGTGGCTGGCTCATGGGGAGTATGAGCTAAGGTTGGTATTATTAAGTCACTATTTCACATGGTTACCCACTTCATTTTTGCCAATTCTTTCTTATCCAGAATCAGATGGTCATACCTGTAAACTCTACATCTTGTTTTGTTTTTTTTCAAAAATTTTGTAGAATGAGCCAAATTTCTCCTTCACAGCTATTCTCTTTTCATGTTACATTTATACCATTCAACTTGCCTATCCAAAATCTGCTCCCTTGGTCTTTCCCATCTTAGTTCATGGCCCTCCATCTTTCTGTTTGATTAGAGTCAGTATCGACTCCCTTCTTTTTCTGACAACCCAAATATAATCTGTAACATCTTCCTGCTACACCTCATCTAAGCCTCTGCAGTGTCTCTCCTGGTTTACTGCAGTAGCCTCTTAATTGGTCTCCCTATTTCTGTTTTTATCCCCATTTAATTTATACTCAATGCAGCAGCCAAAGTAATCTGATAAAATAAAAATTTGGTCCAGTCTGTTAATCCTTTGTTCAAACGCTCAAATGACTTTCCTCCTCACTCAAAGTAATGACAAAGCTCTCTTAATATGAGATATCAGGCCCTATATAATTTGAACTCCTTTATCTCTTATCTCATCTACTACTACTCTCTTTCTTGCTCACCTACATACACACTGAATTCCCCAATCTGGTATTTGTGCTATGGTGTGAATTTCTGGGTCCAAATGCATGACTTTACATTATCTGTATGCAAATACCTTTTGCTTAGATGTGGCTTTTCAGTATCGTCTTCAATTCTGGTGCTCTTATCCAGCTAATGGCCATTCCAAGTGCATGTTGTGTTTACATTTGATCAGCATGTTGATTATGTCTTCATTCATTTAAGTCATTAATAAAATGTTAGTCAGAGCAGATTAGCAAGCAAAGACTTTGGATTCACTACTAGAGACCTTTAGATAAGACTGTTAAGACTGTTCATCCAGTTGCAAATACATATATTTCTGCACCCTACATTTCTCACACTTGTTCCTTAGTAAGATGAGGAAAGGTTAATGAATTGTTCAAGGACCCATGACTAGTAAGCAGCAGACGTGGATCTAGACTGCTGGTCCAAGGACTTTCCCAATTTACATGATACTTTAGCATTTTTGTATTTCCTACAATACCAAGCACAGTGTTTTTCAAGTCCTCAATGAACATATGTTTATTGCTGGTTAATATGCCTTGCTTTCACTGTCCTGCAAAGTAAGTCCTTCATTTAGACCTGTGGTTCTCAACCCATGACAATTTTGCCTTCAGGAGACATTTGCAAAGGCCTGGAGACACTTTTTTTTAAATTGAAGTATAGTTGATTTACAATGTTGTGTTAGTTTCTGGTGTACAGCAAAGTGATTCATATATATATATATTAGTTTGTATATGCTAAACTACTATTTTATTCCTCCCCCACCCCCTTTCCCCTTTGGTAACCATAAGTTTGTTTTCTATGTCTGTGAGTCTATTTATGTTTTGTAAATAAGTTCAACTGTGTCATACTTTAGATTCCACATATAAGTGATATCATATGGTATTTGTCTTTCTCTGTCTGACTTACTTCAGTTAGTATGATAATCTCGAGGTCCATCCATGTTGCTTCAAATGGCATTATTTAATTCTTTTTTTTTATGGCTAAGGAGTATTCCATTTTATACACACACACACACACACACACACACACACACACACACACACACCCCACATCTTTATTCATCTGTTGATGGACATTTAGGTTGCTTCCATGTCTTGGCTATTATAAAGAGTGCTGCTGTGAACATTAGGGTGCATGTAGCTTTTCAAATTAGAGTTTTCTCCAGATATATGCTCAGGAGTGGGATTGCTGGATCATATGGTAGTTCTATTTTTAGTTTTTTAAGGAACCTCCATACTGTTATCCATAGAGGCTGCACCAATTTACATTCCCACCAGCAGTGTAGGAGGATTCCCTCTTCTCCACATCCTCTCCAGCATTTGTTATTTGTAGACTTCTTAATGATGGCCATTCTTACCGGTGTGAGGTTGTACCTCATTGTAGTTTTGATTTGCATTTCTCTGATAATTAGCGATGTTGAGCATCTTTTCTTGTGCCTATTGGCCATCTATATGTCTTCTTTGGAGAAATGTCTATTTAGGTCTTCTGCCCGTTTTTTGATTGGCTTGTTTGGTTTTCTTGTTATTGAGTTGTATGAGTTGTTTGTACATTTTGGAAATTAAGCCCTTTTCGGTCGCATCGTTTGCAAATATTTTTCTCCCATTCCGTTGG
Organism: Mesoplodon bidens; assembly: GCF_964165515.1. Lineage (NCBI taxonomy): Eukaryota > Metazoa > Chordata > Mammalia > Artiodactyla > Ziphiidae > Mesoplodon > Mesoplodon bidens. The sequence continues at coordinate 127,511,716 of NC_138177.1, read as the reverse complement.
TTGTTTTTTCATTTTGTTTCTGGCTTCCTTTGCTGTGGAAAAGCTTATAAATTTGATTAGGTCTCATTTGTTTATTTCTATTTCCTTGGAGACTGACCTAAGAAACATTGCTATGACTTATGTCAGAGAATGTTTTGCCTATGTTCTCTTCTAGGAGTTTTATGGTGACATGAGTCTTTAGCCATTTCGAGTTTATTTTTGTGTATAGTGTGAGGGAGTGTTCTAACTTCACTGATGTACATGCAGCTGTCCAGCTTTCCCAACACCACTTTCTGAAGAGACTGTCTTTCCTCCATTGTATATTCTTGCCTCCTTCTGGAGACTTTTTTGATTGTCACGAATGGGATGTGCTACTAGCATCTAGTGGGTAGAGGCCAGGGATATGCTAAGCATCCTACAATACACAAAACAACCTCTTATAACCAGGAATTATCTGGTCCAAAATGTGTTGAGATTGAGAAACCCTGATTTAGAAATTAGTTTATTGATTTATAAGCAGTTAAGAGAAGGTCTGAAAGGGCACCAAAGCAAGCTGATTGTTTTTTCTCTCTGGTTTCCTTGTTAATAGACCCAGCTTTTAAATAAAACAAAAGAACTCTTGAACTAAAAAGAAACCAGACATGCAAATAAAACCTTGAAGCCCAGCTCCTTTTAGTACCTGAGGTCCTTGTACTTGCACTGAGAGGTGATAGCCAAGTAACAGCCACCCTCCTCAGCTGGGATAAAGAAGGCTGTACTCATTACATATTCATGTTTTCAGTGGTATTCTTCACTTAAGAGATTCAGGGCACATCATTAATTAAAGCAATGAATTCCCCAGAAACAACAGTAATTAAACCTCAGAATCAAAACAGCACAAAAAAGCGGGCCTCATCTTTCCATCCTATCTGAAACACTGAGAAAAATCATACAGCTTCATGAGGCCGGGTGGGGAATGGGATTTATCAAGAAGGCAGACCACACACCTTCACTTATGCTTTCTTCCTATTGCTTCTTGCTGCTAGTTCTAAACATGAGCCATAGACAGAGCTACCTGGAAGCAAATAGCTGGTTGGTAGTGGCAGTGTCATCACTTACATGGTATGTGTTTTATCTTCCATGAAGAAGCAGTGGAATTCTGGAAGAGGAGGAGGGTTAGAATTTAAGGAGTCAGAAATCCACCCTCTTAACCTAAGCAACCTTGGCCCTCTCCTTTCCTACTCCATACTTAATACTTGGACAACCTCATAATTTAACTCCCACATGTTTGCTGAGTACTTCCATGTCTATATTTTTCAGTCCAGGTACTGTGCTGAATGGTTTGCATGCCTTATTTTTAAAAAATCTTTCAGCAGTCCTATGTACTCTTATTCACATTTTCTAGTTTATGAAATTAAGATTTAGAGAAGTAATTTGTCCAAGATCATATGTATGGAGGGTGAGAATGTTGGGACTTGAACCCAAGTCTTTTGTTCCCCCTTCATCCTCAATTACATTGTTTGGTTCACATTCCCATTGTTTCCCAGCTGGATTATTGCCCCAGTTTCCTAACTAGACTTCCTTTCATGCCATCCTACACTCTGCAACCAGGATAATCTTTGTTATATTATACTTATTATTCCCCTAATTAGTCTAACTAAATGATTTATGGTTCCTTGAGTATATCAGGTTCCATGTCCTCACTATGTTGTTTCCCTAACTGATATTTATTCTCCTTAAAAATTCAGCCTTATCGAGTAGAAAGGTAGCCATACCTTTAAAAAAACATAGACTTAAGTTACTTGCCTTATTAACATATGTTAAAAAGAGAGAAAAAAAAAAGTTCAACTTTTTGAGTAATCCTCACGTTTGTGAAATAATTTTCCATCCACAGTATTGGAATACTTTCTTTACTTTTGTCAATTATATCATTTACATGGATTTCATTAGGCCTGACTGGCTTATCATTGGATGATAATGAAGTTCACCACTTTTCTCTTTCCCTCATCTCTAAAATGTCAACCTTTTAATTTTTTTTACAGTATTCTGAAGGCACCTCAAATCATACTTCATTCATCTCCTTTACTGTGAGAATTAAACACATACTCAGAGTACGCCTATTTGTGGGCGTATCAATTGGTACCTCTCTCTGTTTTCTCATTAATTGATGTAAGTCCACTGACGCTCTGACCCATTTGGTCCAATCCCTCAGGAGGTGCTACATTCAAGGAAGCACAGACCTTCTGACGCTTTTTTTTTTTTTTTTTTTTACGGTACGCGGGGCTCTCACTGCTGTGGCCTCTCCCGTTGCGGAGCACAGGCTCCGGATGCGCAGGCTCAGCGGCCATGGCTCATGGGCCCAGCCGCTCCGCGGCATGTGGGATCTTCCCAGACCGGGGCACGAACACGTGTCCCCTGCATCGGCAGGTGGACTCTCAACCACTGCGCCACCAGGGAAGCCCTGTCTCTGTTTTACTTGTCTGTCTTGAAGAACATAAGTGGGACTGGAGATTATATTTTACGGCAACTCATGAAGATCCCCAGCTACCTCCTGCAGTGCCCAGTAACTTTCCCCTCATTTATGCCATCCCATCCCTGTACTCTCTCAGTCTCCTCCCCCAGCTGTTCTTGCTCCCGCACCCTTCCTCTCCACCCACCTGCTCTTTCAGTTTGCAGCTCTCTCTGCTGTCCTCCAGATAACCACCCGGTTAGCTTTTGTTTTTTCTCCACCTTCCACATTCTGGGGATTCCATTACACAAAAACTGAGTATTAGTCTGGCAGTATCCTGCGAACAGCGGGGAGAGGGGACAAAATGGGCAATACCAGGTCACTTATACTTTAATAGTTTAATTACAATTTTTTTGTAGGGTAGGGGCCACGCTTCCACTTGTAATCATGATTTTGGTGAAGTGAGGAACCTTAGAGATCTGATAGTCCACTTTTCTAATTACATAGATGAAGAAACAACAGCTACCCAAATAGGTGTGACTTACCCTTGATCACACGGCTGGCCAATGCCATAGTTAAGCCAGACCTTCTACTCAGAGATCAGGATATGTCCTAGTATTCAATGTTGTTTAAACTCCTCACTCAGTGCTAAGTGCAAGCCCTCTTGAAAGATCTGTACCGGGTGAACGTGGGAACAAAAACAACAACAACAAATGTGATTTAATGATTACAGTTAAAGTAGAGTATCCTTCTCCCCACCTCACCATGAAGAGGAACTGAATGGAGTAGCAAAATAAGATTGGCTTGCCAGTCTGCTTATGCTATTTTAGTTATGATGTTTCATTGTGGATTACCTGGGAGTCTTGTATTCTATTTTAATGATATAATGAATCTTTAAAATGAAGGTAAATATATCCCACCCCACCCCCAATGGCCTTTTAAGTGTTTATTGGCTGTGCTTTGATAGTAATAAAAATAGTAACGACAATATGAATAGCTACCACTACACATTACATACTATGTGCCAGTCCTCCCACTAAACATTTAATTTCTCTTATTTAATTTAATTTTCAAAATAACTCTGTAAAAAAAACAAGTGTATATATCTACCTTACAAATTAGGAAACAGAGGATCAGAGGAATAAGATAACTTATCGTCACTTAGTAAATAGTAGAGTCACAGTGTAAACCCAAGCCTTCTGGTCTCTAAGAAGCTATGCTTTTACTCACTGCCATATAAGGCAGAAGGTGACAGTGCCTACCTCATTCTGCCTTATGTAGTTCTTTCATTCAAGGGGCTTTTATTACTATACACTGGGACAGGTGGTAGGAACACAAAGTCCAAGAAAATATTTTCTGCTTTTAAGGAGACTATACTTTAGTGGGGAAAATAGACAAGCAAATCAACAATTATAGTAAAGAGTAAGAAAGGGTTTTCCTTGAGATATAAATGTGATACTCAGAGTGCCATGGGGAACATCAAAACGAGTGGGAGTGGGGATGGTCAGGGAACGCTTGCAGGTCTAGAGGGCCTTTGAGGTGAATGTTTAAGGAGGAATAGATGTCAGTTAGGGAAACAGTATGTATGAAGACATGGAACAGATGAACTCAAAAAGTGGTGAGTAATTTATTTAGACTGGAGAGAGCAGACCGTTGGAGGCTTTGCAGAAGGATCTGGAGATGTGGTCTGTGGCCAGGTCCTGCAGGGCATTTGAATCATGTTGAGTGGTTTGGAATTGATCCTGAGCACCATGTGAAACCGCTGTGGAATTTTTATCAGAGAAATGACTTAATCAGAGATGGTTTAGGGAGTGTACTTGTACTTGGGTAGGGCTGGGGAGGGTAGAAAGGCAGGGTGGGGCGTTGGGTGGGGGGATGGGAGATTATGGACAGGGCATTAGAGGGGAAGCTGCTGTGACCCAGGTACAAAGGGAGCAGGGTGGACTGAAGCACCTGTGAGGGAAAATGGAAAGGAGGAAACGGGTTCCCCAGATTTGAAACAGGTCCTTTGACTGCCATGGGGACTAACTAGATGCTAGGCTTATTTGCTCCGTTGACATTTGAATCTGACCCTTCCTCAGGAAGACTTTATTGAGACTTTACTGGGTGTGTTGTCTTTTGAAAAAGAAGTGGAAGAAAGACCAAATGTGAAATGAATCACAAAAAGATATGACCAAGAAAGAGACTCAACCAAGGGACCTGAGGGAGGTCAAGAAGGAAGAGATATTTCCTTTCTCTTTTCACCTTGAGCCTTGCATCCTTTTCCTCTCTCTGGTCTTCTCACTTATTCTTCCTCTGCCTCTGGACTTTAGCACGCAGTGCATCGTGGCTAAAGGTCTCAGGAGAGCCCAGAGCTAAACATTAAGCAGTGCTGAAACTACAGCACAGTTTAACTTTAGAATGTGGTCATTGCTAAACTGGGGCTTTTGGAAAAGAACTGTTTCTTGATTCAAACACACTGCATGGGGGAGGGGTGGATTCAGGGGAGCTCAGCTTTTGCTTCCACAGTGTTCCTTGAAAAAGCCTAAGTACTGCTTGTGAACAGTATCTACGTTTTTCCATTGATATGTAGCTATTAGTTTGAACCCAGGCCTATGAAGTCGCTGTGATGCTAATGACCTTTTGTTTGTAAAAGATCTCAAGATTCTCAAATTATGCAATCCCCATTGCCAAAAAGCTTTCAGGTGGCCTTTTGAGCAAAATAAAGAAAAATGGCACATAAATTCATGTCCATTTTCTAATGTAAATGCCGTTTTATTAAAAATGGAGTCTATAGAAGGGTAATCATAATTTAAATTAATGTGTCTTCAAATAATACTTGTTATTGCCAATTATTTTTTCATATAATATAAAATCTCTGGCTTCATAAATAATAGTCTTTCCCTATTCAGGAAAAGCCATGCTCAGCAATGTGTTATTCATGACTTAATTATTCTATAGATGCTTCATTCATATGCATGCAGATATATCTGGCAGCATTGCATTTTAATGAAGATGCTGAAAGGCAGCAGGCTATAATTTCTAACAGAGAATTCTGTCAGGATTGAACAATAGCAGCTCCTCGAGAGGACTAGGAAATAGCATAGCCCAGAAAGAAAATTAAAAACCCATTTAAATATTTTAATTATAATCTTCATTAGTGAAATCTTGAAATCCTTTTGCACATCCAGGGCTTCTATAGTTTAGGAGCTATTTTGGTTGGAAGAGAATAATTTTGAGGAAGGGGAATATTTTCAAGATTCCATGGTTTGAGATACAACCAGTCCCTAGGGAGCACAGGACTGGGCCTCTGTCCCATCCCCTGTGCCCCCTTACCCTGAGTTTTTTTAATTGAATTAGTGGGGTCAAAATGACCAGTTAAGTCAACCTTGCAAGGTACAATGAGAGGAAGAAGGGGGGGGGGAGATTAATTTCAGGGTTTTTACACCATATATATATACATATAGTGTAAGATTTTAGCATGGCAAAATGCACCTCAATTTCCATCCCTTGACCCTCCAGAAAGTTCGGCTTGACTAGAAACAACTAAGACCTATTTTGACTGTAGAGATGGCCACAATTTTGTTATGGTTTCTCTCTTTCTCATCTTGCTAGAGAGGAAGAAATGTCAGAAAAATGATAGAATTCTCAAGAGCATGTGATATCAGCTAAGTAAATCATGATACAGATCATAATTCTACTTGTTCTGTTACAGAATAAAAGCCAAATAGAACCTGTCACTACCATGTTCAGATATTTTAGGAGAGCTGTGAATATGCAAGTGATAGGACATTTTAGGCATCTAGGAAGGTGTGGCGTTTTCTGGAAGGGTGATGAACAAGAGACACAGCTGTCCGTGCACTACCCTGGGTTTCCTCCTACTCCATTGAAGTGCTCTTGTTCCGGTCATCAGTGTTCCTTGTGTCTTCAAAGCCAGTGCACACTCTTCTGTCTTCCTCGAATTCCCCCCTCAGTAGAATTCAACAAAGATGGCAACTTCCTTTCTACAAACACGCTTCTCTCGGAACTCTTGAGACACTGTACACTCCTGCTTTTCAGACTTCTTGTCCTTTCCTTCTTTTTTCTTTGTTCAATGTTGACCTTTGATAAATAGAATTTAAAATTTTTTGCATACTTGAATTTTCAATCGTTTTATGTGTTTTACATCTTTCATTAAGGAATTCCTTACATTGAAAATTTCTATTTGCTTGTCACATTTTGAGGTAGAGATCCAACCTTTTTGTATTCTATATGTATGACCATTTGTCCCAGAATTATTCATTGAAGAGATCTCCTTTCACCAAGAATCTGCAAAGCCAGCTCTGTCATCTATCAAATACTTGTATAAATATAGGGCTGTGTATTAGTTGTCTATTGCTGCATAACAAATTACCACAAAATTTTCAGGTTAAAACAACACCCACTTATTATCTCACAGCTCTGTAGATCTGAAGTCTAGGCAGGATTGGCTGGGTTCAAAGCTGAAATCAAAGAGTTGGCTGGGCTGGGCTCTTATCTGGAGGTTTTGGAGAATAATCTGCTTTCAGACTCATTCAGGTTGTTGGCAGAATTCAGTTCCTTGAGGCTATAAGAGTAAGGTCCCCATTTCCTTGGCTGTTAGCCTGGGGCCACTCTCAGCAGCTCAAGGCCACCCACATTTCTTGGCCTGTGCCCCCTCCATCTTCAAATTCAGCAATTCCATGTCAAATTCTTCTCGGCCTTCCAATCCCTGAGTTTCTCTTCCACCAACCAGAGAAAATTCTTTACTTTTAAAGGGCTCATTTGATTAGATCAGGCCTACCTAGATAATCTTTATTTTTTCATATAATGTAATGTAATCATGGGAAAGACATTTCATATTCTACCTTGGTCCAAGGGGAGTCATTCGTAGAATTCTGCCTACACAATCTGTTTGTAGCCTTTCTAACCTCTACCATTGGCTTATTCCTGTGTCAATATCTACACTGTCTAATCATATTCCATCAAGAACCCTGTTGATATTGAAACCATGCACTTCAGATTGAGACTTGAACCCAGCCAAAATCCTGACTGGGACTTGAACCCACACAGCTGGGTCTCAAACCTGGCCAAAATCTAGACTGGGACTTGAACCCCCGTGCTGGGACTCAAGCCCAGCCAAAACCCTGATTGGGACTTGAATCCACACAGCTAGGATTCAAACCCGGTCAAAACTGTCTTCCAATTGAGGTCTTCCAACTGAGGTCACACACCTGGTATCAGGACTTAATGAAGCTCAGGTTCTTGATGTCTCATCACAGAAAGAATTCAGTGAGAGACAAAGTGATAGGTAAGAAGTAGACTTATTTAGAGAGAAACACACTCCATAGACAGAGTGTGGGCCATCTCAGAAGGTGAGAAAAGCACCAGAGTATGGGGTTGTCAGTTTTTATAGGGGTGCCTAATTTCATAGGCTAATGAGTGGAAGGAGTAGTCCAGCTATTTCAGAAAGGGGTGGGGATTTCCAGGAATTGGGCCACCGCCCACTTTTTGATCCTTACGGTTGGTCTTGGAACTGTCATGGTGCCTGTGGATGTGTCATTTAGCTTACTGATGTGTTACAGTGAGCGTACTGAGGCTCAAAGTCTAGTGGAGGTCGACTTGTCTGCCATCTTGGATCCATTTGGTTCTAATCAGTTTATGTCATGTCCTCCGGCTATGTAATTCTCTCAAAGCTTGGGCCCTGCCCCCTTCCCTCCTGTTTCAGTATTTTAATTGGAATTTCATTTTATCTATAGTTCAATATTTTTGATATTGAATCTTTTTATTAAAAAATATGATGTATCTCCTCATTCATAAGCTTGTTCATAAGTCTTGCATATCTTTTCCTTTTTCACATGTCATAATGAAACGTTACAATGACCTCTGGCCCAAAGCAAAAATTTTGAATGTGAGGTGGGACTTCTGGAAAGGTTGAGTGAGGTGGTAGGCAAACCCTCTCCCTAAAAAGCAAATATAAAATCAGACAAAGCTGTTAAAAACAGCCACTCCAGGATTTTGGAAATTGACCAAAGGCATCTATCTAATTGAGAAGCATTTATTCAAGAAAAACTAAGCATCATTAAGAATACTGGGAGTCTGTGGCATTTTATCCTGGGGCTTCTGCCATTCCCTACTCAGTACTTTTATAAGGGCCGGGCAAGCTGTGAGGAATCGCAGCCTCCTTACTAGAGGGGGCTGATTTGCTCTGGAGAGAAGCACAAATACACAAGGGCATTGTCAAAAATGATAACAGGAAAATCCAGGGATAATAGCAAACATTTAAGAAGGCTGCCTGAGGTGTCAATACTGCTTGGGCAAGCGAGAGATTGACAGACCAGCTAGAAAATTAAAAGGGAAATCCAGAGATCAAGAGAGATATAGGGGTTCAGAAGTGTCCACTTAGCCCTGGTGATTTGGAAGCAGGTGTATACATTTGCTCAATGATGGGCACTCACAGAGGAAAGACCAGACAGGGCCCTGGCTATCTACTTGTCCCTGATGAATGTGAAGTCTTGAGTATGCAGAAAGAATAAGCTAGAGCAGACTGTAAACTGCCTGAACTTTGAGGACATACCTTAAACACACACAGCTTCACAGCAAAGGGTGGAAACCTTACTGGTTCAAAATGTTTATGTACAACCTCTAATCAATCATTGGCTGACCATTAAGTTAGGCTGACCCCTAGGGAGTCAGGCTTAAAAATAAAACAAAAATATATTAAAATAAAAAACAAAAAAATACCCTGAACAAAGGCATCAGTGGCTGCACACTGCCGGGAAGACAGACTCTACAGAGTTAATCCAGGCAAGCCATTACAGAAACAAAAAAATCAGCAACAACAACTACCCCGGAGGGGATAAGAATCCAGAGTTGCTGCAATATATAATCTAAAAATTTCCAATTTAAAAAATTACATGCAAATAAAAAAAAAAAGCTTAGGAAGGTATGACCATACGTACACAGGAAGAAAAGTGAAGGGATTTCCGGACATGTCACCCCAAAATATGCCACCTTGACATATTGATTATTTTGAGTTGAAATCACTTGAAAAACAGCAGGTGAAATTAAGGTACTTGATTCCCCTTTTTATTCCTGAAAGCAGAAGTTAAAACTGCCATGTGAGAGCTGCCCTCCCTGTGCCAGGAGGAATGGAACATTCTTATCACCAGAAATGAGAGTCAAGGCCAGGAAACTTCTGTACTAACAGACCTTGTTAAAATAACTCTTATTTTCCTTTGGTCTCTTCATTTTAATTATGTTTCCCCTACAGCGTTTGCCTCCCCTACCAATGGATAGTACTGACTGGGTCACTGCTTATCACTCTGGGGGCTGAAGCTGAGAGATCCTGGGACATTTGACAAATGCTGGAAGTTGGTAAGAGTTCTTACTATGTCACTCCCTGCCAAATCTCCACCTGTAGGATCTGGGTGGGAGGGTGAGAGTGATAAGAGTCTCCTCTTGTCTTTTTCCCTTTTCAAGTTCAGATTGGCAGGGAAAACCATTGGTGTGAACTAGTTTTTTGTGTATAGCACCTCTAACGTTTTCTGTTTGGAGTACTCTTGTTTTCTGTTGATCTCCTGCCTCCCAGAGATAGTTTTCCTTTGTCTCTGTTTCTATGTCATTTGTCATAAAGAGGAGATTCATAGGGTAAAACAGAGGTATAGGTCTGACAAGGCTGTTGTTTGAGCTGGCTTCACAGTCTGACTAGTTTATAGTTCTCACCAGATCAGCATCTGTTTAGACAAATTTTGCTGTGGGTCACAGATAAAAACAACAACAACTGGATCAGATTCTCTCTTCATGTGGTTTTATGTCCTGAGAGCTTGGCTTTGTGACCAGTGAGAATATTCTCTCTGGTCTCTGCCAGTTGGGGGACACAGGTTTTTGGGTTTGCCTTAAGTGACCTGCCCACAGGCTGGGAACCCAAGACAAGAAGTGACATGCAGCAGTCTCTTTGTCCAACCATGACAGCTTACAGGGGAGTTTGTCTTAATAAAGGATCCCAGTCCATAAGGGACCTTTATCTCCCTAGTGCTGAGAAAGCCCCTTCCTAGTATCACCTACCCTGTGTCACAAACTAGTAGGTCTGCGACTAGAAGAATCTCAAATTCTTGTGGGAGACTGGAGTCACAATTTTCACAAACGTTATTCTTACCTCCCGTGACAATGAAGATCTCTGCTTTCTTAGGCTAACTCTGGGAGTGAACTTCTTGGATCTTGTGGGCTGCATGGATCTTGGATCTTTCTAGACCTGCTTTGGGGATGTGTCTTGTGTCTGTGCCTAGAAAATTACCTCTGGTCTTTCCATAATAAGGTTTATTGGATTGAGTTGCTATTGAAATAAACATACCCTTGAAGATCCTATTTGTCAATAACCAGATGATGGATCCTTTGAATTGGAAAAACTTCTTTATTCACAAAAATTTTACAGAGCTCTCATCCTAAACAAATATCCCATTGGTTTCTATGGAAAGATCAAATTAAAAAGAGGACACAACGGATTTTAATGGCTAGCCTTAAATACTCCCTTAAAAAGATTAAAGAACAGAAAATAGATTTAAAAACAAAAGTTAAAATCCACACCCACTATAAATCTTCCTTCTCTACCCACCTATACTCCCTTTATCCCCATCTCCCTGTCCCTGACCCTTCAGAAGATCTATTGGATCTGTGGACCCCTGCCTCAAACCCCTCTCCTCAAAATCTGGCCCCATCTCCTCAGCAAATTCCTTCAACTTTCCCCCAAACTGCTCCAACTACCCCCCAAAATCCCTTAAACACCCAGCTACCTGCTTTAAGTTGCCCTTCCCTGCAAGATTTACAGGAAGCACTGTAGCCTGATCTTCAGGCCTGGAATATACAGGTTATTTGTATAAACAATGATAGCCAGGAAATAAATCTGGCACAGGCTCCAGGAGCTCACAGCCAGGATCACTTTGCGGTACTTTACAACCCCTCTTACTTCCCTGGGCTCTGTAATTAAACTCAGTCATCTCTAGGCCTTCCTGTGCAATGTCCCATGAAGATGCATCCTGGACCTCCACAGCAAAGAATTCAGCTTCCCTGGACAGCACCAGATCTTTTAAATTCCAAAGGCTTTTTGCCACCACTTTCAGAAGATTCTACCAAATTTAGAGAAGAGTTAAAAAGATCAGTGGCCTTTCACAGCCCCACTCTAGGGACTTGGACTGGCTATTAAAGGACATTCTTCCACCCTTGATTATACTGTAATTATCAGGCTAGATGGCCTCGGGGGGAAATCCTCCCCCAACCCTTCCCCAGAGGAAACAGGTGACCAGAATCTCCCAGGCCCTCCTGCAAATAACAGGAAAAGGCTCAGCCAGGCCAACATTCAGGGCCTGATGTGGGGATAATGGAGGCCTCCCTCTAAGGTAAATTGGTCTCAGGTTGAATTATGTGCTCAGAGAAAGAGGAACATCCTAAAACGTTGGTGGAACGCTTTATATAGACTTTGCAAAGGCACACTGCAGTAAACTCTGGAGTCTAGAACATCTTTTAATTTCTGCCTTGGTTGGAAATCTTCTCTCTGATATAGAGAGATAAATCCAAAATAGTGTCATTGTCTGGGCAGTTCGGTCTCTTAACATTATTATAGAAGCAACTACCTAGTTCTTTGAAAACAGCACGCAGGAAAACAAGACAAAAAAGAAACTAAAATGAACAGACCTTGATGGGCACATTGAGTCTTTACAAAAACAAAAATGATGACTCTAAGGGTAACTCAAAGTCCACTCATTTTTCTCACCAACCACATAGCCTTCCCTGTATTTGCAGATATTGTGAGAAGCCAGGACATTGGAAGGACAATTATCCTTAACTTAAAAGAAAAAAAGCTCAAATAACCTTTTCCCTAAGCCCCAGCACCATCAGAAGGTTCATTTCTTCCTTCCTCTGGGACAATACTCCATCAACTGACAGGGTCAGCCAATCCTCAGTCACACTGCAGAACCCACTATTAAACTTAAAATAGAGGATTCGAAGCTGGACTTCTTAATTGACACTGGTGTGAGTCCCTCTAGCATCTGCTCAGAGGATTTAATACTACCTGTCACCTCTGATTCTATTCTAGGTGTCAGAGTCCCTGGACAGCCTGTTCCATTGTCCACATCTCAGGCCACCCCAATATCCTTAGGCTCTCAACTCCCATTATACTTTTCTAATTTCTGACTCCTCACCAGCAAATCTTTTAGGCAGAGATTTGTTATGTAACTTTAATGCCACCATACAATGTAATAAGAAAGGCAGGTTTTTTTCCCCCTGCCCTCAGACTAAACCTCAAGCTTCCTACTTTCCCTAAGGAAATCTCATCTCACTTTAAATCCTCTGAAGAGGAGGCAACTTTAAAATTGTCCCAACTAGTCTCTGGGCTTCACATGCAAATGAGATTGGATTGCTATGGAGCACAGAGCTTGTGCAGAGCCAGGAAAAGGAACAAACCTTTCCCATAGGTGGCCTGGTAGCCCCTCTCAGGAGATGCAGAGTGAGGAATTAAACCTATAATAGACTCTTTTTTATATCAGGGTGTCCTTATCTTTACTTCCTCACCCTATAACGCCCCAATCTTGCCAGTAAAGAAAGAAGGGAAATTTGATTCAGATGGAAATTAAATGTATCGATTTGCATAAGATCTAAGAGCCTCAAACTCCTTTGTAATTCCTCCACCCCATAGTCCTAATCCAGGTACCATTCTCACCTCAGTTCCTGCTGATGAAGCCTGGTTTACAGTAATTGATGTCTGCTCAGGTTTCTTTTTGGTTCCATTGCATTCTGACCCATGATTTCTTTTTGCATTTACATGTAAAAGAAGATGATTGACATGGACTTCCATACCTCAGGGATAGTGTGAGTCTCCCTTAATACTTTTCCCAGTCCTTAAAGCTGATTTAGATTCTGTAGCCTTGACCCAAGGTTCCACTCTTATTCAATATGTTGATGACCTTTCACTCCGTAACCAGACTGAACAGTGTGCTCTTATAGACTCTGTCATTCTCCTAAAGGCACTGGCTGAAGGAGTCCATAAAGCCTCCCAGTCTAAACTTCAATGGGTGCAAATAACCGTTACCTACTTAGGACAGGAAATATCTCAGGGCACTCAAAAGCTCTCTCGAAAATACGTTGAATCAATTTCGTTCAGCCCCTCTCCCCAAAACAAGAAAAGCAACTGCATAAATTTCCAGGGGCAGCTGGCTGTTGCCGCCAATGGATTCATCACTTTTCTGCCCTTGTTAAACCCCTATATGCTCTCCTCCAGATACTACCTCAGAGTATATTTCCTGGCCCCTAGAGACATTAACTTCCTCTGAAGCCTTAAAATTAACATTGTCCACACCCCTGGCTCTTCGCTTATTTAATCTTCACAAACCTTTTCACCGATATTGCCATGAAAAAATAATGAGACTGCTGCAGGACAACCTTTAACCTCTCATACGTCCTAAAGAATATTTCTCATGTCAGCTGGACCTTGTGGCAGAGGGATGCCCCATGCCTGCATGTTGTAGCCTCAGCGGCTGCCCTAAATGACAAAGCCAGTACTCTTACAGTACATGCCTAGTGTAAGAATAAGCATATTCCCCATACTCTCCTACAAGTTCGTAAGACATAGCATCTCTCTACATGGTGGCAGACCACCTACGAATAAGCCCTATTTACAATCCCTCAGTCATCCTACATTGTTGTAACACTTTAATCTGGCTACTCTACCACCCACCACCACCCCCGGCTGACAGAGAGCCTCAGTCCACTCCACGTGATTGCCTTGCAACTACATATATAAATGGCCTCAAAGCAACGAGAAGACCTCTTAGATGCCCCCTTTAGGCAGCCCAGACTTACTTCTATTTTGTGATGGCTCTTGTAGATACAATTTCTGGGAAAACTTAATAACTGTTTCCCCACATGAAATGCTTGAGGTGTACCCTTTGCCACTGTAAAATCAGCCTGGGCTGCTTACGGATCTTACTAGAGCTTGCACGCTGACAAGAGGAAAAAAATGCTCCTATTTACTGACTGCAGATATGCTTTTCGAGTCTGCCATACTGTTGGCACAATCTAGAAATCCCACAGATGCTTTTTTTTTTTTGCGGTACGCGGACCTCTCACTGTTGTGGCCTCTCGCGTTGCAGAGCACAGGCTCCGGACGCGCAGGCTCAGCAGCCATGGCTCACGGGCCTAGCTGTTCCGCGGCATGTGGGATCCCCCCCGACCGGGGCACGAACCCGTGTCCCCTGCATCGGCAGGCGGACTCTCAACCACTGCGCCACCAGGGAAGCCCTCCCACAGATTCTTAAACCCTGCTGGTACTCCTATTGCCAGTGGCTGCCCTGTGAGAGGCTATTCACCTCCATTGTCCAGTCTGTATTAAGGAGACTGATACTACTGTACATCTCTAGGGAATGATAGGGCTGACAAATCTGCTAAAGACACAGCCTAAAACGGATCCCCACCCTTTCTCCACCCAATTTATAAACCTGCCTTTATCCGTGGCTGATATTATTGATTATCAGACAAGTACTCCTCAGTCTGAAAAAAGACAAATGAATACAAAAAGGTGCCAATCAATTGTCAGACACATTTTACATTGGGCCAAACAGACTTCATGTGGCCCCCTTTCTTCTGACCTTTTGGCTTGCACGGATCTCCCATAAGATGGGACATATGTGCAGACAGGGGATAGTCAAGGAACTTAAAGATACTTGTTTCTGCTCTGGCATTCATAAAATTTCTGACTCAGTTATTTCCCAGTGCACTACTTGTAATCTCACCAAATTTTAGAAGCCAACATACTTTAGGAAATCTTCCAAGGTCTACACGCCCCTTGTATTACTCCAGATGGATTTAAAGGTTTAGGCTATTCCCACTGGTGGTAATTGTCTGTATGTTCAGTGGGATAGACTGAATGCTATCCATTAGATGTGCTGATGCCACTTTACCACTTTACAATAGTGGCAAAGAAGTTAATAACAGATTATTTTTTGTTTTGGCATTCCTTTACAAATTGAATCAGATCAAGCAATTAGTTTTACAGCAGAAATAAAGCACTCACTTGCAAAAACTTTGGCGTACTCATCAGAATTTCCTACCTGATGATTGAGGATGCTCAATCATCAAGGCAAGTGGAATGTAAAAATCAAGACATAAAAAGGACTTCAGGAAAAGTCTGTCAAGAAACTGGACTTAAACATTACCCACTGTCCTTATAAAAATCTGGAATACTCTAAATAGTAGACATGGATTAACCCATTTTTAAATAACGTTTGGTTGCCCTTTGCCTTCTGGCATCTCTACACTTCCATTCCCAGATTGAGTGAATGTTATGGAGACTTAAGAGAACAATTTGATGTTAAGACTAGCTACATACAAGAATTGCCTGGTACACCTGGAGCACATCATCAACAGGTAAGAAAGCATGGCCTCCACCAACTAACTAGCCTCACCATCCTTTCCACCAGGAGATCGGGGGTATATCAAGGCTTCTAAAAGAAAGCACACCCTGTCACCTCATTGGGAAGGACTTTATGAAGTATTCCTAACCACCTACACTGCCATCAAAATAGAAGAATTTTGATGAATTCACATGAGTGACACCAAACTAGACCCAGATCAGCAGTCCCAGGACCAGTGGAGGACCATTCTTACAAATGACCTTAAAGTAATGATTTTATCATCAATTCTCAAGCCCTGGAAGCAGATGACATCATGAATTAGACAGCTTTTCCCAAGAACATGGATTAAAAAACTCCATTTCCACCCATTTTCTTCCCCTACTAAGTTTCCAACTCCACAAAAAAACAAAACAAACACACAAAAACAACCCTCTTCCTTTTAATGAAGCCTCCCCTTTCTTTGGCCATTATATTAAGGGTTGACTGAGATTACTTGTCCCAATCTGTCCTATTCTCCCTCTGATCCTCCACTAGGGCCTTTCTTTCAAACTCTATCTCATTCTTATTAACCCTTACTCTTTTCTCAATAGGTCAGGGACAGACCTGACACTGCTTTACATTGTTTTTCCAAACCTTAGCCACATTAGCTAACCAGTCTAATTACTCATTATGTCAACATCTAGATCATGCAAAAGAACCTGACCTAATTTTTGTTCTTACCACTGTGAACACCTGGTAGAACAGTTCTAGAAAATGGGTGTATGGTATCCACAACCAAGTAAACAACATCACCTACTTCTTCTGCTGAGTTCATTGGACATGAAAAAAATCTCTATAGAATCTCAAGGACCATCCTTTGCTCAGATGAAGTCATTAGAAGGGAATTTTTCTCTTTGCACTGAAAACAGTCATGGTGCTTGACCCTTCCTAGGTGACACACAAAGGCAATGCTTCAATCAGATTCTGTGGTTTGATTCCACAGGTGACATGATCAATCCTCACACAAAGGTTATAGATGGTCCTAGCACTTATGGTACAAACACTTGCCAAATCATCAATTATTGCGGCTAGGTCACAAGACACCTTTGTGCAATCTTGGGTAGCTCAGCAGCTCAGCTGCTTCCCTAATTAGGATGCTCAATGCCAAAGATTACATATGGGGTAGTCTTTGTAGACCAAAATTCTGGACTAGGTTGGCCACGTGACAAAACCAAGCCTCATAACTACCAAAGCTGAACTGCAGCTCTCCTATATTAGGTATTTTGCAACCTGTTCCATTCCTACAGACTGATGGGGACATATGGAAGATGGAGTTGTGCAGATGCCAATATGACAGATGACAAAACACAACAAACTCTACCCTAGTGGGTCAAAAGTTCCACTCTGACCTTAACCATGAGCATTTCTGGTCTTTTTGGCTTATGCAATGACAAGGTATTTGAAGGATTCCCATCTAGATAGTCGGGACAATGTGGATATGGATACCTGATGCCTTCTGTCACCAGGTACTTTACCTTAAATAAAATTACAAACTTAGGCACCTTTGTTCTTAAAAGAGTGCCACATATTCATACTAAATGTACTAGGCAGGAAGTCATAGAAAACCCACTTGTGTATCACAATTCTAAATTCTTTTCAGTATTGAGATCCCTTTGCTCAGGCTTTGGAACTTATGAGCTGGAAAAGGCAGTTTGAAATCTTTTCATAGTGATAGAACAAGAGTTCAGCATTAATGTGCAAATACTGGAAGCACTTCAAATGGAGTTAATACTTTAGCTTCTGTTTAACTCCAAAATCTTTGTGCTCTGGGCACACTGATAGCCCAACAAGGAGGAGCTTGGTGATCATCTGTGGAGAATGTGGTTTCTATGTAAATCACTTGGAACAAATAATGTCTAATCTACATTATTGTCCTTTTAAAGGACAAGATAAACACTCTCCATCAGATAAATCATCAGATAAATGAGTCTCAACCTTTTTTTTTTTTTAAATTGTACTGACCTATTCCCAGGGATGGGAGACTGGTTTAATGGGATATGGGGAAACATACTTAGATTCTTTTTTCTTTTCTGCTTATTTATTAGTGCTTTATCTATGTTATTCTCTTCCTTTGAAGATCTTTCGCCAATCAGCTAGTAACCTGTTCCTTCTCTCCTCAGCCCCCAACTCAGCTTTTCATACGTGAAACTTCTGGGGAATTTCCAAACTGGGGAGATGAAGGGGTTAAGGACATGCTACCCAAAATAAGCTGCCTTGATATATTGATAATTTTGAGTTAAAGGCACTTAAACAGTAGGTGCAAGAAAGGCACTCTGATACTCCTTTTTCTTCCTGAAAGCAGAAGTTAAAACTCCAATGTGAGATCTGCCCTCCCTGTGCCAGGAGGAAAGAAACATTCTTATCACCAGAAATGGGAGTCAAGGCCAAGTCAAGGAGAATTCTGTACTAACAGACATTGTTAAAATAACTCTTATCGGGGCTTCCCTGATGGCGCAGTGGTTGAGAGTTCGCCTGCTGATGCAGGGGACACGGGTTCGTGCATGCCGCGGAGCAGCTGGGCCCGTGAGCCATGGCCACTGAGCCTGCACGTCCGGAGCCTGTCCGGAGCCTGTACTCTACAACGGGAGAGGCCACGGCAGTGAGAGGCCCGAGTACCGCAAAACAAACAAACAAACAAAAAAAAACACCAAAAAACAAAACTCTTATCTTCCTTTAGTTTCTTCATTTATTGCAGTTATGTTTCCACACTTGCCACTCTTTATTCAATCCAGTATGTAAGCATTCAGGTTTTGCCACTTCTTTGGGTCCTTCAGTTCCTTATGAAGGCTTCCATGTCATATAAAACTAACCTTAAATAAATGTGTATGCTTTTCTCCCATTAATATGTCTTTTGTCAATTTAATTCTCAGGAGCAGCCAGAGACTTTAAGAGAGTAGAGGTAAGGTTTTTGCCTCCCCTACAAAAGCAATAAATAGAAATGATCTCTGAGGTGGTCAGATATTGGACTTAGCAGAGGAAGGCTTCAAAGCAATGACTGTAAACATGTTAAATAAAGGAAACAATAGTTAAAGAAGTAAAGGAGGTATAACAAGGACTCATTAAGTAGAGACTATCAGTAAAGAGATAAAGATTATTTTAAAAATCAAATAGAAATTCCAGAGTTGAAAGTAAATAATTAAAATGAAAAAAATTACTAGAGGGGCTCAATAGATTTCAGATGGCAGAATCAAATGCATCAATGAAATTGAAGCTGGATCAAAAATTATAAATTACGGAACGAAAAATGAACAGTCTCAGAGACCTGAGGAACATCATCAGGTGATCCAACACAGGTGTTCCAGAAGTACAGGAGAGATAAAAAAGGGAAGAAAAAATAGTCAACAAATTGTGCTTGATAATAACTAAAATATATATAGTCAAAGGCATCTGTATTACTCTGCTCAGGCTGCCATAACAAAATATCATAGACTGCATGGCTTAAACAACAGACATTTATTTCTCACGATTTTCGAGAATGAGAAGCCCAAGATCAAGGTGCTGGCAGATTCAGTTCCTGGTGAAAGCCTTTTTTCTGGCTTACAGATGGTGGCCTTCTTCCTGTGTCTTCATGTGGCAGAGAGAAAGAGAGCTCTGATCTTTTTTCCTCTTCCTCTAAGGACAAAAATTCCATCAAGGAGACCCCATCCCCATGACCTCATCTAAACCTAATTACCTCACTAAGGCCCCTACCTCCAAATGCAATCATATTGAGGGTTAGAGGTTCAACATATGAACTTTGCAGGGAGACAAACATTCAGTCCATCACAGTATCCTATAGATGAATTTAAATGGTGCACTAGAAAATATTTAATACAGGGGACTTCCCTGATGGTCCAGTGGGTAAGACTCTGTGCTCCCAGTGCAGGGGGCCCAGGTTCGATCCCTGGTTGGGGAACTAGATCCTGCACACATGTGCAGCTAAGAGTCTGCATGCCACAACAAAAAGATCCCACATACCGCAATGAAGATCCCACGTACCTCAACTAAGACCTGGCACAGCCTAAATAAATAAATAATGAAAATCTAAAAAAAAAAAATTAATACAATACAGGCAATAAAGGAAGAACAGGAAAAAAATGAGATATGTAGATAAATAAATCCAAATAAAATTTCAACAAATAAGTTGAAAGCAAAAGCATGGAAAAAACATATTATTACAATAACCAAAATCCAAAAACTGAGAACACCAGTTGCTGGTAAGGATGCATACATTGCTGGTGGGAAGGTAAAATGATGCAGATACTTTGGATGACAGTTTGGCAATTTCTTACAAAACCAAACCTAATCTTATCATATGATCCAGCTATTGTGCGCCTAGGTATTTACCCAACTTATTGGAAGACTGTGTCCACATAAAACCTGCACATGGATGTTTATAGTAGCTTTATTTATAATAACCAAAATCTGGAAGCAACCAAAATGTCCTTCAGTAGGTGAAGAGATAAACTGTGGTACATCCATAGAATAGAATGTTATATTCAGTGATAAAAAGAAATGAAGTCATAAAAAAGACATGAATTTTAAATGCATATTGGTAAGTGAAATAAGCCAGTTAGAAAGGCTACATACTCTATGATTCTAATTATATGACAATCTGGAAAAGGCAAAACTACCGAGTCAGTAAAAGGGTCAGTAATTTTCAGGGTTTGGCATGAGGCTGTGGTGGGGTTGGGGGGAGATTCAGTAGTTGAAGCACAGGGATTTTTTAAGGATGTGGAAAGGATTCTGTGTGATAATATAATTGTGGTTATGTGACATTATGTGTTTGTTAAAACTTCAGAACAAAAAGAACAAAAATGTAAAAAAATCAATTAGGAGATTGGAGGAGTCTCAGGATTGAATGCTGTATGTGAAGGAACAATCAAACTGTATGTATTTATTTATTTTTATTTTTTATTTTTTAATTTTTTTGCGGTACGCAGGCCTCTCACTGTTGTGGCCTCTCCCCTGTGGAGCACAGGCTCCAGACGTGCAGGCTCAGGGGCCATGGCTCACGGGCCTAGCCGCTCCGCGGCATGTGGGATCTTCCCGGCCGGGGCATGAACCCGTGTCCCCTGAATCGGCAGGTGGACTCTCAACCACTGCGCCACCAGGGAAGCCCAAACTGTATGTATTACAAATGTATGAAGCAACCTCACTGAAGGGGGTGGGGGTAAGAGGTACTAACCTAAGTAACTTTGGAAATGAGTAGAGTCTGTAAAACTAATGACAAAAGAAACTGTGCATAAGCACTATCACTAGTTGATAACATTATTACCCACAGGCATATAGCTTAACAGTTCTGATACCACTGTTCTGGAATTGAACAGTTAAGTAAATTGATGTCAGATAATGGGAATCAGATGTTAGATGATGTCAGAAGATGTCTCACTGTTGCACTGAAAAGTTAGAGATAGGCAAAGGGAGGAGGCTAGAATTATTCAAGTGGAAATGGGTTAGAGTTTGAGATGTCAGTGTGAACTCAGGTTTAGCTTAATATCAGTAGAGATGTTTGCACATAGAAATGTGTATATACACAGGTTACTATATACACATATATCTCCTTGTTCTGTCAGCTGAGCAGGCCCAGAAGCAATAACACTCCAGTAGAAATGAGCACACCTAGTGCCCAGATCTTGGTTTCTAAAACTATTCTCCAATCAAAGGAACCAGTGTTCCTTGGAGAACTGGCTGATTCTAGAACTGGGACAGGAAATATACGAAATGAGCCTGGAGCATCTTATGGTGCCAGAAAGTAAGAAAGTGCTCACAAAGACTAACCAACCAACCAATCTACACGTACAATGTTGGGGATACGTCTGGGGCACAGGAAGCAAATGAAAGAGCTCCCAGTGGCCAAAGCTGGAAGAATTTGAGGAACAAAATGAAGTACTATTGGATCATAACCCTAACTGTAAATAAGTATCCATGAGTCCATAATGATATAAATAAATGATTGAATCAATAATAAATGGGGGAGAAGAGACAAATCTCCCATGCAGAATTACAAATAATTTATGTAGATACTCTTCCCTCAAAAACGTGGAACGTAATTCCCCACTCCTTAGGTTTGGGCTGTGTATAGTGACTTCCTTCCAAAGGGTGTAGTGTGGAAAGGAGAAAATAAAGAGTACATGTATAGTGGAGAAAGCTGACAAACATTACCTTGATCAGTGGATCAAGGTCAACACCAACAGTGAAGTCATGTTGATAATATGTATCCTTGATAAAATATGGTGAAAGTGGCACTTTACCTTTGTGGTTTTCCTCTGCAAAACCCATAACCCCGGTCTAATCATAAGAAAAACATAAGTCAAACCCCAATAGAGGGACATTATGCAAAATACCTGACCAGTACTCCTCAAATAATGTCAAGGTTATCACAAGGCAAATCTAAGAAACTGTCACAGTCAAGAGGAGCTTAAGTAAACACGATGAGTAAACAAAATGTGTCATCCTGGATGGGATCCTGTATCATGAGAAGGACATTGGAGAAAAACTGAGGAAATCTGATTAAAGAATGGACTTTAATTAATAATAATGTATTAATGTTGGTTCATTAATTTTAATAAATGTACCTTAATAATGTAGGATATTATTAACATCCTACATGTTAATAACAGTGGGAAATGGATGTGAGTTACACAGTAACTCTGTACTATCTTGGTAATTTTTCTATAAATCTAAAACATTAAAAATAGTTGATTTAAAAAATATATATGTACCTGTGTGAGTGTATGCAAGCAGTAAACTTAAAAAAGATATAGCAGCTATAATAATATCGGGGAAAATAGAATTTAAGGGCTTCCCTGGTGGTGCAGTGGTTGAGAGTCCGCCTGCCGATGCAGGGGACACGGGTTCGTGCCCCGGTCCGGGAAGATCCCACATGCCGTGGAGCGGCTAGGCCTGTGAGCCATGGCCGCTGAGCCTGCGCGTCTGGAGCCTGTGCTCCGCAGTGGGAGAGGCCACAACAGTGAGAGGCCCGCGTACCGCAAAAAAAAAAAAAAAAAATTTAAGAATACTTATAATAGATAAACAAAATGTGTTATGTCCACATAATGGAATGGTATTCAACAATAAAATGGTATGAACTACTGATACCTGCTACAACGTGGATGAACCTCAAAAACATTATGCTTTGAAAAGAGCCAGATGCAAAAGACCTCTTGTTCTATGATACTATTTATATGAAACATCCAGAAAAGGCAAATCTATAGAGACTAACTAGATTAGCGGTTGCCTAGGGCTAGAAGTGAGAAAGTGGTTTGGCTGCAAATAGGCCTGAGGAAACTTTTGGGAGTGATGGAAACGTTCTAAAATAGGAGTGTCGTGATGGCTCTGTAAACTTAAATTTATGGAAAATCATTGAATTTTACATTTAATAAGGGCAAATTTGGGGGGAAGTGTATTTTCTGATTGTGAATTATGTGTTAATAAAGCTGTTTAAAGCATTAAACAATTTTTTTTACTCCCTAGAAGAGCTAATGATTAATAGCATACCCAGCAAACAAATATCCTAATGATTTTTAAAATCATTAAAAATACATATCTCCAATGATCAAATAGCTTAATATGAACATTTCACAGAAAAGGCAACTGCTTCCTGAAAAAATTGAAGAGGGTGCTCAATTTATATAAATAAGCTTATTTCCTGACTTCCCATTCAGATTGTTTGTTCTTCAAGGACAGGACTATTGCTCTCAGAGAATAAACTTAGATAGACAATTAATATAATTATTAATTATTGTTTTTCAATTAATTATTGTTTTTGACTTCAAAGATTTATCCAACACTTGATTAAAGACCAAATGCTATAATTTATTGGGCTTCAATTAATTGTTAATTAATTATTAATTTAATTAATTATTAATTTTTTTGGACTTCAAAGATTTATCCAACACTTGATTAAAGACCAAATGTTATAATTTATTGGGCTAAATCAGTGTAGCCCAAGATGAGGTGAAGTTTCAGATGCCCTCTAAAAGGAAGTGTTGCGAACTATATTATTGTTCAAAATATTTATTCCCTCCCCGTGACCTCATGGGAAGAATTCTCTTCCCTAACTCAATTGATGTTGGGCTTGGTACTCTATGATTTGCTTTGGCCTCAGCGGAGCAGAATGTACTTCTAAACTCCTGACTTGGGCTTGGCTATGTGATTTGCTGTGGCCAATGGGAGTTAACAGATGTGATGTAAGCGGAGGCTTAAACTGTCATTACAAGGTTGAACTTGCCATCTTGTGCTTGTGCTATTGCCATGAGAACTTCTCCAGGGAAGGCCCAGGTTCTAGGTTCTTCCTTACCAGCCACAGGGGGCCCTGGCCTTTGCTGAGAACCTGGGTGTGGTACATAGCAGCTAGACAACCTCCGGGATACCTGGAATTCTGTATCTTTTGGCTTCCCTAAAGGCAACCCCAGGGTCAGTGGGTCCTTCCCAGTGCTGGATCCATCAACCAGCCCACAGATCCATCAGAGAAGCAAACCTCAAGAACAGTGAAGCCTGTATAAAGAGGTAATTTCACACACAGTGGTGATTCTGTGGTGGCTGGTAAATCCCCCAATGGGATCTGTGAGGCTGAACTGAGTTATGAGAAAGTTAAAATCATCACCATCATCATTAGTGATGTGAGGATGGTGGGAAAGAAGGGAGCCATTTCAAGTTACTCTTTTTTTCCCAGCACTTTGTGAGGGGTCCTGTCTTCAGACCTTTGCACACACTCCCCCTTTCCATCCTGTCTCTTTCACCTGGGGAAATCCTTTACCACCTTTGAGATTCAACTCAGATGTCCCCTCTTCTGAGAATCATTCCTTGACCCCCTTAGCCTTAATGCAGCACACTCTCCTTTATACTCCTTGGGGCTTGGTACCCATCTTGGGTTTTTGTCTTCCTCACATTGTATTATGATCATATACCTCACTGTCCTCAGCCTTAGATGAGGACTATCTTGAGGGGCTGAGCTGAACTGTTGATTCATCTCTATGTTCCTAGTATCATGTACAGTGACTGGCATGGACAAAGCTTTTAATAAATATTTCATTAATGAATAAGGAGTGTCTGAAAGAAGAATGAAGAGAGGCCAGGCTCCAAAGGAAACTTTGAAGTTTCCTCTTACCTCATCCCTTCATCCCCTAGTTGGTCTGGGTTGCCAAACCCTTTGTAGGAATAGGTGCTCTTTCCAGCCCACTTTTAAAAAATGTTTTTATTATAGGTTGAAACTTGTAATGTTGAAAGTGATCTTTCAAGATCATGGCCTTCAAGCCTAGAATTAAGTTGCAAATATGTATCTCTGGTTGTTAGCAATGAAAAAAAGTTTGAATGGGGAGATCTTTGCATGGAAAGGACATTTGATATTGTTAAAAAGGGTAGTCGTTATAACATTGCAAGGGAATATCAAGGTTTTTCAAATGTTTTACAAGGAGGCTGGGGAAGAGGGTGACCTTTAAGCCTCACCAATTATGTCTCTATGGTTCTACTTATTGATTTGCAGAGACCACACTGCATTGTTCTTAGCCAAGATAAGCACTCTAAAAAATGCATTGATGCATATCCTGCCTCCCATATTTGTGAACTTAAGTTCATTTCATGCTTCTTTCTTCTCTCTGAGCAAAAAATTTACCAAGATAAACAGATATATGGTATATCCTGAATCCTCCTGCAATGCACGTCTTTCACAAATTTGACCTCCCTTTCTCCTGGCATACAAACATCTTTCTAGAAATATGCTTAATTTACCTGTGACCGATCCCTGGAAAGCAGTTCCATCCCCAATTCAACCCAGTTCCCAGATATCCTTGGAAAATTATTATTATTTTGTACCTGATTGAGTTGGACTGTTTTGTTTGTTTGTTTTAGCATATAGGGTTTTATTGGGGGGAGGAGTGTTAAAATTTGGCCTCCCTAAGTGCACCTATGGATGAGTCCACGTTTCTTTCGGGCTTTTCCATAAAAACTTAATGCAATGTATTACAGACCCTTGTGTATATGACTGTTCCTTCCATCTCCTTGAAGGTAGAGACCAGGTTTGGTTGCCCTGCTTATCCCCAGCACCTAGCCCTGGGCCTGACACCTTGAAGGCACTTGGTAAATGTCCTTTGAATGCATGGAAGAACAGGTGAACAGTAAGTTAATGGAAGGCTGTGATTTTTAACTTTTACCATTGGAAGCCCAGCATGGCTATGTTAGCACCTGTAGCACCAGTGTTAGTAGAAAGATAAGAAGGTGGGGATGTTTGGGTAGTGTCTGAGAATTAATGGTGGCAAGGAAGATCTCTCAGTTGAGGAAAGGGATGGAAGAAAGTAGAAGACAGTTAAATGGGGCAGGAGAATAGAAAAGAGGAATAGCGGAAGAATCCCCATCTGTCAGACTCGGTTCTTCCTTTTTCCCTCCTCTCAGCTCCAGGTCACTGAACACTTTGGAGTTTCTCTTTGTAGTCCTTCCCCACTTGCTCCATTTCTGGTCAGAAGAACTGCAGTTCAGGATGGGGAATTGTAAGCAGGTGAAGAACAGCAACTAAACAGCCAAGCAATTTAAAGTTGTGTCAGAAATGCCAGGCTGCATTAAAATGTCCTCAAGGGGTAGACCTTCTAAATGACTAATCACCTTTCACCCATAAAATGCAGTATGCTCTAGTGGAAACAGCCCATGAGCAGCCTGGTGTTCCATTTTTCCAGCGTCTGCCTGGGTTGCTGCTGGGTTGATTCAGTGGGTTGGCTGGGTTAGGCTAAGATTAAGCCAAGAAGATCTTTTCAAAGTAAGTGGCATTTGGGGCCAACTACTATATGTTTCCAAAGAACAGACGATGTTGACAAAGAGATGTGACCTTAAAGGTACGTGACCCCAAAGACAGGTGACCTTGGTCTTTTGCCTGATTCTGAAAAAAATAGTCAAGAAAATGTCTGATCAAGGGTCATGTTTAAAGAAAAATTATGATTTGCCAAATTCTGTTTTTAAAACATCAGTTTCTTAAGAAACAAGGAATAAACACTGATTGTAATGCAGGTGTATTTTTGTTTAATTATGAAAACATTTTTTAGGATCTGCCCTACAGAATCTGGCAACTAATATTTAAGGTATACATGTTCAAGTGAAATACTGAAATAAGAAACTTGCCTGCTGGGAAAAATGAGAAATTTTGAGCTCTTCATTTGGGTTCATGGTGATACCATCTGTATCTCTGTACCCAAGTGCTTGGCATGTAGTGGGAGTTCATAAACATTTGGTGCATGAACAGAGAAACTGAAAGCCAACTGTATTGTGCAATCCTGCTCTGCTGGTTTGTTATAGCTAATAGGACGTCAGCATCTATATTTCTTTTGCTATAAAATTAGGTAAAGTAAGACCTAATAAAAGTGTTAGGCACACTTATTTTAAACCACCTAGTCTCAAGGCTTGTCATTAACAATACATCTGTTTTATTAGAAATACTTATATGTGCATGTGTGTGCCTGTGTGTGTGTATATATGTGTTTGCAGAAAAACCTTCCAATGTAACAAAAGCAGTTTTCTAAAAATTGACTATTCTATCTTTTGTAATCAGTAATTCATGCAGTCGTAGTCATTGCAAATGGGCAAACAGCTCCAAGATTCTGTAAGGTCACAGTGACTTGAACTAAATTAATAATGGTGTCATTCTGTATTTTTCCTGATTGCCAAGTCATACGTTTTTTTACTGCACAAAATGAAAAAGCAGAAAGAAATGAAAACTCAGAGTTGTCACTATGAATACATTTCTAGAGTATTTTCAGTGTGAGGATGTGTAAAAGACAGAATTCTAAGATGGCCCCCATGATTTCCACCCTCTGAGGTTATGCCTATGATTAGGTTACATGGGAAAAGAGATTTTACTTAAGTTACTAATCAGTTGACCTTAAGATAAGGAGATTATTCAGGTGGGCCTAACCTAATCATTTGAACCCTTTGAAAGCAATTTTTTCTCTGGCTAGTTGGAAAAACAGAGGTTAGAGATTCAAAGCATGAGAAGAATTCAACATAGCATTGCTGGCTGGAAGATGGAGGGAGCCACAAGCTGAAGAATGTGAGTGACCTCTAGGAGTTGAGAGTGAGTCCCCAGCCAACAGCCAGCAAGTGCATGGAGACCTCAGTCCTACAATCAGAAAGAACTGGATTCTGCCAGCAACCTTAATGAACTTGGAAGAAAATTCTTATTCAGAGTCTCCAGCTTGGCCAGTGCCTTGATTCAGCCTTTGAGATCCCAAGCAGAGGACCTAGGTAAGATACGCCAAACTTCTGACTCACAGAAACTGTCAGATACTGGCTTTCCTCGGACATATTATAGGTTTGGTTCCAGACCACTGCAATAAAGCGAATATCGCAATAAAGCAAGTCACACAGATTTTTTTGGGGGGGGGGTACGCGGGCCTCTCACTGCTGTGGCCTCTCCAATTGCGGAGCACAGGCTCCGGATGCGCAGGCTCAGCGGCCATGGCTCACGGGCCCAGCCACTCCGCGGCATGTGGGATCTTCCCGGACCGGGGCACGAACCCGTGTCCCCCGCATCGGCAGGCAGACTCTCAACCACTGCGCCATCAGGGAAGCCCCACACAGATTTTTTTGTTTCTCATTACATATTAAAGTTATGTTTATACTATACTGTGGCCCATTAAGAGTGCAGTAACATGTCTAAAAAACAATGTACATATCTTAACTAAAATATAATGCTGTTGGGAAAATGGCGCCGATAGAGTCGCTTGATGCCTGGTTAGCACAAATCTTCATTTTGTATAAAACACAGTATCTGTGAAGTGCAGTAAAGTGAAGCACAATAAAACAAGATATATCTGTAATAAGTATGGGTTGTTTACAGTTGCTAAGTTTGTGGTAATTTGTTGTGTAGCAATAGAAGACTAATACAGATTTTGGTATTTAGAAGTGCAGTACTGCCCCACAGTAACAAATACCTAGTGTGGAAGTAGCTTTGGAATTAGGCAGTGGCTGGAGGCTAGAAGAATTTTGAGGAACATGATAAAAGAAACCCAAACTGCCTTGAACAGACTGTTTGCGGAAATATGGACATTAAAGATTCAGCTGGTGAAAACTCAGAAAGAAGTGAGAAGCATTATAGAGAAAACTTATATTTTCTTTGAGAAAGCCTAAATCACCATGAACAGACTGTTCTTAGAAATCTGGACTTTAAGAACAATGCTGGTGAGGACTCAGGAGGTGGGAAACATGTTATTGGAACAGGAGGAACGAGAATCCTTGTTGTGTGGTGGCAGAAACCTTAGAAAAATTGTGACCTGCAGTTATGTCAAAAGCAGAATGTGTAAATGACAAACTTAGATATACATCTCAGGAGTTTTCCAAGCAAAGTGTTAAAGGTGCTGGTTTGTCTCTCCTTACGGCTTATACTAAAATGTGAAAAAAAAATAACTTTAGGGAAAATCTGGTAAACATAAAGAGATGAGGACTGGATAATCTTGAAAATTCTCAGGATTTTCAGATGGTAAAAGATGCTAAATGTCAGAAATGACTTCTGAAAGCATGACATAGAGGAAAGAAGGACTCCATGTCTATACAGGTCTTTACTAAAACAACAGAAAGACCAACAGGTCAAAGTATTCAATCATACAAAAGCCTCTTCTAAGAGATTAAGAATGTGATGCACAGATCCCATTAATCAAACCAGAGGGTCTCTCAGAAGCTTAGGGGTGTATCCCTTAGCCATCTTTGCAGAAGCCAAAGATAGAGAGGAGAACTTCTCAAAAAGATATGTGGGTATGACTCTTATCTAATGGAGCAAAACCCTGTGAAATTAATGCAAGGACAATAGAATGGGTTCCCCCCAAATTCATGTCTACCTGGAACCTATGAATGTAACCTTATTTGGAAATAGGGTGTATGGACATATAATCAAGTTAAGATGAGGTCATACTGGATTAGAGGGGGCCCTAATCTGTTGACTGATGTCCTTATAAGAAGAGGGAAATGTGGATAGTATTTTAAGTATTCTGGCAGTATTCTAAGATGGCCCCTTGATCTCTGTCCTCTCGTGTTACTCTCTGATTATATGATTTTACGTAAGAAAAGGGATTTTACAGATGTAATTAAAGTTACTAATTGGTTGTCCCTAAGAGAGCGAGGGTAGGACTTCCCTGGTGGTCCAGTGGGTAAGACTCCACGCTCCCAACGCAGGGGCCCCGGGTTTGATCCCTGGTCAGGGAACTAGATCCCACATGCATGCCGCAACTAAGAGTTCACATGCCGCAGCTAAGAAGTCCTCATGCTAAAACTATGAGCCCACATGCCACAACTAAAAAAGATCCTCCATGCCACAACGAAGATTCCACCTGCTGCAATGAAGACCTGGCGCAACCAAAATATTTAAATAAAATAAATATTTACGAAAGCGAGGTAGACTTGTTCTAATCACATGAACCCTTTAACTCAATAGAGTTTTTCTCTGGTTGGAAAAGCAGAAGTCAGAATTCAACATGTAATTGCTGGCTTGAAGACGGAGGGAGCCACAAGCTGAGGAATGTGAGCAAGAGTGACACCTGGTCAACAGCCCCCAGTGAGAGAATGGAGACTTTAGCCCCACAGTCACAAGACCTGGATTCTGCCAGCAACAGGAATGGCCTTGGGAGCATATTCTTCCCGCCGAATCTCCTGAGGAGAGCTCAGCTCAGCTGACCTCTTGATTTTAGTCAACCTTTGAGACCCTCAGCAAAGGGCCCAGTTCAAGTGTACTGGACACCTGTACAACTGTGTGTGTGTGTGTGCGTGTGCGTGCGTGTGTGTATTCTCTTAAGCAAAAGAGGTTACATTTTTACCAAGCAATATAGAATCGGTCTAGCCAGAGGTTTATAGAACAATTTGGTAGGTCAGGGATGAAATGAATTTTATGGTACACATATGATTCTAATAATTTTTTAAAAGCCCTTAATAAAAAGAGATAGCTCTAGGTTTAAGCTTCTTATTGCTTTATTCTTCTGGGAGATTCTGTGAGGAATATACCTGGGTACTCTCAGAGAGTTGAGATCTCAATCAAACCAAATCATTCCAATAAATTATTGAGAATCTTGCATGCATCACTAGACACTGGGCTCAGCACTGGGGATTGAATGATAAATATTTCTTGCCCTCCAGGGGGTTTATGTTGGATAGGTGTAACAGTCAAGTAACTATATAATCACAATATAATGTGTTAACTACTATAATTGGGTAATACAGGAGCACATATGAAGATGACCTAATCCAAACATGAGAGGGGGATGGTGATGGTCTTCAGTACTTGCGGCTCACGGGCTTTAAAACATAGGCCCAGTAGTTGTGGCACATGGGCTTAGTTGCTCCACGGCATGTGGGATCTTCCCGGACCAGGGCTTGAACCCATGTCCCCTGCATTGGCAGGCGGATTCTTTTTTTTTTTTTGGTACGCGGGCCTCTCACTGTCGTGGCCTCTCCCGCCACGGAGCACAGGCTCCGGACGCGCAGGCTCAGCGGCCGTGGCTCACGGGCCCAGCCGCTCTGCGGCATGTGGGATCTTCCCGGACCGGGGCACGAACCCATGTCCCCTGCATCGGCAGGCGGACTCTCAACCACTGTGCCACCAGGGAAGCCCTGGCAGGCGGATTCTTAACCACTGCTCCACAAGGGAAGCCCTAGTGGGAAAAATCATTAGAAGTATTATGCATAGCAAGGATGTTATCAAACTTTCCCTTCAGAAAAATCTGTTTGCAGTGTGGAGATGAATTGTAGGGAAAAGATCAAATTGCAGGGACATCAGACCAAATTCTCCCAGGTTAGAGGTACGTGAACTGACTGGTGGTGGGAATGAACAGGATTATATGGACTTGAGAGGTAACAGGGGTAAGAGCAACATGTGTTTGTTTGCACCTGTACTGTGAGGAAGGAGAAGAACAAAGGTTAATATCCAGTTATTTGGCTTGTGAGGCTGGGTAACTAGTTGCATCCGTCAAAAAGATGGGAACCGAGAGGAAGAGCAGTTTTGGGGAGGAGCTGAGCTCAGTTTTGGACATGCTGAGCGTGAGATATATGTGGGATACCAAGGGGAAATGTTAAGTAGGAAGTTGCTAATATTGTTTTACAAGTCAGGAGAAAAATCTGGTCTAGATAGAGGTTTGGACAAGTAGGCGCAATGAAATTACTGTTGGGAAAGGGATTGAAACTGTCGGCAAGAGAGTGGTTGCAATGATAAAGTCTAGGCTATTTATCTATAAAATGGGGATAACAACTTATCTGTATAAGGTATTCAGTCTGGAGGTTTGTCAAACTCTAATACATAAATGTATGGATGTTATAAGAGCAAAGGAAACATTTTAAGCAAAGGATGCCCAGATTATCTCACCGAATATATGTGAAGTAAGTGTAACATCTCGTTTCCCAGTTCTTCACAGAAATGCCTACTTTGGTGATGATGTTTCACCTGTCTAGGATGAGATCCTGCCAGGTTGCAGGAAGCCCTGAGGGGGAGCTTACCAAGTCTCTTGTATTTCATAATATGTCACACCCAAACTCTAGTATGATTACTTTATAAGGCTGAAAAAACTTCCTTTGGCAAGTCCCATTACCTGTATCTAAACAACATAGGTTCCAGGTATAATCCCTTACTAAGCCATAGTGCCATCCTGCTACATTGTCCTAGGTTTTAGAGTGATGGCTGTGCATCTCTTGTGTGCAGTTACATTGTAATGATCAGCAGTGTATATGTGTTCAGTTTGAGACCTAGAGAGGGCTCAGAATGGACAGCTTGACTAAGGCCCTTTATACCTAGTCCACAGAGTAGTCCTGAGAATTAAATGATGTAAGGCATGAAAATGCTTAATACAGTGCTTGGAATAAACTAAGAACTCAATAAATGCTCGTCATTGTTGTTAATTGCTATTACTTACTTGTTATTGTAATTACTACTGTTGTAGCAACTATATTATTGAAGAAGTGGTGAAGACAAGAGGGGCTGCTATTGAGAGGAATCAGAAGGTATCTGGAAGTCATGATGAAGCTGAAGAAATAATACTGTGGCAGTAATTGAATGAGAGAGACGGAAGGAAGTCTGCAGTGAGTGGAGAGTTTGAATTTAAACTTTAAGAGATGGAATAGGAGCATATGTAGCAATCCAGGATGGATGTGGGAGTGAGTGAAGTGACATGAGAGATGGGGGAGGGAGATGTGAGGTAAAGGTCATTAGCGCTCAGAAGGTCAAAGAAGTCACAGACTGAGGAATCCAGGGGGTCAGCCATGTGATTATGGGACTCCTGGGGTGGATGACAGCATGCCTTGGGTTAGAGGAGGCAAGTGTGAGTAAGTGCTAACATCTTTAATAAAAGAAAGAAATACCTGAATTTGGTTGGTAGGATTCCCATGCCTGAAATTGTCTCTGGATCCTGTGGTTTTAGCAGAGCTCCTACATGTACTATTTATACTGTTGACAGAGTTCTCTCTATCCCCTGACTTCTATTGAGCCAGTTACCAGAGAGCTGCTGGGATAGCGTATTTAGGCCTGAACTGGCTGTTTGGAATACATATGATGTACTATCCCCATTCCTCCAGTCCAGGCAAACTGCCCTGGTTCCAGGAAGAAAGACCCCTTAAGAGCTACTTGACCGAACATCACGAAATCTGTTCTCATTCTAATTTAGAATGCAGAGACTTGTGTGGTGACTCATACATTTGAAAAGCTCAAATTAAGTAGTGGTGATCTCAACTGTGATTCACTGATGAAAACTGGAAAGTGATTCATCTCCTTTATGTGCTTGTCCTTGGGAGTCAGGAGGCTTAGAGGTCTTTCTTCCAAAGAACACACCACACTCAAGGAAAGACACTGGGCCCTCCTATGGCGGTATTTTAGTAATTACACAGAGTCATTCACTACGTTTTCTTACAAGGCCATTTTCTTTAGTTTATTTTATTTCCATACATAATCTGGACACTACTTTTGTGCTGTAACGACTCATTGCTAATAAATTAGGGAAGGCAATGGTGCTTTCAGGCTAAAGGTGGGGGAACATTTAGGAAACCATTGGTGCAGATTCTAACTTTGTAACCTGTAGAGCTATTGTATCTTCCTCAGTATCTATTTGTTATCAAGGAGTAACTTTTTTCATAGGAGAATAACTAGGCTTAAATGAATAATAAGATCCTAAGAGGAAATACTAATAAAAATACTTAAAAGTGGAGATGAATTCTACTGTAGCAAATAAACGCAGAGATTAATGAGTCTTGTATACCAGTAATAGTACTTTATGGAATTAAAATTGATACCCAAAAGATCTATCTGAAAATGACAAGCCATAAAATTTGACCACAATAAGTATTTGTGCACCTACTATGTGCCCAACCACTGTGCTGACTACCCAGGACTAGGTAGGAACTCTTCCTACGAGCTTCCCCAGCACCTTGTACTAACACTCACTGTTGCTTTTATAAATGATCAGTTCCAGTGCCGTCTGGTATATCTAACCTCCTCATAGTCTGTAATGCTTATAGCTAACATTTGTACTGAATTTATTTTGTGCCAGGTTCTGGGTGTAAGCACTAAACATGTATTAACTTATTTAATCTTTACAGCAACCCTAGGAGATAAGTACTTATTATTATCATTATCCCTATTTTTATATACAAAGAAACTGAAGCACAGAGACATTAAATTGCCCAAGAAATTTTTCCCAAACTAGGAATGAAAGGAAACTTTCATAACCTGATAATAGACATCCTCAAAAGAGAAAAAAAATACCACAAATATAATTCTTTTTTTAAATATAAATTTATTTATGTATTTATGGCTGTGTTGAGTCTTCGTTGCTGTGCGCGGGCTTTCTCTAGTTGCGGCGAGCGGGGGCTACTCTTCGTTGCGGTGCGCTGGCTTCTCATTGCCGTGGCTTCTCTTGTTGCGGAGCACGGGCTCTAGGCGCGCAGGCTTCAGTAGTTGTGGCACGCGGGCTCAGTAGCTGTGCTCACGGGCTCTAGAGCGCAGGCTCAGTAGTTGTGGCACACGGGCTTAGTTGCTCCGCGGCATGTGGGATCTTCCCGGACCAGGGCTCAAACCCATGTCCCCTGCATTGGCAGGCGGATTCTTAACCACTGAGCCACCAGGGAAGCCCCACAAATATAATTCTTAATAGTGAAATGCTGAAAACATTCCCATTAAGATAAGGAACAAGACAAGGACGGTCATTATCAACATACTTTATTCAACTTGGGACTGAAGGTATTGGTCTGAAAAGTACAACATAATAGGGACTTCCCTGGTGGTGCAGTGGTTAAGAATCTGCCTGCCAAGGCAGGGGACACGGGTTTGAGCCCTGGTGTGGGAAGATCCCACATGCCACGGAGCAACTAATCCCGTGTGCCTCAGATACTGAGCCCGGTGCCTGGAGCCCATGCTCCTCAACAAGAGAAGCCACATCAATGAGAAGCCTGCGCACTGCAATGAAGAGTGGCCCCCACTCGCTGCAACTAGAGAAAGCCCCTGAACAGCAAGGGAGACCCAACACAGACAAAAATAAATAAATAAATAAATAAAATAATTTTTTTTAAAGTACAGCATAATGAAGACTGGAAATACAGCAAAAACTGAAAAACAAATTGCCCAAGGTCACAGAGCATAAGATGGAGGAGCCAGGGTTCAAACTCACGTAGACTTGCTGGAGTCTATATTCCTTATCACTCTCCTGTGTGGCTCTCTGTTAAGTCTCTTTCTTGTCCATCGTTGCATCCCTAGTACTGGGTATCATGTCTGGCCACTCAGCTTTCTTGTTTGCTCCCCTTTGATCTATTCTCTGCACAGCCACCAGAGTAATATTTAAGAACCATTAGATCAAATTACTATCCTTGTCAAAACCCCCAGTGTCTCTCCATCTCAAAGAATAAAATCCAAAGTCCTATGAGGTGTGATGCAATCCGGCTACTGACTACACAGCCTCATCTTTACCATTTCTTGCCTTATTCACTCCCATCCACCTACAACATACTCCTTGCTGCCCCTGCAATACAGCAATTCCTTCCTGCCTTTGAAACTAGAAAATTGCTCTTTTCTCTGCCAGTGAGATTCTTTCCCTGGCATTTCTTTTGCCTCAGTTGATATCTCTTCTGAAATACCGTCTTCTCAAAGGGGCCTTTTCTGACCACCCTACCTATTAGAGCCCACCCACTCCCAGTCACTGACTTGCTCTTACCCTACTCTTAATTGTTATCCAAAATGTTACAAAACAATGCCACTTTCATGATGGCAGGCAATTTATTGTCTTATTCACTATCGTATCTTGAACGCCAAGAAGAAGTACCTGTTTCCTAGTAGGCATTCAGTACATATCTGGTGAATGAACATCTGTCTAGTAATAGATATAAAATTTTTTGAGTGAGTGAATAAATGCATGCAGTCTTGTAGATGAAACACAATTTTAATACAATGTGAAAATGTTTATGAGTGCACATAAGAGGAATTCCTAGTATTTCTGGAGAGAATGGTGCTGAACTGAGTGTTGACAAAACAGTAGGAATTACTTAGGCTTAGAATGGGTGAAAACGGTCTTCCAATCAAAGGAAACAAGATGAACAACGATTTGGAGGTGTGAAACAAATACTATGCACTATGTAGGGTAATTACAAGTAGTTGGGGTACTCTAGAGCCATAAAGTATAAAGAAACAAAAATAATCCTGGAAATACAAGCAGGGGCTTCTTCATCTCTCTTCAACATTGAAATAAAAATGTAAAAAAACACAATCAATCAAACAAAATCATCTTGTATTTATAAATTAATGGAATGTATTAACATGTAATACATTAATGTATAATGTAGTAATATATTTTAAAAAGCTATTATTAGTTCTCATGCATTTTTTTTAAGCCAGATACCCAGAATTACTGACAGCATCCAAAGAAAGAAAAAGGACATCTGAGACACAAGGGCACTAATTACAAACTGCTAGTACTTGAGCAACTCAGGTTACTCCTGGATGATGAAAACTTTCTGGAGGTGTCACCCTTAGCAAGCCATGTCTTACCTATGACACTACCTAGAATGCAGGCAACTTCACTGGTGAGATGTCTCTTGCCCCAATTATTATTTCACTGAGAAGAGAAGCAAGTCTTTATTTTCTTGTTGGTTGTTGATTTATCTACTAGAGTAAGCTTCTTCAGGGCAGGGACTTTACATATTTTGTTTATCACTGCATCCCCAGCACCTAAAACTAAATGAACATTTGTTGAATGAACATATGGATATCCAAGTGGAGGTGCCTAGGAGTCATTTGCATACATGGGTACAGAGATGGTTCATTGGACTAGAGGGTAAATAAAGATTGTTTGTGTTGAAATGGTCCCCAATATTGCCAGTGGCTTTGCAGATTAATTTTATATGTGAACCTTAAAATTACACATAAAGGAGGCAGAAGTTAAATAAAAAGAAGACCTGGACTAAAAGTCAAAGAGCTCAGTGAATGAGGGAGAGTAGCTAGGATGTCTGTAGATGACATCAATAATTTGGGATAAAGAGTGGTATAGATGGGTATCGAAGTGGTAAGTGATTCAGCCTGAGTATGGAAAAGTAACAATGCACAAAAGGATACGGGAGAACCTGGACTCTGTGGTATTTTTTTTTTTTTTTTTTTTTTTTGCTGTACGCGGGCCTCTCACTGCTGTGGCCTCTCCCGTTGCAGAGCACAGGCTCCGGACGCGCATGCTCAGCAGCCATGGCTCACGGGCCCAGCCGCTCCGCGGCATGTGGGATCTTCCCGGACCGGGGCACGAACCCGTGTCCCCTGCATCAGCAGGCGGATTCTCAACCACTGCGCCACCAGGGAAGCCCAACTCTGTGGTATTTTGAGTGAGAAAATAAGCAGCCTTAAGAGGACTTAGGGGAAGACAAGTTCCCATGGGGGATTCAGGTTTCTTGTAAGACTAGAAAGGTGAAGGAACATCCTGTAACTAGGTTGGGGATATAAAAGGGATCGTTGCAAAGAAATTAACAGTTTTGTAGAGCACTGAGAAGTAGGACAGCTATGGAAAGAAGAATCAGAGGTGAGGAAGAGTATAGCATAGTATAGGAAGGATAGCACATAAGGGAATAGTGGATTACAGAGCCTTGCTTTTTGGCTAATTACCAAAGATGGCAGAGATGAAGGCCACAGTGGCATTGTTCTTGAGTGAGGGACCATTCTTAATCTGCAACCATCTCCCAAAGTGTTAATTCATTCTACAGGTATTTATTGAGGATTTGCCATCGGTGTTCTAGTCAATGTTAATACACAGGAGAGTAAAATGTCTCTAGCTCTTTTTCTAGTGGATGCTACAGTGTAGCAGAATAGATGAATTTAAACAGATATTAATGTAATAGCAAATATAATAGATCCAATGAAGGGCATATGTAGAACGCAATGAGCATTTATAATAAGGGAATCTACCTTAATCTAGAGATTCAGGGAAACTTAATCCTAAAATATGAGTAGTGACACATCAGATTATAAGAGTAGACAAGGGGGGACTTGCTTGATGGTGCAGTGGCACCTGCCAGTGCAGGGGACACGGGTTCGAACCCTGGTCCGGGAAGATCTCACATGCTGTGGAGCAACTAAGCCTGTGCACCACAACTACTGAGCCTATGCTCTAAAGCCCGTGAGCCACAAGTACTGAAGCCCATGCGCCTAGAGCCATGCTCCTCAACAAGAGAAGCCACCCAAATGAGAAGCCCGTGCACTGCAACGAAGAGTAGCCCCCGCTTGCTGCAACTAGAGAAAGCCCACGTGCAGCAATGAAGACCCAACACAGCCACAAATAAATAAATAACTAAATAATTTAAAAAAAGAATAGACAAGGGAAAAGTCTCTGAGGCAAGGTGGAACTGCCTGGTACAGTAATACATAGTGTTCTGTAAAATTTAGTACTCAGTAAACCTTTAGTACTCTCTTATGTTTTATAATGTGGAAAAGTGTTTCATGTCATATGTGGCATTGGGTAAAGTCCTTAGTACAAGCATTTAAAGTGCTTTCAGGTGCTGTTGTAAGGTACACATTCTCAATAGGTTGGCTTTGACATTTTCCTTCAACACCATAGGTATGTCTTTCCTACTGATATAGGAAATTGAAAGAATTGTTTAACCTCTGATTGAATTTAATCAGCAGTCTACTGACTACAAAATGTTGTACAAGATACAAAGATGGTCACGAGCTCAATGAAATTACAATGTTATTGTGAATGCTATATATTAAAATAATGAGAGGGCTTCCCTGGTGGTGCAGTGGTTGAGAGTCCGCCTGCCGATGCAGGGGACACAGGTTCGTGCCCTGGTCCGGGAAGATCCCACATGCCGCAGAGTGGCTAGGCCCGTGAGCCATGGCCACTGAGCCTGCACGTCCAGAGCCTGTGCTCTGCAATGGGAGAGACCACAACAGTGAGAGGCCCGCGTGCTGCAGAAAAAAAAAAAAAAAGATATCTCTGTTGAAGATCTGGGAGGAGCCATTCTGCATTCTTGTAGGAAAAGAGATGAACAAATTAGATGTTCTCAAAAGGTACTATTCAAAACACAGGTAAGCGGCAGGCTAGTTTCATGGAGACTGAGTAATTATAATTTGAGCATTATAAAGAGGGATCAATTCTTCTGACCAATTCATGCTGAGCATTATGCAGTGACCAACCATAACTCGGGGGCCTACCCTGGTTTAGGAATGTGACCTTGAGTTTCTCAAACAAAATCCAAAAGATTGAAATCATACAAAGAACAGACCAACAATCTAAGTAGTCATCCCAAGATGTTACAAAAATAACAACAAATTAAAAACAGAGTAAGCAGGAGAAAGAAAGTAAATAATAAAAGCAGAAAACACTGAAATGGAGAAAAAGTATATAATAAAATGGACAGAGTAAAAAACTGTCTCTTTGGAAAGACTAATAAAACTAATAAGTGTCAGATGAAAATTATGAAGACAAAAAGTGAGATGTTATAAAAAAGTGAGAAGGAATGTAAAAGGGGACATTAAAAAGAACCATAAAAGTGCATTATAAACAATTTTATGTTAAAACATTTGAAAATTTAAATGAAATAGACAAATTTCTAGGAAAATAAAACTTACCAAAAGTGAGAGAAGACATACAAATCAAGGAATTATATAATTGCTAAAAAAATTTAATGTATAATTAAACAGCTTTCCATAGAGAAAACTTCAAGTTTAAATAGCATTACCAATGAGTTTTTCAAAATATATAAAGAAAGAAACAATGCATCTTACACAAACTTTTCTAGAAAATAGGGGCAAAAAGAACACTTACCAACTTTTTTTGTGATACCTATATAAGCTTAAACCTGACAAGAACTTAAAAAAAGAAAACTCAGGCCCATCTTTTAAAATCCAAGTAAAAGTCCTAATAAGAAGTGAGACCTTAGGTGAGTCTCATAACCTATTTGTGCCTCAGCTTTCTCATCTGTGAAATAGGTATTGGGGAAGGATAACATGATATAATACACTTACTAAATAAACCATTGGGACACCAAATCCAGAAATTTATAAAAAGAATAATAAAATATAACCAACTTGGGTTTATTTCTAGTAATGCAAATTTAGAAAATCAGTTTTATTCATCACATCAACAAAATATAGAAGACACATCATATGTTGATAAACACCAAAAAATCACTTTAATAGTCAACATCTATTCATAATAAAAACTCTTGGGAAATATGAAATAGGAGACATCCTTAATCTGATAAAGTATATTTATAAAACAAACAGACAAAAAACTGTTAAAATATTTTAAAATACTTTGCTTATATCAGGCAAATTCATTTTCTCCAGGGAAGCTCATTGTTTAGTGCTTGAGTTAAAAATTTTCATGGGGGTGTAAAGTGGGTGTTTTCTCCACTGGTTAGAACCAGTTGGGCATCCGCATGGACAGTTATGAAAGTCAGGGCATGACTCAGGCAAAGAGAGTGGCTTCAGGACTGTGCTTTGATCCTTGAGAAGAGAGGGTGGAGGTAGAAAGAGGAGATATTGGTGAAAGCAGCTAATTGACTTGTTGAGACCTTGTTTCTTTGCTTACAAAAAAAAGCCAATTAAAAATTCAGTTCCAGTAAAAAAAAAAAAATTCAGTTCCTCAGTTATGCTGTCACCTGTAAAACATGAACAATCCCCAGGAATTAAAAATAGAATCTGGGGACTTCCCTGGTGGCGCAGTTGTTAAGAATCCGCCTGCCAACGCAGGGGACACGGGTTCACGCCCTGGTCCGGGAAGATCCCACATGCTGCGGAGCAACTACGTGCGTGAGCCACAACTACTGAGCCTGCACTCTAGAGCCCACGAACCACAACTACTGAAGCCCGCACACCTAGAGCTCGTGCTCTGCAACAAGAGAAGCCACTGCAATGAGAAGACGGCGCACCACAACGCAGAGTAGCTCCCGCTTGCAGCAACTAGAGAAACCCCGCACGCAGCAATGAAGACACAACACAGCCAAAAATAAATTAATTAAAAAAATAGAATTTGGGTAATAAGATAAAGTCTAACCTCTTTTTCCCCCCCTTTTCCTTTGTGTTTCGTCCAGTTTCATTTGCTTATAGGGTGCCATGTGCGGAGGCCTAGCCCCCAGCTCCTCACACCAGAGTTCCTAGTGCTAAACAGCTGAGCCAGCACCTCTGCTCAGGGGTCTGTGTCGAGACTCCATGCAGGACACCTGCACCCAAGCTGGCGGCGGTGGGCTGTGTGCAGAGACGCTGCACCCCGGCACCCGAGATCTGCAGCGAGTGCCAGGAGCTGCGCGGCAGGGCCCAGACCCGTGAGAGCAGGGAGACCCCTATAAAGCAGCCCCGCCCACGGCCTGTCGGGGAGAGCCTGCGCTCTAGAGCGCAGCTCTCACCTCTCCATTCTTTGATCAAAGAAGAAAACTTTCCTTTGCTTCTGAACAAAACTTGGTTTCGTTCTTTTGGCTCAAACAACACGGGCTCGACTCTTGTTGGGGCCCAACTTGGGAGGGTGGGTAAAAACGCTGGGCACATTTAAAGTGCTCAACAGTCCTATGTGGCCGGTGACTATAGCATCAGACCACATGGTACAGAACATTTCCACCTTCACTGGCCTAGACAGTACTTGGAACATAGTGGTTGCTCAATAATATTAGTTGAGCGAAAGGGTTGAGTAAACAAAGAATATTTATTTGCCTTGCCTACTTCACAGAGTTTCTTGAGAATCAAAGCTCTTTTCAAATGGTGAGTGATCTGGGCATGCTGAAGAATCTTCATCTCCTTGGTGGCTTCCAAACAACAAATACTTCAGTGGAGGACCTTTTGTTATATAGAGGCAGAATGAAGTTTTACTGTTTGTCGTGTTTTAGGAATGGTGTTTCCTCATGGCCACTGTTTGTGCAGTTAAACAAACCTTTCCTTTTGATTACAGGAAACAGGGTGAACTTGACATAACTATATGGCCCTGTTTGTTCTTGTTCCTTTTTCTCTTCAACCTTTTGATTCTCACTCCAAAACCCCTTTGGGATCACTCTTACGAACATTTTGTGAAGCGAGTCTGTGTTGGGGAAACAATGTGAAGTGTATGTGTGTGTGTGTGTGTGTGTGTGTGTGTGTGTGGTGGCTGTGAGCAGAGCTGGCAGTCAACATATTTGTAATCCACTTGCAGTGGTTTCCTAAGCAACCTCTGTGGATGACAAAAAAGCTGCTTTCAATAACAGGAGTAAAAGTGACTTGACTTCTTCTTTGTGATTTGGTTTTGTTTATTATGGTTTTAAAACTTGACTGCTAATTGGTCTATTTAATTACTCTCAAAACGAACAGTTACATTATTTGAATCAGTGCCTTACACTTGAATCCATCTCCTCAGTTTACCAAAGATGTTTATATATGTCATCTCACTTGTCTTAGAATAATCTTGGAGGGCTGTTAGGGCAGGTATAATTCTTGCAACTTTGTGGACAAACTTCAGGGCATTTTACGTGAGTGTTTTGCTTCAGGTTACATAGCTTATGAGAAGCAAAATAGGGCTAGAACCCAGGGCTTCTGATACTTACTCCTTTACACTCTGCAGCCTAGTTTACTATGAAGGGGGATGAACGCATGGGTAGGTAGTAGTAGATATAGACACTGACTTGAGTCTATTTCCGTTTCCTCTAAACTGGGTTGTGTTTTTGCCATTCTTTTATCTTTCCTTAATTTAGATGCAATGAAGAATGGTAGGAAAGGGTGGACTTTGAAGTCAGATAGGTTTGAGTTCTGATGTCTCCTCCACTACTTACTAGTTGAGTACATTTGGGCAAGTTACTTACATTTTCTGAACTTTGGTTTACTCATTAAAAAGCAAATTAGCAAATCAGGAACATTAGCTACCTTACCAGTATACTATGACTTAGCAAGCTTTTTATAAATACAGCAGTCATTCTCTCCCTTTCAGAATTAAAAAGTGAATGACAGATCTCAGATAAAGTTTAGGCAGTCCACGTGCTCTCAAAAGATCCACTTATTAAGTATCTACTATGTGTCCCAAAATGTGCCATGCAAGGCTCCTCAGAATGCAGAGCCTGTGTTCCTGTCCTTTGAGGCTCTGAGTACACTCTTATCAGTTAGTGAACAAATACTGTTTATTGAGAACTTAAGTACAGCAGTATGTCAAGAATGATATGAAAAATGATAAGATGTAGCCTTTCCCTTCAAGGTACTTACGTTCTAGAGAAGGAAACAAGGTACTTACCGTTGTTGTTCCATTTTATAGATGAAAGTTGGTCCCTCCCGTTGCGGAGCACAGGCTCCGGACGTGCAGGCTCAGCAGCCGTGGCTCACGGGCCCAGCCGCTCCGCGGCATATGGTATCTTCCCGGACCGGGGCACGAACCCGTGTCCCCTGCATCGGCAGGCGGACTCTCAACCACTGTGCCACCAGGGAAGCCCTAGATGAAAGTTTTAAATAAACTGTCAAAGTTCACAAAGATAATATACGGAAGAATGTGGATTCTGATCCAGATCTATCTGACTCTAAAACCCTTTTTGCTGCTTGAGAGAACATCTGAGAAAACCTCCCCAAAACCTACCCCTCTACGAACACTCTAACCATGACAACCAACATTTACTTGGTACTCCTCCAGTTTCAGATACTGCTCTTAACACTTTACATGCTTTCTCTTGTTTCATCCTCACAGTAAACATGTGAAATAGGGGCTTTCATTAACCCCTTTCTACCAATGGGGCACCAGACCTAGCTCAGAAACGGCAGAGCCAGGATTCAAACCGAAGTCTATCACCAAATCTAACTCTTCACCACTCGCTAGAGGAGAACCTGCCCTATCTTCCCGCCCATCATCCACATATGGAGAAACAGCTCTCCCAAATTCTAGTGCACTGACACTTTGTGTGATTAATGACTTCTCTCATTCATATTTCAGCATATTATTCCTTCAGATAACCAACAAAAGCTATTTGTAGCTACTATGTAGGAGATTTAAATTATTTAGCTGTTCAAAGTATCCAACACAAAGCCAGTATTTTAAGAAAAATATACGTGATGAAAATCTTGATCCCCGAGGCAATATTTATTTCCTACACATGCTTCAGTTATGTGGAAACATTTTTCTTTATTCTATGGAAAT
Organism: Mesoplodon bidens; assembly: GCF_964165515.1. Taxonomy (NCBI): domain Eukaryota; kingdom Metazoa; phylum Chordata; class Mammalia; order Artiodactyla; family Ziphiidae; genus Mesoplodon; species Mesoplodon bidens. Next base: position 127,467,356 of record NC_138177.1, on the reverse strand, counting down.
GGGAATTTTCAATGATGATTTATGGCTATAAGACATTCTACTATAAAATTTCATCTACGGTTTTTCTGTTAAAAATCAATCTTCTAGTAATAGCTTCAACCATAATGAAAAAGAGAGTAGGCTGAATTTGGCCTGATACTGTACTAATAATTTGATTCATATGGTCATATCAACAATGATTCCTCACATGCTAGCAGATTAAAACCAAAATCCTTACACAGGGCCCTCTGAATTGGTCCAAACATAGCCATTACTTTTCCCTGTCATGAGCCCTGTTTATCCTTCCCAATATCCTCAAAAGGATATTGACCCTGGGTTTCCTTGCTTATAAAAATGCCAATTAAAAATTCAGTTCCTTCTACTCACATTTCAATAGCCACAAGTAGCTAGTACAAACTGCATTGAGCAATGCAGATATAGGACATTTCCATCATTGCAGAAAGTTTTATTGGACACCGCTGCTCTACAGCAGAATTTCTTAACCTTCATGATTTCAAACAGTATTTCTATAGAACAGTTTTTTAATAACTTAGATTTTGTAACATCACCTTTACTAATTTGAAGTGAAATAGTTAGGTGATATAACCCAATTGTACACATAATTTTAAAGCTATATAATAACATCACACAATTCATATATATATATATATATATGAATGAGAAAATGTGAAAAAACAAATTTTGATAAAAATAATATGTATTTCGGTAGGAAATATAGGGGAACAACTCCATTAGAACACATGAGTGCCTAGAGGCTTGCACCTTTATGCAGAATCACCACAAATGCAACAGCTACAAATGTAAACTCACACAACTTTGCTGTATTGGCAACTCAGAGTGGTTTTGCCATCAGTGACATAATCATATGAAATTGTCAACAATCAAAATCTCAAACCAATAAAGGACAATTTTTCCTCTTTACACATGGTCATGTATCCCTGGCAATTTCTGTGTATATTAAAATCAAGGAAAAATACTAGATTTAAACGTAAAATTGAGTCATGTTCTAGGCTCTAATAATTATGAACAAGTTTTTCACTCTTCTAAATGTCTAGCACGACATTTGAAGTTACAAAGAGTACAGAGTTCTTCTTTGATCAGTAGTTCCCTAGATTACAGGAAAGCTGACATCTCTGGATTGGCTTAAAATGTTATCAGTGTGTTCCTTTTTCCATCTTCCTGATGACACAATGTGCCTTATATATTTCCAAAATTCCCCTATGGTTGTTTCACCCCCATGGAGACCTCCTGCTCTAGAGTTTTTTTGGGCTCTGATTGCAATGGTTTAGACAATGGTTGCTTGGTTCAAATGAAAGATGTGGCTGTAAAAGTTCTGGAACAGTTCTACCATGAAGCCTGTAGCTATAACCACAATGAGAAAGGGCTAGCATTATAGTGAAAGTTATTTTGCTTCTTAGGATTTTTAAACCCTAACCTTTTATTTTCTTAGATGCTACTGATAGTGGTCTAACACCACTTTCTTAGGAACCTAGGATTCCTTCATACAATGAAAATATACTGACACACAGATTATTAGCAACTCATGATAAGAGAATAGCAAATGGAGACTGAGTCTATGTTTAGAGACTGACGTGGACAATTTTGTAAACGCCTCATACATTCGGTCTTTGGAAATAGTCAAATGGATATTTAAGGTCAAGAAACTTACATTTAAAATTTCATGTGAGATTTTCATTCATAGATACAAATAGCAGTTTGGTCTTTATTCATTTGTTCATTCATTCACAAACCCAATGAATATTTAAGTCCTTATTAAGTACCAGGCACAGTGTTAGCTACTGAGACACAAATATAAATAAAACAAGGATTCTAATCTTAAGGAGTTTAGAGTCTAGTGGGTAACAATTAATTATGAAACAATTATGGTAAGTGAATTAGCAGAAAGGTACATGGGGCATATGGGAACAAAGAGAAGAATCATGTATTAAGAGGACATATGTTCCCGGAAACATACCATGGGGCCTGGCATTTCAGGCCGTTTCTCTCTTTCTCCTCCATAAAAAACATCCAGCTTAAATCTCATGTTATCGGATTTTACCATCTCTTATTTCTCCTAATGTAATTATTTAAGCATTTTCTAGGTTGTTACCCTTCATCTGTTGAACATTTAGCTATTGGATCACTCTCTTCCCATTCAATGCCACTTTTGTAACAATTCTTAGAAATTTCAATATTCATTTAGATGATTGTACCTGTGCTCTGGTATCATAGGTTGTTTGACTCCTCTCCTTTACCCTTCCTTGGTCACTCATTCCCATGTCCTATTCTTAATCTTGTTATACCCCTTACTGCAAACTGCCTATAATCTCAATTTCACACACTCTATTTTGCAACCATTGCCTTCTATTTTCTCTTACTCCCAAAATAGTTTGGCCCGACATGACCACTGACCCTATCCTAATGATCTTTTTTTATCTTCCTGTCTCACTCTGCTTAAATTCCATGTCTATTCATTATAATAAATTTTTTGCATAAGTACAAAACTTCCTCAGCCTATCCAAAGTATATGTGCCCCAGATTCCATTTTTTTCTTGCCTGTTCAAGGACATTGCCCCAGAAATTTCCACTGTTTCTACCAAATCATTATGTTCCCCTCTCTACCAGATCATTCTTAACAGCATATAAATAAGCCATAATTTCTTCAATTAAAAAGAGCTTTTTGGATCCAAATTTCTCCCAGTCACCTTCACTATCATCTCACTGCTCTCCTTCCCTTTATGGAAAAACTTGTTGAAGGTGTTTCCTATGCTTTATATTTCCAATTTTCCGCCTTATTCATTTTTGCACCTATACCAGTCAAATATCTTTTCCCACCACTCTGCAGAACCTACTCTTAACAAAGTTAGCCAATGACTTCCATATTGCTAAGTTAAATGAGGAGATGAGGTAAATTCTTAATCCTTCTCTAACTTGACCTCTTCTGGTATTTAACACAGATGGTCACCCACTTGTTCTTAAAACACTTTGCTTCTATAACACCCACCTTGACTGTTTCTCTTGTATATTTCTGTCTACCCTTTTAAAATTTTCATTGTTAATTCCTTCTCATCTCCCTGACTTCTAAATGTTGGAGCACCCCAGAGCTCAGTCTTTGAAACTTTTTATTTCCCTTTCTCTATCCTTTGCCTTGTTGATCTTACTTAATTTCATGGCTTTAAATACCGTATATGTGGTAATGACTCTCAAATATATGTCTGCAGACCTGACTTCTCCTCAACTCCAGAAACTTATAACCAGCAGCTTACTTGATATGTCATGTGGATTGCTATAGACATCTCAAACTTAACATTTCAAAACCCGTTTCTGATATTTGTCACTAAACCAGCTCCTCATACTGACTTTTTCATTAATGGTATTTCTATCCTTCCAGGTGCTCAGGACAAAAATTTTGGTGTTAACTTTGACTCTTTACTGTTTCCCCTCAACCAAATCTGTCAGCAAATTGTGTTGGCCCTATCCTCACAATATATCCAGAATTCCACTTCTCATCACCTTCATCACTTCCTTAGTCCAAACCTCCATTCTCTCTCACTTGGATTACTGCAGTAGCTTCTTAACAGCCTCCTTATCTCTGGCTTGTTTCACTGCAGTCTAGTCTCTGAATAGCTACCCAAAAGATGATGTTAAATTGTAAACCAGATCACCTTACACCTCTGTTTAATTCTCCAATGGTTTGCAATCTGAAAGTCCACATGATCTCACCAACCTCCCAGTTCCTGAGACCTCTCCGCTTTCATCTTCATACTTCACTAGTTCACTCCATTGTAGATTCTTTCCTCAGGCATGACTAAAATTTCACCTAATTAAGACTTTACCTACCCATCCCATCTAAAGTTTTAATCCCCTCCCAATATTTCATATACCTCCTTCCTACTTTATTTATTCTCCTTAACACTAACCACTGTCAAAATACATATTTTTACTTACTTACATTGTTGATTTCTGCTCAATCACTAGAACATGAGCTCCACGATGTCAGGGATATTTGCCTATTTTGTTTCACCACTGTGCTTGGAATAGAGAGCCTGGCATACAGCTGATTATCAGTAAATGCTGAAGATATTATTTAATTCTAAATCAATATAGAATAACCCCTATGCTCTCCTAATGTATGCATCCTATACAGAATTATCAAAGCTAGAAGGAACCATAAAGATAATATGGTCCAGTCCCTCTCATTCTGAGGATACTGGAGAGCAGAGAGCAGAGAGGTGAGGAGACTTTCACAATCCTATGGATAGCAATAGAGCCTTGCCAAAGCTCTTTCATTACGTCTTATAGTAACAATTATCTTTAACATTTACGTTGTCAAGGATTACTTATAACTTCATGTAAAACTCTAGCTATTTATACCATAAAGTTAATTTACTAATATTTTTCTTAAATGTTAAGTTTATTAGTTGCAAGTGAACTCCCCTGAAGTCAGAAAAAAATAAATGTCTCCGTCTGACACATCTCTCTTACATGACACTTAAGCACATTTCTAGTTTGAGGCATTATGGTTCTACCATTTAATTTTTAAGGCCACAAAATTTAATATCTTAGTGATTATTTACTATTGGACTGTTTGTGATATTGTGGTTTGTATACTTTGAATATACCTGTTATCTAAAGGCTAACATAAAAAATATTCACAAGCATCACTTTCTTAGAACAAAGCAAGATTTTCCTGCTGTTCCTCTTGGTAACAGAGTTATTTTTTATAATCCTAATGTAAGTAGGTTTTGTCTCAGTAAAAACTAGTTTTCTCACAAATAGATTTGTAAATTAGTGTCTCAGAAATAATAGGTTCTTCTCACCAGGGGGTTGAAAAAGAGATTAAATAATCCCTTCCCTAAAATGTGAAAAAGATTTTTACCAGATAAGTCTGGCCTGGATGACTTCTCAAGTTCTTTCAATTTTAAGATTCTGTTATTCTAAAAGTATGTCACGTATTATGTATTCTCTATTTTATAAAATATATGACGGTAAGTGGACACAACGACACATACAATTTTTAAATGACTAAGCTTTCGTCAAAGTGAGCTTTGAAATACGAGTGAATAACAATTATTAATAAATATTTCTAGGAATATTATTAGAATATATAAAAATGTATATATGTATATATTATACACAAGTTTCTTTTTTAAATTAATTAATTAATTAATTAATTTTTGGCTGTGTTGGGTCTTTGTTGCTGCGCAGGGGCTTTCTCTAGTTGTGGTGAGCAGGGGCTACTTCTTGTTGCAGTGCGCAGGCTTCTCATTGTCATGGCTTCTCTTGTTGCGGAGTACGGGCTCTAGGCGCGCATGCTTCATTAGCTGTGGCACGTGGGCTCAGTAGTTGTGGCTTATGGGCTCTAGAGCTCAGGCTCAGTAGTTGTGGCGCATGGGCTTAGTTGCTCCGCAGCATGTGGGATCTTCCCAGGCCAGAGCTCGAACCCGTGTCCCTTGCATTGGCAGGCAGATTCTTAACCACTGCACCACCAGGGAAGCCCTGATACACCACTTTCTTATCAGCTATATTTTTTGCAAATGTTTTCTCCCTTTCTGTGGGTTGTCTTTTCACTTTCTTGATGGAGTTCTTTGAAGCACAAAATTTTAAAATTTCCATAGGGGACTTCCCTGGTGGTCCAGTGGTTAAAACTCCCCGCTTCGATTGCAGGGGGCGCAGGTTTGATCCCTGGTTGGGGAACTAAGATCCTGCATGCCTCCCTGCATGGCCAAAAAATTAAAAAAATTCTGTAAAGTCTAATTTATCTACCTTTTTCTTTTGTTGTTTATGCTTTTGGTATCACATCTAAGAAACCACTGCCTAAACCAAGGTTATGGAGATTTACCCTTATGATTTCTTCTAGGAGTTTTGAAGTTTTAGCACTTACATGTAATTCTGTGATCAATTTTGAGGTAATTTTTACTTATGATGTGAGGTCTAGCTTCATTCTTTGGCAGGTGTATATCCAGTTTTCCCAGCATCATTTGTTGAAAATAGTATTCTCTCCCTATTGAATTATCTTGCTACCCTTTTTGAAAATCATTTGACCAAATGTGAGGGTTAATTTTTGGACTCTTGACCCTGTTAATTTGATCTATGTCTCTATCCTTATGGTGGTACCACACTGTCTTAATTACAACAGCTTTGTAGTGGGTTTTGAAGTGGGAATGTATGAATCCTTCAATTTTGTTCTTTCTTTTTTTTTTTTTTTCTTTTTGGCGGTATGCGGGCCTCTCACTGTTGTGGCCTCTCCCGTTGCGGAGCACAGGCTCCTGATGCGCAGGCCCAGCGGCCATGGCTCACGGGCCCAGCCGCTCCGCGGCATATGGGATCCTCCCAGACAGGGGCACGAACCCGTATCCCCTGCATCGGCAGGCGAACTCTCAACCACTGCGCCACCAGGGAGGCCCTGTTCTTTCTTTTAAGATCGTTTTGGCTGTTTTTGGTCTCTTGCATGCCCTTACGAATTTTAGGATCAGCTCGTCAACTTCTGCTTAAAGACAGCTGGAGTTTTGATGTAAATTGCATTGAATCTGTAGGTCATTTTGGGTAGTAATGCCATTTTAACAATATTAAATCTTCCAATGCAAGAAAATGGGATTTTTTCCATTTATTTAAGAATCCTTTAACTTCTTTCAATGATGTCTTGTAGTTTCAGTGTACAAGCCTTGAAACATTTTATTAAGTTTATTTCTAAATATTTTATTCTTTGATACTATTGTAAATGGAATTGCTATCTTAATTTTATTTTCAGGTTGTTCATTGCTAGTATATAGAAATACAACTAATTTTTGTATATTGATCTTGTATCCTGCAACTTTGCTGAACTTGTTTATTAGTTCTAATAGGTTTTTTTAAGTGAATTCCTTAGAATTATTTACATACAAATCATGTCATCTGCAAATTATTTTCCTTCTTTTCCAATTGTATACATTCTATTTCTTTTCTTTGCCTAATTACTGTGGCTAGAACCTCCAGTACAGTGTTGGATAGTAGTGGGGAGAGCAGACATCCTGTTCCTAATCTTGGGGAGAAAATTCAATCTTTCATCATAAAGTATAATGTTAACTGCGGGTTTTTCATAGATACTCTTTATCAGGATGAAGAAGTTCCCTTCTATTTGTGATTTTTTCTTCATTTTTTAAAATGAACGATTGTTGAATGTTTTCAAAACGCTTTGTCTGCATCTATTGAGATGATCATATGGCTTTGTCTGCTGTTCCATTAATATGGTGCATTATATTAATTTTTGGATATTAAGCTAATTCTTGAATTCCTAGGAGAAATCCCACTTGGTCATGGTGTAGAGTCCTGTTTATGTATTGTTGAATTTGGTTTGTTAGTATTTTATTGAGGATTTTTCATGTAAATTCATAAGTGATATTGGTCTGTGGTTTTCTTTTCTTGTGATTGTTTTGTCTGATATTGTTATCAGGGTAAATTTGACCTCATAGAATGAGTTGGGAAGTATTTCCTCTATGTCCACTTTTGGAAAAAGTCTGCAAATAATTGGTATTAATTCTTCTTTAAATGTTTGGTACAATTCATGAGTGAAGCAGTGTGGGCCTGGATATTTCTTTCAGGAAGTTTTAAAATTACTAATTCAATCTCTTTACTTCTTATTGGTATTTTCAGATTTTCTATTTTATTTATTTATTTTTGGCTGTGTTGGGTCCTCGTCTCTGTGCGAGGGCTTTCTCTAGTTGGGGCGAGCGGGGGCCACTCTTCATTGCAGTGTGTGGGCCTCTCACTATCGCGGCCTCTCTTGTTGCGGAGCACAGGCTCCAGATGCGCAGGCTCAGTAGTTGTGGCTAACGGGCCCAGTCGCTCCGCGGCACATGGGATCCTCCCAGCCCAGGGCTCGAACCCATGTCCCCTGCACTGGCAGGCAGACTCTCAACCACTGTGCCACCAGGGAAGCCCCTCTGTTTGTTTTTGAGTCAATTTTTGTTGCTATTGTCTTTCTAGAAATTTGTCTGTTCCACTGAGGTTGCCTAATTTATTGGCATAGAGTTGTTCATAGAATTCCCTTATGTGTTATAAATTTACCCTTTTATCATTATAAAATGTCTTTATCTCTAGTAATAATTTTTGCCTTAAAGTCTATTTCTTCTGATATTAGTATAGCCATTTCAATTCTCTTCTGGTTACTTTTTGCATAGTATATCTTTTTCCATCCCTTTTTCTTTTTAACCTATTTGTGCCTTTTAATATAAAATGTGTTGCTTGTAGATAACATATAATTAGATCATTAAAAAAAATACAGCCTGCCAATCCCTGCCTTATGATTGGCATGCTTAATCCATTTATATATAATGTAATTGCTGATATGATTTTTGTCTGACATTTTGCCATTTGCTTTCTGTATCTTTTGTCTTTTTTGTTCCTTCTTCCTCCACTTGTGTTCTTTTTTGTTAAATATTTCTAGTGTATATTTTAATATTAAGTACAGTTTTTTAGTTACCTTATTAGTGGTTGCCCTGGTGATTACACTTAACATCTTAATTTAAAAGCACTGGATGTTTATCAGCATTCTAACTTGTTTTTGGAATATACGTCTCATGATATGTGTCAATAAAAATGGCTCTATCCTTGTATAAGATTGAGAATTGTTTTATATTCTCTCCCATGTAGGGTATCATAAAATACTTTATTTTTTAAAAAAATTGATTAATTCATTAATTAATTTTTGTTTGTGTTGGGTCTTCATTGTTGCATGCGGGCTTTCTCTAGTTGTGGCAAGCAGGGGCTACCCTTCGTTGCGGTGCATGGGCTTCTCATTGCGGTGGCTTCTCTTGTTGTGGAGCATGGGCTCTAGGCTTGCAGACTTCAGTAGTTGTGGCACACAGGCTCAGCAGTTGTGGCTCGTGGGCTCTAGAGTGCAGGCTCAGTAGTTGTGGCACTTGGGTTTAGTTGCTCTGTGGCATGTGGGATCTTCCAGGACCAGGGCTCGAACCTATGTCCCCTACATTGGCAGGCAGACTTAACCACTGCGCCACCAGGGAATCCCCATAAAATACTTTAAATATTAACGAAAAATCATGTCGCAAAGAAAGCTGTTAAGTTTGTTGAAACCCCAGATTAAAAATATTAACTACCATTTGTTGAGTTGCTACTATGTCTTAGTCACTAAGTTAGGTACTTAATATCTCCCCCAAATCAAAGTCAGGTCTAGTACTATTTCCTATTATGCCACTGAAATAATAACTCATAACCAGTCATGGTTATGAAGAATATTTGTCTCTTCTACATTTCACATCAGCTTAGCCTTCACATCTAGGTTTTTAAGTACTTATTCAACTCTCTTTATAATAGCTTCAGCAATAATGTATTGCTTCTTGGATTAGTTGATCATTAATACAAATGCACTATTCACATAATTCCCTAACACTTAGCAATGTTTCTTCTTTTAGTGTGGTAGATACTTTGAGCCTGAATTCTTAGTCCTATGTCCCATTGCAAGGGTTGCTCTTGTAAATGGGAGATACCCCTTTGCTCACCTTCTGGAAGGAGATGAAGATATGTATATGGATGAATCCAAGTTAAAGAAACTTGAGAAACAGCAAGTTTTGAGATTTTTGTTGGTAGCTTCTTAAACTTATTTTATCATCCATCTAGTATAATATTATGCACATATTAGAACAAGAAATGTCCAAAAACAGACTAATCATAGAAATATTGGATATGATTGTTTCATCTTTCTTCTTTTTCTTAAATAAGTAAAGCTCTTTGATGTAAATTTAATGTTGGAACTGACATGAAATGACTTGTTTTGAGGATGAATTTATGAAGTTATTTAAGTCACAACCCTGTAGACTAGGTCCTATGAGGTTAGAGATTTACCTACTAAGTTAAAAACCAGAGTCTTGAACAGAAATTCTCTAACATTCTAGCTTCACAAAGTCTTTAATGTCTGAGTAACTTTTTTATGGCACTCTAAAAGAAATATGTAACACCTCTGCTTATTACATAGTTAAGTCCAAGTGACATAATATATACATTTGTTCTAATAGCCTAGTGCCTTTTGGACATGGCAGAGCTTCTCAAAGTTTGGAATCAGATTGGACACAGTCATTATTATTTTGTGTTCCACATTAATTTTTGCATGGTACTTATATTTTCACAGTAACCAATGGAAAACTAGTTTTTTAAAATGTCATCAAAAGGATGTAGTGATCTAATGTTGAAATTGTGAACTACCTCAAGGTAGTAGTTCACAGTGCCCAACAGATACAGATGATGTTTGGAATCAGATTTTCATCCTGTGTGGAAAGTTGGCCAAGTTATTTAATTTTATTGAGCTTCACTTTCTTCATCTGCAAAATAGAATCATCAAATCTGTACATAAAGACTAATTAGTGCAATCCCTGGCATAATATATACTTGTTACTTGGTTACTATTATTCAAGAAGCATTTGGCCCACTAATCAATAGTGAGAATTACTGAACAAATATTTTATTTGCATCCAGACTTGATGACTAAGTAGTATGATAGTGGTTGTATTTGAAATAAAATTTAAATTAGTAGAAATATTTTAGAAAATATCAGAAACCAAATTTTTAGTGGAAGAAATTATAGGTTTAGATTTCAGTTTAAGTTTTGCTACTACTAGAAAAGTAACTGGTCCTCCCTTTCCTCATCTTTAAAATGGTGAATATAGTATCATGGTGGGTATAGTATTAGGAGTAATTTCCACTTTTCTGTAAAAGTAAAAGGCAGTCAATGAGTAAAGTTTCCTTTTCTCCTGTCTTTCAGAGATTGTTTTTCCACTGAGACTGAATTGTACCAGATTTGGCATTCCCTAGGGGATCCTTTAGGGAATATTTTCTCTTAATCCTAGTCAGAAGGTAGGCTGGCTTTTCTGTCTGTTGATATTTTCTGGTTTAGCATGTAGTATAGGAACTCTATCTAGATTATCTGCCATGAGGCAGTTATCAGTTACTAATTACTTTTTGATATTGTCAAAGATGTTATTATCCTTTCTCCTTGGCTATGACAAATGTAAGGTGCCCTAAATGGAAAAAGGTTGACTTCATACAACTTATTTTAAAAATAACTACTTATTAGCAGGTTTATTTATCTTAATTCAATTGAATTTTTCTCTTAAAACAGATTTATTTGTTTATGGATGGGACATGATTCTCTAGATTCCCCTAGATGAATGCCTCTGATTCTTAGAAACCAGGTTACTTAATTGTTTCAATCTGAATTTCCAAGTTAATCCTTCTTGCCTGACTTAAATCTCCCTTATTCTAATGTAAGTTTTTAAAGCTCAAATTCCATCTTTGCAATTGAAAACAGCTCCTAAGCCTTCTTAGTATAATATTAGCAATGATTATATAGACAATTCCAATTTTGGTGAAATGGTATTGTCAGAATGTTTTAGTCAGATGTGCCTCTCTCCCTTCTTAACACTGTGGTGATCTCCACAGAGTACAGGGCTCTAAATGGGATCCTGCAACAGGAGAAGTGGGCACACCAAACTGCCAGACTTGCTTATGGAAAAGGAATGGGAAGAAGGCAGAGACTGATTGGCAAGTGTAGGAAGTGACAGTTTTGGGAATTCTCTAAAATTTAAAGACTTAAATAAATATAAAACTTAGTAATTATTCAGTAATTTATTTTCTTCATTTTTAAAAGAAATGGATAAATAGCGTTCTTTGTGGAACTATGTTCATGTGCCATGCCTAGAGACAAAAACAACAGACTGATGTTTATCTATAGTCACATATTCCATGTTATTTTCTGGCATTTTTCTTTTTCTTTTTTGAGATATCTAGCTCTACCTAGGAATTACCCACAAAGAAATAATGATTACATTAAAAATCCACAGGGGGAAAATGATGGAAAAGACCAGTAGTTGAGCTTAGATGAGCTGTGTATGATTTTACTTTATAATTTCCACTTTCTCGTAATTTTAGATTTTCTTTGAAAAGTATGTTTTAATGAGTATTTATAATTTTAAAAAAACGAGTTTGCATTTTATCTAAATAAAGAAATCAAATGGATGCATCAAGTACACTAGTCAGTCTGTTCCTTCAAGCTGTTTTTACTTAGTCAAACACAATGCTGATCATCTTAAATACAATGATATGTAATACTTTTGAGCATAAAATAGATGCCAGGATTAAGATATAGAATAAACATTTTTGACAATCTTCATTTTTTTGCAATATGTAGCTCAGAAGAGAATAATTTTAAAAACAAAAGTACTTAAAATATATTAATATTGGAAAGTTAATGACAATATTTCTCTTTTTTCACTTTCAGGTGATTGCACAGTGCTTAAATATAATAAAGCAGACGAGGCAACAAAGTATAACACCCCCACACACACATTATTACCCCATACTCTGATTTTAAACAGAAATTATATTTGTCAGTATTTTATGCTCTGTTTTTCAAAAAAATTACAGTCACTACTATATGTAATTGCTTGGGTGTTATATAAGCTTTTAATAGATAACTTAATCTCTGAGAAATTATTTGGTTGAGAGCCCTCAGTGGATTAGAGATAGGTTTCCTCATTGTAAACTCAGAAATAGTAGTAATTGCTTATATTAAATGGAAATGTTAAAGTTTATAAAACTTGAGAATCTTTGAACAATAATATATATATGCATACAATTACAATGATTGTCTTAGATGATAGTCCCTGGTTTGAGAAAAAGTTTGGTTTGACATTTAATAATTAAGCCTTTTTGCAAGATACTGCTTTGACTTGGCAAAGCCACATACAAATCAGGTGTAGAGGACTGGCTTTTAAGTGTTAAAAAATAATTGGAGCAGATAGGTACCTAAAATACAGTTTTATAATAGGAATAAAAAACAGTTTAATAAATCCACATTCATTTGCTCTTTGATTGTAAAAATATAAAGAATTTTTAGTTATGATGAGTCTGTCTCACAGAGAAAGTATGATTACCTAAATATGCACTTTTTTTAAAAAGGAATTGCTTATTCAACTCTGTGCATTCTGTAAAACACTTCAAAATTGTGTGCATCTGCAAGTTAAAACTCATATACAGCAGGCTAAAACTGAACAGAATTTGACTGCAGACCTGACTATGTTTTTCTCGGTTTTGTCACCAGAAACATATTAGGCTAGAATGTGCTCAGGATTTTTTGAACAGTCCATGAAAGGTGACAGGGATGTTAATCTCCACTTCAGCCCTGGCAACTTCACTCAAGTCCTTGGCATTCAGAATTAGGAGATAAGCGGGCTTTTGACCTGCCCCAGGGCTCACCACCACACTCAGAACTACACCTGTTAATCAGAAGTTAATAAGGCAATGTTGAATTTAAAAAAAAAAGCCCATAGCAATAGATTGTGTCACTGAAATAATACAGGAAGCAAGGAAGCATTACACTAACAAATAAAGAAAACCAGATGACTTGATATCTTGTTCTGACTTTTCTACCACCTGGCTGTGTGGCAACCCTGAAAGGGATTTAAAATTTTTCATGTCCCCTGGACTATAAGCTCTAAGAAGGGGGTGACCCTATCTGTCTTGCCCACTGTTGTATCCCAATAGTCTACTACAATGATTAGAACATAGTAAGTATTCATTAAATTCTTATTTAATGAATGTTTCTGTGTTTTTATCTGTATCATACGATTTAACACCTGCTGTTCTACCTACTGCAAAAAAAATGTTGTGACAATCAAGTGAAAAATGTATATTAAAAGACTCTGGGAATTCCCTGGTGGTTCAGTTGTTAGGACTCCGCACACTGATGAGGAAGCGGGTTCGATCCCTGGTCGGGTAACTAGGATCCCACGAGCTGAGCGGTGTGGCCAAAAAAATAAAGACTTTGAAAACAGTACGGTATATTATTTCTATAATTTCCAAGACCTAGCTGGAAGCTTACTTCCTTCAAACAAAATAAGAACAAACTTTTTGCGGTTTTGACTGGAAAGGCTGTATATGTAAAATCACTTAGCGTAAAACGGCTCTACCATTCTTTATTTTATTCATTTCTCTGTGGTTTTCCATATTTTAATCCCAGAGAGGATAACCTACCTCCTTGTCCCGGATAATCAATAGTTAACTAAGACTGACTCTTTGTAACTGAGTTGCTGTTTTATAGGCTGTTGCTCTGGATCCCTTTCTAGCCCCAGCTTACTAAAAGGAAAAACCAAAACTAGAAACACAAAGCCTCATCCTCATTCTCTTGGATCTGTTAGAATACACAATTTCCCTCCTTAGAACTCTATCCCTTTTCAGAAATGTATCTAGGTCAGGAAAGGCAAAAACCTAGACCTCATGCTGCTCCTTCTACCTCCTCTCCTTCATCTAGAGCAGACATTGATGTTCCATCGTGACACCAGATGGTGCTTTAGCATTTTTCCAACAGTACCAAATGAAACCTGACCATAAGATAAAACTTATTTTCAAATAAGTTTAAATTCTTTAGTGCTGTCCCATTCAATAGTATAAAGGATTATTTCTGAACATTAGGGAATAATCAACATAACTCCTCTCCTAATTAACTAACTATATGAACTGCAATGAAAAGAGAGTGTTCAGACACATCTATTACTTTCATTACCGTCATCTTCCTCCAAGGCATCTGGGTGAGAAACAAAGATGGGTTCTGAGGGGTATGAATCAGGCTCTTGCCATACCCAAGTTTCTTTAGTTTTGACGTTCAGCTTACAGAGCTGTTTGTAAGAAAGAAAAGTCAATCAATCGGTCAGTCAATCAGTCAATATGCTCTACTTGACTAGCATGTGACTCAAAGTACTGTTCGAATATTAGGAAGATGGATTAATTACCCTGTCTGGAACAAAGTGATTCAAGCCAAGTCCATATGCATATGTGTAAGGTTTCCCACCATACTTCTGGTAGTTGATCTGAGGAAATTCAAATGCTGCAAAATAGAGCACGTGCTTAGGAAAACTCATTAATTTCTTTGAATGGAACATTTTGTTCTCTCTCATGTGAGGTTTTTTCCTAAATCATCTCACCTTGGCGAGGCCCTGAAAAGAGAACTTCAGGTTCCAGCCAGATGGTCTCATCACTGCACAGAATTGCAGTGGCAGTTGTGTTGGGGAGTGTGACTAAATTCTTGCCTGTGTCAGCCTAAGAAAGAGGATCACAGAAACCTCAGTGAGCAGGAAAGAAAAATCAAACAGCCATAAATATAGTCTTCCCAAGTTTTGTTTCCTGAGTTCTTCACTTCTTAAGTCAACATGTAGGGAGAGGCAGTGCAGAAAAATCTAGAAAGGGGAGCCCAGGAACATGACTGGGAAAGCTGTCTGTGTCCACATCAGTCACTGGTTGTGTGTCACTGGGAAAGTCACACAACTTCATAGGCCCTCAGTCTTCTCACCAGTGAAATGAGACTGACCTCAAAGAAAATTTACAGCTTTGAGGATGGGCTGTGGAAAAAGAAGTATTTTTCTGCAGAACAACAAAGACTTCAACCTCTAGATATCCATACAGTGTTTGTCTCCTTTATAGTTAGGCTATATTTTTATTTTATTTGAAAACAAAATCATACTCGTAAGTTGTCAAAAAAGAAAACAAATTGAAAAACTACTGACCAGATGTTTTCTAAGATCTCTTGTCACCCACATTGCTCCTACGTGATTTTTCAGATTATTTTATGAAAGGAATGAATATCATCAGCTCGTTCAAAAAACATATTCATTTAGTAATACCTGCATCAAATACTTAAATACATGTTTTGCGATAGACTCTATTCTAGGCATTTGGGATATTTCAGAGAACAGAGTCCCTGTCATCATGAAGTTTACATTCTAATTTGGGAACATAACAATATAAATATAATTAATAGATAAAGAGTTTAGTACATCATGAATGTGAGGAGAAAAAATAGAGCAGAGTAAGGGGAATCAGAAGTGTGAAGAGTAGGTAGTTGTAATTTTAGTAGGTGGTCAGGGTGGGCCTCATTGAAAAGGTGACATTTGGGATAAAACTTGTAGAAGATGAAGGAAGCTAGCAATGCAGATATCTGGGGAAGAGCATTTGAGCAGAGAGAACAAACTACAAAGGCCTGAGGTAGGAGTATGCCAAAGGTCCTTGAAGAACATTAAAGAGACCAGTGTGGCTGCACTGACTGAGCTCGGGGGAGAAGAGCAGGAGAGGAGAGTGGAGGGGTAGAGACTGATAGGTCATTGTGAGGTCTTGGTCTTTTTCTGTGAGCGAGAGATGGGAAGTCATTGGAGAGTTCTGAGCAGAGCAGTGGCAGGCTCTGATTTATTTTTAAAAGAATCACCCTGACTGCTCTGTCGAGAATACTTTTGCAGCTCAATATTAAAAAACCCAAACAACCCAATCCAAAAATGGATAGAAGACCTGAATAGACATTTCTCCAAAGAAGACATACAGATGGCCAAGAAGCACATGAAAGCCTGCTCAACATCACTAATTATTAGAGAAATGCAAATCAAAACTACAATGAGGTATCACCTCACACCAGTTAGAATGGGCATCATCAGAAAATCTACAAACAACAAATGCTGGAGAGGGTGTGGAGAAAAGGGAACCCTCTTGCACTGTTGGTGGGAATGTAAATTGATACAGCCACTGTGGAGAACACTATGGAGGTTCCTTAAAAAACTAAAAATAGAATTACCATATGAACCAGCAATCCCACTACTGGGCATATACCCAGAGATAACCATAATTCAAAAATACACATACACCCCAATGTTCATTGCAGCACTGTTTACAATAGCCAGGTCATGGAAGCAACCAAAATGCCCATCAACAGATGAATGGATAAAGAAAATGTGGTACCCATATACAATGGAATATTACTCAGCCATAAAAAGGAATGAAATTGGGTCATTTGTAGAGACGTGGATGGATCTAGAGACTGTCATACAGAGTGAAGTTAAGTCAGAAAGAGAAAGACAAATATATATTAACGCATATATGTGGAACCTAGAAAATGGTACAGATGAACCGGTTTGCAGGGCAGAAATTGAGACACAGAAGTAGAGAACAAACGTATGGACACCAAGCAGCAAACCACCAAACAACCAAAGCAGCGGCGGGTGGGGATGGTGGTGTGATGAACTGGGAGATTGGGATTGACATGTATACACTGATGTGCATAAAATGGATGACTAATAAGAACATGCTGTATAAAAAAAATATATATATGTGAGAGATACAAAAATAAATAAATAAATAAAATACATGTAAATTAAAAAAAAAAAAGAGTAGGGGAGATGCAAGAGTGAAATCAGGGAAACCAGTTTTTCTTGTAGTAGTCCAGTCAAAAGAAAACAATGGTTCAGACTAGGCTAGTAGCATTGAAGTCAGTGAGGAATGCAAGGTAGAGCCAAGAGGATTTCCTGATAGATAAGATATGGGGTGGGGAAGAGGCATGAAACTGAGAAAGGAGTCAAGAAGGGCTTCAAGGTTTTTGAATAATTAAAAGTTAGATTTGTCACAACAAAGACGGGGATTACTGAAGGTAATTTTTGGTAGGGGAAGAGGAGAAGTTTAGGTTTTTTCTTATTAAACTTGAAGTGTTTATTGGACATCAAAATAAAGACATGGCATTGGCAGTAGCATATAAGAACCTTGACTTGAAAGTTGGAAGTGAAATTCTAGTCTGCTTTAAAGCATGAGTCTTTACAAAGGGAGTGAATGTACAGATAGAAGATAGAACAAAGGGCTGAGTTCTGGTGCCCTCCAACATTAAGGGGTCTTCAAGAGAGGAATGAGGGGATAGGTGGTGGAGGCAAGAAGAGTTAAGAGAAGGATTTTGTAAGAGGGCAAAATAATAGCATAATATGCATGATTTAATGAAAACAGGAGGAGAGTGAGATATATGAGAGCAGGGGAGAATTGTAGAGTGCTGTCCTGGAGAGGGTGAGGAAGGATGGGAAAGACTAGTTCTGAATAGGATGATGGATAATTCAGTATGAGTACAGATGCTGGTGGGTGGGTAGATGTGGTGGCAGGAGTCTACGTTCTTTTCTGATTTCTTTCATTTGTTTCAGTAAAATAGGAAGCAGAGCCATCAGTTGAGTATGAGTGTGGAGGTGGGAGGTGTTAGGAGGTTGAAGAGAGGAAGGTGTGAAATATTTAACTAGGAAAGTGAAGTTGGGAAATGTAGCAGTAAGGTTTGTGGTCATGTACTTAAAAGTGGGCCAGTTAACACACTTGTGTGTTTTTAGCACTTAATTTCAGCCTTAGAGGTACAAGCATGGAGTGGGTGGAGGGTTGAATTTAACTAGGATTATGATTTTGACAAATAAGTTCTATAAAGTAAGAAAGAGGGAAGAGAAATGAAGATCTACTCAAGGGGGTGATTACAATGATTGACCATGAAATTGTTATTGAATAAGGAGGGAAGGTAAGTCCTCAAGGGAGTGAGAGATGATGAGAAGGTAATAGCTTCAATAGATTGGAGGTTCCTGGTGGGAACTGCAATAGGGCAAGTAATCTTGAAAGATAAGAGGTGGTAGTCAGAATGTGTCATGCATGAAACCAAGGTTATGGTAGAAGCACAGTCAAAGGTAATGGCAAGGTCAATTGCATGACTGTGGGGAGTGAGTGGCTGAGATAGAATGGAAGACAGAATCAGTGGAAGACGTCATGGAACTGAGAGGCCAGTTGTTGGAAGAGTCACCTATGATGTGTATATTGAAATAACTGAGAGTCAGGAGTAGGTCAGGGGAGTGTGACACTGAGCCAGGAGGGAGAAGGAGTGGTGGTTAATCGGTGAGAATAATAATGAGGGGTGTATATATGTAAATGTAGACATACCACTTGGCTATATACTTAGCTGAAATGAGATTTGAAATTGGAAGATTTTAAGGGTGGGTGGAAGGAGCAATGGTCTGGAAGCAGCAAAGTGGAACAAGTGTACCACAACCCCAGGCCCAGTGGTACAAGTGCTGTAGGAGGAGAAACTGCTACGCCTGGAAATTGCTGCTGAAGAGACCAGTGTCCTAAAGAGAGTGTCAGATTTTTTGGTAAAAGAAAGAAGGTGGAAGGAGCCTTCTGAGCAGAGAATAGATGGAATTTTTCTGGTAGGTACAATGAATTAAAAGGAAATAGTGAAAGATTTTCAGGATTGGGAAGAGATGGGAGGTGAGGATGGGTCTTGTGAGATTCTGTGAAGTGGGGCCTCGAGGCACCTCATGGTGATTTTGGGAAGGAGAGAGCGGCATGTGTGCATACATACATATTTATACATGTATACAGTAAGTTCAAATGTTGATGTCGAACACATTACTTATGCGACTGTAACTTTAATGATTTTACTCTGTCGTATCTTATTTTTTCCACCATTAAATTAGGGTTTTTAATGTAAGAGATCTGTAACATTATCTTTGCTTTCCAAACTAGCTCCTTATTTTCACTCTTCTCCCTCACTATTTTTTTAACACATGCATTTATCCCCTGACCCAGCAATTTCACTTCTGAGAGTTTATCCTATTGCTATATCTGCACATATATAAAATAACATACATACAAAGTTATTCCTTGTGACATTATCTGTAACAGCCAAAGAATGGAAACAACTCTGTTGCTCAGCAGTGAGGGACTTGGGTATGTTCACAAAAAAGAATACCGTGCAGTTGAAGAAAGCAAGATCTTCAATATATATTTTAAAATGAAAAGAAGCAAGGAACAAAAATGTGGATATAGAAAGTTACTTTTTGTGTAAAAATGGGAAATAATAATTATATATATTTATATTTTCTTATATTTGCATAAACAAAGGAAAAGGAAAGACATTAAAAGTTACACACAGAAGTGAAGGGGAATGGTATGGAATGGAAGCAGAGAGAGGTTGGAGCGACACTTCCAGTGTGTACCTTTTTGAATCATTTTGATTTTTTGACCATTCAAATTCACTGCCTATTCAAAAATAATAAAGGTATATTTTAAAGATATCACTGTTATATTAATCACTAAACTGGAAACTTCACTCATACTCTTTCCTCTCCTTCCTTCAATCTGTTTATCTCTTATTTCCCTAATTTATGACTTATTTTTCTCTTCATTGCCAAACTTTTAAAAGTGCAGGCTATAGTAATTGCTCCCACATTCTCATCAATTGCTCACCTTTATTGCCTTGAAACCTGATTTCTGCCTCTCTCCCTACTCCCCTGGAGATCACTAAATCTGGTTTTTGGCTCATCTTCATTCTTTTCAACTTGTCTATATATAGCAGTGGGCACCAGTGAAACCCTTCTCTTGCCTTATCATGTGGCATTATCCTCTCTTAGCTGTAACTAGGGCCCTTTGGTGACTTGTTTCTCTTTCTTTTTCTGACTCCTCTTTTCTTACCGCTTTCTTCACATGGGTGTTTCCCCAACTTTTGTGCTTGGCCATCTTTTTTTTTTCTTTCAGCATTTTATGGCTATCAAGTTCCTCATTTTTAAAATAAACAAACTTGTATGTTTCTTTTAAAACACTCTAAAGTATGAATTTTTCCTGCTAGCAATCTTATCTATCTTCATATATCTGATCATCTTTTCAATACCAATAACTATTAGCTCTTTTCTTCTGACCCTACGTTGTGTTGCAAGGACCTGCACTTCCATATGAAAGCCTACAAGACATCCTCATGAAAATGTTGTTGATGCTGATTTTGCTGTTGATGATGATTATAATGAATATTATTTAACACTTTGTGTGAGGGACTATATATTCAGTGATTGACATATGTCACCTCGTTTATTGATCACAAAAATCCTGTATGGTGGATATAGATAAAGAAAAGGGGATTTTAAAAGGTTAAATGTCTTGCCGCAAATCACACAGCTAGAAAGCTGGAAGCCCTGGTCAACCTGGGTCTGTCTTGAAGTCAGCCCTTTTACTCATTCTCCCCACTTCCTCATAGTTCTACAATTCAGATTTATCTCCAAACCTGCTCTGCCTATTACATTTCCATTTCCAAAGGTATCAACACTCTAGACACATAGGCTTAAAGGATCTCTATGGTCTTTTGCATGTCTAAGACTTAATTCATTCTACCATCCAATCAAATGTAAGATCCTTTTAATTCTACCTGTAGGAACTCTCACTTTTGTCTGTTTGTCTGTTCCTACTACCACTACATTTTTCTATCACCTGAGTGATTTTCATTGTCTCCAATCCCAGTTCCCTTATCATCATCCTTTCTTTATTTCCAATACTACTTACACACAACACAGCCTTATTTTAGAAAATCAAAGCTGCAAATAACCTTAGTTATTATTTAGTCCAATTTATTTAGGTTTATGAGCAGGCAACCGAACTGTAGGGGAACTTGCTCACTGAGTGACTTGCTCAGGGAAGCCAGACATTTAGTAGCAGGGACAACTAAAGTAGTCAGTACACTTGATACCCAGTCCACCAGCTCTGAATATGGCTTTCTTCTGTTCAAAACCTTGACTATCTCCCCATCACCTGTCAAATAAAGCACAAACCTTTTGGCCTGAAAGCCTTCAAAGACTGCCAACCTACTTATTTTTTTTAAGCTTTTTTGCCCACTTATTCCACTGTTTTTGCTTACATTCTAACCAGTTGGATTGCAATCAGTTTTAAAGGATTTTGTAAATAGAAGAACAACAGGTTTAGAGTCAAAACCTAGTTTTCGTTTTGACTCCACCACAGTTGGATTTTGCTGTCATGTGACTCTTCTGAGCTTCAGTTTCCTTGCTTATAAAATGAGGGAAGTGGAATTAGTTAATTTTTAAAGTTCCTTCCAGCTCTGAAATTTCAAGACTTTATTTATAAACACACAGCAGGAGAAAAAATCCTGAGTGAGATGAAACATTCTGGTTATATCTGAAATCTAGGTAGAGGGTGGTTACCTTGTTAGTATTCAAAGGAAGCACGTATCTCCTAACTTCAGGCTGGGGAGCCTTTCTGGCATTTCTTTTCACCTCTTCCCAGTTCTCACGTAAATTGGCTAAATATAAGTAATTATAAACAAATTCAAATCTGCAAAAATAAGAAGCCAAACATGAGGACAGCCAATTACAAATAATTTAGAGACACGCTTCATGCCTTTTAAAAGCACAAGTGCCTACCTATTCTTCAGACCCCAACCCAGAACCTGCTAAAGACTCAGGAATACTGGAGCCATTTCTCTTGCCCACTCTGGGTGGAGAAAGGAGTCCTGCTCATGGATATGTTTAAATAACAATAGCCTTTGAAACTTTCTGCTCTGTTTCTCTATCACCATTCTGTCAGTGTCGTCAGGGGCTACTGTCTTTTTTAGTGACCTGCTGTTTTGAAGAAAGCATATCTCTTTTTCCCAAGCCCAGACTAGGTGGAGTTCTAGGCTCCCCAAAGGATCTTGTTAAGTTTGAGTGAAATTAAGCTTAAGTTTACTCGTCAAGTCACAGAATATTTTATTTTCAGGTCTGGTTCATGGACCTGATCAGTTTTCAATCATTAACCATAGTTTTGAGGTTCAGTTAGTGTTTCTGATTATCTAAACTCCCTACAGCCTTTTCAATCATATTTTGTGACTTAAGCATTCTTCTTGCTTTTTTAGATGTAATTCAGATTAAATATTGAGAGTGGCATCTCCGAAAAAAACCCTAATTTCCAGGAACAACTGGAGATGTAACATTTATCCAATGTCCTTTCTTACCCTTTCCAGCAACAGAGATCCACAACCAGAAAACCACTGTCTTCATAGGTATTGATGTGATGGAAGAGGTTAAAAGGAGATGTCCTGTATTTATTATTGATATACTTTTTTCTTTTTTTGTCAGCAATATGAAGCCAAACCTTGAAAAGTGAAGAAAATATTTTGATGCATTTAAAAAGAAAAAAAAGTGTGCATTATGAAAGGCATATTCTTCAGAACCGTAAAGCTGACAAATAAATGTAAGACTTACCCCCATGGTTTCATTGGACTCAAAACAATCCAGGTAGTTGGCTCCCCAAAGACTCCATGAAGAAAGAAACTTGAACAGGTTAATTTTGACTGGTGTCTCCACAAAAACAATATAGTTGGGAGTCAAACCAAAACTGTTCAGAAACAGAAATAAACTTGTGAGTGGGAAGGGTTGATTCTCAAACCACAGAGAAATGTGTACACATGAGGTATACTCAGTTATATGAATCAACAGTGCCTACATGAAATTAACTACATTTAATTTTAGGTTTCTGTAAGAAAATGTCATGATCAGGATTGGTATCAAAGGTAGGCAAAGCAGATCTTTAAACCTGAGTTTTCCTGAAGATTCATAGCAGGCCTTCAAGTTACCTATGGACGTAAGATGGCTTGAATCGGTCACTGCAGGGGAATTGTACAACGATCTCTGACTTGCTTATTGGATCTTCCTTGTCTGAAATAAAGTGGTTTCAAAAGGCTGTGGAACAGCCTCTTTTTTTCTTTTTTTACATACAAAGCATTTAGAACAGCTTATGCAAGCAAAGAAATACATTTTCAGATCTTGATTTTTTAAAGAGTTTATTTCCATTTTCTCAGTCACTGGCATTTCATAGAGAAATTTCATGTGGAGCTGCAATCACCCAGGAAAATCCAAATAGCAGCAGATTTGGAAAGTACACTCAAACAGTGTGTGGCAGATAGGGTACACTGGAGTCACATCTTACATCTGGAGGTGGGTTCTAAGTCAAGGGAGTAAGGCAAAATTTTAGTATGGTCTAAGTGCCTTTTACAATATCTTAAGTTATCTATAAAGTTATAGCATATGTGGTTTTGGGTCCATAGCCCTTTACAATAATTCTTAAGCACATTAAAGTTTATTTACTACTAAGACAGTGTCTTCAAACCTTAGTGTATATAAGAACCACATAAGAAGTTTCTGAACTATGGTCTCACCCCTAGAATTACTCATTCAGTCTACCTCAGGTAGGGCTCAAGATTTGTATTTCTAACAGGTTCCCAGGTGAGGCTGCTGGTCCAGGGTCTATACTTCAAGAATCATACTAAGCAGTAATAAATAAAAATCCATATATACTCAAATAATTCTATTATCAAGATCATTATCAAATTTCTGGCAATGAATGGAGGATGAATGGAGAATTCTAAAGAGTACTCTCTTCTGTTTTAATATTCTTTCTCTATAGTATATGAGTTAAAAGGTTATGCTTGTAGTTTTGGGAATTAAATACACAAAAAATACTACACTGTTATATACATGTGTGTATCCTATTACACATACACATGTTTGTTTAAAATCTTAATTTTGTCTGGCACATGGATAAGTGTTCAATAAATATTTACTGGATTCAAATCTAAATCTTATATGATCAAAGTCACATATACACTACATCTTTGAAACACTATAGAATAGAACACGGCAACTTATTTTTGAAGATGTCATTTCCTGCTATGGTGCTCTTTGGCATTGGTCCCCTGGTAGGGTAAGGGCGAGGGGCAGTTGTCCTAAAATCTGAGAGTAATTTAACTATCCATATAGTGCTATCCTGATATTTCTGATCTGACACCCTGTATTTCCAGTAACTTTTTCATATTATAGATACTTGTTTTAAGAAGAGTCAAAGTGGTAAACTGACCTGCTTGTAGTGGAGGGATCTTTACAATATTGTAGGCAATTGAAAAATTTTTCCCAAAGCAATTACCAATATTGTAAACAGTCCCATCATTTTCAATGTGGGGGTGAGCAGTGGCTCCATTGACCGAGACGTAGTTGCAAAGATCAACCTATGGAAGGAGAACAACCGTAACCCATGTTAAGAGAAAGATCATATTACACCTTTGGTTCCTCAGTCTGACCTCACCGTTACCACTTGCACCCTCACCCTAAGTGTGCTTTCTCTTTCTTTCCATCTCTCTGGGTCCTACCCTCTTTTAAGTCTGTAGAAGTCCCATCTTTAGCACTGAGCTCTCCTCTGACCCCCATGCTGATCCCTCATGTCTCTGAAATCTTCAGGTTCTCCCTGATTGAGCTTTTCAATTGATGTAGGCCATACATTACTCTGGTTGGTTACTTTCCTTTTGCACATGCAATTTGTCTTCAAACAGTGACGAATTTGAATCCTGAAACTTCTTTACATTCCCCTTATTGAATTACATTGAATTGTATGCTGATAGTCAATAATTTTCATTTTATAAAAATGGCAATTTTTTTTTCTTTTTTTTTTTTTTTTGCGGTACGCGGGCCTCTCACTGCTGTGGCTTCTCCCGTTGTGGAGCACGGGCTCCGGACGCGCAGGCTCAGAGGCCATGGCTCACGGGCCCAGCCGCTCCACGGCATGTGGGATCTTCCCAGACCAGGGCACGAACCCGTGTCCCCTGCATCGGCAGGCGGACTCTCAACCACTGCGCCACCAGGGAAGCCCAAAAAAATGGCAATTTTTTATGATACAACCTAAATACCAAATCCAGTGTCTTACATACAGAATGAATTTGGAACTGAAAGGAACTTCAGGATTCATCTAGTATAGAAAGTCTTAACCTAAATAGACTTCAGGGGAACCATGAATTCCTGGAATTAATGGAAACTTTTTCAAGGCAGGATTCAGTGCTTTAATTCGTTTTGGATTCTCATAAAAAATTCAAAACCACTAATCTACCACAAACCTCTCAGTTTACATAAGGAGAACTTGAGGTGTCAGAGAGATCAAATGACTTATCTAAGGATGCAGAGCACTAGGATTTCTACCTGGAACCTGCTCAGTAAAGACTTATTGAATGAATAGTCGATGGAGTATATATTTGTCTAACCAAAATTCTTTCTATGTGATTAGGAGAGTATGTTTTAAAGCATAGGGAGTTTTTAGCACCCTCACTTAAATAAAAGGCAAGACATTCATTCAGTCATTCAGTCATTCATCAAGTATTCCTTGAGCTTCTATTATATGCCAGGTGCTGTGTCAGGGTCTAAGAAAACAGAGATGGCCCTTGCTTTCAAGAACTTCAGTCTAGATTTGCACTGTCCACTATGGTAGCCACATATAGCAATTTAAATGTAAGTTAACCATAATTAGATAGAACTTCAAATTCAGTTCCTCAGTCACATTAGCCACATCCAAGTGCTCAATAGCACTTGGACAATGAAGATATAGAACATTTCCATCATTGTAGAAAGTTCCATTTAATAGCACTGCTGTATTAGACCTATAAGCTGGTATACGGTGCAGTAGGTGCAAAATGATATCTGTAAAGAAAGGCCATCTAACCCAGACTAGGGGATTAGGCAGGGCTTCCCAAGGGCAATGACTCCAACACATGCTTGAAAGACGAGTAAAATTTACCAGATGGAGAAGGATGACAGTGTGTTCTAGGGAGTAGGAACCCTAATGTAAAGGCATAGAGTTGTAAAAATTGAATGTTGCTTGGGGATTACTAGTCATTCAGCATGGCTGTGGTGATACACACACATGGAGGAGGAGAAATAAAATAGGCCAGCCACAAAGGTCTGTGCTTTTAACTTTAACTTGGAAACTATGGGTGCACTAGTTGGAATAACACATTTATACTTGCATTTTAGAAAAAAATTGCTTCTACAGAATTAAGGAAGCTGTATTTAAGGGAATCAGGCTGGAGGCAAAGGAACTTGTTAGGAGTCTATTTCAGTAATAGTAAACGAACAAAAAAACACTCGAAATTTTAAAACTACATTTTTATACGAAGTCAGGGTATAGTGCTGCTGACAATGAAACCTGACTCCTAATAAAGTCTATTCTGGAGCCATGCCATGAACTTCACACTTCCAATTAAATTACTATGGTAATTGGATTCACTGTCAAAGTCAAATGGATGGTTTAGAAACTCAGCTTCAGTATTTCTCTAAATGATCTACACACACACACTCATATGTGGTTTCAAACATACATCTAAACTAAGAAAGAGCAATCGAGAATATGTTAAGCCTTAGTAAATAGTCTGTTGGGGATTACAAATCAGCTTGTGATATTGAGACCCATTGTTGGGACTCCTTTTCCTTTCTATTCCTACTACACCGACTATCTAGTTCTGGTCTTCAATTCCACCTAACTGGTCTCCTAGCTATCCCTTATCTCTTTTGTCCTCCCATAGAGCTTACATGTGGCTTCCAGATTAAATAACCTAAAGTACAGTTCTGCTTATACCACTTCCCTGAACAAAAACTTTCAGTAGCTTCCCATCAGCTAAATGACTTATTCCAAGTTTTTGTCCATTATTCAAACTTCTAGTTTCACCCTACCCTGTGTTTCACTATTCCCCTTGACGTGGCATGCTTTAGATCACTAGTTCTCACCTGGGAGTGTTATTGCCCCCTAGGGGGAGAGTTGGAAATGTTGGGGAGCATTTGGAGTTTGTACAATGATTGAGGACATGTCTGGTGTTTAGTAGGTGGGATCAGGGATACCAAACCTCTGCAGTGGGTGGGACAGTCCCCACAATGATGAAGTACCACCGGCCCAATGCCTCTGCCACCTCCATTGAGAAATACTGCAAATCTAGCCAATTAAATTATTCTTTATCCTCCAGTTTCCCACCTCTATACAGCTGATCATGGTATTCCCTGTATATGAAATGTTCTTTCTCCAAATTCAATGAAGTTGTGCCTTCCCTTTAACTTCTAACTCAAATGCAAGACTTTTAAACCTTCCTTGATCTGCCCCACCTCACATCCACCAACTACTGCCAGAAGTAATCTTTGTCCTTTCATAGAAGGTTTTCCCTCTGTGAAAAGAGTCCTCACATTCTGTGTCCTATTATAGTTAAGTAATGTATTTATCTGATTTCTCCACCTAGGTGTTAAGCTTTCTGAAGACAAGAACAATGCCTTGCAAATAGTTACATCTTAATAAATATTGGTTGAAAATGTAGATCTATCTTATCGAATGCTGCACCGAGATTGCCTAAGTTCTCATCAAAATTTGTCACTTTTTAATACTGCTGACATGTTTATCTATGCTTTTTCATTTAAGATATAGCTTTATTTCTAACAAGAAGTGTCTATAAGAAGGGGCAAGTTGGTGCAACACACTTTCCTAGAACAATGAACGGTAGGGTTTTCAATATTAAATGTGCCAGTTCCATGCTAGTCTATAAAAACCATGAAGAGCAGGGACCATGTTGTCTTACTCATTGGTATATCTTTTGCAACTAGCGTAAGTTCTGGTACATGGAAGGGACTCAATAAATATTTGTGTCACAAATAAATATGTTAGGCATTTTATATGGTTTTCCTCCAATCCACATAATAAATGTTTAAAATTTCACAGATGGAGAAACAAAGTTTGCCCTATGTCACATTGCTAGTAGTTGATGACAAAGCAGGGATTTGAAACTTAATCTATCTGGCTCTCATATTCTTCAAACCCAAATGCACAGCTGACTTAATTCTAAGTTGCAAATTCTAAATTCCTGAGCGATATCGTCTGAGCACTGTGTCCTACCTGCTTAATTGTCTCCAAGGTCTCAGGATTAATCTTTGTAATGAAGTTGGTCTCTGTGCAGGCATAGTAATCTTCCCCCACTGGGTAGATATTAACAAGGGCATTGTCAGTAACTTCCACTCCTCGAAAGTAAGAAAAAAACCTGCAGAAGCAAATGGATTTTTCAGTCCAGTAACTTTCAAGCCATAAGAGAAAAAGGGCTAATGTAAAACGTCTTTAATAACATGCAGTTGGGTTTCAGTAACCTGGAAAATATATTCTTGCAGGGGTCTGGGAAAGCACAGGTGCCAAATTCTGTTATGACGATCCTTTTCTCAGTCATTGCCCGTACGTAAGCATCAGTGCGGATGAACCTGAAGGACATTGAGACACGGGAAAGGGTCACAGACAAGGGCAATTAGTGTAGTCCATGGGGAGCTTAGAATGGTCATTCTGTGTGCCCTTCTAAAGTCAGAATCATAAATCCACAACATGAAGAATGAAGAGTCTCATAACTTTCTTGGGGTGACTGAAGGAGAAAGAGACAGTGTGCCACAAGCTTAAATTTATGTCTTATAAACTTCACAGTGACATATGAGGAAATCAAGGTTCAGAGAAATTAAGTGATCAGCATATGTGGCCAGAGCCAGAAAACATGCCTTTTCCATATCACACTATGCAGCTCCATGGGTAGTTCACATTGGACCTCTGACTTCCTGTAGCCTATAATTCACCAATCTACACTGAGCAGGGAAGTATAGAACATGTTATGCTGAATTATATTCCTTTCAATCTTCCTCATGTTCCTCTTATGTTTTTCTTCAATTTAAAAATTTATTTTGCTCCTTTTAAAAGTAGATATTCTTGAATCTGGTCTATTGCACAGGCAGACCTCCTGAACCATATCTCCCAGACTAGATGGCATACGTTGCCTAGGATTTCTTATGTGGAGAGCCAATTAAAATCTGATTTTGCACTTTCATGAAGAGGAAAAAGTACTAAGGTCTATAGAAGGCATGTAAAGGCGTTGCCTGACCTCCAAAATATGCTTTCATAACTAAATTTTTGCTTGACCTGATCTGTTTCTCTTCTATTACAATCCAAGTTATCCTGACTACTTCAAGACTCCATTTATTCTTTCTTTTGATGTCTCTTCAGAATGCCTGAAATCTGTGGTGATCAACAAAGCTGCTAACAGGCCTGAATATTAAGGCATAAGACAAACTATTTATTGTGGTGTTAATGAATCTTTGTAATGAAATTGGAATGATGGCTTAGGGCTTCAAGCCTTTTAGCAACAATCTTCTGTTTTTAGAAAACTTCTCTTTCTTGTATTATTATGACATATTTGGGCCTTGCCTCCTTTGTGACACACCTCCCTCCTTCCCATTGGCCTTTCTGATTATAAAAAAGGAAAGACATGAAGAGACCCATGGTTTAATAATAATAAAAATAACTATTATTATTTCTTTTTTTTTTTTTTTTGCGGTACACGGGCCCCTCACCGCTGTGGCCTCTCCCGCTGTGGGGCACAGGCTCTGGATGCGCAGGCCCAGCAGTCATGGCTCAGGGGCCCAGCTGCTCCATGGCATGTGGGATCTTCCCGGACTGGGGCACGAACTCGTGTCCCCTGCATCAGCAGGCGGACTCTCAACCACTGCGCCACCAGGGAAGCCCCTATTATTATTATTAAATGCTTCCTATGGGCTAAGAACCATGTTCTCATTTAATCCTTGTAATAAGCCCTGAAGTAAATTCTCTTATTTCTCCCATTTTTATAGATGACAAAACAAAGAATTAGAGATTAACATCTTGCCAAAGGGCACCCACCTAGGCAAATGGTATGTAGGGGATATAGGATTTGAAGCCAGGCATGTCAGACCCCAAAACCCTAGTTCTTAGCTGCTTCTTTATCCCCTAGTACATCTCCGAGGTGTCCATACAGACTCACTGGCCCAGGAGGATTCTGAGTGGAGGCGAGTATAAAAGTCTCCTCTTGGGTTCAGGAGGTTGAAAAGTACATGGAGGGAGGAGCTGAGATAGGTCCGACCCCTAGGAGGAGTGGGCCCTAGTGTTCTTTACCTTCTGTGGTATGTGACGTGTCCTTCTTTAAAGTCAAACTTGTGCAGGAGAGCTTGCCCATCAAACAGGTGGTAAAATGGCTCAGATCCAACTTCAAAGAGTCCTGGCCCACATCGAAGGAGACTGCCGGTTAGCCAGAGGGGGATCCTGCCTGTGATGAAGGCAAGACTCAGAACATTGCTTCTTACCCCTGCCCTTCTCACCCAGGTAAAGAGCAGTGATTATCTAAGCAGCCCGATTGGGCAGCCTCTTACTTCTAAAGCTGGCAGTCATTTCCATTCCCAGTTCTCACAGGGGGTAGCTCTCAGGAAATGCCTGCTGGCCTACTCTCCTTTCTCTAGGAGACCAAGTGGTAGGAAATGTGGCAACATCTCAGAGTTTAGATAAAGGGTTGGAAGGAGACAGGGAAAAGTATCTCAAATGGAATGGGATTCTCCATCTAACAGATTTCCCCAGCTACCAATACATTTGCCTTTTTACTGTCTCACTTTTAAGAAAAATTTCAAATTTCTTGATATATAGGAGGGATGGATTAGAAGCAGGGATCTATATACTAAACAAAGATGTGTCTACAGAACAAACCATTTAAATGAAACATGAAGAATACTGGCTTCTTAAAATATAGACCTATATTCCTTTGAGAATATGGGCTACTGTCCAGATAAAGGTCAACCTGCTGTAGCAGAAAGTGCAAAGGGCTGTCAGAGACCTGAATTCTGGTTCAGGATTTGCTATGTGCCATCTCTAGGCCTCCGTGTCCTTCTCTGAAAAGTGAGGGGCACACAAGAAAGGGCTTAAGTCTGTTCAGTCTAAACAGGTTTGTCCCCTTTGATCCTTTGAAAAGTGCAGCGTTTGGCAGTGTTTGTATAATCCTTGCCATTAAAAAAAAAACAAATGTATTATTTCATATAGCTCAATTTCAGGAGCCCACTTTACAAGGATTTATATTTCTGATAAAAATCTGAAAAGAAGGCATGGCTTAACTAAAAGGCACAGCATTAATTTGATTGCTAGAACCTAGATTGTTAGCATCAGAATCTAGTTGAGAAAGAGCACCGGGCTCATTCCTTCTATTTTGCATAAGAGATAATTGGGAGGAAAGAGACCTGCCCAGGCTTTGGACCTTCCTATAACACCATGTCTAAGCAAGGATGTTATGTGGGTCATGTGGTGACTTCGGATAATGATAACAGTAGTAATAATAACAACCATCTGTTGATAACCTTGTGTTGGATACTGTGTGAATCTTTCTATTTACATTATCTCATTTAACCTTCACAACATCTCGATGAGGTAAAATTTGGTTTATGGTAGGTGAATGAATTGAGACTCAGAAAGTTTAAGTAACTTGTTGAAGGATTCACAGATAGTAAAATAGTAGAGCTACAATTAGCACCTACATCTGCCTGACTCCAGAACCAAGACTTCTGATGTAATGGGCATGAAACCTACCACGCTTTATTGTCATATTCCTAGATGCTTGTCACCAGGCCTTCATTTATTCTGCAACTGATAGAACAGACATTTACAGAACATTTTCTATGTGCCAGGCACTGAGCTAGGCACTGACAGTTTAAAGATGAGAAAGGTATAGTCCCAGTTGTTAAGGAATTCCAGTTAGGTAGCATTTTTCTATATTAGAGAAGTAAAGAGGAAATGGGTTTTTAGTATAAAAAGCCCAAACGTCCAGATTCCTCTCTCTGTAGCCCACAAGGGGAGCCCGTACTGAGAGATGCCAATGAATAAGGAGACAGAGAAGAGAGATTGAGACAGAAGAGAGAAGATGGCTTCAAGATAGGTGAGACCAACCTGTAACATGAGCTGTGAGCGGTGAGGATAGTTCCTCCACAGTTTCAAACAGTTTCTTGTAACCACCAGCAGGATGTTCGACTCTGAAATGGTGGAATAATGAGGAGGAAGCCCATGTGGAATCTCAGGAAGTCCACGGAGACAGAGGCAGAGCTCCAGGAGAAAAGATGCTCTCTGCTCAATGGTGGTGCATACTGCCAGTCTAGCCTGGGCTGGGAGCACACAGTGTTTTGGTGTGGTGTGGTGGTAGAAATGTATGAGGTTGGCAAAGGGGCCCAGGTCAGTGCTCCTCCTTTGATGAAGGAGAAAATGACCTCCCTTTTAATGCCACAGTGGACTTGCCCTCTGTAGTCTTCCCATATTTCTGAAGACAAGTCAACAAATCCTGCCATTGTCACTTCTCTTCCTGACCGAGTCCTTCCCACAGAATTAGCCTGCCCTGTCCCTACCCTCAGCTTTTACTGCATCATTTATTCTCTTGCCTCCCAGACAGTCTCATTCCTCTCCCTCTTATGCACTGGGAGACCACAGGTTTGGGGGTCAGTTTATCATCCTTTGTTATTCACCCATATTATACCATCACGTCTTCACATCATCTCACTTCATCACCAGTCTCCAAGAGCTACAGTACATTTTAAATATAGTCAGACAAGGAGATTTAGGTCTTATACTTTTGATTATTTTCTCCCTTCTCACTTTGGCTCCATTTTATAACTTCTTAGAGTGAGAGCTCTGACCAGACTGCCTAATTATGATAGTTATTTTTTATTAAGCATTTACCATGTGTCACATACTATAAAAAGGACTTTGTATGCTATTCGTTCATTTAAATCTCACAACACCATAATGGGGTAAGTACTACTCATTCTATATACAGAAAAGCCAAGACTTCAAAAAGCAATTTGCCCAAAATCACACAGCTAGGAAATGGCTGGGCAAGAAATGGAACCATTGTCTGCCTCATTGAAATCCTCATGCTCACTACTATTTCCAAGGCCCATTCCAAGCCACACAAATCCCACTGTAATTTAGACCTGAATTCTAGATATTTGCTTCAATATATAAATAGGAAGAAACTCCCCAACCATGACCCAAGGCCTTCCCTAAAGGGGTCATCAATCCTCTTCAGGAGCTCTTGAAATAGACCGTTAACCGTCAACACACTAAGGAATTTAAAAAATAATCTCCCAGAGATACTTACTGGATGGACATTTTCTCTCAGTGGAGGATTGAGAGTTCTGGCACCAGCTGTGGAATGAGGAGGCAAGTCCTCAGCCAGGGACCTTTATATGCCTTCTAAATCCACCTAAAAAGAGTTATGGCTTTGGGAACCCTTTCTCACCCCTTCAGCTGAGAGAGGGTGAATAGAAGTGGCTTTCAGTGCTAAGATACTACTGATGCTTGAGCATTAATTTGGGCTGGCTGCTCCCTTAATTGTTTTTTGGCTATTTTCCAGAGACCTCAATCCTTCCCAAAGAGAATGAGAAGTGGATTAGAAAGAAAGAGTTGTGTGGGAGTGGCTAGCATCAGGCCTGTGCTGATCCGGGTCACCCCACTGGAACCAGGCAACATTCTCTGGTGCCCACCTCCCTCTTCCACTTCTGTGCCCTCATCTTTTCCCCCATTCATTTATTCATTCATTTATTTTTAAAAATATCTATTACAAATTGTCTATGGAGCAGGCATGGATGAGCCATCTCCGTCTTCACACATCTTGTAACTCTGCAAGAATAACAAGAAACTAACAAACTATTCAATAAAATTTTATAAGTGCTATGACCGGAGAAGTATGGAGTGTTATGGAAGCATACTGTAGCACTTCTAACTCTCTCTGGTCACCTTATCGGCTCCATTCAGGGCCCAATTCCGACCAGGCTGAGGACTTCAGTTATGTTCTTTTGATTTGCTGCAGATGAATCCCTTTCGTATCTTTGCTTGTTACTAATGCCTTCCTGATCTCCACATCACCTTCCTGTTCATTGGTACGTGTGCTGCACTCAGACAGCAAATAGCACTATTTCATTCATATTTCCTTTATTTAGCCTCAGTTGTTTGCCAGCACAGACATAGTACTGACCAAAGGAGTCCCCTGGAAACATAAAAGATACTTACTATACCAGCTGACAACTTTAACATTTTTTTAGAAACTCACCATGATCAAGTGGGCTTTATCCCAGGAATGCAAGGATTCTTCACTATACACAAATCAATCAATGCGATACACCATATTAACAAATTGAAGGAGAAAAACCATATGATCATCTCAATAGACGCAGAAAAAGCTTTCAACAAAATTCAACACCTACTTATGATAAAAAACCCCCAGAAAGTAGGCATAGAGGGAACTTACCTCAACATAATAAAGGCCATATATGACAAACCCACAGCCAACATCGTTCTCAATGGTGAAAAACTGAAACGATTTCCACTAAGATCAGGAACAAGACAAGGTTGCCCACTCTCACCACTATTATTCAACATAGTTTTGGAAGTTATAGCCACGGCAATCAGAGAAGAAAAAGAAATAAAAGGAATCCAAATTGGAAAAGAAGAAGTAAAACTGTCACTCTTTGCAGATGACATGACACCATACATAGAGAATCCTAAAGATGCTACCAGAAAACTACTAGAGCTAATCAATGAATTTGGTAAAGTAGCAGGGTACAAAATTAATGCACAGAAATCTCTTGCATTCCTATACACTAATGATGGAAAATCTGAAAGTGAAATTAAGGAAACACTCCCATTTACCACTGCAACAGAAAGAATAAAATACCTAAGAATAAACCTACCCAGGGAGACAAAAGACCTGTATGCAGAAAACTATAAGACACTGATGAAAGAAATTAAAGATGATACAGACAGATGGAGAGATATACCATGTTCTTGGATTGGAAGAGTCAACATTGTGAAAATGACTATACTACCTAAAGCAATCTACAGATTCAATGCAATCCCTATCAAACTACCAATGGCATTTTTCACAGAACTAGAACAAAAAATTTCACAATTTGTATGGAAACACAAAAGACCCCGAATAGCCAAAGGAATCTTGAGAAAGAAAAACGGAGCTGGAGGAATCAGGCTCCCTGACTTCAGACTCTACTACAAGCTACAGTAATCAAGACAGTATGGTACTGGCACAAAAACAGACATATAGATCAATGGAACAGGATAGAAAGCCCAGAGATAAACCCACACACATATGGTCACCTTATCTTTGATAAAGGAGGCAAGAATATACAATGGAGAAAAGACGGCCTCTTCAATAAGTGGTGCTGCAAAAATGACAGCTACATGTAAAAGAATGAAATTAGAACACTTCATAACACCATACACAAAAATAAACTCAAAATGGATTAAAGACATAAATATAAGGCCAGACACTATAAAACTCTTAGAGGAAAACATAGGCAGAACACTCTATGACATAAATCACAGCAAGATCCTTTTTGACCAACCTCCTAGAGAAATGGAAATTAAAAAATAAACAAATGGGACCTAATGAAACTTAAAAGCTTTTGCACAGCAAAGGAAACCATAAGCAAGACGCAAAGACAACCCTCAGAATGGGAGAAAATATTTGCAAATGAAGCAACTGACAAAGGATTAACCTCCAAAATATACAAGCAGCTCATGCGACTCAATATCAAAAAAACAAACAACGCAATCCAAAAACGGGAAGAAGACCTAAATAGACATTTCTCCAAAGAAGATATACAGATTGCCAACAAACACATAAAAGGATGCTCAACATCACTAATCATTAGAGAAATGCAAATCAAAACTACAATGAGGGCCTCCCTGGTGGCGCAGTGGTTGAGAGTCCGCCTGCCGATGCAGGGGATACGGGTTCGTGCCCCGGTCTGGGAGGATCCCATATGCCGCGGAGCGGCTGGGCCCGTGAGCCATGGCCGCTGGGCCTGCGCATCCGGAGCCTGTGCTCCGCAACGGGAGAGGCCACAACAGTGAGAGGCCCGCATACCTCAAAAAGAAAAAAAAAAAAAAAAAAAAAAAAAAAAAAAAAAAAAAAAAAAAACTACAATGAGGTATCACCTCACACCAGTCAGAATGGCCATTATAAAAAAATCTACAAACAATAATGCTGGAGAGGGTGTGGAGAAAAGGGAACCCTCTTGCACTGTTGGCAGGAATGTAAATTGATACAGGCACTATGGAGAACAGTATGGAGGTTCCTTAAAAAACTAAAAATAGAACTACCATACGACCCAGCAATCCGACTACTGGGCATATACCCTGAGAAAACCATAATTCAAAAAGAGACATGTACAACAATGTTCATTGCAGCTCTATTTACAATAGCCAGGACATGGAAGCAACCTAAGTGTCCATCAACAGATGAATGGATAAAGAAAATGTGGCACATATATACAACGGAATATTACTCAGCCATAAAAAGAAATGAAATTGAGTTATTTGTAGTGAGGTGCATGGACATAGAGACTGTCATACAGAGTAAACTAAGCCAGAAAGAGAAAAACAAATACCATATGGTAACACATATATATGGAATCCAAAAAAAAAAAGGTTCTGAAAAACCTAGGGGCAGGGCAGGAATAAAGATGCAGATGTAGAGAATGGACTTGAGGACATGGAGAGGGGGAAGGGTAAGCTGGGACGAAGTGAGAGAGTGGCATGGCCATATATCCACTACCAAATGTAAAATAGATAGCTAGTGGGAAGCAGCCGCCTAGCACAGGAAGATCAGCTTGGTGCTTTGCTTCCACCTAGAGGGGTGGGATAGGGAGGGTAGGAGGGAGACACAAGAGGGAGGGGATATGCAGATATATGTATATGTACAGCTGATTCACTTTGTTATACAGCAGAAACTAACACACCATTGTAAAGCAATTATACTCCAATAAGATGTTAAAAAAAAGAAATATTAAAAAAAACTGATATAAAAAAATTAACAAGTGGTTATGCCTAGTCACCCTCAATCTCTTCAACAAACCTATAAAACAATTAATCTGAGCATTCCTCAAGATAGAGGACAAAACCTTACTGTCCCAGCATGCCTTGCAGTGAGGATTCAGGAATGTGATCTGGGCTCCATCAATAAGAGGCAGGGCCAGAGGTCCTAGTGGTAGCACCCAATGCTTAGCATCAGTGTTGTCTCCGCTCATCCAAGGCAGCTGTAGTGTGGAGTCATTCCACAGTGAAGCCTGGAGCATTATCACTGGCCTGGTGATCCCCAGGTCTCATTCTTTAGTGATCCCAGAGATTCTGTTAGCTACCTAATATTTAAAAACTTTGTTTGCCACTTTGATTAACTAGAGTTGATTTCACTGTTTACAGATAAGATCTCTGTCTCTAAAAAATGATGGTAATATAGGATACTGTGGTATCACATATAATGAACATCTATATTGGTATATGGAGGTCCTGGAAGGATTTTTGAGGACATATCTAAGCTGAGATAGGAAGAACATGTAAATGTTAGCCAGTAAAAGTGTAGGGAGTAGAGTGTTCAGGCATGGCTTGGGGGAATTTACAAAAGTCTGGAAGCGAGCATGATTTGGGGAAATGGCAAGAGATGAAGCTAGACTAGAGATAATCATAGGCCAGATTTTGCAGAGCCTCGTGAACTATGTAAAGAAATTGATACCCATATCACGAGAACAGAGGGAATCAGTGAAATACTTTACCCAGAAGAGTGACATGATCTGATTTGCTTTTTATTAAGACCACTCTAATTACATTGTGGACAATATGTAGGAATGGGAGATTTGGGCAAGATAAATTAGAGAGAGACAAAACAGATGAAGGTAGTTGATGTAGGGGGATGGGTTGGGGATGGATATGATATTCAAGAGATATTTCAGAGGAAGACTGATCAAACTTTGTGATTGGTTAATGTATGGAGAAAGAAAAGGCAGGACAAGGATTATGAGTAGGTTTCTGGCTTGAATTATGGTACAGTTCATTGGGATAGTGCAGTCTGTGTGTGCGTGTGTGTGATGTGTCAGTGATGCAGAGAGAAAAAATTCTGATTTAGATATATGTTTATTAAAGAAAGAGATCACTGGGGGTTGTATACTTTGAAAGCTTTATAGGGAAGTGTGATGAGTTGGAATCTGAAGGATAGGCAGGGTGTGGAGAAGGCAGAGAAGATGGAGAGGACACTCCTGGTGAAGGGAACAGAGGGAGAGAAGGCAGATTGGGAGGCACATGTTAGAAGGATTTTCTGTCTTCTCTACCACTTCTGCTGGATTTCATTTTCTCAGAAGGAGTCTCATCTCCTTGAGTACAGCCATGTGCCACGTTGTGATACCTGTACACTGGCAGTCCACTGAAGAGAAATTCCAGGAATACCAAGACCCAGCTGCTCTTCTTCCTGTACACCTCCCATTACAAGGGGCCAAAGGAGAAGGCTTTGCAGTAGCCAGGTGCCAGAAAACTACACTACAGTACACTACACTACACTACACTACTGCTCAACATTATGCCCTCAGGGACAGGGCATTGACAAACTGCATTTAATACTGAATATCACTTCCAGGGAGATTAAATTCAATCTTACTGGTGCCTACAACTGCACCAAATGCCTTTCTTAGGTATTCCTGTTCTGCCTTTGGTATTCTGGGGCTGTAGCCACATTATTTAAAAACAGGAACTGATTTTAGTGATTTTTACATTTTATTTTTCATCTTTGGTAGGCTTTATTTTTCAGCCTGCTTCAATCATAGGAGGCAGCTGCTTGACGGCTATTTGTTTTAAAAATACAAATAATGGCAATTCATTATGGGAAGGCTTACAGACTCATGGATCGTGTCAATTGTCAAGTTACCATGTGTGATTAAAGTCAGAATGAAAACTAATTACTATCCACTGAACCTCACTAGACCCCAAGGTCTTCAGGTATAAACAAAGCAAAATAAGCAAAAGCACTTTTTAGCTAAGTACTGTATGTAAGTATTAAGTAATACTTACCAATGCTGATTCTTAGGGAGTTTGATTTCATGTCTAATTTTCCAGCTTATACCTCCTACCTCAGGGTAACTTATTTCCTCTGTTCTCCGGTCCCTGTGAAGTTAGAGAACAGCTGGGTTATATACTCTCCAAAGCCCCAAATGTAGACTTCTCTTTCAGGTCTAATTGTGTCCTTTTGTCATTTCAATGTGATACACTGGACCATCAGTGGATTGTTATTTTTTCTTTCATCCTCTCCTCTTATTCTCCACCTTAATTTTTTGCTATTTGGTAAAATCAAATCATCATGTTTGATTTCTGTGTTTTCCAAAGAAACTGTTTCATTTTGATATATTTTGGTACTTTTACCAAAATAATATTCCATGAGTTGAAACAGTAAATCAACTTTCTTCAAGCAGAGATTTCTAAATAAGAATTGATCCCACATTTCTTGGAAGAAACCATTTTTGAAGGTAAAATAAAAGCTACTTTTTCATCTTGGTATTAGGCAGACCATGAGGTCATCATGAGGTGTTTGGATTATATTCTGAGAGCAATGAGAAGATATTAAAGGATTTTAAGCAGGGCAATGACTGAGGTGATCTAATATATGTTATTTGGGGGGAAATCACTCTCCCTGGTATTTGAAGAATAGATTATAAGTGTCTGGCATGGAAGCAGATAAAGCAGTAGTTCAGATGAGGTATGATGGTTCTCAAACTAGAGTGGAACAATGAAGATGGAAAAAAGTGAATGGATTTGAGATCTGTTTTGTAAGTAGGAATATAGGACTTGTGATATAACTGATATGTCTAGGATGAAAGAAAATGGGGTAATGGGGTATATCATTTATTTATTGCAAATATTGCAGCCTAAAAATTACAGCATAAAAATTAACACCAAACCTCAGTGTCATACAACATTAAGGTAGATTTGCTGATATTGGCTGGACTTGCTCTTGTAACTGGACTTAGCCTGCCTGTCAGCTGATCCAGGTCTCAGCTGAGATGCGTGGGGTAGCTTGGCTTTACTATACAGGTCTCCTCTCCAGTAGGGTGACCTGGGCATATTCTCCTGGCAATGGCAGAGGTGAAAGAGAGCAGGTAGAAACATGAAAAGCTGCCTAAGGCCAAGGCTCAGAACAAATACAGTGTCACTTCTACCATCTTCCATTAGGTCAATCCAACAAGTCATGAGTCCAGTCCATGCATCAAGGGGTGTGAAAATAGCCTCTGCCTTTTTAGTCATTAATGACAACTGCAGTGTCACATGACAAGGGCCACGGACATATAAAAGGATGAAAAACCCGGGCCATTTTTGTAGCATGGCACATGGGAGAACCAAGTTGGATTTCTAGGTTTTTGCTTGAGCAGCTGAATGAATATTACACTATTCTTTAAGACTAAAGGAGGAAAAGTTGAGTGGGAATGGGTATATCAAGAATTCACAGTAAAATCTGAGATGCTATAAAACGTTCATCTTCTCCATGGGGCTTACTTGTCTATCCTTCTTCCCTCCTGTAGCACCCCCTGATCCTCCTTACCCTGAAGGAACTTGTTCAGTAGAAATAGGATTCAAACCAAAGCAGTCAGATTCTAAGGTCTGTACTGTTATAAGTATTACTTCCATCCACAAATGGAAGTTTTGGTAAATGTTATTTTCTTGATTTCATTACACGCTCAGTGATATTTTAGTGCTCCTTGTAGACAGATGCTCCTGGAAGCTTCTCAGCTGACTTGCCCCTACTCTGTGCCTTCAACCATTCCCCAACCATACTGTCAGAGTCATTCCTCTTAAAGGAAAATCAGATCATGTCCCTTCTCTACTTGGAATCGTTGAAGAGGTCTGCATTACCACTGGATAAAGTCCTAGCACTTTAGCACAGCTATATAAGATCTCACACACCTGACCCCTGCCTACTTCTGTGTCAACATCTGCCACTCTCCCCTTTCATCTGTGCTCCAGCAGTACCAAGCTGTTCACTGCTTCTTGTCAACTGTTTCATGCTTCCCTTTCTTCACACAGGCTAGCTCCTTTGCTTGGAACTCCCTTCTTTCCCTTGTCCACCTGGTAAATTCCCAGTTTCTATCACAACCCCGGTAGAGCATCGCTTTTCTATGATGCCTCAGACAGGATGCTCTGTTTTGTACTTTTTCTGAAACTCACATATAAGTCTATTTTTGTATATATCACATCATGTCGTTTCATTTGTTAGCATGTCTGTCTTCCACTTTTGACTGTGAGCTTCTTGCTTATTGTAGAGAGAGAGAATTAAATTACCCTAGCACAATGGCATTTGGCTATATCATTCAACACCTGTCAGGATGGAAGCTGGCAGCCACCAAGCTGCTCCCCCAGGGTGAAAACCAATAGACTATCAAAAGCTCTGCACTTACTTCTCCTGCACCCCCAAAAATGACATGTGAGGCAACTCACCCTGCCCCTCTTTTCTCCTCCCCTATCACCAGAACTTAGTCGGCCCTTGCATCATTCAAAAAGGTCATAGAGAAGGAGGGATATATGTATATACATCCTCCTGACCATGCACATTCTGCCTCTCTCTCTCCTACAGGGGATATCAGAGTGCCCTTTTGCTGGTGGGCCCTGCCCCTCACTCAGGGAATCCCCCTTGCTTTGCATATGCCTGTGTGAGTAATAATTTAAATTGCTTGTGGTCTCTGGTTTGAGTGTGGAGCATTTTGACATCTGATATCTTAAAAACTTAGGGTCTGGCAGCAGCCTACTGTGACACTTATGCATCATTATGCTAAGGGCATCAGTATAAGAACTCAATAAAACTTGTTTCTTCAACCAAGTTAATAGAGGCTACTAGAAGAACTGCCTTAATGAACTGAACACAAGAATAATTTAAAAATTGTATTTATAAATGAGTACTTAAGGATTTGGATTTGTTTTTTTGAAAGAATTTGAAATATTTTACTTTTACTTGAAAATCTTGATTATACTCATTTTAATTAATCAGCTCTTGATTCACAGAAAAAAAAAAAGCACACAAAAGAAAGTTCTGGGCCAGCCTCATTGGATTATGGTGCCTCAGCTATTGAAGGCCTCAGTACACTTTTAAGTTCTCAGGTTCTGCCAGTTGGTATAAATGCAAAAAAAAAAAAAAAGAAAAGGCAACTGAATCTTTTAGAATAGACTTTTCCCCTCCCTCTCTGGGCCAGAGAACTGGTTTATTAGACAAAAGAACCTCACATGTGGATTAGGAAGACTTATCCTCTTAACTTCAGGCACATGGACATCAGAAAAAAGAGCTATTCTAATAGCATTAGGAATTCTGGCTGTGCTGATCCAGTTTATGGAATTAATGGATTGCTTATGAGTTATTCTCAGACAACAGGAGAATAGGTTTCCTAACAAGAGAAAGTTGTTAGGAATATTTGACCGAATGTCCACACTTAACTCTATTCCTTTACTTATCAGAGTGTATTATTTGTTTTTATGTTTGTTTCCCCACTTAGCGTCTTGAGGACAGTGCCCCTGTTTATTTGTCACTTTGTCGTAAAGCCCAGCATTTAGTAAGTAGTAATTAAACATTTTATGTTATTGCATATGGTACTGTTTTATTAACATGAACTTCTGCTTGTTGATGTTAGTGCATAGAAATAAATTTGATTTTTGTATATTGATCTTGCATCCTGCAATCTTTCTAAACTCATTAATAGTCCTAGTAGGTTTTTAAAATAAGCCATCATGCTTTCTACATAAAGATCATGTTGCTATGAATAAAGACAGTTTTACTTCTTCATTTCCAATCTAGATGCCTTTTATTTCTTTTATTGTCTTGCCTTATTGCACTGCTAGAACTTCAGGACAATGCTGAATAGAAGTGGCAAGAAAGGATATCCTTGTCTTGTTCCTGATCTTAAGGAGAAAATATTGAGTCTCACTACAAAGGATGATGTTAACTGTAGGCTTTTTCAGACATCCTTCATCAGATTGAGAAAATTTCCTACTTGTTGAAGGCTTTAAATCAGGAATGGATGTTAGATTATGTCAAATGCTTTCTCTGTATCCATTAAGATGATCATATGGATATTGCTTATTAGTTTGTTAATATGGTGAATTACATTGATTTAGAATATGAAACCAATTTTGCATTTTTGGGATAAACCAGAAACATATTTTA
Organism: Mesoplodon bidens; assembly: GCF_964165515.1. Classification (NCBI taxonomy): domain Eukaryota; kingdom Metazoa; phylum Chordata; class Mammalia; order Artiodactyla; family Ziphiidae; genus Mesoplodon; species Mesoplodon bidens. The sequence goes on along the minus strand of NC_138177.1, from coordinate 127,424,083 downwards.
TCAACTTTTAGATTCTATTTGATAAAATTTTAAGAGTTTTTGCCTTTGTGTTCATGTAGGATATTGGTCTATAGTGTTTTTTTTTTTCCTTGTAATGCTTTTGTCTGGCTTTGATACCAAGGTAATGATGGATTCAAAGTATAAATTGGAAATTGTTATCAGCTCTTAACTTTATTGGAAGACTTTGTACAGATTTACTATTATTTCTTCCTTAAATGTTTGGTAGAGTTCATCAGTGAAGCCATTTGAGCCTGGAGCTTTGTTTTTTTGAAAGAGTTTTAACTACAAATTCTATTTCTTTAGTTGATATATGACTCTAGGTTATCTATTTCATTTGAGATATTGATTTCATGAGATATGTTAATTTGTGTCTTTTAAAAATATGTTCATTTCACCTAGGTTAGTGAATACAGTGGGATAAAGTTGTTCATAATAATTCCATATTATCTCTTTAGTATCTATAGAATCTGTAGTTATGTTGCATCTCCCATTTCTAGTATTGTGTAATTGCACCTTTTTTCCTTTTTTTTTTTTTTTTTTTTTTACTGGTAGGTCTAGTTAGAGGTTTATCAGATTCATTGATCTTCTCAAATAAATATCTTTTTATCTTCAACCTACTTGTGTCTTTAGGTTTAAACTGCAGTTCTTGCTGGTCAAATATTATTTGGTCTTGCTCTTTTATCCAATCTGACAGTATGTGCCTCTTAATTGGGCTATGTAGACTATATACTTTAAAAAGAAATTGAAGTATAGTTGATTTACAATATTGTATTAGTTTGAGGTTTATTATTTTTTTTTGGCAGATTGTATTCCATTATAGGCATTCCAAGATATTGGATACAATTCCCTGTGCTATACAGTAAATCATTGTTGCTTATCTATTTTATGTATAGTAGTTTATACCTGCTAATCTTATACTCCTAATTTGTCCTGCCTCTCCCTCTCCACTTTGGTCACCATACCTTTGTTTTCTGTTTGTGAGTCTGTTTCTGTTTTGTATATAGATTCATTTGTATCATTTTTTTTTAGATTCCATATATGTGATATCATATAGTATTTGGTAGACCATTTACATTTTTTTAAAATTTAATTTATTTTTGGATGTGTTGGGTCTTTGTTGTTGCATGTGGGTTTTCTCTAGTTGCGCCGAGTGGGGTCTATTCTTCATTGCGGTACATGGGCTTCACATTGCGGTGGCTTCCCTTGTTGTGGAGCACGGGCTCTAGGTGCGCAGGCTTCAGTAGTTGTGGCACGCGGGCTCTAGAGTGCAGGCTCAGTAGTTATGGTGCATGGGCTTAGTTGCTCTGTGGCATGTGGGATCTTCCTGGACCAGGGCTCAAACCCGTGTCCCCTGCATTGGCAGGCATATTCTTAACCACTGTGCCAACAGGGAAGCCACCAGACCATTTACATTTAATGTAAATATTGATGTGGTTAAATGTGAGTCTATCATCTTGTTATTTGTCTTTTGTTCACCTCTTCTGTTCTTTGTTCTCCTTTTTCTCCCTTTTTTCTGCCTTCTTTTGAATTAAATCAAGTTTTGTTGTTGTTGTTGCTAATCCCATCTAGTTTATTTTTTATGTCAGACATTGTAGTTTTCATCTCTAGAATTTCTATTTGGTTCTTTTTTATATTTCCCATACCTTTTCTTAACTTTCTGTATGTTTTAATGTACCTGTCTGCCAATTACAACATAAGTCTCAGTTCTGGGTTGGTGCCAATTGACTGATTTTTGTCTTAATTATGGGTTATTTTTTCTGCATCTTTGCATGCTTGGTAATTTTTGATTGGATGCCATTTTATTTATTTCTTCTCGTCTTTTTCTGTGGTTGACTTCTAGTTTCATGATGTTGTAGTCATAAAAGATGCTTGAAATAATTTATATACTCTGAAATTTGTTGAAGCTTGTTTTGTGCCCTAGTATGTGATCATTCCTAGAGAATGTTCCATGTGCATTTGAAAAGATTGTTTATTCTGCTTTTTTGGATGTAATGTCCTGAGAAATATCAATTATGTCTAACTGTTCTATTGTGTCATTTAGGATCTCTGTTGCCTCATTGATTTTCTGTCCATTGATGTGAGTGGGATGTTAGAGACTCCTACTACTATTGTATTCCTATCAATTTCTCCCTTTATGTCTGTTAGTATTTGTTTTATGTATTTGGGTGCTCCTATATTGGGTGCATATATGTTGACCAGTGTAGTATCCTCTTCTTGTATTGATCCTTTTACCATTATATAGTGTCCTTCTTTATCTTGCTTTATGACCTTTGTTTTAATGTCTATTTCATCTGATATGAGTATTGTGACCCCCACTTTCTTGTCATTTCCGTTTGCATGAAATATCTTTTTCCATTCCCTTTATTTCAATCTATGTGTGTCCTTTGCCTTAAAGTGGGTTTCTTGTAGGTGACATATTGTAGGCTCTTACTTTTTAATTTCTTTATACAATCTGCTACTCTATGTCTTTTGATTGGAGCATTTAGTCTGTTGACATTTAAGGTAATTATTGATGGATATGTATTTATTGCCATTTTAAACCTTGTTGTCCAGTTGATTTTATATTTCTTCTTTGTTTCTTTTTGTTTTTCCTTTTGTGGTTTGATGATTTTCTCTTTTATTATGCTTGTGTTCTCTTCTTTTTGGTTTCTGTGAATCTACTGTATGTTTTTGATTTGTGGTCACCCTGTTTTTCAAGTATGTTAACCCATTACTATATCTACTTGTTTTAGACTAAGAGTCATATAGGCTGAAACACAGTCTAAAAAAAAAAAAAATCTACATTTTCTTACTCTCCTCCCCCTCATTTTATAACTTGGATTTCCTCTTTTACATCCTCATGTTTATCCTTTTTCTGTTCATTTTGGTTATCATTACTTTCACAGAAATTTTTTTGATTAAAAAGAAAATCCGTGTACTGGCTTATTTAAGTGATTTACTTTCCAACTGTGATTTTCTCTTTCCTATAGATTCTTGCTTCTTTTCTATTTTGAGAAGGCCTTTTAATATTTTTTTTTAGGATATATTTAGTATTGCTGTATTCCCTTAGTTTTTGCTTGTCTGAGAAATTCTTTATCTCTCCTTCTACTCTAAATGATAATCTTGTTGGGTAGAGTACCCTAGGTTGCAAATTTTTCCCTTTCAGGACTTTGAATATATCTTGCCACTCCCTTCTGTGGGTGCCAGACATTTTAAATTTTACTTCATTGCTTGCTAGCTTTATTTGTATTCCTTTAAATATTATTGAGCTTTATTCGGTGACTCATTGTTTTTGGAAACAGTTTGGTTTTTGAGTTTTGTTTTTAAGATTTGTTAGGTTGGATTGAAGCAGTGCTCAGTGTAAGACCAATTTTCCTTAACACTGTATTATGCAGTATTACTGTCCAATACTGAGTTCAAGACTTTTGATTATTCTACCAAATTCTCCATGAATCATGAGACTTTCTAGTTTGGGTGCTGGGAATAGGTACTATATTCTCATCTCTGTGTGGGTGACTAGCACTGTGACCTCTAATCCACTCAGGTGATTCTCTTGGCCTTGGGTAATCTCCTCACACAGAAGCACTAATAAGTATTTCAGTTGAATATTCAAGGGGGACACTCTGCAGAGCTTCAGAATTCTCTCTCTGTAGACTTCCGCTTTTACAGGACTCCTTCGTATGAACTCTAGTCACCTTGTTTTCCTCAATTCTCAGCTCCATCTCCTTAACTTGGAATCTTCTAGGCTCTATCTAGATTCACTTTCTGGGCATCACAGCCTAGAATCCTTTCATAGCATTAAGCTGGTGCAATTGGATGGTTTATCTTGTCTAGTGGTCACTGTTTTTTTTATTGATGATGTCCCGTATCATGAACAGTGTTGTTTCTTTTAAAAATTATTGCAGATAGCAGGGTTAATCTGGTCCTTAGTACTTAATTTTGTTTGGGAGCTAAAGTTCACTGATTGATAAGTATACATTTTTTTTGAAATAAATTTCAGAGAACTGCCTGAGTGACATACAGAACAGTGGTGGGGAGCTTCTGTTGTGCATTTTTAGAAGTGAGAAAATGAGATTATGGAGTTTCATGACTGAAGGCATTACATATGATATGGTGGTATTGGAAGTCAAATAATGCAGGAGGCAAGAAACTTAAGAAAGACTCTTCTGTTAAGACTTATAAGATACAAATAGTGTCACGCACTGTTGTATATATGGCAGTGAATAAAATGACAAAGTCCCTTCCTTCATTAAACTTCATCCCAGTTTGCATGAGATCAAGTTTTGAGTACCTAATGTAATATTTTTATATTCATTTAATTGAGATGCTTTATTTAATTAGGGTAGACGATGTAATCCAAAAAATACACAACATATGATATGTTACCTCGTAGCCTTATACTTCCTTTGTTATAGCACTTGTTACATTAAAATTGGCAATTTGTTCATCTCTTCCTCTAACCAGTCTGTGAGCATCTCTATATCAGGACTAGGGTGTTTTATTTAGTCTTTTAACCCCACTGTGTACATAATGCAGAGCACATAGCAGGTACTAATGAGCGAATAAATGAATGGATAAATGAACGGTGCAAATTTTCTGTACTAGTGTTGATTGTCAAGGGAGTTATTTTGGATAAATGGGCCTTCTGACCACTGCCCCAATACCCATCAGTCAAAATGGCCAACATTTATTCTCAAGTACAACTGAGGTTGGTATGTAATAATAACAATAGGTTAAGTGCTCAGTACATTTTTTCTAAAGTTTTAATACTAATCTATGACAACTTCAAGTTTTTTGCCTTCAAATTTAAACAAATGAGCAGCAGTACTCCCTAAATTCAAAGAAGTGAGAAGCTAGTCATGTATCAACTTGAGTATTACTCAGTACTTACTTCACAATATGACAAATGCAGTTCTGTGATCGTCAATGTAAAGAGAAAAAAAAAAAGAGGCAGCAGACAATTGTGGCCCATATCCATAGCAGCAGGATCTTTGTATGGGTCTCTAGGATCTAGAACAATGCCTAGAAATGAACGAAGAGATGAATGAACAACATCTCATCCTTCTCAAGGCTAATTCACTATCAGCAAAATGACTCTGGGAGCATAGCTGAAAAAAAGAAATAGGTGACTTCAGTTTCAAATATCTATATCTGATGAGGATGGCATTATTATGGTTTATGAAGAGAATTTCCATTTCTCAAAGGGTTTCTTCTAAAGCTGCCTCTTCAAAAAAGCAGATATTTTCTAATCAAATGGCCTTGGCCCACTGCAGAAAGTGGGCGAGCAGATTGCTTTTTAGAATATTTGTGGAATATAAGGCTTTAGCTCAAGCCAAGCTATTCAAGCCATGATTCAATACCCTGAATTCCAATCAAGTTTGTAAAATGAGATGCCAGATTGAAAACCTCTGTCAGGTTTTATATTGCTTCTCAGAAGATATTTCTGTGTAATCAGCAGGACAGTAAAAGGGCACATAGGGGAAGAGAAGAAAAAAAGCCATGCACAAAGATAATGTGGTAAAGTCGTGCATAAGTTATAGGGCTTTAATGACATTTTATAATTAAAAATTTGGCCAAACATTTGATAAGACATCAAATATAATTATGAAAAGGTGAAATATCAGAAATCCACTGAAGATGCCCAAATCAGACTTGTTGAGTTATTTATTTCCAGACTCTGCTTATCTTGCATACCAAAAAAAAAAAAAAAAAAGCTGAGTGGGAAAAAAACGAGATTAGTAGATTCTAATTGCTTACCATGCAAGCTCTGTCGATTAGTTTGCAACTGCTGATAATGGCACAAAAATGTGCACTAGAGCTGTGAGATATTCCATGAGACTGCTACAATGTCTTTTCCTGGCATTAATCGTAAATGCAGAAATTCACATTCAATCAGATTTGCAAGTAATTTTTTCCCACATAAATTCCTTATAATCGTTCTTTAGCTTAGTTAATCATGTCTGTCCAGGTTGTGTGCAGTTGAGGCAATTATTCAAAGAATCTTGGTCTTAAAAAATCACTTTGACCTGTAATGTTCATATTTCTGAATGAACAGTTTCAATTTTTTGCCTGAATTATCTACTGTTGAGTCAAATTTCTGTATTTTTTTTTTGCATGAGGACACATTTTTGAGTGCCTATTGTATTATTTTTTGCATTCATTAATTAGAGATGTTATATTTAATTAGGAATTTCTTTTAACAACTGGATTTAGAAAGGTTCCAACCACACTGAAATTAAATTTTAACTGTTACATTCAAAAGATCTTAGATTATTATGGTTGTGATACTCCTAACTAGAAGATTCTAGGTTTGAAAGAATCAGTAAAGTTAACATTTGAAATAGAGTAAAAGAAGAAATGGGGCACCATTTATTCTCTGAAGGGCATTAAGTGAATTTCTCTATTTTGGAATGGGTGACAGCTACTCCAACCAATCGTTGGACCACTGGACCCCTTCAGAGGTTCTTGGAAGAGAAGAGGTGAAGAGAAAAAGGAGGGACTAGGTGTTCCTTCTTCCTTTCTCCTTCATATTCAAACTTGGATTAAGTGGAAAACATTAGCTGTATTTACAGAAACAAATAGCTATATTAGTCATTATTGAATTAACCAATCAGATCAGTATAGTAAAGCTATAATAAATTCAATAAACATTTCAGTCATCTAATGACTTGTCATATTTTATTTGACTAAACTGACTCTTAGAATCTAAGACACTAGTCTTTAAAAGGCCTAGAGAATATCTAGTACAAGCTTCCCATTTTACATGTTAGGAAATTAAAACTCAAAAAGATTAATTATCTAACCTTTAGTAAAAACCAAGAATTCATTGCTTTTATTCTCAATTAGGTCAGAATTGAAATGGCCTTTGCATAGGATATAGCAACTAGATTTGAGATATTTAAAGCACATTTTTTTTCCATATCTATCAGTCTTAGTCTTTTCTCCCCACCAGAAAATGTTTACTTCCAACAGCCCATGTATGGCCCAAATGGATACCAGATAGTACTTCTCTACATCACTTTTAATTATCATGAGTGGAGGCTCCACATCTTGTCTCCCTATTAGGCTATACCCAGTATGAATGATGAGACTAAGTTCCCAGGCAAAGTTTACTTCTTGCCATGGAAAACAATTTTCATGAACCCAGATTTTAGGATTCAGTCAAGCCAATTAGAATTAGACTATAATCATGCTAGATTAAACTAATCATTCTAATTAAAATCATGCTAGATAAAAGATAAAGCAGCATTTACCAAACCTACATAGTCATAAGAATCACCTGGAGTACTTGTTAGAAATACAGATTCCCTCTCTGCAGATTCAGACTCATTAGGTCTGATGTGATAGATTAGGCAACGTTGGAAAACACTAGAATAGGGTCTGTGGGCTAGCACAGGCAAGGCAGGTACAATAGAGCTTAGATGGCTGTACCAAGGGAGAAAAAACTTAAGAGGAAGATCAGAGATAGTTCAGACATAGAGGCAGATGTCTTTGGTCCTATCAGTTAGAGTGTGCTTAAAAGTTGAGGTCAATGAGTGACATTAGTGGCTCTGAGGAAAGGCTGAATGCTCTAGAATTACCTAGCTGATGCTTCCTCTAGAACTGCATAATTAGTTGAAGTTTATTTTATGTTAAATTAAAAGTCCCCATGGTTCTTGATATCCACAGTGTCTGGCATCACTGTCACTTGATAAAGATTGCTGGAATTAAAACAAAATAGATTCCATAGGGATATGAAGAAAACTTATACAGAGGAATTCTTTCCATTAAAGATGATTTTAAAATCTGCCTTTTTAAAATCATTGGCTGAGATTGTAAATGTACACATAGCTCTTTAACAATGGTGGGACAACTTCATTCTCCTGAGCACTCTAGCCTTTGAATCTTGTGGAAAAGGAATGGAAAGGTGTTTATGCCCTCAGATGACCTGGAGAGCTGTTCAATTCTGGTTTAATTCTCATCAACATCACATGGCTTATCCTCTAAGAACTTTTCTTTCCTGGTGGAAAGGATCTTGTAAATTATTTTTCCTCTTTGTGCCTGTGTTTTCTCATTGTAATATACCAGTAATAACTACCTCAACAAGTTCTTGTGAGAAGAAAATGAATTGTTAATGTAATGTGCTCAGAAGAGTGCCTGGCAACAAGTGCTTAATAAATGTGAGTTATTATTATTATTGTCACTTCAGGAGGAGAGTATTTATGATGCTGGGGATAAGAAAGAAAAGAATCATTGAACTATGTGGAAGATTGAGGACAATGATGACCCCAATTTTTCTCCCTTTTCCATGGCCTCTGCAACGTGTCTTTGCAACTCCTCCTATCAAGAGATGGAGTCTATTTTTCCACTCCTTGGGTCTGGGCTGATCTGTGACTTCCTTAGACCAACAGAATGCAGTAGAAGGGAAGGCATGCCAGTTCCAGGCCTAGCCCTCTAGAAGCACTGTGCAATTCCACTCTGTGTCTTGGGCCTTTACTCTGCCATGAGAAAAAGCCCAGGCTAGCCTGTCGGAAGGTGAGAGGCTGCATGAAATGGAGATAAGTCATCTCAGCTGAGGCCATTCTAGATCAGGTAAGAGCAGAAAAACTGTCCTTTTGAGCCCAGTTGAAATTACTGCAGAATTGTGAGCTAAATAAACGGTTGTCGTTTTAAGCTTTTAGATTTTGAGGGTGGTTGTTTAATGCAAAAATAACTACTTGATATCTTGTAATTAAAGATGAGGGACAGATGTCAACTGATAAATGTTCGCTTATTTGCTACTCTAAGCCAACTACTAGCAGCTGGTTAATACTATAAAACATTATCATAGAATTTTAAACTTGGTATAGACTTTAAAGATATCTTGGTATAAACTCCTTAGTTTACAAATGAAGAAACTGGAACTCAAAGAGGTAAAGTGATTTGTAAAAGGTCATTCATATAAGTAATTGTAAAGCTAGATTTGCAAAATGCTAGGAGAATAATAAAAAAAAATGAGGACAAATGCATATCGATTTTGGAAGCAAAGTAAAGGAAAGTGCTCAGGAACTTCTTACGAAAGAGAAGAGAATGTGACAATGGAAAGCTTAGGAGAGTAGTTCTGCATGACTGAGGTGTTTTGCATCATTACCAGTGGATATGTGCCTATCAAATCTCTCCACCCAAATAGTCTCAATGTTGGATGAGAATTAACTCACCCTGTAAGCATCTGTGGGCATAACCAGAGGCTACTGGCTTGGAGGACCAAATTTCCTTGAAGTTTGAAAAATATTCATATACCCTATCACCTAGTATAGATTGTTTATATAAATACATATTTTTCTCCTCTGAAATTTCATGATAAACTGACTGCAGAAAGATGAGTCCTATTTGTCTTTGGTTATGCCCTGGCATATGACCTCTCCTGTTGGAAAAGCACATTAGATTAAAGTGGTCAAGCAAAAAAAAAAAAAAAAAAAAAATCTATATACTGTTGATACAGTAAAGGATAAAAATTCACAAGGCCTCTGATTCTCTCTTTGGGTTACCTCATTGTTAAGTCCTCTCTATTTCACCCCTCTATAAATATTTATTGAGCACCTTCTATGTTCCAGATACTGTTTTAGGTCTTGGAGATTTTTTAAAACAAAGATATACTATTCTAATTGTGACTCAAGCCAAAAACCTTAGCTTTCTTATAGCATAACCAGGGACACAAGAGGCATCACCATAGAAGGTGCAAAAGAAGAAACTCTCATGATAGATCTCATGATCTATCCAAAGGTGGCCAAAAGCAAGAAAGACTTAGACAAACCAACCCTGAGAACTGGCAATGGCAAGACACCAGCTGTGAATGCAGTGCAACCCACATTTCTGTCTTTTCATCTACTTGCTCTTGGCCTCCACCCCACCTCCCTGACAGGTGGCTGCCTGCAGTTGCAGGTATGACAACATGCATGCCCTGGCAGGAGGAAAGCCAAACTCTCAGGACACAGAACTAGACAAAGAAGAAAGCAATAGCTGTCCCTGGGAGGGAAAGGATCAATAATCAGTCCCTCAGAACAAAATTCACATGAGTAAAAATCCAAATAACTAATTTCTACAATTGTTTTTCAATTGTTAATCTAAATTTGGAAAAGATAAGACAAAGAGACATTTGCCACCCTCATTTGATTGGACACTGCAGATAGAAACCTGGGAGGCTGACTTTGGTAAGAATTTTTACATTCAGCCAGCTTTGTCAGGGGTCCTGGATTTCAGTTGCAGTCTCCAGAGCAAGTGGGGTGTCCCAGCTAGCCCATTCTCATTGCCAGAAGTCTAGGGGAGGAAAAAGGTCTTTTCCTCTATCCACTTTAAGTTTCTTGACTGGGGCCCTGATAATCGGGCCAAAGACAGGTTAACAAGTGAAAAACAAAGGGAAGTTTATCAATGCGCACTGTGCATGTACACGAGAGCACCCAAAGATGAGCAACCCAAAATGTGGTTAAAATCTGGGTTTTTATACCATCTTAGGTAAGATAAAGGGCTTCTGAGAGAGGCTAGTTAGGGGAAGGCGGCCAGAAAAATATGGTAAACAAGAGTTGTTTAATAAAGTTTGTTAACCAGTTTTTTTGGTGCCTTCTCCATTGATAAGAGTTAAAAGAGTCCTCCTCCTTCTGGTTTAGGAAAATAAGACGTCTTATTTACAAATGTAAGTTTCCTTCATAAATGTAAATTTCCTTTACAAAAGGGAATCTTGTGCCCTGGTTTTAGAGCTTTTCCTGGTGTTCAGGTTCTACTGGCCTTTAGCTCAAAGAAGCATATTTTGGGGTGATTATTCTGGTATCATTCAAGATAGAGCAGCAATAAACCAAAACCTCCTGCTCTCAAGGGGTATATTAATTTCCTGCTGTTAATTACCACACACTTAGTGACTAAAACAACACAAACTTATTATCTTATGTTTCTGGAGGTCGGAAGTCTAAATTGGTTTTACAGAGTCGCTTTCCTTCTGAAGCCTCTAGGAGAGAATGTTTCCTTGACTTTTCCAGCTTTCATTTTTATTTATTTATTTATTGACTCTAACCAAGTTGTAGATTTTACTTCAATATTTCTTTTTAAAAAAATTTTATTGGAGTATAGTTGATTTACAATGTTGTGTTAGTTTCAAGTGTAGAGCAAAGTGAATCAGTTATACATATATCCACTCTTTTTTAGATTCTTTTCCCATATAGGACATTACAGAGTATTGAGTAGGGTTCCCTGTGCTATACAGTAGATCCTTATTAGTTTTCTATTTTATATATAGTAGTGTGTATAAGTCAATCCCAATCTCCCAATTTATTCCTCTCTGCCCTTACCCCCTGGTAACCATAAGTTTGTATTCTACATCTGTAACTCTTTCTGTTTTGTAAATAAGTTCATTTGTACCCTTTTTTTTAGATCCCATATAGAAGTGATATCATGTGATATTTGTCTTTCTCTGTCTGACTTACTTCACTCAGTATGACAATCTCTAGGTCCATCTATGTTGTTGCAAATGGCCAAGTAATATTACATTGTATATATGTACCACATCTTCTTTATCCATTTATCTGCTGATGGATATTTAGGTTACTTCCATGTCCTGGCTATTGTCAATAGTGCTGCAATGGACACTGGGGTGCATGAATCTTTTTGAATTATGGTTTCCTCCAGATATATGCCCAGGAGTGGGATTGCTGAATCATATGGTAGCTCTATTTTTAGTTTTTTAAGGAACCTCCATACTATTCTCCAGAAAGGCTGTACAAATTTACATTCCCACCAACATTCCCTTTTCTCCACACCCTTTCCAGCATTTATGTTTGTAGATTTTTCTGATGATGGCCATTCTGGCCGGTGTGAGGTGATGCCTCATTGTAGTTTTGTTTTGCATTTCTCTAATAATTAGTGATTATTATTAAACATCTTTTCATGTGTTTTTTGACCATCTGTATGTCTTCTTTGGAGAAATGTCTATCTAGAACTTCTGCCCATTTTTTGATTGCATTGTCTGCTTTCTTTGATTTGAGCTGCATGAGCTGTTTGTATATTTTGGAGATTAATCCCTTGTTGGTTGCTTCATTTGCAAATATTTTCTCCCATTCTGAGGGTTGTCTTTTCATTTTGTTTATGGTTTCCTTTGCTGTGCAAAAAGCTTTTAAGTTTAATTAGGTCCCATTTGTTTATTTTTGTTTTTATTTTCATTACTCTAGGAGGTGGATCGAAAAAGATCTTGCTGTGATTTATGTCAAAGGGTGTTCTGCGTACGTATGTTTTCCTCTAAGAGTTTTACATTTAGGTCTTTAGTCCATTTTGAGTTTATTTTTGAGTATGGTGTTACAGAGTGTTCTCATTTGATTTGTTTACATTTAGCTATCCAGTTTTCCCAGCACCACTTATTGAAGAGACTTTCTTTTCTCCACTGTATAGTCTTGCCCCGTTTGTCATAGATTAGGTGACAACAGGTGTGTGTGTTTATCTCTGGACTTTCTATCCTGTTCCATTGGTCAATATTTCTGTTTTTGTGCCAGTATCATACTTTTTTTGATGACTGTAGCTTTGTAGTATAGTCTGAAGTCAGGGAGCCTGATTCTTTCATCTCCCTTTTTCTTTCTCTAGATTGCTTTGGCTATTAGGGGTCTTTTGTGTTTCCATACAAATTGTAAAAGATTTTGTTCTAATTCTGTGAAAAATGCCATTGCTAATTTGATAGGGGTTGCATTGAATCTGTAGATTGCTTTGGGTAGTCATTTTCACAATATTGATTCTTCCAATCCAAGAACATGGTATATCTCCCCATCTGTTTGTGTCGTCTTTTATTTCTTTCATCAGTATCTTATAGTTTTCTGAGTACAGGTCTTTCACCTCCTTCAGTAGGTTTATTCCTAGGCATTTTATTCTTTTTGATGTGATGGTAAATGGGATTATTTCCTTAATTTCTCTTTCTGATCTTTCATTCTTAGTGTACAGAAATGTAAGAGATTTCTGTGTGTTAATTTTGTATCCTGCAACTTTACCAAATACATTGATGAGCTCTAGTAGTTTTCTAGTAGCATCTTTAGGATTTTCTATGTATAGTATCATGTCATCTGCAAACAGTGACAGTTTTACTTCTTTTCCAATTTGGATTCCTTTTATTTCTTTTTCTTCTCTGAAAGTTATTCTGGGACCGTTCAAGATGATAGAGCAGCAATAAACCAAAAACTTCTGCTCTCAAGGAGCATATTAATTTCCTGCTGTTAATTACCACATACTTAGTGACTAAAGAACATAAACTTATTGTCTTATGTTTCTAGAGGTCAGAAATCTAAACTAGTTTCACAGAGTTGCTTTTCTTCTGAAGCCTCTAGCAGAGAATGTTTCCTTGACTTTTCCAGCTTTTAGAGGCCACCTATATTCATTGGCTTGTGGCTTCTTCCTGTATCTTGAAGCCAGCAGCACAGCATTTTCTCTGTCTTCTGCTTCCATGTTCACATCTCTCTCTGTCTCTGATCTTCCTATCTTTTTTTATAAGGACCTTTGTGATTATATTGGGTTTACACAGATGATCCAGATAATCCAGGGTAATCCCTCTATCCCAAGATCCTTATTTCAATCACATTTGCAAAGTATATATATATATATATATATATATATATATATATATATATATTATCATATAAGGCATTATAATCTCAGGTTTTGGCATTAGAACATGAACTTATCTGGGGGCCTGTTATTCAACCTAACACAAGAAGTCATATTTTAGTAAAGTTCACCTTTATAGAATAAAGTCCAAGTTCTTGAATGTGTGTCAGATAAATTTTTATGATGTTCAGGAAGGATACAAATGGCAAAGTAGAAGGACTTGAGCTTACCTCCTCTCATGAAAATACTTAAATAACAAATAACAGCTGAACAACCATCAACAAAAAAGACTGGAACCTACCAAAAAAGATATTCTACATCCAAAGACAAAGAAGAAGTCACAATGAGATGGTAGGAGGGGCGCTTTTGTGATGTAATCAAATCCCATACCTGCTGGGTGGGTGACCCACAAAGTGGAAAAGAATTATATTGCAGAGTTTCTCCCACAGGAGTGACAGTTCTGAGCCCCACGTCAGGCTCCCCAGCTGGAGGCCTGATATTGGGAGGAGGAGCTCCCAGAGCATTTGGCTTTGAAGGCCAGCAGGGCTTGAGTACAGAAGCTCCATAGGACTGGGGGAAACAGAGACCCCACACTTGGAGGGTGCACACAAGGTTTCATGTGCTCTGCGGCCTACGGCAAAGTAGTGACTCCATAGGAGCCTGGGCCAGACCTACCTCTGGGTCTTGGAGAGTCTCCTGGGGAGGTGAGGGTCAGCTCTGACTCACTGTTGGGGCAAGGACATCCCCCGGGAATATTCATCAGCATGAGCTCTCCTGGAGGTTGCCATTTTGGCACTGAGACCTGGCCCTACCCAACTGCCTGCAGGTTCCAGTGCTGGGATGCCTCAGGCCAAACAACCAATAGGGTGGGAACACAGCCCCACCCATCAGCAGACAGGCTGCCTAATGTGTTGTGAGCCTACAGTAGCCTCTAAACACACCCCCTGACACAGCCCTGCTCACCAGAGACAAGACCCAGCTCTACCCACCAGTGGGCAGGCACCTGTCCCTCCCACCAGGAGGCCTGCACAAGTCCCTGGACCAACCTCACCCACCAGAGGGCAGACAGCAGAAGCAATCCTACAGCCTGTGGAACAGAGACCACAAAGACAGAAAATTAGATAAAATGAGATGGCACAGAAATATGTCCAGATGTAGGAACAAGATAAAACCCCAGAAGAACAACTAAGTGAAGTGGAGGTAGGCAATTCACCTGAAAAAGAATTCAGAGTAATGATAGTAAAGATGATCCAAGATCTCGGAAAAAGAATGGAAGCACAGACCTAGACGATACAAAAAAAAAAAATGTTTAACGAAGAGCTAGAAGACTTAAAGAACAAACAAATAGAGATGAACAATACAGTAACTGAAATGAAAAATACACTAGAAGGAATCAATAGCAGAATAAATGAGGCAGAATGAATAAGTGAGCTGGAAGACAGATTGGTGGAAATCACTGCTGCAAAACAGAATAAAAGGGAAAAAAAAGAATGAAAGTTTTACAATGTTCTTCCCAGCAGTATCTCCCCGCCTCAAATACATAGCTCAGCAATCCTGACCTGCTTCTATTACCCTTCCCTCAAGAACACATCTGCTATATCTCACCCCCTGTGATTTGCCTCTGTCTACACTACCCTAACCCTCCCATACCCTGTCCCTACATCCATTAACCCTCTGCCTGGCAAAACCCTCATCCAGTACATCACCTTACCTGTGAAATGGTGCCCCTTCCATTTACTCGCCAAAGACCTTTTGCCTGCCTCTACTGTGGACTTGATCACACTATATTAGAACTATCTGTTTATGTGTTGTTTGTCTTGTTCCATTAGTTGAAAGCTCCTTGAGAGTAGGGAGTGTAGCATTCATTTTTTCTAGCCTCATCACTCAGCATAGTACTTGGCACACAATAAGAGCTTAAGAAATGTCAAATAAATGAGGATCACTGAAATTGTTTAACTATAATAATTATGAGAGGAAGGAGGGAGGGAAAAATTGAAGGAGTTTTTACCTTGAGTTGTTAAGAAAGTTTGGTAAAGAGCAGCTTTCTTTGCTGAGCCTAGAAAAGGAATAGCAGACAGGGGAAAGATGAGATATACATGACTCACAGGCAGTGATGATAATAAGAGCTGGAGGCACTGAAGCTTCAGGGCTGCTCCTCTCGGTTGGGGTGCTTTTGATGTGTGCCTGCTTTGATCTCTGCTGTGCAGCTATGGCCCAGGATGTTCTGGAATGAAGAAAAACTACTTACTGTTTCCTGTTTCCAAGATCCAGAGTGTGTTAGAAAATACGCACTTGGGGAAGGGGTTGGATTTTCTGGTGAAAAAATAAAATCATTTCCCAAAGGTAAACGGTCTCTCCCACATGGTTGAGAGCTGAAGCAGATGAAAAGAGGATGCACAGAGAGGACGTTGCAGTGTGCAGAAGAGAAAAGCTGAATGCAACATAAAAGCAGAGACAAGATAAAATAGAAAAATGCAAAAGGGCAGCAGCACATGGGTGAGGGCAGCTAAGCTGTACTAGTAATGGACACAATGGGACACTGGACCACACATGGAGAGATTTTGCCAGCCTCTTGGAAAACACATGGGAACACAGGTAATGACATTCCAACACCTTATACTAAGGAAAAGGACAACACAGCTAGCAGATCATGACTGGGGGCAAAGAGACACAGAAATACACTGCTACCTCTCTGTGTATGGGAGGCCAAATAGAACTCCCATTTGTGTAGTTTATTTTTAGAAGCATAACTTCTGTTATGAATTATGCAAAGTTAAATCATCCTTATTAAATTTGTCTGAGATGTGGATTCAGTTATTCTCAAAAACTGATTTTTGAAATAGAGCTTCCATTTTAGAAACTTTCTAAATTTGTATAATAGTCAGATTCTATTCACCATCTCAAACTAACCTAGTGTAAATGTTTGGCAACTTTAATCTCCCCAGGTTGGTTGAGAGAGAAAGGAGATATTATGAACTCAAAAAAAAAAAAAAAAAAAAGGAGTAGATGCAATAAAGTTTGATCTAAGTATTGTTAGAAGGAAAATCAAGCATTATAATGCCACACATATTAAACAGCTTAGGGATTAAAAATACCTAAGCAAATATCTGATGGATTTGATTAAAAAAGGAAGCAATTTCCAGAATATGTGTATAGTGTATGTTCATGAGAATAAATATGTTCATGGAAAATACAGAAATGTATAGAAGAAAAAAAAAGTCAGCCATGATACCTCCACTCTTTTGTAAACATATGGCAATACAATTGATTCTCATTATTTGCAGTGATGTTTCTATAAAGTCGCCACAAACACTGAAATAGCAAATCCTGAACCGTTGCTCCTAGGGTAATTACAGGGTTAGGCTCCTTCGAGCCTTTGGTCATAACATTTTCAGGAACTGACTAATCTATAACCTTGTTTTATGTATGTTTCTGTTCAAAACCACATTATTTAATATGTATTGTTGATGCATTAACATTTAACTCACAGCCAACAGCACTGTAACTCATGCCTGAGTGAAGCTTATCTAACACATACATTTGCTTGTCAGATACATCACCACCTTGTTATGCTTATGCTTAGGAATAAAAGGCAGCACTTCAGCAGTATGCTTGGGGTTCAATTTAAACAGTGAAATCACCTACAAAAAGCACAAAAATAAGAAAAACATGGCACTACATAGACTGCAAAGAGGACACTTGTTCATAGCATGAGAGCTAAAACAAGAAGGTAGAGCCTCATCTTACTCAACCTCAGCTGGAAACGTGTGTCGGGTGATTCAATTCATAGTCTACTACATAATCACAGAGCTAGCAGTTGGATAATACGTCAGCCTCTGCTTCCTGAGAGGAAAGATCTTAGGCAGTTCATTCTATTCTTATCAATTTTGAAGAAAATTGTATACAGGTTCCCTTGGAAGTATATATCAATATTACAATTTCAGAGAACGTTTATTCAAAATCTGAATTGCTCAGGTAAGCCTTCTCCTTTCTGTCTTGTTTCATTTAGAAGCAAAGATTTTTGGAGGTGGGGGTGAGACCAAATTATCATTCTTCTTTTTTTTTTTTAGCTGTGCCTTGCAGTATGTGGGATCTTAGCTCCCCAGCCAGGGATCAAACTCGTGACCACTGCATTGGGAGGGTGGAGTCTTAATCACTGGAATGTCAGGGAAGTCCCTATGATTCATTTTTAATACAAGGGTAATCTCAGACATTTTCCTTTTCCAAATGTTTATTAGTTTTATTTTGGAAAAAGCAATGTTGTACATGATAGAAATTAAAACAGTTCCAAGGGTATACACATTAAAAGAATAAGACTCCTTCATATCCCCAAAATTCAGCAATCACTGTTTATCATTTCTTGTAAATACCTCGCAGAAATACTCTATGCAGGTTCTAACATATATCTACATTTACATTTTAAAAGACATAAGAATGAAAAGACATACAGGACAGGATGGATAATAAGTATCCCAGTAAAACTGTTCCTTCAAACTCCACTTTATCCAAAAAGGTAATGATATATTTTATAACTCTTAAATGCACTTTGTACAAAGGCAACAAATGGTCTTGAGATTTTTGTTTTGTTTTAATTTTAAGGGAAAGGGAAATATTATCAATTGGAGGCATATTGTATGCACATTTGTGCTAGGCACTTTATACATTTAATCTATTTTGAGCTCTCAAAGATGTCATGAAGGAAGTATTATCCCCATTTTACTAATAAAAAACCTGCATCTCAGAGAAGTAAATTTTTTAATGTCACACAGCTGATAACTAATATAAACACAATTAGAACTCAGTTCTGCCTGATTCCAATACCCACACTCATTCTATATATATTCTAGATCTTACACATTATGTTTAATATTTGAATTATAAATATGGATATGACAGTTGATATTAGCTCAGTGGTTTAAAAATCCCTAATGAGGATCTGTACCTATAAGTTCACCCTTCTGCAGTCTGTGATTAATACCATTTTGTACTTGCATTATAAAGCCATAAATATTCAGTAGAGTCAAATCCCTTTTAAAGAGAACATCAGAGACTAAAAAGAACTACAACAGAGGAGGCCTGCAGATGGCACTGCTGCCCATAAGTCATCCAAATCTAACTTACTAATAGGTTTTTAAAAAAATAAATACACAGTCATTTTAGGAATTATATAACACTGATTCCAAAAGTTAAACTTCCACCAACATCTGTGATTTATAAATTGTGTAATTCCTTCCAATTTATGATTTGATTTTGAAATTTAATTTTCTGTTTAATGAACTTAATAGCAATGCTTAATAGTCCTACAGCTTAGCAATAGGTGGAATATAAATCTAAGTGGAGGGGATACCTGAATATTAAGCTGGGGAAGAGAAAGACATTTGGACTCTTTGCTTGAGCATAAAGTACTGCCTGACAAATCAGGTCACTTAATTGTAAGGAGACAGGTTGAAACTGCTAAATCTAAAGATGGATGCAGTCTTTAGAACTTCCAAGATATAAATCAGAAAGCTGATCAAAACCCAAAAATACAAAAGTCTGAGACACTGTACATAATGAATAAGAATGTAGGTCTTTTCACTGCATTTTTAGCTTCACCATGAACTTTTAAGAAAAATTATTGCTAATCTCTAATCCTAGTCAATCATATAAGCTTTAGAAAACAAAAAGAGAGCCACTTTCTTTTGAGTTGTTGAGACACAGAATACTCCAAGATTTCACAAAGTTTTATGTGGTTGATAAAGATTATAGGTGATTTAAACTTTTTCATTTCCAAATCATGTACAATAAACAGACATTACTTTTTAATAAATCAACAATAAAGTAAAAAATAATCCCAAAGCATCAGTTCTCATAACCTCTCTCATAGTAACACAATCTCTTTTCCAGTTTGTTCGTTTTAATGCTAGGGATCCTTTGAAGTGAATATGAGGTGTTCTCCATAGAACCCCTCAGTGCTCATTCATTTCCCAGCTGTCAGGAATATTGGCTGCACTCCTCTTTAGGAACTGTGCTTGGCTGAAGGGAACTGCTTCACTCAAGGTTACACATCCTCCCGAATCAACCCATATTCAGTGACTGGTTTACATGAAGGTACAAAGGCCCAGCTCCTTTTCTCTATTGTGGACAATTCCGAAGGCCCATCCCAGCTCCACAGCCTGTTCACTGGATCAGTTGAGGCCTCTGTTACAATTCTGTGGCAGTTCAACATTTTCTTTTGTCCCATCCCCTGTAGCACTTTAAGTATTGCTCCTAAGTGTAGCATCCAGTACACAAACATTTGTCTCAATATTATGGGTAACATGACCTAAGGCAGAACTAAGACTAGTCTTAGGAAGCTGACTAAAATAGAATTTTGGATCTGGATCAATCAATGGCTGGCTTGTAATGAGGAGACTATCACTGGTGGTTGGTAGAGTACTGACAGTCCCTGCCAAAATTTTTATTAGTGGTGAATTGGCACCAATTCTCAGCCAAGAAAACAAATCTAAAACAATATCACTTAATTGTCTTCTGGTTTTCAGTTTTTTAAAAGAAGTCTATAATTCTTATTTTTGTTCCTCTGTATAAACTGCTTTTTCTCCGAATGCTTTTAAGATTTTCCTCTTTATCACTAGTTTTCAGCAACTTGATTATGTGTGCCTTGGTGCAGATTTATGTTTTTTTTTATTGGGGGTTACTTGAGCTTCTGTGGGTTTATGGTCTTTGTCACATTTAGAAAAACTTCAGCCATTATTTTTGGTCAATAACTTTTATGCCCTCCCTTTTTCTTTCTTATTTCTCATTTTCTTCTCTCATAGACTCCAATCCACGTTACTCGGTTCATATTTTCACATAGCTCACTGAGACTGTTCTTTGTCCTTTTCAGTTTTGTTTCCTTTGTACTTTATTTTGGGTAGTTCCTATTGCTGTTTTCAAGTTCATGAATCTTTTCTTCTGCTGTGTCTAATTGGCTCTTAATTTCATTCCATGTATTTTTCATTTTGGGTATTGTATTTTTAACCTCCAGAATTTCTCTTTGAATCTTTTTTATATCTTTCATTTCTATCACTATATTCCTGATTTTCTTTATATCCTAGAATATATTTATAATGGTTATAATAACTGTTAAAGTGTCTCTAATTTCATTATCTGTCACTTCTGGGTATGTTTCTATTGATCGCTTTTCCCCCTGGTTATGGATTATATATATTTTTCTGTTTCTTTGCATGTCTGGTAATTTTTGATTGGATGCTGGACATTGTGATCTTTACACTGTTAACTACTGGATTTTGTTGTATTTCTTTAAAGTATTGAACTTTGTTTTGGCACACAGGAAGTTACTTGAAGAGCAATTTGAACATTTTCAGGCTGTTTTTAAGAGTTATTAGGGTGAATTTATAGCAGTTTTTATTCTAGGGCTAATTTGGCCCCACTACTGAAGCACAACTCTTCTGAAGATGCTACCCAATGTCCCAAGTATTAGAAGCTCTCTATATTTTGGCTGATGGGAATATGAATTATTCCCAGATCCATGAGGTACAGAGATTGTTTGGTTTACTGCTTTCCAGTCCGTTCTCATTCTTTCCTTGGCTAGTGTTTTTTTTTGTTTTGTTTTTAGTACTCAACTGACTTACTTCACCGTGCTCCATGCCAATTAGTACTCAACAAAACCTTGAGACCACTGCAGATCTCTGAAGGGTTTTTCTTCTTTTCTTCTTCTTCTTTTTTTTTTTTTTTAATATATCTCTCTCAGTCATCCTGAACTCTGATCTCTAGCTCCTTAATGCAGTGAGACACTGGACTTTATTTTGGCTGCCCCTCCCTGCACTGTGGCCTGGCAACTGCCTGTAGGCAGTAATCTGGGGACAATCATAGGACTTACCTCCTTTGTTTTCCTTTTCTCAGGAATCAGTCTTTTATTACCTGTAGTTTGATGCCTAGAAACAGTTGTTGCATATACTTTGGTTTTCTAGTTGCTTATGGAAGGATAAGTTAGAGACCAACTAATGATACAAAAATTGTTTTTACAATGAGCAAAAGTCAAAATTACTTTCAAATGTCTTATACATTCTGCATTTCCTCAGTACACATTCTGAGAGGTTTTCAGGAGAGATAAAAACAGCTATTTTGTACATTTTTTCCCCCAGTTCTTAGAAAATAAGATTCTTAGTTAATACAAAAGCTAATTCTGAGTTAACAGAAGATTCTTAGTTGCTATACTTTATTGTATTTAGAACTATTAAGTTTATTCCAGTGAACTGACTTAATTTCTTTAAATTTAGAGTTTAATATTAAAACCAGCAATCCTTTCTCTCCTAGAAGTTTCATTTCAACAATAACACCACATGCATACACATATACACATATGTGCTTTACCTTCAAAATCAAAGGGAGATATATCTTTGGGAGAGATACACAGGCTGCCAGGATATAAAATTCTGGATCTATTTTTAATTCTTCCAAAGATGGGGTAAAAAATATCACCACTGATAGAAAAGAAAATATATTGTGAGATATGAGGACAGAGATTTGGAAGGGAAGGAGTTTGAATCAGCAGAAATCTTATTAAACTCATTATCAGAGGAAAGGACTTAGAAATTGAGCTTGGGCTTGCTAAGGTCAAGATTTAAACATATTGCTGCTTTAGATTATCTTAACAACCCAGTTAGGTAGATGTTATTATTCATATTTTATGGATGAGGAAACTCAGAGTTTACATTTTCCAAGGACAGAAGCTAGTCAGTAGGAAATTCCTTGTATTGATACTTTCCACTACTGAGTGCTAGATAACTAGACAGTATATGAGAAGAGTGGATCATTAAATGACAACAATTAGCAGAAGCTGTTGGGAATGGTTGGTGGCAATAACTTCTGGGACCAGAACTACAATTCCCTGTGCATTGCCACAGATTTACTATTTCACACCCTCTCCCTTCAAACTTGCAATATCTTCCCCACCATGCTTTACTCTCAAGGGTTGACTCTGATTCTTATTTCCTGAGAAGGCAAAAGCAATTAGAAGATACTTTTTATAAGCACTCAACATCAAATCAACCCATCAATATTTGAAATTAAAGACTCTTCCCTTTTTTTCTGATACAACGGTATCTGTCCATGCTCCAGCCAAAGGTTAATAAGCCTTCTATTTGTGTAATGTGTCCTGTATGCTTTTACATATTCAAGGATATTGTTTCTGAAGATATTAATGCTTTCCTTCCTCATCAAATTTTCTCATTATATTAGACCAGGTATTTTCAACCAGTATGTACAATCAGAAGCTGTGTCTCATGACCAAAAAATAGTTTAATAAGACTCACCAATTGTTCACAATTTTGTTTTGGTTCCTTTCTGCCCAAAGCAATTGAGAGGACTGTATTTTTGCTAAGATCTCTTCTAGTGTTATAATTCTAGGTGTTTCTAGTATTAATTTATAACATTTAATAGAGTGCCTATTCTATGCTAGAAACTGTGCTAAAAACTTCTCACAAATTATTCTATTTAATACTCACAACAATCCTAAAGGACAGGTACTATTATAATCTTTTTTTTTTTTTTTTTTTTTTTTTTCGGTACGCGGGCCTCTCACTGCTGTGGCCTCTCCCGTTGCGGAGCACAGGCTCCGGACACGCAGGCTCAGCGGCCATGGTTCACGGGCCCAGCCGCTCCGCGGCATATGGGATCTTCCCGGACCGGGGCACGAACCCGTGTCCCCTGCATCGGCAGGCGGACTCTCAACCACTGTGCCACCAGGGAAGCCCCACTATTATAATCTTTATTGTACAGATAAGAAAACTGGGATTTAGAGAAGTTAAATAACCTGTCTCAGGTTACACAGTAAACAGCACAGTAGGATTCAAATCTGACTCCAGAGTTCACATTATTAAAGTGTTACACCATGTATTTTGTAACCTCAATTGCATGCACACTAAGGGAGATCAAAGTTTACTATGTCTTTATAATATTTAGATACTTAATATCAATCAATAAATACAAAATTAAATTGTTATAAAACCCACAACAGTTTTTATCTCAATATGCAACATAATTCACATTATTACATACCTTTAAACAGGAAAACTTCTAGTATACAAACACCTTGGGAATTCGCTTCAATATTTTTATAGCTAAGGTTTCTGGGCAAAAGATATAGTTATTTTCTGTCCATATTTTTAGTAAAAATATTAATTTCAAATGGAACATGGTTATTTTACAGTACAACTTTACACTGAAAAATCAAAACAGTCATTGAACAATAAGTGTCTATTACATCCCAGGCATTATGTATATCTTTACACTTACCAAATAGATATTAATAATCTTCAGAAAAATGTGGAAGAAACGCTGCTTCAAGTTTGTACACAGTTAGCCAAGCAGAAATTTGTGGAACCTTCTATTAAGATGAGAGGGATTTACACTTGGCATTTTCTTCCAATGAAATAATAAAGCCAGTGTGAAACCAGCTTGACATTTTATTTATAAAAAGTAGGGCACTGATTCTCAAAGGTGGCTGAATATTGGAATCACCTAGAGAGTTTAAAAAATACTGAGGCCTATATGCCATCCCTTAAAATTTTGATTTAGTCAGTATAAGGTAGGGCCTGAGTATGTATTATTTTAAAATTCTCCAGGTGATTCTAATATGCAACAATTTGGAAAACACTAGCTTAGGGAACTGTTGCATAATTAAAAAGGCTAGTCTTCAGTTGAATGAATCCTCATGACTTGATTTCAGGGGATGTATTGTTTTTTTAAATATCTGGTAGGTATATCTCCCTTGATTAGAAAGCAAATACTTTAGAGAAGAGGTTTTCTGTTTTATTCATCATTTTCCCTCCACATCTTGAAGAATGAAAGGCACATAGCAGTTGCTAAGTAAATATCTTTTAAATGAATACGTGATTGCCTTATACTTCTTTCATATCTTTATATTCTAGTAGATTCATGAAGATAAGAATGCAAAAGATATTTATTGAAAAAATGAATGACTGAAGCAGTTAGGGTAAATGTTTAAGGCAAACCAAAGTCTTATAATATATATTCATATTTTAAAACCACATATATATATAAATAGATAAAAAGTAGCAAAAGAATATGAGTGCAATATTTAGCAGTTGAAAATTAATTCACTGAATTTTCAAATATTCTTCACATTCTTACACTTAGAAACAAAAGTAATCCTAAACAACTAGTTCTTTAAGCTAACATCCATAAGCACATGCAGATAAGTTGTTGTTTTTTGTTTTTTTTTAAATTACAGCTTAACCTTGAAGAGCAAATGTCATTTTTCAAAATTCAAGTAAATGAAACATTAGCACACATCATGATAGCTTTTCCAGATAGTTGTATAAAAAACAAAAGATTATTTCTGATTAAAATATTTGGTATTACCTATTGTCACTTGCTCTCCATTGAGATTCACTAGTTTCTCAGCAGTTTCACATTGATAAAAACTATTTTGGCACTTCCCTACATAATGTTTTATTTAGAAAAACCTTATTGATAAATAGACTTCCTTTTTAGTAGCTGAATTCTTAGGTATGGCTTCACTTACCAAAGTTGCACAAGTATTACATAATTTTCAATTCAATTAGTATCTTAAACTACGAAACTTTGGTTTTCTTAAAATTAGCATTGGTTGCTTGATTGTAGGTTTGTCACCAAAAAGTGCTGCTTCACTTTCAGAGGTTGGAAATCTTTTCTGATATATCAAGGGATATTCCTTCTGAAACTTAAAAATGAGGTGAGGAATTAGAGGGTATTTAACATTATTATCTGAGCTGAAGCCACTGGTCAACATTTTATAAGGATTCAGTGCCTTTCTCAAAGATGTATTACAGAGATCAGCATCCTTTCACTTTATCCTTGCTTCTCCCTCCACTTTCTCACACATGAAAGGTACCCTGTAATATTTCTTAGATTCCAGTTAGCATTAACATCTAGGATTCTCTTCTGCTGTTAATTCTCCTAAATTCCAGATGTTCTTCCTTCTCATTGGTAAAGTCTATGAAGGTCACAAGGATCTAGTTAGTATATTTCATACTTCTTTGAGTATCTCAGACCAGGAATTGGACTTGCCAGAATCATGTGGCTACAGGGTTTTGATGTAGAGCTAAAAATTCTAAATGATGAGTCACTAAAAGTTACATATTATAGTCCTAAGTTTATAATTATTTTCCCAGGGTAATGCATGTTTTAAATATAAAACACTGGAAGTAAAGGAGAGTATCTGTTATTATGGTTATTATGAAAATTTCAGGACAGAGTAAAACCAGGCAGGTAGTTATACATAGCCTACATATATAATATTTAAAATTCAAAATATTAAAATGAGAAATTAGATTCTAAATGTCATTAAATAACAATCAGCAATAGCATATTAGAAAATATTTACGATTGAAACTTGTTCATTCTCTTACCTGTTTTAGTTTTTTCCTTTTCTCCTTTATAGGCAAACTCTTATTTTTAATAATATTCTCTAAAAGTTCTGCAACTGCAGCTTGAGAGGTAGAAACTTTTTGTTCATCAAACTCCTGAGCACTAATTTGTTTACAGTATGAATACGTTGGCAAAGGAGCAATCACTCCATCTCCAGGATTTTTAATCTGTAATGAACAAAATGATACATACAGTCAAATCTATTCTGGTCATGTTCCTATGTGGTAAAGGGTTCTTCTGATGGGTTTTAATACCTATTATTTTGCCACAAAACATTCAACACTTTAAGAAAACTGTATTATGCAGCAGAGTAGCAATAAGTCAGTAGGGTCTCAATCCCAGCCCTACAACCTACAAGCTTTATAACCATCAGCAAGTTATTTAAACTGGTCTTGGTCTGTCTCCTCATCTGTAAAATGTGAATGTACATGAGGTAATGTATATAAAATGCTTAGCACACAAGTATTAAATAAAGGTAGCTAACATCATTAGAACCAATAACCATGGATTTTATTCTTTTAACTACAAAACACTAACGAAGTGATATTTTAATTCATCCTAAAACATTAACGTTTTGAAATGGTAATAAAGTGTTCATCTACTATTTTTGAGATGTAAGAGCATGGGCAGGGCCCATAACATCTGTAGACAAGGTGATTAGGAACCAAGATGGCGGAGTAGAAGGACGTGCTCTCACTCCCTCTTGAAAGAACACCAGAATCACAACCAGCTGCTGGACAATCATCGAAGGAAGACACTGGAACTCACCAAAAAAGATACCTCATATCCAAAGAAAAAGGAGAAGCTACAATGAGAAGGTAGGAGTGGTGCAATCACAGTAAAAACAAATCCCATAACTGCTGGGTGGGTGACTCACAGACTGGAGAACACTTATACCACAGAAGTCTACGCACTGGAGTGAAGGTTCTGAGCCCCACGTCAGGTTCCCAACCTGGGGGTCTGGCAATGGGAGGAGGAATTCCTAGAGAATCAGACTCTGAAGGCTAGTGGGATTTGATTGCAGAACGTTGACAGGACTGGGGGAAACAGAGACTCCACTCTTGGATGGCACACACAAAGTAGTGTGCACATTGGGACCCAGGGGAAGGAGCAGTGAATCCAGGGGAGACTGAACCAGACCTAACTGCTAGTGTTGTAGGGTCTCCTGCAGAGGCGGGTGGTGGCTGTGCCTCACCCTGGGGACAAGAACACTGGCAGCAGAAGTTCTGGGAAGTACTCCTTGGTGTGAGCCCTCCCAGAGTCCGCCATTAGCCCCACCAAAGAGCCCAGGGAGGCTCCAGTGTTGGGTCTCCTCAGGCCAAACAACCAACAGGGAGGGAACCCAGCCCCACCCATCAGCAGTCAAGCGGATTAAAGTTTTACTGAGCCCTGCCCACCAGAGCAACAGTCAGCTCCACCCACCACCAGTCCCCCCCATTAGGAAGCTTGCACAAGCCTCTTAGATAGCCTCATCCACCAGAGGGTAGACAGCAGAAGCAAGAAGAACTACAGTCTTGCAGCCTGTGGAACAAAAACCACATTCACAGAAAGACAGACAAGATGAAAAGGCAGAGGGCTATGTACCAGATGAAGGAACAAGATAAACTGAAGAAAAACAACTAAATGAGGTGGAGTTAGGCAAACTTCCAGAAAATAATTCAGAATAATGGTAGTGAAGATGATCCAGGACCTCAGAAAAAGAATGGAGGAAAAAATGGAGAAGATGCAAGAAATGTTTAAAAAAGACCTAGAAGAATTAAAGAAGAAACAAAGAGAGATGAACAACACAGTAACTGAAATGAAAACTACCCTAGAAGGAATCAATAGCAGAATAACTGAGAAAGAAGAATGGATAAGTGACCCGGAAGAAAAAATGGTGGAATTCACTGCTGAGGAACAGAATAAAGAAAAAAGAATGAAAAGATAATGAAGACAGCCTAAGAGACCTCTGGGACAACATTAAACGCAACAACATTCACATTATAGGGGCCCCAGAAGGAGAAGAGAGAGAGAAAGGACCGGAGAAAATACTTGAAGAGATCATAGTCAAAAACTTCCCTAACATGTGAAAGGAAATAGCCACCCAAGTCCAGGAAGCACAGAGAGTCCCATACAGGATAAACCCAAGGAGAAACATGCAGAGACACATAGTAATCAAACTGGCAAAAATTAAAGACAAAGAAAAATTACTGAAAGCAGCAAGGGAAAACTGACAAATAAACATACAAGGGAACTCCCATAAGGTTAACAGCTGATTTCTCAGCAGAAACTCTACAAGCCAGAAGGGAGTGGCATGATATACTTAAAGTGATGAAAGGGAAGAACCTACAACCAAGATTACTCTACGTGGCAATGATCTCATTCAGATTTGATGGAGAAATCAAAAGCTTTACAGACAAGCAAAAGCTAAGAGAATTCAGCACCACCAAACCAGCTGTACAACAAATGGTAAAGGAATTTCTCTAAGTAGGAAACACAAGAGAAGAAAAGAACCTACAAAAACAAACCCAAGACAATTAAGAAAATGGGCATAGGAACATACATATCAATAATTACCTTAAACGTGAATGGATTAAATGCTCCAACCAAAAGATACAGGCTTGCTGAACGGATACAAAAACAAGACCCATCTATATGCTGTATACAAGAGACCCACTTCAGACCTAGGGACACATTCAGACTGAAAGTGAGGGGATGGAAAAAGATATTCCATGCCAATGGAAATCAAAGGAAACCTGGAGTAGCAATACTCATATCAGATAAAATAAACTTTAAAATAAAGAATGTTACAAGAGACAAGGAAGGACATTATATAATGATCAACGGATCAATCCAAGAAGAAGATATAACAATTATAAATATATATGCACCCAACAGAGGAGCACCTTAATACATAATGCAACTGCTAACAGCTATAAAACAGGAAATCGACAGTAACACAATAATAGTGGGGGACTTAAACAACCCATTTACACCAATGGACAGATCATCCAAAATGAAAACAGGGCTTCCCTGGTGGCGCAGTGGTTGAGAGTCCGCCTGCCGATGCAGGGGACATGGGTTCGTGCCCTGGTCCGGGAAGATCCCACATGCCGCAGAGTGGCTGGGCCTGTTAGCGATGGCCGCTGAGACTGCGCGTCTGGAGCCTGTGCTCCCACAATGGGAGAGGCCACAACAGTGAGAGGTCCGCGTACCACAAAAAAAAAAAAAAAAAAGACAACAAATAAGGAAACACAAATTTAAATGACACAATAGACCAGATAGATTTAATTGATATTTATAGGACATTCCATCCAGAAACAGCAGATTACACTTTCTTCTCAAGTGCACACGGAACATTCTCTAGGATAGATCACATCTTGGGTCACAAATCAGGCCACAGTAAATTTAAGAAAACTGAAATCATATTAAGCATCTTTTCTGACCACAACGCTATGAGATTACAAATGAATTATAGGGAAAAAAATGTAAAAAACACAAACACATGGAGGCTAAACACTACATTACTAAATAACCGAGAGATCACTGAAGAAATCAAAGAGGAAATCAAAAAATACCTAGAGACAAATGACAATGAAAACATGACGATCCAAAATGTATGGGATGCAGCAAAAGTAGTTCTGAGAGGGAATTTTATAGCTATACAAGCCTACCTCAAGAAACAAGAAAAATCTCAAATAAACAATCTAACCTTACACCTGAAGCAACTAGGGAAAGAAGAACAAACAAAAGCCAAAGTTACCAGAAGGAAAGAAATCATAAATATCAGAGCAGAAATAATTGAAATAGAAACAAAGAAAACAATAGCAAGGATCAATAAAACTAAAAGCTGGTTCTTTGAGAAGATAAACAAAATTGCTAAACCATTAGCCAGACTCATCAAGAAAAAGAGAGGACTCAAATCAATAAAATTAGAAATGAAAAAGGAGAAGTTACAATGGACACCGCAGAAGTAAAAAGCATCCTAGGAGACTACTACAAGCAACTCTATGCCAATAAAATGGACAACCTGGAAGAAACGGACAAATTCTCAGAAAGGTATAACCTTCCAAGACTGAAACAGGAAGAAATAGAAAATATGAACAGACCAATCACAAGTAATGAAATTGAAACTGTGATTAAAAATCTTCCAACAGGGCTTCCCTGGTGGCGCAGTGGTTAGGAGTCCGCCTGCCAGTGCAGGGGACGCGGGTTCGAGCCCTGGCCCGGGAAGATCCCACATGCCGCGGAGCAACTAAGCCTGTGCGCTACAACGGCTGAGCCTGCGCTCTAGACCCTGCGAGCCACAGCTACTGAAGTCCGCGCGCCTAGAGCCCGTGCTCTGCAACCAGAGAAGCCACCACGATGAGAAGCCGCGCACCGCAACGAAGAGTAGCTGCCGCTCACCGCAACTAGAGAAAGCCTGCACGCAGCAACTAAGACCCAGAGCAGCCATAAATAAATAAATAAATAAATAAATTTATTAAAAAAAAAATCTTCCAACAAACAAAAGTCTAGGACCAAATGGCTTCACAGGTGAATTCTATCAAACATTTAGAGAAGAGCTAACATTCATCCTTCTCAAACCCTTACAAAAAATTTCGGAGGAAGGAACACTCTCAAACTCATTCTATGAGGCCACCATCACCTGGAGACCAAAATGAGACAAAAATACTACAAAAAAAGAAAATTACAGACCAATATCACTGATGAATATAGCTGCAAAAATCCTCAACAAAATACTAGCAAACAGAATCCAACAACACATTAAAAGGATCATACACCATGATCAAGTGGGATTTATCCCAGGGATGCAAGGATTCTTCAATATACACAAATCAATCAATGTGATACACCATATTAACAAATTGAAGAATAAAAACCATATGATCATCTCAATAGATGCAGAAAAAGCTTTTGACAAAATTCAACATGTATTTATGATAAAAATTCTCCAGAAAGTGGGCATACGGGGAACCTACCTCAACATAATAAAGCCCATACACGACAAACTCACAGAAAACATCATTCGCAATGAAATGAAATGAAAGCATTTCCTCTAAGATCAGGAAAAAGACAAAGATGTCCACTATCGCCACTATTATTCAACATAGTTTTGGAAGTTCTAGCCACGGCAATCAGAGAAGAAAAAGAAATAAAAGGAATACAGATTGGAAAAGAAGAAGTAAAACTGTCACTGTTTGCAGATGACATGATACTATACATAGAAAATCCTAAGGATGCCACCAGAAAACTACTAGAGCTAATCAATGGATTTGGTAAAGTTGCAGGATACAAAATTAACGCACAGAAATCTCTTGCATTACTATACAGTAATGATGAAAAACCTGAAAGAGAAATTAAGGAAACACTTCCATTTACGACTGCAACAAAAAGAATAAAATACCTAGGAATAAACCTACCCAGGGAGACAAAAGACCTGTATGCAGAAAACTATAAGATACTGATGAAAGAAATTAAAGATGATACCAACAGATGGAGAGATATATCATGTTATTGGATTGGAAGAATCAATATTGTGAAAATGACTATATCACCCAAAGCAATCTACAGATTCAATGCAATCCCTATCAAATTACCAATGGTAATTTTTACAGAACTAGAACAAAAAATCTTAATATTTGTTTGGAGACACAAAAGACCATGAATAGCCAAAGCAGTCTTGAGGGAAAAAAACAGAGCTGGACGAATCAGACTCCCTGACTTCAGTCTATACTGCAAAGCTACAGTAATCAAGACAATATGGTACTGGCACAAAAACAGAAACATAGATCAGTGGAACAAGGTAGAAAGCCCAGAGATAAACTCATGCACATATGGTCAACTAATCTATGACAAAGGAGGCAAGGACATGCAATGGAGAAAAGACAGTCTCTTCAATAAGGGGTGCTGGGAAAACTGGACAGCTACATGTAAAAGAATGCAATGAGAATACTCCCTAATTCCATACACAAAAATAAAGTCAAAATGAATTAGAGACCTAAATGTAAGACTGGACACTATAAAACTCTTAGAGGAAAACATAGGAAGAACACTCTTTGACATAAATCACAGCAAGGTCTTTTTTGATCCACCTCCTAGAGTAATGAAAATAAAAACAAAAATAAACAAATGGGACCTAATGAAACTTCAAAGCTTTTGCACAGCAAAGGAAACCATAAATAGGACGAAAAGACAACCCTCAGAATGGGTGAAAATATTTGCAAACGAATCAACGGACAAAGGATTAATCTCCAAAGTATATAAAGAGCTCATGCAGCTCAATATTAAAAAAACAAACAACCCAGTCCAAAAATGGGTAGAAGACCTAAATAGACATTTCTCCAAAGAAGAGATACAGATGGCCAAAAAGCACATGAAAAGCTGTTCAACATCACTAATTATTAGAGAAATGCAAATCAAAACTACAGTGAGGTATCACCTCACAACATTTATAATGGGCATCATCAGAAAATCTACAAAGAACAAGTGCTGGAGAAGGTGTGGAGAAAAGGGAACGCTCTTGCACTGTTGGTGGGAATGTAAATTGATACAGCCACTATGGAGAACAGTATGGAGGTTCCTTAA
Source organism: Mesoplodon bidens (assembly GCF_964165515.1). Classification (NCBI taxonomy): domain Eukaryota; kingdom Metazoa; phylum Chordata; class Mammalia; order Artiodactyla; family Ziphiidae; genus Mesoplodon; species Mesoplodon bidens. Next base: position 127,391,536 of record NC_138177.1, on the reverse strand, counting down.
AAAATTAAAAATTGAATTACCATATGATCCAGCAATCCCACTACTGGGCATATACCCAGAGAAAACCATAATTCAAAAAGAGACATGCACCCCAATGTTCACTGCAGCAATATTTACAATAACCAGGTCATGGAAGCAAAGTAAATGCCCATCAACAGATGAATGGATAAAGAAGATGTGGTACATACATAAAATGGAACATTAGTCAGCCATAAAAAGGAAAGGAACTGGGCCATTTGTAGAGATGTGGATGGATCTAGAGAGTGTCATACAGAGCGAAGTAAGTCAGAAAGAGAAAAACAAATATCGTATGTTAGCGCATGTATGTGGAACCTAGAAAAATGGTACAGATGAACCAGTTTTCAGGGCAGAAATTGAGACACAGATGTAGAGGACAAATGTATGGACACAATGGGGGGAAAGTGGTGGGGGAGTGGGAGTGGTGGTGTGATGAATTGGGCGATTGGGATTGATATGTATACACTGATGTGTATAAAATTGATGACCAATTAGGACCTGCTCTAGGAAAAAAAAAATCTGTAGACAAGAGAAAGAATTGTAGGGGATAGTTATAATTACAGTAAGTCATGGCAATATTAGAATAGTATGTATAGGAAGAAACATGAATATATTTGTTGGGCAGCCACGGACTGAATATAGCAGACATCTGTTGTTTTTGGCTGCTTAGATTCCTTCTCTCCTTATAAAAGTTCCTTCCCATTCTACTCCAACTATCCTTACCTTTCGTGAAGAACAGATTCTTTTCTAATCTATGTAGAGCCACTCAGATAATGGGCCCTCTCTTCAACCCACTCACCCTCAACCACCTAAAGAATGTGTATTTAATCTAGATTTAGCCACTCTGAGTCCATACCATTAACTTTTCAAATTGGAGGTGAGGAATGGTTTTTTTTTCCCTTTGGATTGCAAATATAAGTCTATGACTCAAGAGCTTTAATCAGCCATATCCAATCATGTGAAGGAGCCGTTTTTCAAATATGGGACAGAAATGGAAATAAGTGATGAAGGGATGGAAACAATCCTATTGCTATTTGAATCTCCATATTCTGTCTACATTCCTGACTTTTGGAGGTTATTTATGTGAGCTGATAAAGTCTCCCTTTCTGATTAGGCTAGTTTGAGATGAGTTTGCCACTTGCAACTGACTAATGCAGAGAATTTTAAGACTTAGAATACATACATGGCCCTTTCTTAAGTAGTCAAGATGTTTCTCCACTGCAGTCTGTAGGTAAGAGGGTACTTGGAGAATTTCCTGTTGATGGTCCATCAAGAAAGAAACTAATCGTGCAGCAAGAAGCTCATCAAGATCTACTTCTTCAGCACAGCGTAACACACACCGAGAAAAAGTATGTATCATCTAGAAACATTAAAAGATGTGAATTTAAAAACTTAAGGTTTTATAGAAATTAGAATACCAGTTATTTCTAGGTAGTATTATGCTAAAGGATTGAGATAAAGTGATAAGCAGACTTCAGCTTACAGAATGAGGACAATAACTTATTACATTAGAAAGAATAAAATGCCAAATTTTTTATAGTACTTGTTAAGTATTTCCTTAATATAAATTCCAAATGATTACAGAAGGCTTAGCTTTTTCTTCAGTTTTGTCTCTTATCACTAAACACCATAGGTTCCATTAATACCATATAAATATGGTGCTTAAAGACTGTTAGAGAACAGTGACTTATTAAATTAACCCCATAAAAGCACAGACTAGGAGAATGTATAAACACAAGTGGTTACAAGGTTGGCACCATTTATCTTTTGAAACTGGAAAACAGTTTTTAATGCTATTCTATTAGTCTTTAAAAACAATTAACACATTGTATTTTTCAATTCCATCACGACAATCTTCAAATCCTGGGGTAAATTTTGTGTTTCAAAACTAATTTACTCTCATTCATGTCCATATAACCCACCAAATATAAGAGACACACATGTACACACGCAGACATAAACACTCACACACCTCATTCTAAAATAATTTGAATATCAGAATTGTATTTTAAATATTTTGCACATAATAGATGGTAAGCATATTTATTGAATTGAAATATTTTTGGTCTTATTCCTACATGCCTGCAGGTTTTCCTATCTTCTTCCAATGCTCAGTCCTCAGCTTTTATTCTTTTTTTTCTCAGCTTTGTTGAACTCATTTACTCCCATAGCCTCAACTACCACTTTTCCAAAAAATATACTTTCTGCCCTAATATTTCTTCACCAGGTTCATGTTTCCAACATTGTCTGTAGGATAAATTTCACTTGGATGTTCTATAACCTCAATCTCAAAAAGTGTAAAATCAAAATTACCTCCTTCCTACTCATATCTCTCTAAATATCTTTTCCTACAAACTTCCCTATGCTTTTTTTTTTTTTTTTTTTTTTGGCTGTATGTGGGCCTCTCACTGTTGTGGCCTCTCCCCTTGTGGAGCACAGGCTCCGGACGCCAGGCTCAGCGGCCATGGCTCACGGGCCCAGCCGCTCCACAGCATGTGGGATCTTCCCGAACCAGGGCACGAACCCGTGTCCCCTGCACCGGCAGGCGGACTCTCAACCACTGCGCCACCAGGGAAGCCCTTCCCTATGCTTTTTAATGATGCCACAATTACTTAAGAATAATTCTTCCTCTTTACATTAGGTATGTCATTTTATTAAAAAACTGTCCTTAATAAGTGGAAGAACGGAGCTTAGCTACAGATTCCTTGCTACAAGAACATTCTGTAAATTGAAGCTGCGCTCTGAGGAAGTGGCAGCTCTTTATAGACAGAGAGAGAGAGAGATAGAGAGAGGAAGAGAGAGATAAAGAGAGGGAGGGAAAGAGATATTAGAGATACTATTTCAAGAGTTCATTTCCAGTCAATATCTGCATATAAATGCCTCTTTTCCCTCATCTTCATATGGAGCCTAAGACTGCTTCACAGTACCTCTCCCAACTTCCTGCCCACAATGACAAGCTATCCTGATTCACATAACACATCAAATACAACTTTCCCACTACTACAATATCTGAAACACTTTGACTTACTACACATGAATTTCCCATTAATTCTTCATTTCACAAGGTTATAGTGCCCTTCGGCTTTCAACAGTGCCTACATCTCCTCTTCCTTCCCCACCAAACAGAATTGGCACAAGGCAATATAATATGGTCTGACAGTTAACCACTATGAAGTGATATAGTGTGAGTGAATAGGCAAAGTCCTTAGGTAAAGATCAAGATGTGAAAGTATAAAAGACTGGGCACGAAGGATTAATGCACCAGTATTCTGCTGCTAGGAAAGGTTAGACTTTCAAGAGCCTTTTTTTAAACTCAAGAATCTAGGATTTCAAGACCATGACATCACTTGAGTAGTATGCTTAGATGGTTTGGTCTTCTTTCTTTCTTTCTTTTTTCGGGGCGGGGGGCGCAGTTTATGAACTGGACTTATTCTTTCCTTAAGAAATCAACTTACCAGTGATCTTGTACCCATTGCATCATGAAGTTGGGGCATATCAACATTTTGACTCATTCGCGAAATCATGCGCATTAAAAGTTGAAGCCGTCTACGATTTGGTGGGGGAAGTAACAAACAACACAACTGTAGTGCATCGATGGCAACTCTCTCTAAATGAGGTTGTAGCAAACCTAGAAGGCAAATTACCCCCCAGAAAAAAATCATCAATGACACTAGCTGCTTTCATACTACCAGCATATAGTTATATAAAGAAGGCAAAATAATATTTTAATATTTCGTTTCTTGACTATTCCCAGAAATTTCCACATTCTTCAAAAGCATGGTTAAGATACTCATTATTTTCTTCATAACCCATTGGATTATGAAGGATTGAAAATCCTTCACTTATTACAAATAAAGTGACTCAGAATAAGTGCAATTTAAGGGAAAGAAAAGGCATGCTTTAGGTAAGTAGAATAAATCTTGGTTATGCCATGACAAGTCTTTTACAATATGAAACTTTCCTTCTGGAGGGAAAAAGTAAAGCAATTTCAGATAAGAAAAGCCAGGTAAGTGAAACAGGGTTAGTAAACACTAAAAGTTAACATTACATGCATTGAAAGCATCAACCTTACTTTGTGTGCCAGTCAACACAGAGGAAGCTGGAGGTAAAGAGTTTTCTGAAAGTTCTATTGTACTTTTGCAGAGTCTTTTATTGACTGTGGTACTAGACTCTCCGAGTTCACCTTCCATAGCTGTTTGCACATTTGTGCTGCCTTGTCCAAGATTTGGTTTCATGATAATTTCAGCCACTGGCATATTAATATAACTATTCCTTCTTGTACTACTTCTTAAAAGTAAACTCTGAGATCTACAAAGCTGTTTTGACTTGCACTTTCCATTACATAACTCCTCTTGGTCTTGAACGGTCAAAGTAGAGGTTCTTTTAAAACCAACACAGAGTGGCTTTTGAATACTTTCCTCTGAGTGAAGATGCATTAGGGATTCCTGTTTGGTCTCAGACTCTAAAAATTGTTTATTATTTTGTCCTTTTATGTTCAGAACAGATTGATGGAAGACACTGGAGACCTCTTTACTTGAACTCCCTGGTAAATCTACAATTCCTTCTAATGAATAACACCTTGGTTTGATGCTAGAGGATAGAACATGCCTACTACTTAAGCCTATTAAATTATGACAACTTCCTCCCATTATGTCATTAACACTGGCTCTTCTGTTTTTTAAATTAACTAGCTGCATTTTCTTAGCATAGTTTTCGTGAAATCCTTGATCACTTATCTGCAGTCTCTCAGTAGTATCTGATTCTTCTTTGTTTTTGTCTTTATGAAGCAGACTGAGAAGAAGACACTCAGTTGATTTGAAGGAATTCAGACTGTGTAAGTGAAGGATTTTTGAAGACTGTGGATCATCTTGGATTTTATGTATCCCACTGGGTCTATCTGAAACTGTGACGTAGCCACAAACAACTACCAGGAAATGAAACAAAAATTAAGATGCAACTGTATGACAGTGGACAAAAATAAAACAAAAACAAGAGTAACGTTAAAAAAAACAAAGCATCACTACAGTACATATTGTTAGTATAGTACAAATAGCAGTTGCTTAATTCAGAAGCCACTTAAATAGGACACATGCAACATTCAGTTACAAAGTGCAAGACTCGAGGTTTTCCAACTTGTGATGAAAATAACTTTAAAATTTATTTCAACAATCTAATTAAATGGATTCAGTCAAATACGTGAAAAAATATCTACTTTCAGTCTACAAGTATTAGAAAATTCTTAATTATAAGACAACTGTAGTTTAATAAAACATATATATAGTTTTTGTTTCTGGTACCTGGTATAGAACTCCTAAAACCCATGTAATTTCCAGAGTGACAGGAGTCTTTTGTTATTCACAATGAGCCTATTAGAGCTAGCCTCAGTTTATGCTAATGAGGTGACTTAGGCTTAGCCCTTCTTGGAAGGTTGGAACTTTTAGCCTTACCTCAGACCTCCCTGGAGGGGGTGGTGGGGTAGTGGTGGTTGGTGGAGGTCAGACTTAGTCAACAATGAGCAATAATTCAATCAACCATGCCTATGTAATGAAACCTCAATTAAAACTCTGAAACAACAGTTATGGGAGCTTACCAGTTGGTGAATACATGGACACGCTTGGGGGGATGACATTCCTGGAGAGAACACAGAAGCTCTGCACAACACTTACCCCCATTCCTTGCCCTATATATCTCTTCCATTTGGCTGTTCCTGACTTGTACCCTTTATAATAAACTGGTAATCATTAAGTAAAGCACTTTCCAGAGTTCTGTGAGCGGTTACAGTGAATTATTAAACTTCAGGGGGTTGTGGGAACCCCTAACTTGGTAGTTAGCCAGGCAGAAATGTCAGTAAACCTGAGGACCTCATTTGCAGCTGGTGCATGAAGTGAGGGCAGCGTTGTGGAACTGAGCCCTTGATCTCTGGGGTCTGAGCTAGCACTGGGTAGTTAGTATCAGAGCTGAAAGGCTTTGTCCTCAACTTTTGGGGGTCTGGGTTAACTCTGGGTAGTAAGTGTCAGAAATGAACTGAATTGTAAGACATGTATTGGTGTAGAGAATTGGTGTTGGAATGGTATACTTGAATTACTGGAAAACAACATAGCAACAACCAGAGTATTCCTGAACTTTAAAATAATTTATAGCCTGCCACCTTCTTATTTACCTATACTTTTAGATCTTTTAAATTATGGGGGACTTGGAAACTAATAAAATAAATTTAAATAATAAATAAAAATCTATACATACCCAAAATGTTCACAAATAATTCATAATATTCAAAGGTAAGTAGAGGTTCAGGGAGATCTAGAAAATAATCTGCAATTGTTCTGAATACATCTCGTTCAAATCCAACATAAGTTGGATTATTCATATCATTACTTCTTGGCCCTAAGTAGAGGCAAAAAATTTAAAAAAAAGGTGAAATATATTTCATTTTAAATATAATTTTTAAAGATACTTATAAAAAGCATAAAACATATACTTATTTCATGAAGGAGTTATGTTTAACAAATTGTCACAATTTAAAAATTTAAAGGGTTGTGCATATCTCATTCCTTCTCACCATCTTTTCATTAGAAATCACTGCAACTATTAGCATTTTGTTTAATTTTAATATTTATATGACTGAAAAATTGTATATAAAGCAAAATTTGAAATATATTTTAAAAGCATCAGGACAGTTTATTTTAATGGGATTTTATCACAATTCATTTTATAAAGCAAAGATTATTTGGATTTGCAAATAATTCTTTCAAATTGTGTTTTGTAAATTTACATTTTTGTGATTAAATTTTGCCTGACGTGAAGCATACCCTGAATGAGTTTAAATAATATCTTTACATCGCTGTTCCATTAGGTTAACATTATTGAAATAATCATGTCTACTCATTAGTATCTTCCTCAGAAATAAATTCTGATCTTATGTTACAGGTGAGGAAACTGAAGCTCAGAGCAACTTGCTCAAGGTAAAAGAGGTTTGGTGGCAAAGCTAAAATTAGAACTTAGAGCAGTATAAAGTGAGAGCAAGTCACAGGATCTTGAGGTTTAATAGCATTTAAAGTGTGGTCCATGGACTACTTAATCAGAATCATCCAGTGTACCTATTAAAAGTATATATAATCTCCTCTAAACAGTCCAGAATCTATCAGAATTCCTATGGAGCTAGGAATTACTGATCTAGAAATGTTTGCTTCTGGTTCACTAATTAAGTAGTTTCCTAACACTGAGCTGGGCATCTTGCTATAAGAATCTTCTGAGATGTGATTTAAAAAAAAAAAAAAAATCCTGACATACTGAATTGACTGAATCTGAATATTTGCTGAGTTTCTCTACTGACTGTGATATGCACTCAGATTTGAGAGATACTATGTTATCTTTCAAGTTAACACACATACACACACTTAATAGCTTAAAGGCTAATAAGGATTTTATGTGGAACAAATAGACAATTTTTCTGAGGAGGATATAAAAATATTCTTAATATGTAGAATAAAAAATTTGATAATCATTAAAAGTTTTCTAAGATAGAAAATACTTTACTGGAATTTAAAACACAGAATTTACAGTTAGAGAATCTAGGTTTGAATACATAGCTCCTTATGTATCAGAAATAAAGACCTTCTAAGCCTTAGTTTTCTCTTCTAGAAAAAAAATTATGAACAGTATACTGATCTTTGATTCCTGTATGTCACAAGATTACGGTGGGGGATTAAATAACAAACAAGTTAAGTAAAAGTTTTAATATTGCTTCTGGCTAGACATATTGTTGTTAAACTGGAATTTAGTAAGCTATATCTTGGTATCATTTATGTATAACGTGGACTGAGAAGAAAAAGAAACAAATCCCTAAAGATGGGGCATCAGAGAAATCCCTGGAAGTATGCTATCTGAGTTGCTAATCATGAGTCAAGGTATGAGAGAGAAGGACAGTTACGTAGCGAGAAGGTAGAAAGAGAATCTCAAAAATCTTTAGCTTCTGATCAAGATCTTTACCTTGATTTGACAAATTTTTTCTATAACTAATATTATTTACTTATTGCTATTTATCCTGTTATTTTGTCATATTGACACCCAGTGGACAACAAGGGAATATATACTTATCCTGAACATTACTAAAATACTAATTTTATAAAAACTAGAAAAATACTTTTGTAACAAAATTATTAAAATATAATTTAACTTTTGATGATTTAGAAGCATACACCTCTGCACATTTTAAAAACTGATTTTCGAGAGCAATTAGGGTTTTATACTTGAACTAGGGTCTTAAATTATAAAACTCACTGTGGAAAAAGCTTGAAGAATGAAATGCTAAAAAATGATCTGATTAGTGACAGACCATTTTTTTTTCATAAACATAAGAGTCCCATTAATATACCCTATGGAGTAGAAGCATGTCATGAAACACCAAATGTTGAAGCCGTGTACAATGGCAAGGGGACTGAAGTGGGTTTTATAAGACTTCATTTCTGATTGAAACTTTCAACTTACAAGCTGCTTTACTTAGAAGTTGCTATTTGAACTCTCTGGACTCACTAAGGCAATTGATGTAGATTATACCTAAAAATCCTCTGAGATCCTCTAGCCTATGAGTTGATGATTTATGAGAACTAAGTCATAAATGACAGGCTTGGATTATAGAATCACTATCTGCGTAGAAAAAGTTAAGGGCTCTATAACAAATTCCACATGCAAAGAAGTGTAATCAGTTCTACTAGATCTTCATTTAAACATCAACAGAAATAATATAATTTAATTTTATCAGGACTTTATAAATTTTAAAAATAATTCCTTGGTTCTTATTAAATATTATCAATATAATACACACACACACACAGTTTGTTTAACTTACAATTTGCTAGGCACTTCATGGCAGATAATACCCAGTGAGGAAGGTCATCTACACAAAAAATTAATAGTGTTCAATCATACAATTATGATGATAGTATATTTAAAACTTCACACTTATTATATTATATAATTATACATACATGTTTGTATATATATATATATATATATATATATATATATATACACACGTATGTGTACCAGCAGGAGTAAAAATGATTACATATTTAATAAGACATAGGGCCAAGACAGTATTTTACAATACAAGTTTAAAAAGTTAGCTATGCTATTTGAATATTACTGATTTGAGTGAGACTTATGATTGAAACAAGCTATATTTGAATATTAAGGTACTTTCACAGTGAGGCTTGCTTAAAATCTTTCAATTGCCACTATATGAAACATGACACATAAGTGTAGCATTTTTTTGACACAAACACAAAAACCACACATATATTTGACTTGAAAAGTTAATAGTTATAAAGAATAGAAAGCTTAGATGGAGAGCATATAATCAAGTTATTTTAGGTAATAAAAGATACAACTGGTCCAAAGCTACAAGCATACACAACATAGTTCTTAAGTTTTAACATTTACTTTTTTGCTCCTACAATTAAACCCTCAAAGTTCTTGCCCACAAAAAGAAACTCAAAGTAATGCATGTCAATTAATTCTACAGACAGCAACTGATTATAAAAAAATGAGCCAACATTTTCAGTAAATTTATTAATACATTTCCTATAAGCTTTCCAATACATCTGGCTTAAATTATTTCCCCGATTTTCCTATCTTATATCTGAAATCAATACATTATATAAACATATATATAACACAAAGCCAGTGTTCTTTAGAATACTGTTCTTGAGAGTTTTGACTTATTTTATAGAGTGTGACTTTTGTTTTGCATGTATGTCTTGACCCCTTTAAATTTGTATATAACTTCTCATGTAAGCTCCAGGAAGGCATGGACCATTTCTCTCTTGTTCATCACTAATCTTCAGCACAGTGCCTGGCACATTATAGGTCCTCAATAAAATGTGATTAATCAATAGTTTTAATTATGTTTGCATATCTTTTGGATGCTTAACCCTGTCATTAAAAAAAATCATTCAGGAATCCACCTTAAGAGCTAAAATAAGTGTGAATAATATTCATTTAAAAATTAGTCCACTATGATTACTAAAGCGCCTCTGATAAAACAGTAGTCTCCCTGACGTTCTCTCAACTGAAGTATTCTACTTTCTACATTTTGGTCTCTCTTTATCCCCACAATAGCTGCAACCTTTGTTAGCATGTTTAAAATGATTCCAACTTCTTTTATTGATACCAACCTGATTTGTCTTGCAGTATAACTACTCCATGCTTACTTGTATTGGTCATGTTGTACATTATACATTGAGGAATTACTTGTTTGGGATTTATGACTTCTTCTAGGGATGACACACCTAAAATTGTTTGCAGGCTAAATAGGAGAAAGAATACAAACTTTTTTTCCTCCATAAAATAAGTGGAATAGAATACAAATATGAAAGAGTTTGAATGGAAAACAAACAAAGTTTTTGGAATATTTCTCTTAAATCAACCTCTAAGACTTATATTAGTATCTACTTTAAAGTATCTTAATAACCTTGCAGGATTCCAATATAGACCCCAAACTAGAGCTACAACTTTGAGTCAAAGAAAAAGCAAATTCTACTGAAAACATTCTACTTCTATTGTACCAGAACTATCGCAAGAATATTTATTAAGAAACACATATACAGGTTAAATTCTAAGCTTTGCAAATTAATCTGTTCTTCCTCAACTGCATATCTTGATGAAAATATCAAATTAACATTCTAAACACCTCAGGAACTTGGTTATAGCTTAGTTATAGCTTACTAGATCAGAATAACATATCTCCAAGCTTCTTCAACATCTTTCTGGCTTATTTCTCTATTATCAACGGAGTTCTCTTGATCTTCATTGATTATTTCACAGTTAATTTTCTCTGCATTTTCCTGAAAAAAGAATTACTTTGGTTTAATATGGTATGCTCACATTTTGGAGATAATGAACTGACACCACTTCTAATATTTAGTAATTCTATTAGCATCAGCCCATTGTGGAGCTGTAAGGTGTCACCTGAAGAAATAATGCAATATATGGTAATAGAGCTTTTGGTTTTGCAGCTGCCTCCACTACCCTCAAATTAATTTAAAACAAAACATGCTTAAATTATACAAATACTATTTCAAGTATGTCTCAAGTATGTCTCAATACCATTTTTATTATCGTTTTTATTATCCAAACAAATTTACACATACATTTTTAAAATATAATATAGTTAAGAGATTACAAGTATTGGCTTCAAATATTAATCATTCACTTTTAATGATTCTATTATTAAGCACGCAGTAATTATATTTAAACTAGTAACTAGTAAAAAGGATGTTTTACCTGAGAGAAATGTAATCCATGCTTTTTAGAAGTTCTCCGAGATAAGTTTCGTAATTTAAAAATACTATCTTTATCTTTGGAAAAGTTCTCTATTCTGTTTTTTCTCAATTCTGGATGCCTTCGTGGAAGAGTTTTAAGTGGAGAATTTGCAGGAAATCTGGTTTAAGAATAATATGCAATTAAATAATGTGAGATCATAAACAAACTTTTAGTGCCATTTATCTTAAAAATAACTAAAAAAACTGGATTTATTTACATTACCAAGGAATGAATCTTCTATATAAATTAATTTTCCCATTTAACCTTTTAAAAAGTTTTAATAGTTTCCTGCTTTCTTTAGTAAACTGTATGTATTTTAACTTTATTCCTATATATATCAGGGTTATTATTAGGATCAATTCTTTTGGAGAGGTATCACTTACATTATAAATGGTTCTAGAATGTTACATTTTCTAAATTTCTCTCATTAGTTATCTAATTTGTATATATTTTCTACCCTTTGTAATTGTAAAATTTCCAGAACTCTTGCTCCTTTTGATTATAATGCTTTTCCTCCCTTCAATTCAATATAAAATATTTCAAAGATACAAAAAAGTACAGAAAATAATATAAAACAACATCCACATAGGTAACCATCAACCAATGCAACTATTAACATTTTACCAAGACTTCATTATCTTTTTTAAATTTTTTAAATTAAATTTTTTAAAAAATTATTATTTTTAAAAATTAATTAATTAATTAATTAATTAATGGCTACATTGGGTCTTTGTTGCTGCGCGTGGGCTTTCTCTAGTTGTGGCGAGCGGGGGCTACTCTTCGTTGGGGTGCCCAGCCTTCTCATTGCAGTGGCTTCTCTTGTTGTAGAGCACGGGTTCTAGGCACGTGGGCTTTAGTAGTTGCGGCGTGTGGGCTCAGTAGTTGTGGCTCACCAGCTCTAGAGCGCAAGCTCAGTAGTTGTGGCACATGGGCTTAGTTGCTCTGCGGCATGTGGGATCTTCCTGGACCAGGGCTCGAACCTGTGTCCCCTGCACTGGCAGGTGGATTCTTAACCACTGAACCACCGGGGAAGCCCCATTATCTTTTTTATAAATGAAAGAAATTCTTTGCTAATTCTATTTCTCTCTTCCTAAGGGAAATCATTAACCTATAGTTAGTGTATTTCCTTCTTGTTCATGTTTTCATACTTTAAATAAATATACATAAACAATATCTCTATGGTATCTTTTAACATACATCAAGTTTATGCATAAGTTTTTAGTCACCTCGGAAGTTTTTTTCTTATTACTCTGTCCTAAATATTGTTTCTTATATTCTTTCAGAAGAGTTTTATTTTCATATTTAGGTATTTAATTCATGTATAACTCACACCAAGTTTCTTTATATGTAAGGGTTTATATTCTCAGCACTTAATGGTCTTAATTTAAATTTAATTAAGCCCAGATAATCAGGTAAGGCAATTTTCCCCTCACTGTTCCTCAAAATTGACTTGGACTTTACATTATCAAATGAACTCTAAAATCTGCTTGTTAAATCCTACAAAAAATTATGTAGGGGTTTTGAATGAAGAGGCACTGAATCTATACATCAGTTTGGGAAGAAGTGACTTATTTATGACACTAAGTCTTCTCATTCATGAACAGAATATCCTTCTCCACTTATTACTTTAAGTACAATTTGATAATTTTCTCCAGTAAGTTCTTACACATTTTTGTTATACTTTATTTTTAACTACGTCATAGTTTTGTTACCACTATAAAAGCACTAGAGGTAGACAGACTAGTTGAAGAGTTATGCAGAATTCCAGGTAAGAGAGAATAGTAGTCTCATGAAAAGAACATTCATTAAGAGAAGTAGACAGATCAGAGAATACTGAGGCAGCATGATAGACATGGTTTGATAACTACATCATATTTAAAGGAGAGAAGGGAAAGAATGAGGGCAACTACAGTGAAGACTGTGCCATTCATTCAGATATGGATATAAGAGGTCAGAATTTAGGTTAAGAGATGTTAGTGATTTTCCATATACTATACTTGAAGTGCCTGTTTAATAGGCAAAAGTGGGCCTAAAGCTCAGGAGAGGTATTTGGGTTGGAGGTTTGAAAGTCATAAGAAAAGTAAGTGGAGACATGGTATGAGATTGCCCAGAGAGAGAGGTGAAGGGTAGACAAGCCTAGGACCTTGAGGACAGTAAAAGCTAAAGGATGAGCAGCAGCAAAGGAACTCAAAAGGTGACTGACGAGTAGTGGAGAGAGGAAAGATTTGTAGGGTGTTATACAAGATATTCATATGCTTGTTATTGCAGTTTACTTGTATGACATAAGTCATCTTTGACACATAGGCAAAAATCAATTTCTACATTTCATTTGAAAAATACTAATTTTGTAGAGTAAAAAAACATGGGAGGCTTCCCTGGTGGCGCAGTGGTTGAGAGTCCACCTGCCGATGCAGGGGACACGGGTTCGTGCCCTGGTCTGGGAAGATCCCACATGCCGTGGAGCGGCTGGGCCCGTGAGCCATGGTCGCTGAGCCTGCGCATCCGGAGCCTGTGCTCCGCAACGGGAGAGGCCACAACAGTGAGAGGCCCGCGCACCGCAAAAACAAACAAACAAACAAAAAAACCCCGTGGGTATTAGAATCCAAAGACCTAATTTAAGGGATATATAATCAAGAACTCCGGGTACAAGAGAGAAAAATCAATTATGCTGGCCCAAGGGAGTCAGAAAGGCCCCACAAAGGCTACAATACAGCTGACATGAGAAGAAACGTGTTTACTAGTCTGATGAATGTGTACATGAACATATTTCAGACCAAGGGAATAAAATTTGTTGAAGCATGGTCTCAGGCTCTTCACCTGTAAGAAGGAGTTAATACCTTCCTTGCTGAGCTATTCTAGGGATTAAATAAAGAAAACATGTAACTCATAAAGTAGGGCTTCTGGTACATGATAAATTCTTAATAATCTCTTCAACCTGTAGTATATTTCTTTTGTTAGTTATTATATAAAGTTTGCTATTATTTATTTCATCACATGTGTTCTTAGATTATATAGATTACATATCATTTGAAGGTAAGGACCTGTGAGAACTTGTCTTGTAATTCTTAAATCTATGAAACTAAAGGTTGATAATGTTCTGTCCTTGACATGTTACAGAGATTTCAGAATATGTAAAAGTGACACTATCTCATTCTTTCCTCCCAACTCCTTATTTTATTATAAGTTTGAATTGTGCAGCAATAACCTTTAACTAACTTTAAGTTTTAAATGGTTTTAATTGGACTAAGAGCAGTAAGTTTTCTACAGAAAATATTACTTCCCCTGAAAAGCCTGCTGTTTTAGTAAAAGTATTAGAAGTGGAGTGAAACTTCATTGTTAAGTAATTCAGTTTTGCAGTTATTTCTTTGTTTAGTACCTGAATAGCTGACTGTTGTCATCAAGATTTTCTGATCCCCATTTGCCTTTGATATCTTCAATGACATGGTTCTTAAGAAATTTTCTCAGTAGCTGGATAGTCTGTTGCCTTGTAACTTCAGGACCAAAATTGCTATTATTTCTTAATAGGTCATAAAGCCAGTCTATTGCTTCTCCTGCTGTAAAACAATTGCCATATTTTTTAAAGTGTTGCCTGTGTTTCCTTAGAGGCATTCCTGCTCGAAAAGATGTGGTAACTTCATTCCACTGCAAATGGAAAGAAAAAAAATTTTTTTTAATTAGACAAAGAAAATTCTCTCATTCACATCTTATTAAATCATTAAAATTCATGAAGAAATCACTTGTCTTATTTGTGCTAAAGAGAATTTTACATCTCATACTGATTTCTTTTTATTAATTCTAGTGTTGTAATAATATTTTTATGTAATAGTTTTTGACTAAAAGCACTTCACTAGCTGGTTGGCTTATTTAGGAAACCTAGGAATAATGGAGAACTACAGTGAACCTGCCTTTAGTCCTCAACAGAGAAAGCATTTATTCCTGTTTCTTCCTGTTTCTTTAACCTCAACTAATATTAATAATATGATAGTAGCATTTGTGTCAGACACTATGCATTACACTCATTATTTCACTTTAATTCTCACAATTCTATGAATAGGTACTATTACTACCCCATTTTCAGATAAGGAATATGAAGCACAGAGATATTTAATAATTTGACCAAGGTCACACAGCTAAAACCCAGGCATTGGATTGACTCTAGAACCTGCACTCACAACTAACTATGCAGGCAAAACAAAACTCTTGGCAGGCAATAGTTTTACTGGTAAAATACCTTTAGTATTAAAGTATTAATATACCTTTAGTATATTTACTAGTGAAGATCCTAATAATTTACATAGAACAGATGCGGTAAATTAAGTTTTAAGTCTACTGTTTTTTAATGACGCTGTGATATATCTACATTTTCAAAAGATACTCACACTTTCCAAAGCTGTTTTCAAATTACCCTAACTTTTGGGTTCGTGGCAGGTCTAAGAGGAGTGGTATAGAATAAACATATAACTTTTTAATTAAAAAATCTTACATTAGAGGTTAAGAAATCTGATTTGTAACCCCAACTATGCTACTACTCGCTATGCTACCACTTATCTAGTCTATGTGGTCCCAACATCACAACGCAGAATTTAAGGGCTGAAAACACAGTAACTGTATTCTTTTCTTTCCACACTTCCACATTTCATATATTATTCAAGAAACTTATATTGAGCTGCAATTTATCCAGAGAATAAGTTGTTTGTTATTCTACAGATCACAGCACACTTTCACAATACAGTATGTCTACTCTGGGACATCTCTTAGCCTGGGCATGTATCATTAGCTCTAGTTTACCAAGGTGGATACTGAAGCTCACAGAAGTGACTCTCCTAATGTCACATAACCAGTGGCACAGTATCCTCTTGGATTGATGATGCAAATACACAAGACACTCTATGCAAGTACAAATCCAGTGACTACCAACAGTGGTTCCTGATGGGTACTTAAAATATTCTTAGTTATGAAATAGCTGTTACTGAGTGGCATTCAGTCGGTACATCCTGCATTAAATTCTACAGGACCGGCAAAACGAAGCTGTCACAAACAATCGGGCTTGTCCCCAGTCTGACCCTACAAAGCACTGGAACTCAAAACTCTTCTCGAATCCTTATGCGGGTAGAAAATCAGGCGTGGGGAGCGGCTAAACTCAGAATATTCCAAGACATTCCAGGGGACGCGGACAGCACCAAGAACAGGGGTCGCTTCAGAAGCTGAGTCCGATGCGCCCACCCGGGGAGCCCGGAGCAAAGGAGGGGACAGGTGTGTCCTGCAAGGGGCCGCGATTCCCGTGAACTCCCCTCATTCTCCTCTTCAGCCACGCAAGAGGTTCTAGGAACTATCCCTCCGCCCGAGGGAAAGCTACAAACGTTCTCACGTAAAAGCGGCCATCATCCCGGCTGGTCAGTCTCGTTCATGCGCGGTCTTACCAGCCTGGTGGCCCGATAAGGCCCGGGAGGCACACCCTGATTCTCCATTCCGCCCACCAGGCCCGAAGGTCTGTCAGCGCCCGGTGCCCGGCATGGCGGTGGAAGGCGACACTCAGCCCCCGAGACGCCGGCGGCAGCGCAGTCCCACACAACCGTCGGCCCCGCCATCGATTTGAATACCTCAGAGGGCTGCGCTGATTGGCTGCGCCGTTGGGTCACGTGACGCGCCGCCCTGACTCCGCCGCCTTCGGCGTGGGCTGTGGACTCTCAAGGCTTTCGCGCGGGGCCGTGGAGCTTGTGCCGGCTGGTCTACTCCCGGGCGGGGCCGGCGAGACAGGCGCCCGGCCTCACCTGGCTTCCCTGTAGCTGCTTCTCCCTCTTGCGGTCGTTGGCGAGGCGGAGTCATGTTTCCACATTAAGAACGGGTGAGGCGGTTTAGTCCCCCACAGCATGGTTTGGAGCCAAGCCTTTGGGTTAAAGGAATTTGAAATTTGCAAAGAAAAAACGGAACAGACAACCCTTTTCTGCCTGGCCTTAGAGGATCTCAGGCAGTGGTTAGCATGTGAAAAAAACCTGGGGCGTACTTTTCACCTGACAGATCCCTTGGTTTTGCTTCTGGAAAGCTTCCTGGGTGTATGTTGCAGCGCTGTTCCCTTCGTAGATTTTTGCAGGGGCCACAGTTCCATTCTCCCCAGTGCTAAAATGTAGGTTAACATCCCCGCCCCCCGCTCCACCTCCCCACCGGTTAATTCGGTAGTAAAATGGAGCTTAAGTAGTTTTCCGTAAGTGCACACAATAAGGGGCTTGGGACAGGTGATGCAAAACTTGCCAAATTGCTTCCCTTAAGAAAATCTACTGCCATATCAAACAAGAGTTCTGGTTATGTTTAAATCACCATTATACATTTGAGGGAATTTTAGGAATCTGCATCAAACGCCATTTTCCAAATGAAAAAGCTAAATTTCCCAGCGTTGAAGAACTTGCCCCAAATCTCAGGTCCTGTGGGCTGACCTCATACTTTGTACTTTTATTAAAAGTTCTATCTCCAGCCGGAAACTATTTGGTGGTGGGAGTCCCTTAGTTCAGAGACTGCGAGGTTACCTGAGTGATGTGAAGCTGTGGAAGAATTAATTTGGAAATTAAACAGCAATTTGAAAGGATAGGCTTTAGTAAAAAGGAGAGGTAAGAGAAAATTTTTTAGGGTGGAGCAGTATAATGGCGTGCAGTTTACCTTACCTATTGAATTTAGGATTATTTCGTTGGAGATACATATATTTTCTGAACAGGACCTAAAATTCTTTCAGGAATTTTCAAAAAGCTCTTGGTGGACAGGAGTAATCAACTCAGTTTTGCATTTGTGTTATGGAAAAGAAGTACAGTGATGTTACAAAATAGTGTTAACCCTTTTTTTTTTAATCTGGCTTTATGACACATTGTTCTAGGGTTTTCTTCTCTCTTTTCTTTTGTTCCCTATTTCCCTTTAGAATGAAATGAAGATAAGAATGTGGAAGCCAAAATTTATCTTGCATTTTTGCCCAGCTCCCTAGTTGAACATTATCTGATATACAGCCTTTGGTATGAGTAGCCACAGCCTAATATTACCTATGTTTCCAAGACATAACCTGACAGGGGATACTATTAATGGCACAAAATTAATTTAAAATTATAAAGTTTCATGTGAAACATTTTAAAAGGTAACAATAAAAGTAAATCCAAACTTTTCATAAGAGAATGGTTGGAGGAGTTCTGAAAATGTGTGCAATAAGATGTAGGCAACATGTCTTGAGAAGACCTCTGAGACTATCTTTTAGTTGCTTCCATATTGTTTATGGGCTCACTCTGCATCATCCACCTTCACTCCAACCATTTCTTTAGATAAGAAAATACCTAAAAGTTGAGGTTTTGTCAAATGTGGGTGGTTTGGCTTTCTTTAAGGTGACTTTACTTATCTCTGCTCTTAGGAACTATTTATTAATTTCACAGTTTGATTCTTAGAAGTAATTTTATTTCTCTCATTACCAAGGTTTTAGGAGTCATTTTATCATCTTTTTCCTCAGTCTTCTACATCAGGATGTCTCAGGTGGGTTATAAACTACCTGCATTTGGATTACCTGGGATACCTGTTAAAATGCAGATTCCTTGGATTCCCCAAACAGTTTTGGGGGAGTGTATGTATGTGGGTGGGCATGGTAGGGTGGTACAGGGTACATTCTTAGGAATAGAGGAGTCTTAAGTCTCTGTATATTTCATGGAGCTGATCTGCTAAAATGCCCACAGACTGCCTAGCTGTGGACTTATATGTGAAAGAAATAAGGGCCTCTGTTAATTTACTCTTGTGGCTGAACCTAATCCTAATTGACAGAATGAATATCTCAAAGTAAAATGAAATGTATGCATCACCTCTTAAATATGATGAGACATAAAATATGATGAAACAAAAGTTTTCCACCTTAACAGAGATTGGTAAGCTTTCTCTGCCTTGCAGTTTAATTTTTTTCCCACTAGAATGAAGATTCTATGGCAGAGACTGTGTAGTTTTTTCACTGCTCTATCTCCAGCTGCTAAACAGTACGTAGTAGGAATTTAGTAAATATCTGGCGAATGGATGAGTTTCTTATCACTAAAAAGAAAGCTTATCTATAGGTGATGTAATTCAGTTATCTTTCCTAGGAACCTTTTTTTTTTTTTGCGATACGCGGGCCTCTCACTGTTGTGGCCTCTCCCGTTGCGGAGCACAGGCTCCGGAGGCGCAGGCTCAGCGGCCATGGCTCATGGGCCTAGCCGCTCTGCGGCATGTGGGATCTTCCCGGACCGGGGCACTAGCCCGCGTCCCCTGCATCGGCAGGCGGACTCTCAACAACTGTGCCACCAGGGAAGCCCCCTAGGAAACTTATTATGAAATCTTTCTGCATGTTTGTCAGATTTATTTATTCTTGAAATTTAGCCATTCCACCATGCTGTGTTTAGTTGTGAGTTTGATTTCATGAATATTGACTAATATTTGGTCTGATCTGAGAAAATTTCCTCTTCTTTTATATTGTTCCGGTCTGTTCGCCTCCCTGCTTCTGAAACTAGTATTATTGACTATTGATTATTTTATGATTATTGACTATTTTATTTCTTGGAGCTATCTTATTTTTCTAAAGTCCTTCCTTCCATAATTTTCATTTTATTATTTTTTTCCTTTAAGTTCTGAGAGAATTCTTCCAACTGAGCTTTAAGTTCACTGGTCCAATTTCTTTTACTCTCTTATGTTTTATAGTAACTCACTATATGCTCAAAAAGGACCCTCTTCTTTGAACTGCTGGTTTTTTCATTGCATACATTAATTTTCTTTAATTTATGTGTTCTTATAAGAGACTTTAAAAAAATTTTACCATCGGTAACTGAGATGAGTCCCTGTGAAGACTGGATAAGTCCATGCAAGTATTTAAAGATAACTACTTTTTACTTTCAACCATTCATTTCTCAATTCCTGTATCCTCAGGTATGCAGACAGATGCTATAGTTCAGGGTTGGAAGTATGGTTGACATTCATTATTTTATCTGTCAACTGACTCATTTCTTTTGAGAATAGCATACTTCCTCATTTGGAGCACTACTTCTCCCACTGTAGCATGTATTCTGAATGAACTCTTCCATATTCCTTGCAATGAGCAATATGTCCAGCTGGGTCATAGCATTCTGCTCCCCTGACTCAATGAGGTAGTCATGTGACCAAGCTGAGTTAAGCAGAGTCCTATGAGATTTTTTTCAAACTGGGTCAAGAGGGAAGAGCCTTCTCTTTCTTGTGACTGAACTGGGAAGATATGAGCCAGGAGGCAGTGGTGGCTATAATTACAAATGAATGGAGACTTCTGGTCTGGTAAAATGCACTGATGCCAAAAAAGAAACAGAAAGGAGAGCTAGAGAGTGCTAGTTTTAGTCTTTCTGAGGCTAGTTATATCCCTATGATTTGATTACATGATTCATAATTTTTTCTTTCAGTTTGTTTAGATATTTGTCACCATCTAAATGTTGCCAAACCAAACTTGAGTCCACTCACCTGTGTGTAGTAAAGCCAGTCTACTGACACTGGGTTGTGGTGAAGGAAAGTGCAGTGTTTATTGCAGGTGCCAAACAAGGAGTGTGGACTGCTAATGCTCAAAACCCCCTAACTCTCCAGTGACGGGTTTCAGGGAAGCAGTTTTAAAGGCCAGGTGAGGGTGGGGAGTCGCAGGGTGAGTGATCAGCTCATGCAAAATTCTCTAATTGGTTGATGGTGAGGTAACAGTGTGGTGTCACAGTGGTTAACATCATCAATCCTCAGGCTCCAGCTGATCCGGGGGCTCTGTGCTCATGATCATCAAGTAGTTAACTTCCATTTGGTGGGAGTTTTAGTATCTGTAAAATGACTCAGAAATGTGCATCAGACACTGTTACCTATGTTCTTCAGGGAGGAATGAAAACTTCTGTGACTGATATATGGCAGATTGACTGTTTAAATTGTTACCAGTTCTCCTGGCCCAACTAATGTTTTTGTCACTACATGTTCACATTCTTTCAATCATTAATTCTTGAGCCACGCTTTTGTGACTCAGGGGGAGTCCTGGGAGACTATGGCTTTTCTACAAACAGGAGGCAGGCAGAGGACATGGGGTTGGAGGGGGGTTCCTGTCCTGGGAAGTACCCACAGGGTCCTGCTTGGTTACATAAAGATCTCCAGTAAAAGAGAATTTTTCAAGAATACTCTAATGATGTTGATATTTCTTAGGGAGGATGCCACTTAACTCCTTGGTAAGGTTTTATATCATTCCACTATGTTACAGAACTCTATATAATAACAGAACCCATATGACTACATTGGGGAGATTATCCGGATTGCTTACAATCAGGTGCTGGTCTTCCTGAGGAGCTTCTCAGGTGTTTGACAGCTAAGCTATTTCTGTGACCTATAGTGTTTTGTCTTTTGGGGGGAGTTTTACTTCATGAGACCTCTAATCTCCTACCTAGTACAGAGTAGATGGAAGTCCCTAACTTATTTTTCCAAAGCCTCTAGTAAAGCTCGTGGTTTCAAGTGCACTATCCAAGTCTACTGAGGTTTGAGAGGAGAAGGAGGAGGATGTGGACCTATAGTTAGGCTGCTGTATTCCATATTTTTCTGTGTTGTGTTTGTGTGTGATGGAATAATTTACAAGAAAGAAACATTTGGGGTTGAAAAGACTGTGAAGGATTCAATTATGTGATTTTTTTCCCCTATGCAAAATTGTATTAACCAGCTTCCAAGAGAGTCCCTAATGATTCATGCTTCCTGGTATTTATGTCCTTGTGTCATCCCATCACAAACCAAGTATGGCTAACCTGTGTAACCAATAGGATATTGCAGAAATGACAATGTGACTCTTGACACTAGATCAGAAAGAAATTCCTGCTCCAGTCTTGCTATCTCTTGGATCTTTTGCTTTGGAGGCAGTCAGTTGCCATATTCTGAGGGCACCACCAGGGAAGCCCTCAGGCAACATCTTGACTGCAGTCTTATGAGAGTCCCTGAGCCAGAGCTACTAAGCCATATCTGGATTCCTGACCTACAGAAACTGTTCAAAACAATAATTGTTCATTGTTTTAAGCAGTTAAGTTTTGGGAGAATTGTTACACAGCAATCAATACATGATTAATATAAATATCCTCATTGTTCTTAAGAAATCAACTGGATAAATGGTAGTAGAGTTTATTCTGATGGAAAAGATTAGGGGAAGAACAAATACAAACCAACATATTTCTTCATTGGACTTGTTAATTATGAGATGCCAAGAAGAAATTCAAGTGCAAATGTCAAATATGCAGTTGGACATAAGATTCTTGAGTTTTAGAGAGAGATCAGAGTTACGGAATGAAATTTGCGAGGCATCTGTATATAGATTCTATTTAAAATTATAGGAAGAGATGTAGATAAAGAGAATAGAGCTCATCACTGAGTCACTCCTGACATTGAGGAGAGGAAGAAGAGCTAGCAAAGAAGTCAGAAAAGGCACAATCATTGAGATAGGAAAAGAAACTAGCCTATGTGTTAAGGAAGCCAAGAGAATAAACTCTCCAGAAGGGAGTGATCCACGCTGTCCAGTGACCTGAGAGGCTGAGCAGGATGATAGCAGAGAAGTTGTCTGTGGGAGGTGGAGACATAGAGATCAGCAGCACCTTCATGAGAGCAGTCTTAGTGCAGTGGGGGAAGAATGAAGGACAATTGGAGTGACTTGACAAGAGAATGGGAATGAGGAAGTTAAGACAGACATCACTCACAGGGTCACGAAGTTTTGCAGTGAAGAAGAGGTGAGAAATGTGATGGTAGCTGGGAGAGGATATGAGGACAAGAGGGGGGTTTCTATTTGATGTATTTATAATTAAAACATTTAAGATACAGGATACAAGGCTATGTTTGTAAGCTGATGGGAATAATTAAGCTCAAGAAAATAATTGATGATGCAGGAAAGGGATAATTGTGGGAGCAAACCCCATGAGAGACTGAGAGGGAATGGAATAGAAGTGGATATGCTGGCCTTTGATGGGAGCCGGAAATACTTCCTCCCTTCTATTAAGAAGGCAATGTAGGCTTTTTCCTGAGTAATACGGAGAGTGTGGGAAGTGAAAACATGTCAGTAAAACTGTCTTGCCATCTCAACTCCTACTCTATATAATTAACTGAAGGAATTAATCTCTGATACAGATTTTGATTGACCATTCATTCGACAGGCATATACTAAACTCCAACAAGTAGAAGTTACTTAGGCAAAATGATAGAATATCTTTCTCTCGGAGATTGAAACCTACTTCGGAAATGGTCATGCAATTAAGCAATTAAAATGCAATAATTTAATGTTGATAATCGAGATGTGTTCAAAGTGCTTTGGATCATAGAAGGAAGAAGGACCCAAGCCTGTTCAGGGGAGACAGGGAAGGCTTCTTAGCCAAGACTTAATGGAAACTATAAGGAAAAGCAGGAATTTGCAATTGAGCTGGTTAACAATAGCCATAATAATAAAAATAGCAGTGATGATTCTGAGACATCTCATTCATGTATGGGAGAACACAGTAAAAAGGTGACGGTGAGTCCTTTTCTACATTTCTTCCTGTGGTTTATGTGAGTGCTTTCACATATTTGCATATTAGCTGTTTAGTGGACTGTCCTTGGAGTTGTCTGTTTAGCAGCACGTAAGTGTACTGATTTAGGCTTGATGGCTCCTAAACCACAACAGATTTTAGAAGTCTTCAGAGTTAAGGAATTGAACATTTCCTTAAAAACTAATATCAATATCTAATAGCTTTCAAGGGGAAATTCTGCATTTTAGGATTTAAGCTAATCTCTGTGAAAACTGTATCTTAAGTATCATGTGTTGAATGTGCATGTGTGTATATAAAATTGAAATTCAGATAAAAAATCTTGGATGTATATGGGGTATACTAGCTAATCAGAATTTTCTCTTTAATCAGAATACTGTTGGTTTCAATATTATTGTTGAATATCTTTCCAAAATAAATCACTTTCCTTTGATGCCGTGTTAATGCTTAAAAATGCATATTAAAATTATATGGAAAAATTTTTAAATGATTTTCAATTTTGTTTCGGTTAGGGTTTTACTATACTTGAATGTTACAGTGTTTAGTTCCCCTCCCTGGGTTTTTTCTCTTTGAATAATTCTAATTTGTGTGTGTGTGTGTGTGTGTGTGTGTTTATGTGTTTGTTTAGTGCATGACAATAGGCAATACAGTTTTATAAATTATATTCTGCCATTAATGCAGAACTTTAGTTTTTTCCTTACAGCCATTCACATGAAGTAGTTTTCTCTTACATCTTCTTTTATTCTAGCTACTTTTTTCCCCTTCATCCTTTGTCTCATCTGCTGGAGAGGTAGCAGTAAGGAAGGAGGCTACAGGGAACTCTAGTCTTCATATCATATGTCATTTTATAGACTTTTACTTTTCTTTGAACTTTAGTGCTAATTCTTTATTCTCTTTTAACTCTGCTTAGTCAGGGCTTTTAATATCCTGCAGGGAGTAAAAATTAATAATGAATTTTAGTCAGTGTATGTGGAAAATACTAATGTAATATACAACCATCAAATATCTGGGTTTCCCTTTTTTTAATGGAAGTTTTGTGTTTTTCAATTAAAAGTGATTCATTAATAATCAATTGGTCTTTAGCTGTACAATAATACAGATAAGATATGTATGTATGTATGTATGTATGTATGAATTCCCAAATCAGAAAAAATCCTTTGGTGGACTGCTCCATAACTATATTATGTACATGGGAAATCTGGTAAACTCAGGGTATGACAAAAACATTGGTAGAAGGGAATTTATAGAGGAGGGGCAGTTTGAATTTTTTGGTCATTAAAGACTGCATGAAGACTATAAATGACTCTGCCTTGAAGGAGCTTCATAGAACAAGGAACATTATCTCCTAGTGTAGTGGACATTTATTGATTGATTACATAACATCTCTTTCCCTTACCCACCTTCCTTATAATACCCAGATTTTTCTTAGGCCATCCACCCCTTTGGTACGTGGCTCATAAGTTCAGGGAGATATACTACTGCCAACTCAGGGGGTAGCCCTGAATTGCCTTAAACTTATAAGAACATTCAGTTCTCCTGGATGCAGTTAGTGTTGGTTGGATTTAAGTCAATGAGTGCGTTGAATTTGCCATGTTCTACAAAAATCATTCCAGCTCCTATAGGAGGGTTTTGAAGTCAGGTAGGTACACAGCTGAAGATGGCTAGTAACTACAAAACATCTGGCAGATACCATAAGGAAGGGGGGAAAATCCCCAAATATAATTTTACAAAGTTGGATCATGAAAATCAGGAAGTTGTGCTAGAATCATAGTAATACCTGTTTAGAAAGTCATCTTGCATTTTCAACTATAGCAATAATCATTAGTGGCATGTTCAAGGAGTTTAATTTATGAGCGTCAAAGATCTGCACATAAAAATAGCCCTTCCTTTAAACTTAATTTTTTTGCTGTTCAGATCATTGAATTAAAGGATTGTTAGTTCCTCAGAGTACCTATATTTGGGGACTAATTTAGGAATTCAACCCAAATAAAAAATTATTCTAGGGGAAAAATTAATTCCCAGTTCTAACTGAAAGTGAATCATACATGAATTTTTAAAATACAATCCATTCATAAGTTTAGAATTTATTGTATCTATGAGAGGTTTGGTAGTGTATTAGAAAGAATTGGGAGATTGGGATTGACATATATACACTACATGTATAAAATAGATAACTAATGAGAACCTACTGAATAGCACAGGGAACTCTACTTGGTGCTCTGTGGTGACCTAAATGGGAAGGAAATCCAAAAAAGAGGGTATATATGTATATATACAGCTGATTCACTTAGCTGTACAGCAGAAACTAACACAGTATTGTAAAGAAACTATACCCCAATTAAAAAAAAAAAAGAACTCTGCTCTAGGAAGGAGTCAAAGAATATTGATTCTAATGTAGCTCTACCATTAATTAGCTATGTAACTTCCCCAAGTCACCTCCCTGGTTCTTTATTTTCTTGTCTGTAAAATAGAGAAGTTGAAGTAGATTTCTTAGATTCATTCAGTTCCAGCAAACTTATAATAAGTTTATCAAATGCCAGAATACACGTTTATTTAACAGTGATTTTAATATGGAGTTTTAAAAATGGGTTTTGAAAAACATTTTTGTGGGTTTAATATTGTTCTTCTGGATCATTAAATATTATTCATAAAAGTAATTTTACCTTAGGGCATTTAATTTAATACATTAGTTAAGATCATTCTAATAATGGTAGCAAGATGATAACTAAATAAGATAGTGTATTAGAGATAATTTTAAATGAATTTTTTACTGATTCTAAATGATTTTAAATTAGTTCACTTATTTTTCAATTATTCTACTGATGTATTGATTTAAGAGGACTTTTGTTATTTCCCCAAATAGTTTTATTGCTTTATAATTTTATTATATACTAATTTGATAGCATTTGTTAGAAATTTTAAACCAAATAATTAATATTTATGTATATATTAGCATATTATATATGTATTATATAATTAATATGTATATAATGTATATAATAATATGTATTATATGTATATATACATATATAATGTGTATATAATAATATACATATGCATATAATAATATGTTTGTGGACTGCATAGGAAAGTCATAAAACCTAACTTTGGGTCCTGTGTGAGAAGGAAACACCTGAGCTAATCTTGACAAATAAATTGGAATTAGCCAGGTGAAGAAAGGAGTGAAGGAAGTCTTGTGAGAAGGAGCAGCTTATACAGAGTCATGGAGGTTTGTTAGTATGGAATATTTGGGGAATTGCAAATAATTTTTATATGACTAGGGTATATAGTACAAGGAAATGAAGAGTGAGATGAAGCTGGAGAGGTAAGCAGTCCTCATGATGGGTCAAGATCATGAGCATACTTATATGCTGTGTGAGGATTTCATATTATACCACTCCCCAATCTATTCCTGATTAACCTTGCTTCTGACTTTTGAAGTCATTTTCCTGTAGACAGTCACACTGCATTTGGAATCTTTATATTTAGTTTTGTCTTCCTATAGGTTATCATTTATAAAGCACCCACTTACTTTTCCACCATATAGTTTTTATTATCTCGCCTTGTATTGTAACTATCTTATGTATTATATCTACACACATTTTAAAACTCAGTGTTATAATTCTTGCTTTCAAATATCAAACATATTTTAAAGAACTACAGGGGATAAGAATAGTCTATTATGTTTACCCATATATTTACCATTTCTGTTGCTCTTTCTTCATTCTCAATGCTGCAGGCATCTTTTGGGTATTATTTCTCTTCTGTCTGAAGAAGTTCCTTTAACAATTCTTTTGGAACAGATCTGCTGGCAAGAAATTCTCTTAGTTTATTTACCTTGATCTGAGACTGTCTATTTTACTTTCATTCCTAAAAGATATTTTCTCTGGATATGGAATTCTGGGTTAAAAATTATCCTTTCAGCATTAAAAAAATTAATTAATTAATTAATTTAAATTTTTGGCTGTGTTGGGTCTTCGTTTCTGTGCGAGGGCTTTCTCTAGTTGTGGCGAGCGGGGGCCACTCTTCATTGCTGTGTGCGGGCCTCTTACTGTCGTGGCCTCTCTTGTTGCGGAGCACAGGCTCCAGACACGCAGGCTCAGTAGTTGTGGCTCATGGGCCCAGTTGCTCCGCAACATGTGGGATCTTCCCAGACCAGGGCTCAAACCTGTGTCCCCTGCATTGGCAGGCAGATTCTCAACCACTGTGCCACCAGGGAAGCCCTTCAGCATTTTTTAAATGTTCCATTTCCTTCTGGCCTCCATGAGACAGCTGTTAATTTGAATAAATGTTTCCCTATCCATAATGCATTATTTCTCTCTGGCTGCTTTCATGATATTTTCTTTGTCTATAGTTTTCAGCAGTTCGATTATGATGAGTCTGGGCATGGATTTTTTTTGTGTTTATTCTGTTTGGGTTTACTGAGTTTCTTGAACGTTCAGGTTTGTGCATTTCCCTGCACATTTAGGTAGTTTTCAACCATTATTTCTTCAAATATATATATATATATATATATATATGTATATATATATATAAATATGTATATGTTTTATTAATGTACTCTTTCTCCACTCTGTCTGGGACTCAGATGACACAAATATCAGACCTTTTATTATTGTACCACAGGTTCCTGAGTTTCCATTTAATTTTTTCAATCATTTTTCTGTTTTTCAGATTACATAGTTTCTATTGCTCTATCTTCAAATTCACTAATTTTTTCCTTTGTCATCTCCATGGATCCCATTCAGTAAGTTTTTAAGCTTGTTATTGTATTTTTAGTTCTAAAATTACCATTTGGTGGTTCTTTATAATTGCTGTTTTATTTCAAGATTTTCTACCATTCCATTTCAAGGTATATGACCTTGTTGGAATGTTTTTATAATAATTATTTTAAATCTTTGTCAGATAATTACAGAATCTGCCATTACAGCATTGGCATTTATTGATTTTCTTTCCCTGTGAGAGATTTCTTGGTAACCCCAAGTAATTTGGGGTTATATCTAGGACATTTTGAATATTATGTTATGAGACTCTGGGTCTTGTTTAAATCCTATGAAAAATATTGATATTTTTATTTTAGCTGGCAGTTGGCCAAGTTGGGTTAAGACCTCAAATTATAACCAGCTTTCTGCGGAATGTGATTTCAAGGTCAGTTCTGTTTTCAAAGTTTTTTTTTTTTTTTTTTTGCCTTACACGGGCCTCTCACTGTTGTGGCCTCTCCCGTTGTGGAGCACAGGCTCCGGACGCACAGGCCCAGCGGCCATGGCTCCCGGGCCCAGCCGCTCCGCGGCATGTGGGATCTTCCCGGACCAGGGCACGAACCGGTGTCCCCTGCATCAGCAGGTGGACTCTCAACCACTGCGCCACCAGGGAAGCCCTGTTTTCAAAGTTTTGATAGTGCAAAGGGTCCTTTTTGTGTGTGTACCACTCACAGTGGCCAGTATGGGATCTGGCCAGTGGTCTAAATACTGGTTCACGTCTCAGAGTTGTTGGTGTGCTGTTTAAGGTCAAGTACACACATATGTAGCTAGGGTTGAGCACTGTAGTTCATAAACAATTTGTGGTGTCACTTTCCCACAATCCTTAGTCTGCAGTATTTCCTGTACTTACCTGTTTCCTGGGGCTCCCCTTTTTGGTCCTCTGGCCAGAAATATGTCTTTATTTACTCCACTCTCATACTTCCTATGACTCTATCATAGGAAGGAATTCTAAATATGAAATTTGATGCAAAGTAGCAAGAAGACAAAGGTGGGTGGGTGGGGAGGAGTTGCCTTACCCTCTTTGGACCACAGCTCATCTACAGGAGATGAAAGTTCTCCTCACTTAGAGTTTTAGGCTCCCATACCTCCCATTGCCACCTTTGCCGTGGTCACTGAGCCACCATTGGCTTGTTTGGATCTGGGGCATGAGAGAATGGAGAAAAAAGGAAGAAAAATAGAGCTCTTGCTTTTTCTCTGAGTGTTAGGGGACACTTTTCTCATTTCTTGAGCCAGAACTGCAGGAATTCTCTTGGCATTTGCTGTTCCTGACCAAATTCCATTTCTGAATTTCAGGCTGAATTGAGTCCAGACACGGGATGCCAGAGTAAAATAAAAGTTAAAACTCAGTGTCAGTTTAGTGGCACTCTGATTTCTGTTTTTTCTTTCCCAGTCTGCTTGATACAATTTAATTCTTAGAATCCTCAAGTAACTGCCCTATGCATTCTGTTCAGGTTTTATAGCTGTATTTGGTGCAGTAGTGAATTATTAATAAATAATTATTTGGTTCATTATGGATGAGAGGTTATCATAGCTTCTCAATTTAGGAATTTTTCAATGAAATACTTTTTAGAAATAATCTGTTTTATTTTATTAGGGGAAGTTTAATTCCTCTCTTATAAAAGTATTCTTTTAGATATTAAATTGTCTTTTGTTATCCTGAAGGAATTAATGTTCTTCACATTATTGTTTACTCCACAAAGTATTTGCTACAGGTTTAGTATGTTACTGATTTTCAAAAAATTATGTTTTATGTGTCTCCTCAGTCTGATTACTATTTTAAAGTGCACAGTGTTTGTAGATCTTAATGTGTTCTAATAATTCAAAATGAAACAAAGGCCTAAGTGTTTCTGAAGAAATAGTCAAAATGTTAAACTATATAAAACCAACCACCATAGTACAAAATATCCTATCAATCAAATAGTCTGAAACATTTCAATAGCATTTGTTCTTTGAAAACTTAAGATACAATAAATGAAAATTTGTGTTACTATATCCCTTTTCATTAAAATATTAGGTTCATTATTATAACTTAAAAAATAAACTTAAAATGAAATTCTTGTGTAAGTGGTCATAGGAGTAAATATCATTCTTTAATCTTTTATTAAATGAAAGGATTTATAATTAGAAAACCACTTCTCAGGACACATGTTAACTACTGAGTATAGAGGAGGAAAAAGTGCTTACTTGTATCAAAATTACTAAAACTAATTTATTTCTGGGTTGTCCCTTTATAAAACATATGTAAGTTGCAGTTACAAGCAATTGCAAGGGGATTGTATTGTAGTTGGTACTTTAAAGCTCGTGAACATTTAATATTGTTCTATCTCAACTGCATTTCAGAGACTTTAGTCTCATTGGAATTTAGTCATTACAAGGAATTCTAAATATAGGAAACATGGTGTCATGAACACTGTAAAATGAACTACAGGGCTCTGAGAATCAGGCTAGGGCAGGAATGAGTCTAGTTTATCTGCCCTCTCTTGTCATCATCATGAGACTATAATTAGGTTGGATGCCTACTTCCTCAAATCTGAAGCTTCTAATAGGCATTCATTTCCTAGGGACCATGATGCTTTCAATGATAGCCTTAATGTTAACATTAATTCTCTTTAAGATTCTCCAGGAGTACCTATCAGGAAATGACAAACTTTTTTTTAGACTACATATTCTTGACTCTTTGGTAAGTAATCATTCCTATGTAAGCTTTGATACACTGCTTCAGTAAATATTTATTGACTGCCTACTGTGTTCTGGGACTTTGCTAGATAATGCTATATTAGTCAGTAAAACATAGTTTCAGTCACACTTATTTGAAATCTAGCAGGAAATACAAGCCAATAATATAAAGTTTAACTGGTGTTGTGATAGAAGCATAAGATATTATAGGAGTACATAAGAGGAACATCTAACTCAAAGAAGGCCTAGAATAACACTCAAGGCCAAGAGCAAATCAGCCAAGTGAAGAGATGATTGAAGCTGTCTTTGATTTTTGAGTAACTTTGCACAAGGAGATCTCCTGACACCTGTAGCCTGTAGACGCTTTAGTATTCCAATTCAATATTATTTTGTATCTCCTAAAGAATCAGTACGTAGAAAAGTTTATATACTTTTTCTCTACTCTAAATGATGCAAGAACCTAATTAATATATAATCCTGATCAGATGCAAATGAATGAAACAATGTTTGATCATAAAGAAATGTTATCACGCATAATTACCAGTTACTAATAAATAATTCTATATGGGTAAAGCATAATAAACCAAGCATTCTATAATGATTCTTGATGAAATCTGTCAGCAGCTTTCCTTTACTGTTTTCTCACCTGACAGTGTATTCATGTATCTATTTGCTTGTCTTGCAGTTTTGTTTCCAGAGGCCTTCCATTCTTTCTTATCCCTTATGATAAGGGATAAGAAATGTCCTTATGAAATGTCAATCCCATTTTTGTTAGATTCATTACCTAGTTTATCCTCAGTTTTCCAGAAAAATCAGCATGGCTTTCAAGTATAATATATGTTAGTTTAATGTCTCTGCTACCTTGTTCTCAGATATCTTTTGCTTTTTTTTTCTCCTCTTATCACTGGAAGTTTCATTTCTGAGTTTATTCCTTCAAGTTAGTGTTTTAATATTTTCCTACAGCATAGTGAGATAAAAACAAATAATCTTGTTTGGCTGGACAAGATGGATGATTGAATAAAATTAAAGGAGAATAGACTGTAGAATCCAAAACCTTCAGGAGAGAAGGAGCATGACTTAAAGGTAATGGTGGCAATGAGTATTTCTATCTTTATGGACAAGAGGGCTTTGAGAGGTCAAGATAATTTATTTCCAGGTTATTTTCAAGTGAACTCCAGACCTCTGGGAGAGTGACAGCACTTGGGGACCTAGATACTCTGATGGAGAACCTGGGTATTACAAAATATACAAGTAAATGGGCTTCTACTAAGTGAAGTGTGTAGAGAAGAATAATTGAAGTTGCTTAGGTTGTGCTTGAATGGCCACAGTCTTAAGGATGTGATGAGCTTGAGTGTTGGGTTATGCTTATTGGATTGCACATTCAGTGAAGGAGTTGGCTGACATATTGTGGCTCTTCAGTAAATGTTGTGGACTGAGTCAAGGAACATGGCATGCTGTAATACCAAGCTTTGTCTCTTTAGAGAGAGCTAGGTTTACTCTTATGTGAAATAAAATAAATGTACCTGTGGAGGTTCTTTATGTGTAGTTGTGGTTAGGTGGATGTTGGGGCAGTGTTGGAGAGAGAAATACACTTGGATAAGCACTTGGTCCCTATGAGCATGGCCAGTTTTACAGAGACTGAGGAGATTTGTCTACTCTGAAATCAAGGGGCCTACAGGAGTCACAGAGCTGAATTTATGTTGTTTTTATTACTATGATACCATCTATTAATATAAAGCAAAAAGTAAGAATACCCTATAATTAATAGTCTAAAACAAAAAATGAGATGACTAGCTTTTCACTTAAAGCAATTTCTAGTCTGTTATGCAATTACTCAGTTGCTTAGTTTCAAGACTTTATTATCTCCTTAAATCATAGTTAATATAGAAAATTTGATACATTTCTGCTTCCTAATCACTGCTTATCCAAGCACTCACAATCTTTTATAATCCAATTTTGTACTACTATCATATTTGTTCTATAAATGAGAAGTATTAGATTTTCTGTTTTGGTGAGAGTATCTTAATATGGTAGTTGAATAATGCAACACTGAGTTAAGCCAAAGAATTAGAATCTTAATATATATCAATATTAAGAAATATACACATTTTTGAAAATCTTAATGACAGAAAAATTAAAGAATAAAAAATGATTTTAACATTTATAAATTCAATATCCTAGAGCATATTTTATATTTGAAAATTTTCATTACAAGGGTTTTAGGAGCATTTTCTATCTTGATCATATGAAATATAGCAAGGATAACCCAGAGATTTACAACTTCCCAGTACATTGCTCTCACTTAGTTCAGTTTAAAAGACAGATGCATAGCTCTAAAAAAACAATGCTAAGATCTGGTACGCGTCTTCAAAGAGTTTACACTTTAACTGTGAAAACGGATAATTTTAATACAATGCTGTGATAGGTGCTTTAATAAGGGCATGCACAGTGTGCTGTAGGTGCACATAAGAGAGACTTAAACTTATCTGGAATATGCTGTCTTCTCTAGGAATAGCTTCCTGCCTTTTGAAAGAGAGCACAGCTTTGGGGAGTCTTGAATATATATGTTCTGTAGAAGCTGCAATAATAGGAAGAGATGACTAGTGTACTCTGGGATAAGAGTGCCTATACTGGAAAGCTGGGTGACTTGGAAAGCACTGGCAGATGCCTTCATGCCAGAGAAGTAACTCAAAGATAGGGCACTGTGATTACAATTGAGGGACTGCAGTGCTAACAACCTAGTGATTTAGCATCTCTGTAATGTTCCTGTTGAGGTAGGATCCCTTGTGGAGTTAGTGGACTATGTGTCACTATCTCCTCTTCACCTTTCCTCCCACCACACCAGTCATCAAAAGACAGGGGAAAGCAAATTTGGGACAATGAACTGGGAGTAAAACCCTAAAAAAGAGTAGAGATGATATATGAATCAACTAAGTTTTGCTTAAGCTGCGAAATGCTTGTAATTCATTTTACATGTGCCTGATGTAGAGGAACTCCCTAGATACAGGGAAAAGAGTTTTGGAGAAAATGAGGAGCTCCTGCCACAGCAGCAAAGGAAAAAGACCTGTTGATGTTGGGTCCTCTAACCTGCAAAGTTTACCTCACTGGGTGTCTGGAGATGGCATTGAAAAGTGTCCAGCATGGTGTACTCACAGTTGGCCTGGAATTCTAGGCAGGGTGGACTTGTGTGTTTGGAAGGTTGCACCATGGCCCAGCTCTAATCAGGTGTTAGGTAAAGTTGGATAGAGGGACGTGGGCTTCTTAGGGCCAGAGTGGAGACATTTGTTTCCATTTCTTTCTTTCATGAGGCTTTATCTCTTGCAGGGATTTTTCCTGAAACCAGGAGGTTTTGATTCCCTATAAACAAAACCAACCTCCTGGAAGTGCTATTGTACATCCTGAAAAATGTGATTCTGAAAGTATTGGCCAGTTATTGCTGGTGGTGAGAGATGGCATTGTGGAATATCCTAGATGTAAAACATTCAATCAGGTTATTGGAGAGGTTAACAAATTACATGGGGGCACACATTTAGTCTGGTTTGGTGCTAACAGGAAGGTGAAACTTCACTTTGATATATACCTTAAAACCTTTTCTACTTTTGTACCTTTAACTTGAGTGAAAATTTTTGTAACTATAAATAAGCACATGATAAAATAAACCACACAGGAAGGACAGAATAATTCTAGAGTGAGGGAGATTGCTGATGAGTTAGAGAACGTTTCTTAAAGAAAGTGAGTTCTTTCTTGAAGGGGGTCATAGAAGCAGATTGGTGTTTGTGTTATAATTTGCACTGAACAGCTCATTTAACCTTATCAAAGGCTTTTCACATTTATCATCCTATATTATCTAGACAAAAATTCTGTAGCAGTTATCATACCAATTGGACTAATAAAGAAACTAAGCCATAAAGAAGTCAAGTGTTACCTAAGGACACATTTTGTTTACTGAATATCTGAGACTTGCACTCAAACTTCCTGTGTTCTGATCTGTGTTGTTTCCACAGGATATAGTCTCTTTCCTATTTGTTAAGCTGTTAAAAGTAGAGTGGTTATTAAACAAAACCTGATTATGACATTTCTGAATTAGTCTTAAAAAGTTATCATCAAAGATCAGGTCAACTTGGGCAGATAAAATACACTAATGTAATAGTAACCTTTCAAAGCTCTGCTCATGAGACTTCATACAGACACTTTTTTCTTTTGATTAGCAGTCTAAGTGATGTGTCAAGGTTTGGGCCCCTACTCCTTTTGTCCTGCTGGACCTGGAAATGGAACTGGGTGTGATGTTCTCATCCTGGATCTCATTACTGAGGCCAGGAAATGTTAGAGACGCATTAGGCTGTCAGCATTAGCTCTAGACTGCTTTCTCAAAATGGAGGCAGCTTGGCTCACCACTAATTCTTCCTCGTGTGGTCATTGCCTTTAACAAGCTACTACTCAAGAGCTAATTAAGAATGGCTTATGTGCCCAGCAGCCCAGCAGAGTACTGTCACATTTCACACATTATCATCATTCTGACTGTTTTGTTTATAGGATTTCAAACTCTGAAATCTCTCTTCGATCACAGCCTCCTCTTCCCCCTTCCCCTACCTTCCAATATTTTGCTACTCCTGGGCTTGTACTTCATCTATGTCTTTTAACCTTGCTCTAGATATTTTAATTGTTAGATAACAGGGCTCCTGATTTTGGAAAATAAAGGCAAAAGATACAATTTTAGCTTTCAAGGAGCTCACAGTCTAGTAGGATAGGCAAAAAAGGAGTCAGATAATGACAATACCATGTGGCAAGTTTTGTCAGAGATTTATAATACTTTTCTATTGCTATGTAGCAAATTATCCCAGAATTTAATGGCTTAAAGCAACTATCTAGAAATTTCTGTGGGTCAGGAGCTGGCTTAATGGGTCCTCTGACTCAGGGTCCCTAACAAGGCTGGAATAAAGTTGGGCTGTAGTCATCATAAGGTTTGTCAGGAGTGGGTCTGTTTCCAGGCATACTCATGTGGTTGTTGGCAGGATTCATTTTCTGGTGAGTTGTTGGACTGAGGGCCTCAGTTCTTTGCTGCTGTTACCAGGAGGCCACCTTTACTTTCTCACCAGGAGTGCCTCTCTGTAAGGCAGCCCATAGTACACCAGCTAACTTCATCAGAGTAAGCAAGTGAGAGGACAAGAGAGGGAGTGCAAACAAGATAGGAGTCATAGTTTTCATAATTTAATCTTGGAAGTGACATTAATCACTTTTGCCCTGTTCTGTTTGTTAGAAGCAAGTCACTAGGTTGAGCCCATACTCAAGGGAAAGAGATTACCCAAAGGCAGGAGGTGGGGATCGTTGGGGACCATTTTAGAAACTACCTACAACACCCAGAATAAAATATCTGTCAAAAAGTCCATGAACTTTTCCTTGTAGGAGATAAGAGTATATTTTTCAGGCCAGAAAGTGGCTTCGAATTAATTATTGAATTGACAAGTTATCTCACTTCTCTTTAGATTCAGAGTGTACTAGATTGGATGCGGCTCAAATGGCTAAAAAACTGAAGCATGTTGAGGTGACAAGGATTTATCATTTATTGAAAGGCTATGTGCAAAAAATTGTGTTGCGTGCCTTCATACTTTCATTTAATCTTCAAAAAAATGTTGCATGAAATAGAGAGTTAGCCTAGGGGGTAGAGCTGCTGTTTGGGTTGTGCCCTGCATAAGTCCCAGGTCATTACCAACAATGTGAGCAGCACGTTGGAGTGTGCATCTAGTGGCCATATTTAGTGGTTACATCCTTGTGTCTGAAGTCAGCACTTCCTTACTAATGCTGTTACTTTGTCAAGTTAATTAAGGTCTCTAAATCTTAGTTTCCTCATCTCCAAAATAAGGAGTTATTAAGTTACTCTCAAGATCGCTCTGAGGATTAAATGAGATCATCACCACCATCATCACTTACTCAACGCTTACTAGGATTCAGGCACTCCTTTTAGTGTTTTGAGTATACTGACTTTCACAGTAACTCCATAAAGAAGGTATTTTTATGGTCTCATTTTTACCGATGAGGAAGCTAAGTCATGGAAAGGTTAAGTAATTTGCCTAACGTCACAAAGCTAGGAAATGGTCCAGCTCCACAGTCTGTTTTTGATTCCTGCACTGTATGCTTCTCAGTGTGGAGTTAAGACTGTAGCACAGTGGCCAGCACTTAGCACATACTCAATATTAGCTCTTACTTTACCTCCATTTTGCTAATGGGAAATCAAAGACTCATAAGTGGTTAATAACTTACCTAAAGAGTAATGCAACTCTTAAATGGGAGACCCACGATTTTAATTCATATATGGCTGGATTCAAGGCTCATGGTGTTATTCGTTGTGCTTTGTTTTATTCAATATAATTATGCCAACTCTGAAGTAGTCTTTGGCTAAAGGAAAAACTACCTGGATAGCTCCTCAGGGCATTGCTATATTATAGTGCAGCACAAACACTGATATGTATAAGGATGATTCTAGACCATCAAGAAAAGGATACATTTTATATAATATACCTACTGTAAGAAGGACAGGAAGTATATATTTTAGAAGGTTTCTATCAGATTCATTAAAATAGAGTCAATTTGATACTATAGTGGTCAAGCTTTAGCTATCTGGAAAATTGATCTATGTTGCATACCATATTCCTGAGCAGTGTCAGTTAAATGAGGTATGACTATATAAAACAAGAGGGATAGTGAATGCAGTAGCTTTGGATATTTAGCTATGAAATGGACCTTAACAGTCTTAGTTTAGTTTCCTGCATCTTACTGGAAATAAGTTCTGTAACCCATAAAATGAATTATGTTAAAAGAATGTGATCCATAAATTATACTTCTATTTTTAAAAATGTACATATACTCATCCACTAGTTGAAGCTTTTCCATATAGGTATACATATATAGAAGTTATTAATCACGTACTTATCCTATGCTGCTATCAAAGAATACAGAATGGAATTGGTAGATGAAGTGTTATTTCTTAAAGAAAACAAGCATTTTACCTGTGAAGACATAGCAACCACCAGCAAAGTTGGTGCTATTATAAATTCATGTTCTCCATCCTAAATTGGCTCTCAACACTGATTGGGAAGAAAAAACTTTTATATTTCTGTAATCATCTCACTGCCCTCATCTTACAAAGTATCCAAATTAACCTTACTTATTTTTGTTCATTTTCTGTCTTTTCTACTTTGTTTTTCAGAGTTCCCCTTCCTTCTTACTTCATGTCTCTCTAAATGATAACATCTACTTTCATACAGTTAAAAATGTTCAGAAGGCAGTTTAATGAATTCAGTTAAGCAAGTGGACACTGGAGTCAGAACTACTTTTATTTAGATGCTTGTTCTGTTGTTTACTAGCTGGGAAACTGGGGCAAGTTCCTCAAATTTTCTTAATTTTCATTTTACTTCCATGTAAAATAAGCACAATAGTGGTACCTTAGGTACATTAGGATGTCCTAAGGATTAAGTTATGTAACTCATATAGAACTCTCAGTATAGTGCCTGGCCGGTGGTAAGAGGTCAATAAATGTTAATTATTATTGTTAATACCATTATTTTTGTTAATATATTTTGGTTAATATTATTTATTGGTGATATTATATTTAAGTGCTAAGAGCTTCCAACTCTGTGCCTTCAGTTCAGATACCTTTTCTGGGATTCAGGCCTGCCTGTGCCCTACATCTAGCTTTCAACAAAACATCTGCTTAACTGAGTTTTTATTGCTGATAGCTTTACTTAAGACTTGGGCCAAACTCTGGGGAGAGCAAAGCCATTCACTTTGCCTAATGTAATTGTGAATAGACTTTTTCACATTCCAGGCACTTTTCAGTTATTAGGACAGTCCTATTTCAGCATTTAACATCCAGTCTTGTATATTTTAAGACTTCTGTCTGAAACTCAGTTCAAAGCTTTCTCTTCTCTTCAAAGCATAGGTAGGACTACCTGTATCTTTAGCAGCTTGGAGCAGTTTCTCCATCTGCCTCCTCCTTCTAGGTGCTAGCTTCTCTGTTAGGTTCTGGTAGAGAGGAAGGAGAGGGAAAAGGCAAACCTCTCCTTATTGGACTGCAGGTGAAAGCAGTTACTTGTTCATTGATGAGAGGTGTCTGGCTCACATTGGTCATTTCTGTCATGGGACCCAGGAGGGCCCTGTTCAGATATCCTGCTGAGTCCCTGATATGGGAGATCTAGCTCTGACTTGGTATTTTCCACCTCCTGTACTCTTAGTTCCTGGCTTCTCCCACAACACCTTCCTGCTTAGGTTCCTCTTGGGAGAAGTTCTTTCAAGATAGCTCAAACCCAGCTATCTTCTGAAACGTTCACTCACCTCAGCCTTAACAGTATGTGAAGTTTCACTTTTCCCTCTATTTTAGCCCTGTCTTCTTTTTCTTTTCCCAGCTCATGGTAACCCAGGGGCAGATTAGTGAGTCTGCTGGTTACACAGTGTACAACTGGGGGACAAAATACTTTTCTCCTTTTCTGGCAGAAATCCTACTATTGAATAAGTGATTCTCATGAAGCTCCCCATTTCCAGTGGATTTTGGAAGGATAAGCATTCCTATAGGCTCATGCTGAAAAAGGAAGAAAATAGTCTTTCCTCTTGGACACTGCTTCTGAAAAGGCAATTCATTTTCTTACCACCAGTCTTCTATGTGTTTTGACTCTCAGAGTTATGGGCATTAGATATGGAAGAGAAGATGCTTGGATTCTGCCTCTCATTAGACCTTGAAGATGTGTCTGGCCCCAACTCCTAGTGATCTCTGAGCTTAGAATGCAAGAACTTTGCACGTTTTGCATGTAATTTTGAGTCTTTGCAGCAATTCCTAGAAAACAGGATAAAATCTCATATGGACCTCGGTTACACTCGACTAAAAATTAATACCAGAGATCTGGGATCATTATTCTCCTGTTCT
Source organism: Mesoplodon bidens (assembly GCF_964165515.1). NCBI lineage: Eukaryota > Metazoa > Chordata > Mammalia > Artiodactyla > Ziphiidae > Mesoplodon > Mesoplodon bidens. Next base: position 127,351,334 of record NC_138177.1, on the reverse strand, counting down.
GATATTGTATCTGCAGGGTCTATATGCAAAATAATAGGATTTAATAAATATTTGTTGAATGAATTAAAAGAAAAACGTAATACCCAGAAAACCTGATCCTAAACTCTGTAACACACAACAGCTAGAGAAGACACAGTCCTGGAAATAGGCACCCAGAGAAATTGCTAACATCATCTTTATACCTTAAAACACCTAAATTCTTAAATTGGTCCCTTTGATACCTCTGTATTTATTGTGTAGATTTCTATACTTTTATGCTTTGGTTTCACTTTCCATTTATTAGTTAAATAATTACTTTATGAGAACTGTGGGAATAAATTTAAAACTTTACTGTATTTCTACAGAGAGTTCTGCTGTAATATAATGACTATGAAATGATCTCAAATTTACTTAGGATTATTAAAAGGCACTGTCCAAGAAATATTTTTATTTTTGTTCATTCTTTTCCAAATCACATTAAAATAGTCCCCTTGCACTTAAATGATTTTGTAAGACTTTTATACTCACTTTAAAATGCCAGATTATTTTCCTAGCTTTTAAAATTTCTTTTTTGAAAACTTGATTTCCAAGCAAAGTATTTTTAAATCTAAATTTAGTCCATTAGAGAAATATGAATGAAATTTGATATAAAGTATTAAATGACATGTTTTATAAATTTCTTACAAATTTTGGGAGTATTTCTGTGTTTCCAAGTAGATTTACCTGGGAGATCAACCATGAACCGTCATGAGTTACATTTGCTTGATCACTTGATATGAGCAGATTAACACATATCTTTATTAAAAACACAAAAATAATCATAAGGTACCATTCCAATGCATTTCAACGATGTTTAGAAAAGGGAAGGAGATATAATCTTTTTAAGAAGTCCTGTTCAAAAAATTGCTAGGAATTTATAGAGATTGCTAAAGAAATAACTTGCATACTCAACCTATTGTTTGGCTATTTCAGGTATCTATGAGGAATGGGCTTTGCAAGACAAGTTACGAAGGAAATTTTTTCCTCACTGGTAAAGGATAGTTGTGTACTAGGAGTCCATGTATAACAAGGCTGTAATCTTGCTGTGCTTCCATTTCATCTAGGTTAGCAACTGAAGAGCAAACATTAAAGTCTAGATGCTAAGAATTCAGAAGGGCAAAAGCAATTTTTATAACCTTAAGTTGATTATTCATACTAACAGTACTACTAATACTAGTACTGATAATGTTAATAAGAATAATTATGAACAGTTATAGAGTACTCTATAGTTTAAGAACTGCATATACTTAAATTATATCTTTTGGGAGACATTATTGTCATCAGCCTCATATTAGAGGTGAGGAAACTAAAGTCAAGTACACGGCCTATTGCCAACAGCAGTTAAATAGGAGCCTGCCAGCCTTCTTGATTCCAGAGCATTTACCCTTTACACATCACCCATTTTTCTAAAATAAAGTCCTAGTCTTGCTTGTGAGAGGATGCAGAGGCAGGTTTAGCATGAATTAAAGGAAGCATAGTTTCAGGATCTCTTACTTTGCCTGGGCTCATTCCAAAGTCTAGGGAGAGGCCCTAAAAATGTTCATACATTTGTGTAAAATTTTGCAATATTTTTTTAAAGTAATATTTTAAAATATCTATATTCAGTCTGTCCACTTCATCTTCACCTTTATCTTACTTCCCCTTGTACTGAGTTGGCATTCAAGTAGCCGTGGGCAGTTTTGGGATCTGGCTTAGAGGAAATTGATTTGGTAATACACTTGAATAATAAGATTTATTTATATGGTTTGCAGTTGCTCCCTCATATAGTTAAATCACTGCTAGCCATGTTGATGCAGAGATGATTTTTAGGAATGTAACTATAGCCTGTTGTGTTCACTCAGTTAGGGTTGAGACATAAAACTGCATCATAGGCAGTTGTTTATCATATGAATTTGTCCTACAGCCTCAGCACCTAAAGTATGTGGGGAGAGACAAAGTTAGAAATGTTCAGAACCAGAAGCTAATTTGTGGAAAATTCTTCCATACATCGGATGAATAAAGTATAAGCAGAGAAATGGGTACTCATGAAACCTAGTCAAAATAGTCTTCTTCTTGATAGAGGTTTTCCCAAATATGACAACAATCCTAAAATTTTACATCTTGTTACCAATGACAATTTGTGAACCTGAAAGTTAATTTAGTAAAGGAAGTTAATTGATAGAAATATGCCATTTTTCTCATTTTATGTTTTTGGTATTACAACTTAATAAAATTTGTAATTTTTTGATTTATTTTATCATTTCAAATAAATACCTTCCTAGATGCTTTTGTATTTATAATTTTATATTATTTTTTTAAAGAGGCCCTTATCTCCTAAACTGTGAAAGATTAAGGCCTCATAAAGCCTATACCCTCCGCTGAAGTACGTGTGCTCAGCAAATATTTGTTGAATGAGTAAAGCATCTTCAGGAATTGGTTTTGATGCCAAGGTGACTTGATATTCTGAAGTTCTCACCTTAAGTAGTTGTGGGTGGAGTTTCTCTTCAAGGCTGGGAGAAAGACCCTGTACTTTATTTATTTTATTTCTGTTTGAAGTGGAAGCAATTTATTTTATTTTTTAAAAATTAAAAAAAACCTTTTTATACAATTTTAAAAGTTACTTTCCATTTTCAGTTATTACAAAATATTGGCTCTATTCCCCATTTTGTACAGTACATCCTTGAGCCTGTCTTACATCCAGTAGTTTGTCCCTCCCACTCCTCCACCCTATGAAGCACCTCCCCCCCTCCACTGGTGACCACAGGTTTGTTCCCTATATCTGTGAGTCTGCTTCTTTTTTGTTGTATTCATTAATTTGTTGTATTTTTTGATTCTACATATAAGTGATATCACACAATATTTGTCTTTCTCTGTCTGACTTATCTCAACATATTGCCCTCCGAGTCCAGCCATGCTGCTGCAAATGGAGAATTTTTCTTTTTATGGCTGAGTAGTATTTCATTGTGTATAAATACCACAGCTTCTTAATCTATGTATCTGTTGATGGACACTTAGGTTGTTTCTGTATCTTGGCAATTGTAAATAATGCTGCCATGAACACTGGGGTGCATGTATCTTTTCAAATTAGTGTTTTTGTTTTTATTTTTTTTGGATATATACCCAGGAGTGGAATTGCTGGGTCATATGGTAGTTCTATTTTTAGTTTTTTGAGTAACCTCCATACTATTTTCCACAGTGGTCACACCAATTTATAATCCCAACAACAGTGTGCTAGGGTTCCCAACTGTCCACATCCTTGACAACATTTGTTATTTGTGTTCTTTTTGATGATAGCCATTATGACAGGTGTGAGGTGATATCTCATTGTGGTTTTGATTTGCATTTCCCTGATGATCAGTGATACTGAGCATCTTTTCATGTGTCCGTTGGCCATCTACATTTCTTCTTAGGAAAAATGTCTATTTAGTTCTGCTGTACATTTTTTAATTGGGTTGTTTGTTTTTTTGATGTTGAGTTGTGTGAGTTATTTATATATGTTGGATATTAATCCCTTATTAGTCATATTATTTGCAAATATTTTCTCCCATTCAGTAAGTAGGTTGTCTTTTCATTTTGCTGTGCAAAAGCTTTTAAGTTTAATTAGGTCCCATTTATTTATTTTTCCTTTTATTTCCTTTGCTTTAGGAGAAAGATCCAAAAAAATATTGGTACAATTTACATGAAAGAGTATTCTGCCTATGTTTTACTCTAGGAGTTTCATAGTATCCAGTCTTACACTTAGGTCTTTAACCCATTTTGAGTTTATTTTTGTATATTGTGTTAGAGAATGTTCTGATTTCATTCTTTTACATGTAGCTGTTCGATTTTCCCAGCACTACTTGCTGAAGAGACTGTCTTTTCTCCATTGTATATTCTTGCCTCCTTTGTCATAGATTAATTGCCTATAAGTGCGTGGGTTCACTTCTGGTCTCTCTATTCTGTTCCATTGATCTATGTGTCTGTTTTTGTGCCAGTCCCATGCTGTTTTGATTACTGTAGCTTTGTAGTATAGTTGGAAGTCAGGGCACATGACTCCTCCAGCTCTGTTTTTCTTTCTCAAGATTGTTTTGACTATTGGGGTCTTTTGTGTTTCCATGTAAAATTTTAAATTATTTGTTCTAGTTCTGCAAAAAATGCCATTGATATTTTGATAGGGATTGCGTTGAATCTGTAGATTGCCTGAGGTAGTGTGGATATTTTAACAGTATTGATTCTTCCAATCCAACAACACAGTAGGTCTTTACATCTGTTTATGTCATCCTCAGTTTCTTTCATCAGCGTCTTATAGTTTTTGGAGTACAGGTCTTTTGCCTCCTTAGGTAAGTTTATTCTTAGATATTTTATTCTTTTTGATGCGATGGTAAATGGGATTGTTTCCTTAATTTCTCTTTCTGATACTTCATTGTTAGTATATAGATATGCAACAGATTTCTGTGTATTAATTTTATATCCTGCAACTTTACTGAGTTCATTGAGGAGCTGTAGTAGATTTCTGGTGGTGTCTTTAGGATTTTCTAGGAATTGTATCATGTCATCTTCAAACAGTGATAGTTTTACTTCTTCCTTTCCCATTTGTGTTCCTTTTATTTCTTTTTCTTCTCTGATGGCTGTGGCTAGGACTTCCAATATATATTGAATAAAAGTGGCGAGAGTGGGCATCCTTGTCTTGTTTCTGATCTTAGAGGAAATGCTTTCAAGACCCTGTACTTTATGAAGTTGCTCTGTACAAATTTATTATATTTCCATTCCAGTACCTGCCTAAAGCTACCTGCATTTTATATTCAGAGATTTTCCCCTTCTCCTCCAGAAACTTAGCCTCTTGTCTTTACAGGATATCAAACGGAACCTTTGTTTTTGAAAACCTAGAGTCATCAAGGCAATGCAAATTGATTGTTTTGGGCTGAAAGGATTCCAATGGAAGTATCCCACCCTGGGAGAGACAGTGTTAGAGTCCTTGTGTTTAGGTGTCAGAGATAATGGAAGGTTGTTTGGAATAATAGGGACCAGCATCTTGTTCCCCTCATACCCATAGTTCTTGGAAGTAATGGATCTTCCATAAGACTGAATGTATTGTGGCACTAGAAGTCATGGTTTGAGACACTTATTAATTATTCTTTGAATCCAAAGTTATCACAGAGGGAGTATAAACACTAGTCTATAAAGGGATGATGGGACAATTCATGTCACAGGGGAAGTGAAGACCATAGTCCCTTTCCCCCAATTTGTTGAACTATGTATGTAACCACTCCATCCAATAACTTAACCACTCCATCCCATCTCTCCATTAACCACCCCATCCCATCACTCCAACCCAAGACTTTTGTGTGTATGAACTTAGGGTTGTAATTCTCGAAGTATGGTTTCTTTCCATATGTCAGAATCACTTGTAAATGTTTTATTTTATTTTATTTTTTTCTACATTAATTTTTTATTCTGTTATGTCAGAGGATTTAAAAACAATAACCTTATTATTTTAGAATAATTTAGAATTCCAGAAAAGTTGCAAAGATAATACAGAGAATTTCCATATTCCCTTCACACAGTTTCCCTTATGGGTAACATGTCACATAACATGGGTAAATTGACAAAACTAATAAACCAATACTACTATTAACTGATCCTCAGACTTTATTTTCGCTTCTAAACGTTTTAGAAATACAAATTCTTAGGCCTACTAATTAGAAACTCTAGTGACTAGTCTATAGAGCAAACTTATATGTACCACATATGGAGCCATAGTATTTCATGCAACCGGGGAACAGGTAGGTCAGGTGGGCCTCATGAAGGATGTGAAACAGAAACACAAAAGCCATCAGGACACACGGCAATGACACACACTCTTTACATACAAGGTGGCATGGTCTGTGCTGGATTTACTCTGTGAATCTTCTGAAGTTTTACTTGTTTAAAGATTTTTTTTATCTGCTTCTCTATACATATGGCTGAGAAGTAACCCTTCCTTAGCTCCACAAGAGCTCAAAGGGTTAATAGAGATTGATTAATGAATTAGAAACCCAATTTTAGGAGAAAGATTTGATCAACTCAATTTGTATGAGTTTTGGCCACGCTGACAGAATCATATGGGACAAACAGGGCTGAAGGGGACTCACACTTGTGTGTGACGAGTCACTCAGGACAAGGGCTTATGTATCACAGTGAACATCAGGACTCAAGATTTAAGGCCACTAATATTAATGAATTACATTTCTAATTTTTATTAAATTTCTTGTCCACAGTTTGATTCTTTTGTACTTTGACTAAGTTCTATGCTCATATCCATTTGCCTGGATATATGAAAATAAATTGGGTTTGGCAAGAAAGTTAAATTTCTGCTGGAGTGAAAGGGGGTTGAAAGTTCGAATTTCATACTGGAATTTTTTTAATAGATCTTTATTGGAATATAATTGCTTCACAATACTGTGTTAGTTTCTGTTGTACAAGAAAGTGAATCAGCCATATGCATACATAAATCCCATATCCCCTCTCTCTTGAGCCTCCCTCCCACCCTCCATATCCCACCTCTCTAGGTCATCGCAAAGCACCGAGCTGATCTCCCTGTGCTATGCTGCTGCTTCCCACAAGCTAACTATTTTACATTCGGTAATGTATATATGTCGATGCTACACTCACTTCGCCCCAGCTTCCTCCTCCCTGCCGTGTCCTTAAGTCAATTCTCTATGTCTACATCTTTATTCCTGCCCTGCCAGTAGGTTCATCAGTTCCATTTTTTTTTTTTTTAGATTCCATATATATGCGTTAGCATACGGTATTTGTTTTTCTCTTTCTGACTTACTTCACTCTGTATGACAGACTCTAGGTCCATCCACCTCACTATAAATAACTCAATTTCATTTCTCTTTATGGCTGAGTAATATTCCATTGTACATACGTGCCACATCTCTATCCATTTATCTGTTGATGGACGTTTAGGTTGCTTCCATGTCCTGGCTATTGTAAATAGTGCTGCAGTGAACATTGTGGGACAAGTCTCTTTTTGAATTATGGTTTTCTCAGGGTATATGCCCAGTAGTGGGATTGCTGAGTCACATGGTAGTTCTATTTTTAGTTTTTTAAGGAACCTCCATACTGTTCTCCATAGTGGTTGGTTGTATCAATTTATATTCCCACCAACAGTTCAGAAAGTTTCCCTTTTCTGCACACCCTTTCCAGCATTTATTGTTTCTAGACTTTTGGATAATGGCCATTCTGACTGGTGTGAGGTGATACCTCATTGTAGTTTTGATTTGCATTTCTTTAATAATTAGTGATGTTAAGCATCTTTTCATGTGCCTCTTGGCCATCTGTATGTCTTCTGTGGTCTATTTGGTCTTCTGCCCATTTTTTAATTGAATTGTTTGTTGTTTTGATATTGAGCTCTGTGAGCTGTTTGTATATTTTGGAGATTAATCCTTTGTCCGCTGTTTCATTTGCAAATATGTTCTCACATTCTGAGTGTTGACTTTTTGTCTTGTTCATGGTTTCTTTTGCTGTGCAAAATCTTTGAAGTTGAATTAGGTCCCATTTGTTTATTTCTGTTTTTATTTCCATTACTCTAGGAGGTGGGTCAAAAAAGATCTTGCTGAGGTTTATGTCAAAGAGTGTTTTTCCTATGTTTTCCTCTAAGAGTTTTATAGTGTCTGGTCTTACATTTAAGTGTTTAATCCATTTGGAGTTTATTTTTTTGTATGGTGTTAGGTAGTGTTCTAATTTCATTCTTTTACATGTAGTTGTCCAGTTTTCCCAGCACCACTTATTGAAGAGGCTGTCTTTTCTCCATAGTATACTCTTGCCTCCTTTGACATAAATTAAGTGACCATATGTGCGTGGGTTTATCTCTGGGCTTTCTATCCTGTACCATTGATCTATATTTCTGTTTTTGTGCCACTACCATACTGTCTTTATGACTGTAGCTTTGTGGTATAGTTTGAAGTCTGGGAGCCTGCTTCCACCAGCTCTGTTTATGTTTCACAAGATTGCTTAGGCTATCCTGGGTCTTTTGTGTTTCCATACGAATTGTTAAAGTTTTGGTTCTAATTCTGTGAGGAATGCCATTGGTAGTTTGATAGGGATTGCATTAAATCTGTAGATTGCTTTGGATAGTATAGTCATTTTCACAATATTGATTCTTCCAATCCAAGAACATGGTATATTTCTCCATCTGTTTATGACATCTTTGATTTCTTTCATCAGTGTTTTATAGTTTTCGTGGTAAAGTCTTTCACCTCCTTAGGTAATTTTATTCCTAGGTATTTTATTCTTTCTGTTGCAGTGGTCAATGGGATTGTTTCCTTAATTTCTCTTTCTGATTTTTCGTTGTTAGTATATAGGAATGACAGATATTTTTGTGCATTAATATTGTAACCTGCAGCCATACCAAATTCATTGATTGGTTCTCGTAGTTTTCTGGTAGCATCTTTAGGATTTTCTATGTATAGTATCATGTCATCTGCAAACAGTGACAGTTTTACTTCTTCTTTTCCCATTTGTATTCCTTTTATTTCTTTTTTCTCTGATTGCTGTGGCTAGGACTTCCAAAACTATGTTGAATAAGAGTGGTGAGAGTGGGCATCCTTGTCTTTTTCCTGATCTTAGAGGAAATGCTTTCAGTTTTTGATCATTGAGTATGATGTTTGCTGTGGGTTTGTCATATATGGCCTTTATTATGTTGAGGTAGGTTCCCTCTATGCCCATTTTCTGGAGAGTTTTTATCATAACTGGGTGTTGAATTTTGTCAAAATATTTTTCTGCATCTGTTGAGATGATCATATGGTTTTTATTCCTTAATTTGTTAATATGGTGTATCACATTGATTGATTTGCATATGTTGAAGAATCCTTGCATCCCTAGGGTAAATCCCAGTTGATCATGGTGTATGATCCTTTTAATATGTTGTTGAATTCTGTTTGCTAGTATTTTGTTCAGGAGTTTTGCGTCTATGTTCATCAGTGATATTGGTCTATAATTTTCTTTTTTTGTGATATCTTTTTCTTGTTTTTGTATCAGGGTGATGTTGGCTTTGTAGAATGAATTTGGGAGTGTTTCTCCCTCTGCAATTTTTTGGAAGAGTCGAGAAGGATCAGTGTTAGCTCTTCTCTCAATGTTTGATAGAATTCGCCTGTGAAGCCATCTGGTCCTGGAATTTTGTTTGTTGGAAGATCTTTGTTTTTGTTTTTGTTTTTGTTTTTGGAGTACGTGGGCCTCTCACTGTTGTGGCCTCTCCCTTTGCAGAGCACAGGCTCCGGACACGCAGGCTCAGTGGCCATGGCTCATTGGCCCAGCCGCTCCACGGCATGTGGGATCTTCCCGGACCGGGGCACGAACCCACGTCCCCTGCATTGGCAGGCGGACTCTCAAACCTCTGTGCCACCAGGGAAGCCCTGTTGGAAGATTTTAAGTAAAGTTTCAATTTCATTACTTGTGATAAGTCTGTTTATATTTTCTAATTCTTCATGGTTCAGTCTTGGAATATTGTACCTTTCCAAGAATTTGTCCATTCCTTCGTGGTTGTCCTTTTTATTGGTATATAGCTGTTTGTAGTAGTCTCTTGTAATCCTTTGTAATTCTGTGGTGTCAGTTGTGATTTCTCCTTTTTCATTTCTAATATTATTGATTTGCGTGTTCTCCCTTTTTCCTTGATGAGTCTGGCTAAGGATTTATCAATTTTGTTTACCTTTTCAAAGAACCAGCTTTTAGTTTTAGTGATCTTTGCTATTGTTTTCTTCATTTCTATTTTATTTATTTCTTTTCTGATCTTTATGATTTCTTTCCTTCTACTGACTTTGGGTTTTCTTTGTTCTTCTTTCTCTAGTTACTTTAGGTATAGGATTAGATTTTTTATTTGAGATTCTTCTTGTTTCTTGAGGTGAGATTGAATTGCTATAAACTTCCCTCTTAGACCACTTTTGATGTGTGCCATACGTTTTAGGTCGTCGTGTTTTCATTTTCATTTGTTTCTATGTATTTTTTAATTTCTTCTTTGATTTCTTTAGTGATCTCTTGGTTATTTAGTAGTGTACTGTTTACCCTCCATGTATTTGTGTTTTTTACAGGTTTTATTTCTGTAACTGATTTCCAATCTCATAGTGTTGTGGTCAGAAAAGATGCTTGATATGATTGCAATTTTCTTAAATTTTCCGAGACTAGATTTGGATCCAAGATGTGATCAATCCTGGAGAATGTTCCATGTGCACTTGAGAAGAAAGTGTATTCTGCCACTCTCGGGTACCATGTTCTATAAATATCAATTAAATCTATCTTGTCTATTGTGTCATTTAAAGCTTGTGTTCCTTTTTTTATTTTCTGTTTGGATGAAGTTTCCATTGGTGTAAGTTGGCTGTTAAAGTCCCCAACTGGTATTGTGTTACTGTTAATTTTCTCCTTTCATGTTTGTTAGCATTTGCCTTATGTATTGAGGGGCTCCTATGTTGGGTGCATAAACATTTATAATTGTTTTATCTTCTTCTTGGATTGATCCCTTGATCATTATGTAGTGTCCTTCCTTATCTCTTGTAACAGTCTTTATTTTAAAGTGTATGTTATTTGATATGAATATTGCTATTCCAGCTTTCTTTTGATTTCCATTTGCATGGAATATGTTTTTCCATCCCTTTACTTTCAGTCTGTATGTGTCCCTAGCTTTTAAGTGAGTCTCTGGTAGACAGCATATATATGGGTTTTGTTTTTGTATCCATTCAGCTAGTGTGTATTGTTTGGTTGGGGCATTTAATCTGTTTACATTCAAGGTTATTATCAATATGTGTATGTTCCTATTACCATTTTCTTAATTGTTTTGGGTTTGTTTTTGTGGGTCTTTTTCTTCTCTTGTGTTTCTTGCCTAGAGAAGTTTCTTTAGCATTTGTTGTAAAGCTGCTTTGGTGGTGCTGAGTTCTCTTAGCTTTTGCTTGTCTGATTAGCTTTTGTCTTCTCTGTCGAATCTGAATGAGATCCTTGCTGGGTAGAGTAATCTTGGTTATAGGTTCTTCTGTTTCATCACTTTAAGTATGTCCTGCCACTCCCTTCTGGCCTGCAAAGTTGCTGCTGGAAAATCAGCTGATAACCTTATGGGGAATCATTTGTATGTAATTTTTTTTCCCTTGCTGCTTTTAATATTTTTTCTTTGAATTTAATTTTTGTTAGTTTGATTAATATGTGTCTTGGTGCGTTTCTCCTAGGGTTTATCCTGTGTGGGACTCTGTGCTTCCTGGACTTGGGTGACTATTTCCTTTCCCATATTAGGGAAGTTTTCTGCTACAAAATCTTCAAATATTTTCTCAGACCCTTTCTTTTTCTCTTCTTCTTTTGGGACCCCTATAATTTGAATGTTGATGTGTTTAGTGTTGTCCCAGAGGTCTCTGAGATTGTCTTCAATTATTTTCATTCTGTTTTCTTTATTCTGCTCCTCGGCAGTTATTTCCACCATTTTCTTTCCAGCTCAGTTATTCATTCTTCTGCCTCAGTTATTCTGTTATTGATTCCTTCTAGTGTATTTTTCATTTGTTATTGTGTTGTTCATCTCTGTTTGTTTGTTCTTTAGTTCTTCTAGATCTTTGTTAAACATTTGTTGTATTTTCTCAATGTTTTCCTCCATTCTATTTCGGAGATTCTGGATCATCTTTACTATCATTACTCTGAATTCTTCTTCAGGTAGATTGCCTATTTCCTCTTCATGTATTTGGTCTTGTTGGTTTTTACCTTGCTCCTCCATCTGTGACATATTGTTTTGCCATCTCTTTTTTTCTTTTCTTTTTTTTTTTTTTTTGATGAGTGGGATTGTGTTCCTGTCTTACTGGTTGTTTGGCCTGAGGCTTCCAACACTGTAGTTTGTAGGCTGTTGGGTAGAGCTGAGTCTTGCTACTGAGATGAGGACCTCTGGGTGACCTCACTCGGATGAATATTCCCTGGGGTCTGAGGTTCTGTTAGTCCAGTGGTTCAGACTTGAAGCTCCCACCACAGGAGCTTTGGCCTGACCCCTGGCTCATGAACCAAGATCCTTTAATGTACATGGGGCATTTGCCCCACCCACTTGAGCCCAGGAAGACTGCTGGGCTCCCAGGTGGGGTCCTCCACCCTCTGAGACTAGAGGCAGGAGGCCCCCTTCTGTTCTGTTGAGCCTAATGCCCTCTGCTCCTCTCCTGTTCCTCTGGTACTGGAGGTCCCCTCCCACCTGCCTCTCCTGATCTCCCCGGCCTACTTCCTATGCCCCCAGGACCAACGCAGCCTGGAGGTGTCTTTGGAGAGTGGGGGACTGTCCTGGGACCTCAGCAGGCTCCCCGAGCCTGAGTGTGTGGGGCAACTGCCCTCTGCTCCTCTCCTAATCCTCCCATTTTGGGAGACCCCTCCCACCTGCCTCTCCTGATCTCCCTGGCCTTTCTCCTATGTCCCCAGGACCAATCCAGCTCAGTGGGGACCTCTGAGGGTGTAGGACCTGGCCCGAGAGCCTGGCAGACTTCCCTGGCTGATTGGGCAGGGGAAATGCTGGTCTGAGCCCCTGAGGGTCCCTCCAGGCATGGGAATCCCTCCCCCATCTCAGCCACCCCTCTGGGGCTCTGGTCCTGTATGGCCTGCATTTCTCCTCCCCCCTCAGTCCCCACACGTCCTACCAGTTCGCTTGGTGATTCTTCCTGTCTTTTTGGGCGTCAGGGTCCCCCCCAGCTTCTGGAAGGCGCCCTAGTTGTGGGGAGATGTGAACTCTGTGTCTTCCCACACTGCCATCTTGACTCCGCTCTGATACTGGAATTTTTATTGCCTGCTTAAGATATAAATTGTATTTCCTCCAAAGCTCTGAAATAACAGCTCAATAAATAACTACTAATATCGTGGTTTAGGCTTTTTAATCTAACTTTCACTGGCATAATATTCAAATAATGCATGATGCAGTGAGCCATTTTGGTTGCAAAACTGGAAGCCCTCAGTAATTTAAGCAACATTTCAAATGACTTTAATTTTAACTCAGACTCTGTGAAACTAAGAATTATCTTTATGAATATCTAAGAATAATCACAGATTTGTTATACCTTTAATCTTCCTATGGTTTCTATATTGTTAATGAACATTGTTATTTCCAAATCTAGGTTTTTTATTTATTATTTCCTTACAAACAATTATGCTGAATTCTGAATACTACACAATAAGAGGAGACCTTCAATCATAAAGACTTCTGGGTATAGTCCAGAAGTTGGCAAACGTTTTCATTTAAGGGCCAGAGAGTAAATATTTTAGGAGTTAGAGACCACATATAGTCTGTCACATATTCTCCTCCTTTCCATTTTCCTTCTCTTCTTCCTTCCCCTTCTTTTGCTCCTTGTCCTCTTCTTCCTTCTTCTTTGCAACCTATGCTTAGCTCGTGGGCCATACAGAAACAGGCTGCAGGCTGTGTTTGGCCTGAGCTGTAGTTTTCCAACCCATGATTATAATCCCGAAAGGGAATGAAAGGAGAGTTAATGTTCTCTCTTCATCCTCTTGTGATTGAATCATATGATCAGATTGTGTTATAGAAAGAGGGTGAAATATGCACAGCAATTGGAGTAAGGGAGAACAAATTGACAAATAACTTCAGAATTAATGGTAAAAAATATATTTATAAGCATCTATGTTATCACAGATGCTAAATACATATGTTTTTCGCTTAATTTTGTAAAACATACTGATAGGTTTTATAATACCCATTTTATAAATGAGAAAACAGACATGAAGAGGTAACATTACTAAGTAACAAACTATTTGTTGAGTCTCAAACTCAGGTTTTTTGGGCACATAAAGCCCATCTTTGTGATATATCACATTGTGATCTTCCATAGAACAGAGTGAGGAATACTGTACACCTCAACATGGATTTGTAAACATATTTAAAACTTCATTCTGAAAACATTTTATGAAATTGCTCAGGTGTTAAAAGAATTTTACAGGTACTTATTAAAGTCAGTAAGTGCAAGTAAGTTTGGACTGCATATAAATAACTCTTTAATGATAACATACTGTTCTTTCACATTGTGTATGGTTTGAAAAGTTCTGAAGTTCTTTTCCTAATAAATTGAAGTAATATTATACATTGCCTTAAATGTTCAGTATACACTGTTCCCTCATCCATATTGGTATACTTATAATCACAATGTATTCATGAAACATGCAAGACAAATGTACTATTGTTCCCCTCTATTTTTCTGAGGCACTGGAACATAAATGAAGGAACTGAAATGAACTTGCTTAGTCAATGAGGGAACTAAGACTACTGTTGAAATTATACATACCCTTAAGCTAATGGATATTTTACTAGATTGCCTCTTGTGTGTTGCTTTATGTTTTACCGAGAGCATTTTCCTTCTTTCTAATGAATATACAGCTGGACCGACTTTTCTCAAATTAGCTTATCATCAAGGCTATTATTCCATAAATGTGCCTCAGATGTTACTTAAATCTAGCTTGATTACACATGCTCCCTACAGTTTTATTCAGTTGCTTAACTCTAAACATTATGCCATCAAACCATTTAATTTAGCCATCTCCAAAAGTTTTATTTATATTGTTTAATATTATGTGAATTAAATAACTCATTACTCAAACCATAAAAGGGAGGTCATAACACAATAAAAGTGTTGCCCTCTGAATACCAAGCTTCTTCGCCTAAGTCTCCAACATAGTAATAAAGTATTTTTATCAACTCTTAACATAACTTTGTGAGATATAGTAGGAATCACATTATATCTGGACTTTATAGATGAAGAACTCATAGTGGTGTATTGATTTGCATTAGATGTAAAAACTCAAAAATGTTTCATGGTTTAATGGTCTTTCACAGAACAAGAATATCTTGGTTCAGGCTGCCGTAAAAGAATACCATAAGCTGGGTGGCTGAAACAGGAAGAATGTCTCACAGTTCTGGAGGCTGGGAAATCCAAGATCATGGCATTAGCAGATTCAGTGTAAGAGTCTGCTTCCTGGTTCATAGACAGCTGTCTTTTTGCTGTGTCTTCATATAGCAGAAGGGGCAAGGGAACTCCCTAGGGACTCTTTTATAAGGTCACTAATCCCATTTATGAGTGCTCAACCCTCTCTCCTAATACCATCATATTGGGGCTAGGGTTTGAACATATGAATCTGGGGGAGCATAACCATTCAGTCCATTGCAAAGAGTATACTATCTTACTTTTTATTTATGAACTTGCCTTGGTGTGCTTAAGGCATTATATAAAATATATAATATTCCACATGAAGTTTATATCTTATGGGGAGAAATACATAAATATAAGTTATACCTTTGCAGTCCAATATTGTAGCCCCTGGATATGTATGGCTATTTAAATTTAAATTAATTAAAATGATGTACAATTTAAAATTCAGTTCCTGAGTCACACAGCCACATTTCAAGTGCTCAGTAGGCACTTGTGTCTAGTGGCTACCATACTGAACAGTGGCTACAATATAGAACATTTCCATCATTGCAGAAAGTTAAATTTGATTGTACTATTATAGAAATAGAGACTAAAATTTTTGCATAGCACTTTAGTATATACTTTATTGATTACTTTTACTTTGTATATGTATTAAATTTAGTTTAGGAATCTTGTAAAAAACAAATATGATGAGGTCAAAAAATTTTACCAAAGACAAAAGAAATGGAGACATAAGGAAGGAAGGAAGAAGAAAACTGTATAGGGAACTATCTGTGATGGAGTAACAATTGATAACAAAGCTTAGCTCTGAGTTTCTTAGCATCCAGGGCAAAGAGGGAAGAACAATGATCAATATCAGTATTTTAGAGGAAAGGAAAAACATATTCAAAGATTCATAAGGAAGATTTAAATTAACTGCCTCATAATGTAACTTAAATGGAACTGAAATACAATTTACAAAGTGTGTACTCTATGTTTTAGAACTTATAAATAGATAAAACTAGAAAAATAAATGTATAAATTAATGATAATTCAACAATAAAAAAGTATTTTTGGACATTTACTAACATAAAATTGCAACTTGAAAGTATTACCACTAAGACACTGGTTCTTCTGAGTGTGGTATCTTTGTAATACCTGTTTTTCTTTTTCTTCTCCCATCCTCTCTCCTCCAAAATAGGGCACAAGATGAAAAGACATTAAATGAAAAGACTTACTTAAAGTGTTGTGTAGATGCTGCCTAATGCCAGGACTGCTGTTGTGCATTCCCATTTGAGAATCTCAAAATGGATAGAAGGAGCAAGAAGTATGATACATAGATTTAGAAGTAAAGTTTCATATTGTCCTTACTATAAAAAGCCTTAATTGAGAAAAGGATATACATTATTGTAAGTAACACTATTCTGGAGAACCATTTTAGTTTACAGAAGGAAGCTTATACTAATTTAATTTCTCTCCTGTGAAGACTCAATTCTTCCATTTTTTTCCTATTATATCTATTATTAAACCTTTCTTTCTACTTGGTACTAATGTAATACTAACACCAAATATATGCACATGGATCCCATTTTTATAAACTCTGAACCAGAAAATTCTCATTTACCAGTAAGAAATTATATACTAGTTCATCATAAAACTATTTTTTCCTCCTTGGTCTTGAATCCTATGATAAATTTATCATTAAAGGTCTCTGGGGGTAAGGAGCATAAGTAGCATAACAGAAAATTAAATCGAGAGGAACTTTAAAAGAAGTGCATCAATGTTTCTCCACTTATTGTTCTTTATGATGGCCTTCAGTGAAAGTGAATGAAATAACGAGAAAGCATAGGTCTGCAAATAGATAGTAGTTTGTGAATGGATGGGGCAAAGGGAAAATAGAGAATGTAGTGGTTCAGGATTGCTACTTTTAATGCTTTGTCTTAATACATGGTTAAAATTTTAGGAATCTTAAAAAAATTGAGAAATTAACATATTCCTTAGTGCACATCTCTTATATAACAGCTCTGAAAGCTGGGCTTTTGAAGAGCAATTTAAAAAAAGAAAAAGAAGAAGAAAATTAGGTTACTATTTTCCAAAATTGGTATCATAACCTGAAGGGAAATATCAACAATCCCTTTTAAATAAGAGGACTGGGATGGTTGGGCTGCCTTCAGAAGCTTTCTTGGATTCAGACTAGCACAGAGGGGAATCACATGAGATAGAGTTGAAAGAGGAATTACACAGATATACTGTATTTTAAGAAAACAGTCAGAAGGTGAGGCATATTGAAAGAGAGAGGAAAGATCACCAATATCTCTGGTGTATAGTATTGGCAATATTCTGGTTTTAATTTGGTGGTTACTTCATGGATGTCCATTTTATTCTGTTTCTTAATTTATAATATGTTACATGCATGTATTAAGTATCTTTTGCTGGATAGCAAATTATTTCAAAACTTAGTGACTTAAAAAATAATAAGTGTTTATTTTCCTCACAGTTTCTCTGAGTTGGGAATTCATGAACAATTTAGCTAGCTTGAAGTCTCTCATGAAGTTTGTAGTCAAGTTGTCAGCTGAGGATGTAGGCATCTAAAGGCTTAAATGGAACTAGAAAATCGGCTTTCAAGGTAACCCACTCAAATGGCTGGAAAATAGGTGCTGGTTGTTGGTGGGAGGCCTCAGTTTCTTCCAATGTGAGCTTCCTCACATGCTGCTTGAATGTCCTCATAACATGGTGGTTGGCTTCCCTCATGCTGAATAATTCAGAGATCACATGGCAAAAACAACAGTGCTTTTTTTGTTGTTTGTTATTTTATTTTATTATTTTTTTAAACACATCTTTATTGGAATATAATTGCTTCACAATACTCTGTTAGTTTCTGTTGTACAACCAAGTGAATCAGCCATATGCATACATATATCCCCTCCCTCTTGAACCTCCCTCGCACCCTCCCTATCCCACCCCTCTAGGTGGTCACAAAGCACCGAGCTGATCTCCCTGTGCTATGCTGCTGCTTCCCACTAGCTAACTGTTTTACATTTGGTAGTGTATATATGTCGATGCTACTCTCACTTTGCCCCAGCTTCCCCTCCCACTCTGTGTCCTCAAGTCCATTCTCTATGTCTACATCTTTATTCCTGCCCTGCCACTAGGTTCATCAGTACCATTTTTTTTTTTTTTTTAGATTCCATATATATGCGTTAGGTATTTGTTAGGTATTTGTTTTTCTCTTTCTGACTCACTTCACTCTATATGACAGACTCTAGGTCCATCCATCTCACTACAAATAATTTCATTTCTTTTTATAGCTGAGTAATATTCCATTGTATATATGTACCACATCTTCTTTATCCATTCATCTGTCGATGGACACTTATGTTGCTTCCATGTCCTGGCTATTGTAAATAGTGCTGCAGTGAACACTGTGGGACATATCTCTTTTTCAATTATGGTTTTCTCAGGGCATATGCCCAGTAGTGGGATTGCTGGGTCATATGGTAGTTCTATTTTTAGTTTTTTAAGGAACCTCCATAATGTTCTCCATAGTGGTCGTATCAGTTTACATTCCCACCAACAGTTCAGAAAGTTTCCCTTTTCTGCACACCCTTTCCAGCATTTATTGTTTCTAGACTTTTGGATAATGGCCATTCTGACTGGTGTGAGGTGATACCTCATTGTAGTTTCGATTTGCATTTCTTTAATAATTAGTGATGTTGAGCATCTTTTCATATGCCTCTTGGCCATCTGTATGTTTTCTTTGGTGAAGTGTCTATTTAGGTCTTCTGCCCATTTTTTAATTGAATTGTTTGTTGTTTTGATATTGAGCTCCATGAGCTGTTTGTATATTTTGGAGATTAATCCTTTGTCCATTGTTTCATTTGCAAATATTTTCTCCCATTCTGAGGGTTGTCTTGTTTATAGTTTCCTTTGCTGTGAAAAAGCTTTGAAGTTGAATTAGGTCCCATTTGTTTATTTCTGTTTTTATTTCCACTAGTCTAGGAGGTGGGTCAAAAAAGATCTTGCTGTGGTTTATGTCAAAGAGTGTTTTTCCTATGTTTTCCTCTAAGAGTTTTATAGTGTCTGGTCTTACATTTAAGTCTTTAATCCATTTGGAGTTTATTTTTGTGTATGTTGTTGGGTAGTGTTCTAATTTCATTGTTTTACATGTAGCTGTCCAGTTTTCCCAGCACCACTTATTGAAGAGGCTGTCTTTTCTCCATAGTATGCTCTTGCCTCCTTTGACATAAATTAAATGACCATATGTGCGTGGGTTTATCGCTGGGCTTTCTGTCCTGTACCATTGATCTATATTTCTGTTTTTGTGCCACTACCATACTGTCTTTATGACTGTAGCTTTGTGGTATAGTTTGAAGTCTGGGAGCCTGCTTCCACCAGCTCTGTTTATGTTTCACAAGATTGCTTAGGCTATTCTGGGTCTTTTGTGTTTCCATATGAATTGTTAAAGTTTTGGTTCTAATTCTGTGAGGAATGCCATTAGTAGTTTGATAGGGATTGCATTGAATCTGTAGATTGCTTTGGACAATATAGTCATTTTCACAATATTGATTCTTCCAATCCAAGAAAATGGTATATTTCTCCATCTGTTTATGACATCTTTGATTTCTTTTGAGTAAAGACTTTTACCTCCTTGGTAAGCTTATTCCTAGGTATTCTAGGTATTTCTGTTGCAGTGGTAAATGGGATTGTTTCCTTCATTTCTCTCTCTGATTTTTCATTGTTAGTATATAGGAATGCCAGATATTTTTGTGCATTAATATTTTATCCTGCAACCTTACCAAATTCATTGATTGGTTCTAGTAGTTTTCTGGTGACATCTTTGGGATTTTCTATGTATAGTATCATGTCATCTGCAAACAGTGACAGTTTTACTTCTTTTCCCATTTGTATTCCTTTTATTTCTTTTTCTTCTCTGATTGCTGTGACTAGGATCTCCAAAACTATGTTGAATAAGAGTGGTGAGAGTGGGCATCCTTGTCTTTTTCCTGATCTTAGAGGAAATGCTTTCAGTTTTTGATCATTGAGTATGATGTTTGCTGTGGGTTTGTCATATATGACCTTTATTATGTTAAGATAGTTTCCCTCTATGCCCATTTTCTGGAGAGTTTTTATCATAACTGGGTGTTGAATTTTGTCAAAATATTTTTCTGCATCTGTTGAGATGATCATATTGTTTTTGTTTCTTAATTTGTTAATGTGGTGTATCACATGGATTGATTTGCACATATTGAAGAATCCTTGCATCCCTGGGATAAATCCCATTTGACCATGGTGTATGATCCTTTTAATATGTTGTTGAATTCTGTTTGCTAGTATTTTGTTCAGGAGTTTTGCGTCTATGTTCATCAGTGATATTGGTCTATAATTTTCTTTTTTTGTGATATCTTTTTCTTGTTTTTGTATCAGGGTGATGTTGGCTTTGTAGAATGAATTTGGGAGTGTTTCTCCCTCTGCAATTTTTTGGAAGAGTTTGAGAAGGATCAGTGTTAGCTCTTCTCTAAATGTTTGATAGAATGTGCCTTGAAGCCATCTGGTCCTTTACTTTTGTTTGTTGGAAGATTTTTAATTACAGTTTCAATTTCTTTACTTGTGATAGGCCTGTTTGTATTTTCTGATTCTTCGTGGTCAGTCTTGGAAAATTGTACCTTTCCAAGAATTTGCCCATGTTTTCGTGGTTGTACATTTTATTGGCATATAGTTGTTTGTAGTAGTCTCCTATAATCCATTGTATTTCTGTGGTTTCAGTTGTGATTTCTCCTTTTTCATTTGTAATTTTATTGATTTGCGTCCTCTCCCTTTTTTTCTTGATGAGTCTGGCTAATGGTTTATCAATTTTGTTTATCTTCTCAAAGAACCAACTTTTAGTTTTTTTGATATTTGCTATTGTTTTCTTCATTTCTGTTTCATTTATTTCTGCTCTGATCTTTATGATTTCTTTCCTTCTACTGACTTTGGGTTTTCTTTGTTCTTCTTTCTCTAGTTGCTTTAGGTGTAGGGTTAGATTTTTTATTTGAGATTTTTCTTGTTTTTTGAGGTGAGATTGAATTGCTATAAACTTCCCTGTTAGAACTGCTTTTGCTGAGTCCCATAGGTTTTAGGTTGTGTTTTTGTTGTCATCTGTTTCTATGAATTGTTTTATTCCTTGATTTCTTCATTGATCTCTTGGTTATTTAGTAGTGTACTGTTTACCTGCTATGTATTTGTTTCTTTTACAGTTTTTTTCCCTGTAATTTATTTCCAATCTCATAGCGTTTTGGTCAGAAAAGATGCTTGATAAAATTTCACTTTCTTAAATTTTCCAAGACTTGATTTTTGACCCAAGATGTGATCTATCCTGGAGAATGTTCCATGTGCACTTGAGAAGAAAGTGTATTCTGCCACTCTCAGGTGGCATGTTCTATAAATGTCAGTTAAATCTATCTGGTCTGTTGTGCCATTAAAGCTTGTGTTTCCTTATTTGTTTTCTGTTTGGATGATATTTTCATTGCTGTAAGTGGGGTGTTAAAGTCCCCTACTATTATTGTGTTACTGTTGATTTCCCTTTTCACGGCTTTTGCTTTATGTATTGAGGTGCTTGTATGTTGGGTGTTTAAACATTTATAATTGTTATAACTTCTTCTTGGATTGATCCCTTGATCATTATATAGTGTCTTTACTTATCTCTTGTAACAATCTTTATTTTAAAGTGTATTTTTTCTGATACCAGTATTGCTACTCCAGCTTTCTTTTGATTTCCATTTGCATGGAATATCTTTTTCCATCCCTTCACTTTCAGTCTGTATGTGTCCCTAGGTCTGAAGTGGGTCTCTTGTAGACAGCATATATATGGGTTTTGTTTTTGTATGCATTCAGCCAGTGTGTGTCTTTTGCTTGGGACATTTAATCTGTTTACGTTCAAGGTTATTATCAATATGTGTGTTCTTATTACCATTTTCTTAATTGTTTTGTTTTTGTTTTTGTGTTTTGGGTTCGTTTGGGGTTTGTTTTTGTGTGTCTTTTTCTTCTCTTGTGTTCCTGCCTAGAGAAATTTCTTTAGCATTTGCTGTAAAGCTGGTTTGGTGGTGCTGAATTCTTTTAGCTTTTGTTTGTCTGAAAAGCTTTTGATTTCTCTGTTGAATCTGAATGAGATCCTTGCTGAGTAGAGTAATCTTTTATAGGTTTTCCTCTTTCATCACTTTAAGTATATCCTGCCACTCCCTTCTGGCCTGCAGAATTGCTGATGAAAAATCAGTTGATACCTTATGGCGAATCCTTTTTATGTTAATATTTGTTTTTCCCTTGCTGCTTTTAATATTTTTTCTTTGAATTTAATTTTTGTTAGTTTGATTAATATGTGTCTTGGTGTGTTTCTCCTACAGTTTATCTTGTATGGGATTCTCTGTGCTTCCTGGCCTTGGGTGACTATTTCCTTTCCCATGTTAGGGAAGTGTTCCACTACACAATCTTCCAATATTTTCTCAGACCCTTTTTTTTTCTCTTCTTCTTTTGGGACCCCTATAATTTGAATGTTGGTGCATTTATTCTTGTCCCAGAAGCCTCTGAGATTGTCTTCAATTCTTTTCATTCTTTTTTCTTTATTCTTCTCCTCGGCAGTTATTTCCACCATTTTGTCTTCCAGCTTGGTTATTCGTTCTTCTGCCTTAGTTATTCTGTTATTGATTCCTTCTAGTGTATTTTTCATTTCAGTTATTGTGTTGCTCATCTCTGTTTGTTTGTTCTTTAGTTCTTCTAGATCTTTGATAAACATTTCTTATATTTTCTCAGTCCATGTCTCCATTCTATTTCCTAGTTTATGGATCACCTTTACTGTCATTACTCTGAATTCTTTTTCAGGTAGATTGCCTATTTCCTCTTCATTTATTTATTCTTGTTGGTTTTTATCTTGGTTCTTCATCTGTGCCATATTTTTTTTCCCTCTCAGTTTTTAAATTTATTTATTTTGATGAGTGGGACTGTGTTCCTGTCTCACTGGTTGTTTGGCCTTAGGCTTCCATCACTGGAGCCTGTAGGCTGTTGGGTAGAACTGGCTCTTGGTACCAAGATGAGGACCTCTGGGAGACCTCAGTCCGATGAATATTCCCTGGAGTCTGTGTTTCTCTGTTATTCCAGTAGTTTGGAGTTGCAGCTCCTACTGCAGGAGCTTCAGCCCGAGCCCCAGCTCATGTACCAAGATCCTGCAAGCTGTGGGGGGTGGCAAAAAATATATTTAAAATAAAAGGAGAGCAATAACAAAGAGTAAAAATAAAATTAGACTAGCAAAGTAACAGATATGTTGGAAAGATTATTACAGTAAAAATATAGATGAAACAACAACCGGAGAGTAAAACATAACCACAATAGTAAAAAAGAGGAGAAGAAAAAAAAAAGGTGGAATAGGCCTTGGTTGTAGAGGATGGTACTTAGGCAGTGGGTGGTTTTTGAGGTGGGCAGGCCCTATGCTTAGGACCCACAGGGCTGGAAAAGGCCCTGGGGGGTGTGGCATGTGGTGCTTAGGCACAACAGAACAGAAGGGGCCCAGGCATGCCTCTAGTCTCAGAGGGCAGGGGACCCCGCCTGGGAGCCCAGTAGGTTTCCGTGCCTGAGTGGGTGTGGCAGCCGCCCCCTGCTCCTCTCCTGCTCCTCCGGTTATGGACAGCCCCTCCCATCTGCCTCTCCTATTCTCCCCCAGCCTCCCTCCTACACTTCCAGGACCTACATGGCCTGGAGTGGGCCTCTGAGGGTGTAGGCCCTGGCCGAAGAGCAGTGCAGACTTCCCAGGCGATTGGACAGGGGAAACGCTCAGTGCATTACCCCCTGGTCTGAGCCCCCGAGTGTCCCTCCAGGCGTGGCAACCCCTACCCCCCTCAGCCTCCCCTCAGGGGTGCCTGTCCTGTCCGGCCTCCACTTCTCCTCCCCTCTTAGTCCCCCCACATCCTACCAGTTCACTTGGGGGTTCCTTCATCTCCTTGGGCATCGAGGTCCCCCACCAGTGTCCAGCAGGTGCCCTAGTTGTGGGGAGATGCGAACTCCACTTCTTCCCATGCTGCCATCTTGACTCTGACCCAACAATGCTTTTTATGACCTAGCTTGAGAGCTAGTAGTATCTCTTATGCCATACCCTATCTGGATGTGAGTCGACAAGTCCAATCTACATTAAAAGGAAGGGAAATTAGATTCTTAATTTTTATAGGATGAGAAATGAAGCATTTTCAAATATTTCAAAATCATCCTACTGTTTTTTGAAGGCTTCAAATATATATAACAATTTTTTAAAATCCATGAACTCAGATCTTAAGAAGAACTAAAATAAAATGATCCCTCAAATGAAGATCACATGTGACTTATAACATAAGAGAATAGAAACTGTTGAAAACACAGTGAGAATGGGAGAAGCAAGAAAAATGTATTGGAAATGAATGAGTAATTAAAAAGAATTTGTGGTAAATTGAGTAATGGCCCCAAATATATCCACATCCTAATCCCTGTAACTGTTGATATTACTTATATGACAAAGTGACTTTGCAAATATGATTCAAGTATTTTGAGATGGGGAACTTATCCTGATGCTCCCTGAATGTAATCACAAATGTCTTTAAAGGAGGAAGACAGAGGGAGATTTGACTACAGAGACAGAAAAGGAGAAAGTGGTGTAATAACAAAGCAGAGATAGACTTAAAGATGATATGTTGTTGAGTTTGAAGATGGAAGAAGTGACTATGGCCCAAAGAATGTAAAGAATGCAGGTCTAGAATCTGGAAAGGCAAGAAAACAGATTGTCTCTTAAAACTTCCAGTGGGATCACAACTACACCCACACTTTGGTTTTGGCCCAGTGAAACCCATTTCAGACTTCTGACCCCTTGAACTATAAGAGAACAAGTTTGTATTGTTTTAAGCCACTAAGTTTGTGATAATTTATTACAGCAGCCATAGGAAAATAATATAGGATTGGAGAGAAATTTATATGCATGGAAGAGAGACAAAGGAGATTCCAGTTACCCATAATTATTTTGACTGAAGAACAGAACTAAAAAGATTGAAAAATATAGTTCAAGAAATCTTCTGAAATGAAAAGGTTGAAATCAATAAATTTAAAAAGTCATACCATATCCCAAGGGAAATTGTTACAGAAAAATCCCTATCAGGATTTTAATCATTGTGACAGTCTCTGCATTCTAATCGGCATGTTTAGACTCTTTATATTTAATGTAATTTTCAATATATTTGGATTTAAGTCTGCTTTCTGCTTTTAATTTCCTATCTGTGTTCTTTTTCTTCATTTCTGTCTTTATTTAGATTGTGTATTTTAATAAATATTCTATTTTGTCTCCATTAGTACGTTATCAACTGTATACTTTTTTGTAGCTGATCTAGACTTTAAAATATACATCTTTAATTTATCACATTTTTCTTCAAGTAATATTAGACCACTTTATAAATAGTGTAAAAACTTTACAACAGTGTACTTCCATTCCACCTCCCATTGTTTGTGCTATTTTGGTCATATATTTTACTTCTACATAGGTCATAACTTCCATAATGTGTTGATCTAATTTTTTATTACAATTATCTTACACATTTTTAATGAAGAAAAAAGTCTTTTACATTTTCTTTCACATTTAATGTATGCCAATGATAAACACAAAATATTTTGTGTATACACACAAAGAGATTAAGTTATTCAAGTACAAAATATATCAATCTGGCCACAGATTTCACCATAACATCCAATACTGGAATATTGTTATTCTAGACTTATATATCTGCCCAAATATTCTTCAAATATAAGTAGAACAAATATTTTTGAACTTACAGAAACAAGAAACTGTACAAATTATCAGTCATATTTGAAAAAAGTTTCAGAAATTTCATTAAATGGAGAATTTGATATTAGAAATAAAGTGGATAAGTTAAATAACTTAGAGGACTAGAAGATAAATCTGAAGAAATTAAAGAATGAAACAAAAAGAGACTAAGAAATGGTAGATAGTAAAGAGAAATTAAGAAATATGGTGACTAGATTGAGAAGGTCTATTTGTATCTAACCAGAGTTCTAATTTTTTAAAACAAAAGAAACATCTTTAAAGCAACCAACGAGAAAAAGAATGATTACTTACAAAAAAACTGTAGCTGGCTTGACAACTAATTTCTCAGTTGCAGCAAGGGAAGCCATAAGGCAGTGGAATAAAATGTTTAAAGATTGGAGAGAAAATAATTGTCTTAATGGAATTTTCAGGCATACAAAAAAAGTGAGAGAGATAGAAGACTTACTGTTATCAAGCTCTCACTAAAGAATCTTTGAAAGATATTTCAGTTATAAGAAAAATAATGACAAGGTGGTTTGAAATAATGAGAGAAGAAAATGATAACCGTGTGAGTAAATGTACTAACATCTAAGGTTATAAAAAGATGAAATTATAGAACATTTAAAAAAAGGACTAAGCTTCTGGACAATAGAATGGAAGTCAAAAGAAAATGATTTTAATTAAGGGTTTTTTTTTGTTTAATTTTGTTGAGTTATAGTTGATTTATAATGTGTTAATTTCTGCTGTATAGCAAAGTGATTCAGTTATAAATATATATACATTCTTTTTCATGTTCTTTTCCATTATGCTTTATCACAAGATATTGAATATAGTTCCCTGTGCTATACAGTAAGACTTTGTTGTTTATCCATTCTGTATAAAATAGCTGTGCATGTTATTTCTTATTAATAACTATTTCTTGTTGACACTTACGGAAAAAAGAGTAAGACATAACGTGTTTAACAATTACATAAATCAGGCCTGTGCTGGGCACTTTAAATGAATATAATGAATTAGCTAATATTTATTGAGTGCTTACTAAATGCCAGGCAGAAGACCTAATTAGACATTTCTCCAAAGAAGACACACAGATGGCCATAAAACACATGAAAAATGTTCAACATCACTAACTATTAGAGAAATGCAAATCAAAACTATTGATACAATGAGGTGTCACCTCACACCAGTCAGAATGGCCATCATCAAAAAATCTACAAACAATAAATGCTGGACAGGGTGTGGAGAAAAGGGAATCCTCTTACACTGTTGATGGGAACATAAATTGATACAGCCACTATGGAGGACAGTATGGAGATTCCTTAAAGAACTAATAATAGAACTACCATATGACCCAGCAATCCCACTACTGGGTATGTACCCAGAGAAAAACATAATTCAAAAAGATACATGCACCCCAGTGTTCATTGCAGCACTATTTACATTAGCCAGGACATGGAAGCAACCTAAATGTCCATTAACAGAGGAATGGATAAAAAAGATGTGGTACATATATACAATGGAATATTACTCCACCATAAAAAGGAACGGAATTGTGTCATTTGCAGAGACGTGGATGGACCTAGCGTCTGTCATACAGAGTGGAGTAAGTCAGAAAGAGAAAAACAAATATATATTAACACATATGTGAAATCTAGAAAAATGGTAAAGACAATCTTATTTGCAAAGCAGAAATAGAGACATAGACATAGAGAACAAACCTATGGATACCAAGGGGGAAAGGCAGTGGGGGGGGATGAATTGGGAGATTGGGATTGACATATATATATACTACTATGTATAAAATAGATAACTAATGAGAACGTACTGAATAGCACAGGGAACTCTACTTGGTGCTCTGTGGTTACCTAAATGGGAAGGAAATCCAAAAAAGAGGGGATATATATATATATATATAAGTATGGCTGATTCACTTTGCTATACAGCAGAACCTGACACAGCAGTGTAAAGCAACTATACTCCAATAAAAAAAAAATTAAAAAAACGTCATAGCAGACAAAATATCTGGGTGAGAACTGAAAGAGTCATAGCCGAATCACAAACACAGAAATAGATTAAGTAACAAACATACGCTGTGGATAAGATTCCTGGAGTACACACTACGCATTGCGCACTCTGGGGGCATGAAGAAGTAGAATCTGACCCTGCATGTGGTGTAAGATGATGTCGTGAAGCAACACAGCACAAAATCAGTTAACCTGTATTTACTCAACCCTAACTATGCTCAAGGCATCATACTTGATACTATAGCATATAGTCAATTTTTCTATATGCAAGTACACACACATACATACTAGCAATAAAAAAATAACAGTAAATTGACTGGAAATTTGTTAAACTTATATGGAGACAATAATTCTTCTCTCACAGCCTTTTGGGAGATGGAGAGTGAGGGTTAAATGGAAAGCAAAATACTTAAGAGCTCCAGAAAAACTTGGGTTTGATTTCCTGTTCTGCTGCTTATGAGATAATCTTAGGCAGGTAATTTACCTTTTATTAAGCCTCAATGTCCACATCAGGTAGGAAGGGATAATAATAGTGGCTTCACATGATTGTTGAGAGGGTTAAATAAGATGACCTGTATAAAAGTGTTTAACACAATGCCTGGCATTTAGTAAGCACTCAATAAATGTTAGTTGTGGTTTTAAACTTATATGCTTTTTTCCTTAAATTCTAGATTTTGTTGTTAAAATTTCTAAATTTCTAAAGTTACTATTAAAATGAGTAAAGTGGAGTGAATAACTTAACTTCAAAACAGGGAAAAAGTGGAATGAGCGAAAACTCAAAAACTGAAGAAAACAATTCAATCAATTTGAAGGAACATAAGAAAGAAGAAATAAAATCACATAGAAAAATAAGAAAAAAATTACAAAACAATACATGTAAATGGATTCAGTTACTTAGGTAAAAGACAAAAATTTTCAAACTAGGGTTAAAAAAAGATTAGGAAAAGTTATAGTAGGCAAATGCAAAGTAAAAGGAAGCTAGTTTAACTCTTGTTAATGTACTGTCTATATTGAACAATCAGGATTTATGGGGTTTAATCATGAAGCCAACTTTACTTTTGTCATCACCTATTTTTTTTTTAAACATGCTCAGTGGTTTGAAGTGGATTAATCCTTTCCCTTCTACTTAGTGAGAATTCTAGTCCCTTTAATTTTTATATTTACTCTTAGAAAATAAATTAAAAATTATATTAAGTTGCAAAGCAGATTCCCTTCCAAACATTAATGAACAGTTTCACATTCATTTAAATATTTAGTTGTAATTGAATAGTTTTTGTGAAAACTGTATTGGAGTTGGAAAAGTAAGGGTATATAAAATTTTTTATTTGATTTTATCATAAATTGGTTCTATAGGCTCGACTGATATTCAGACCAGTGTTTCTCTTGTGGGACCCTGTCATGGCTTCTGTGGAAACTTACTTGCTTTGCCCATTGAACTACAACTTTCTTAGTGGACAGTGGTTCTTCAGATGATGCCCTTTCATCATGTGCCCCTGACAATACTTTCCACATTTCCTTTCTATTAGGGTCATCTTATCCTAGCAATAAGCTCTCTTGACTAGGGACCCTTAAAAATGATCCCATACTAACATTCTAACCATAAATTTCATGTCTTATCCTTGGGATTCAAGTATTGATACCTTTGTAAGAGACAAGTTACTAAAGCTTCTGCAAACTCCTTTATCAGGCATTAAGTTCCTCTCAGGCAGCTCTGAAACAGAAGCATAGTGACATGCTGGCTTGTCTTCAATAGTTTTGGCTGATCACCAGACAATGAGCCCACATAGATTTAGAGTTTATTATTTACAGCACAGCAGGCAGCGTACGTTCCACATTCACATCAGTTTCCCTTTTCCTCCAAGTCCCAGAAAGTGATCTGGAAGTAGACCTAGGTGGATTCTCCACCCACAGTGGATCTGTGTCAAAGCTGAGGAGTACTGATCTTATAAAATCTTATAAGGGGCTGATGGTAAATCTACCCATCCTCTTTGCTAGAGGTTATTTTTATTACCCTGGACTATAAACAAATCTCTCTGGGGAGAAGAGGGAGACATCTATATTACCTTGTAATATCTCCATGAGAGGAGATATCTATATCTTTATTATACATTAATGTAAAAAAATATACTCCAGCGTGAGTCATTGTTTCTATCCTGCCAAGGCCTCTTGCAAACATTCATAAAAAAATAGTCATGGAACAAATGGATTGTTAATGCCTAGACACCTAGAAATATGAAAGATACATGGAGAATTGTTTCTAACGTTGTTTTTCTGCCTGTGGTGATAGTGGGAGGGTTGACTCCTAGCAGTACAATGAATAACTTCAAAATCGTCCCTGTTAAATCCTACCTATTGGTTACTTTTGATATATTTGATCCTTATTGTGAGCAAATAGTTTTTAAATATGTGAATCAGTTGTCAGGTCCATCATTTGAAAATCTAGACTTGATGTACCCTTTACTTTGGAATTTCATGTGTATTATATGTTGATGCCACACCAAAAAGCTTTCATATAAACTGCTTGCTATTTAAATGTCAGACAAGGTGGAATTTACAACAAGGCCTTACTAGGGAAAAATAACTAGTGTGCCTTGATAAAAATTTCTCTTATGAAAATATTAAATTTTAAACTTGCATGCACCTAATATCTAGTTTTAAATATACATGAAAACAATTGGCACAGCTACGAGAGAACTGACAAATATACCATTCTACTGGGAAATACTAACACTTTTTAACTCATTTTGTGAGGCTAGTAAGGCCTTGATACCAAAACAAAATGAGGGGGAAAAAAAAAGGAAAAAGAATTATAGACCT
This sequence comes from Mesoplodon bidens, assembly GCF_964165515.1. Lineage (NCBI taxonomy): Eukaryota > Metazoa > Chordata > Mammalia > Artiodactyla > Ziphiidae > Mesoplodon > Mesoplodon bidens. The sequence continues at coordinate 127,320,828 of NC_138177.1, read as the reverse complement.
ATTTCACACAGAAACACACAAAACATAAATATTAGTGAATGTAATTCATTAAAAGCTAATGCATTATTATGAGATTAGATTTATTCTAGGAATAAGCATTGGTTCAGATTTAGAAAAAATCAATGTATTTCATGCTAATAATTTAAAGGGCAAGAATGATACAATCATCTCAAGAATATAATGGAAAATTGTAACACTAATTCAATACTAAAAAAAAGAAAACCTCTTAGAAAGCAAATTATAGAAGAGAACTTCCTAGGCTGATAAAGATATACACAAAAATTCACATGAAACATCACTCCTAAGAGTATATCCTCAAAAATCAGAAAGAAGACTTGGATTCCTGATATCACCTCTTTCAACATTTTTCTTGTTACCAGCCTTTTCAATAAGTCAATTAAAAGAATAATATCTGGGAATTACCTGGTGGTCCAGTGGTTAGGACTCAGCACTCTCACTGCTGAGAGCCCAGGTTCAATCCCTGGTCGGGGAACTAAAAATCCCATAAGCCTTGTGGTGCGGCCAAAAAAAAAAAGAAATTTGGAATACATAGAAAAAACAAAATTATTTTCAGCCAATGTAATTGTCTACTTGAAAAACCAAAACTAACCTACAGATAAATTATTAAAATTAATGAGAGTTTTTCAAGGCTGTAATATATAATATTGATATTGAAGTCAATTTTATTTTTATATCCCATCAAAACTAATCTTATGTAATTTAAGAAGATATCACTTGCAAAAGCAACACAATGTTTTTTGAATATAACAAAAAGTTGGATTACTATGGAGAAAACCAGAACACCTTATTGAAATACATTATTAAATAGGACCTAAATATATAAAAAAGATATACCATGTTTATGGGTTGAAGACTCAGTTTTGTAAAGAAATTTCAATATGGTGTTCCAAAATGACAAGTGTCCTGACTAGGAGAGCTAACTGAAACACTCAGTTCCTTATGGCCTATAAAGATGAGTCCTCTAAATGTCTCTGATAATTATAATAAAACACTATAGTAAATTCAGGTATTAAAAAATACAAAATGTATTTTGTACTGATAATGTTAACAAAAGGACAATGAGTTAGCAATTATAAGCTATGCAAAATAAGAACACATCATTTTGGGAAAGATACCAAATTTCAAAAAATTAAAACCAACTGGCAGAAACTTTAAAAATTGATGTTGTGACATGTAAATCTTCACATTAGAATGGGCTCAATCTAATGACCATGGCATTTTTGAATTATTTATACATAAGCTACCAGGTCTTATGTCCCAACCAGATTCTGCAACCTGGATTTTTATGAAGGAATGAAAATAATTCAGAAATCTTAGGAAACTTTCAATATAAATAAAGCAATAACTCTGAAAAGTATGAGAATAATAAAGAAATAATTTATATCTGTGCCGTTGATGTTTTAGATCAAGTTAGGCATATCTTGCAAAGCTGAGTTTAGAATCTTTGAGTCTGTGTATGTTTGTTGTTTAAAGGAAAGTATTTGGAGACCCAGCTATAATAACAGCAGTTTAAGTTGCTTTATAAAGGAATTTATTGAGTGTGGTTACTATTTAAATTATTGAGACAAATTGATTTTCAAAATTTGTCTAATGGAGATGTGAATCCAATACATCAAGCAGTAAGCAAAGTACAAATAACAGTGAGTATGTCTCTCCACATGTATAATTAGTTCTCACAACTAAAGAATTGATCAGTACAGTAGTGTTGCAGAGGTGCCCTGCTTAGATCCCCTCTACAGGACCAAAATTCTCCTTCCCCCAGCTGTTGTGAGTACTGTCTGATGACGGTTCACAGGTAGTCCCTCTCTAAGAATTATCCTTTGCAGAAGGGAGTTGTCTTGCCCAAGGTTATTCCCCTCCCTGGGTACAGCCTGCATCCAGTGGTTGATGTGGGGACACAAAGTCTCAGATTTCACTGTGGGACAGCACTGAAGGGCCATCCTGGCTCCACAGCTCCTTGTAGGATGTGCTGAGGCCTCTGCTGTGACAGCGTCACCCAGTTACAGGTGTTGTTCCAGGCAAACACTCCTCAGTTGCTCTTCTGTGTGCAAATCTCTGTTCAGAATCTATTTCACAGAGAACCCTAAGTGGGGGTGATTTCTTTTTAATCTCCATAGACAAACATCTACTAAATTGAAACTGTATGACAGTTGTTGAGTTATTGAGATAGGCATTGGAGATAGAAAAACATACTTTCTGATGTAAGTTTTTATGGGTAGGCAGGGCATATGTGTTAAACACTGCTAAGCAATATACATATTGTCTGGGTCAAATGTGTGAAGCAGAGAGCACATATTATAGGAATTTAGGGCAGGGAGAGACCTGTCTTCTTTGGCTGAGCTGTAAAAGAAAAGGTTGAAATAAATGGAAAGGAGATGGGATTATGCCTGGTGCAGTGCAAGGCACTTTGTTCATGGCTCTTTTGTAACCGGTAGCAGGTGGCACCATGATTTATCTATTCACATATCTCTTTTTTCAACTAGAGTGTGAACTCCTCATTGATAGGTCCATATTTTATTCATCTTTGAATCCACAGAAGATAGAATGTTTATTAATTCAACAAGTATTCATGCAGCATTGATCAGTCTGATAGTGTGCCAGGAGCTGTACATTAGTGTATAAACGAAGTATTGTCTCTGCCTTCAAGGAGCATACAGCCCAGACAGGAAGATCATTAATAGAGACTTCAATAGACAACTTATATTTTGACAGGTAATATTCATTAAATAATTCTTTATTGCCAAGTGCCATTTATGCGCCAGTCACAGTTCTATGATGAAATAATCAACAAAGTGCCATGGGAGCACACAGCAGGGACCCTCAACCCACGTAGAGAACATATTTTTAAGAAAGGCTTCCTGGATGAGGTGATGTTCAAGTGTGACCTTGGGTAAGGGGACACTCTTTTCTCTGTGGGTTGTGCTCTGAGAAGGACTCAGCTGAGAGCTGTCAGCTGTCTATGCCCCTAGGGGCTGGCAAAATGAGAGCCTCCATCCTGCAGGCAGTGCTGGGCTACACACAGCTGTAGCCACCTTGGTGATCTGGGTAGAGCATTGGCTCTCAAGCTTGAGGGTGAATCGGAATCACCTGGAGGACTTTTTCAAATAGATTGCTGGGCCCCATCCCCAGATTATCTGATTTAATAGGTCTTGAGAGAGGCCTAATATTTGCATATCTAACATGTTCCCAGGTGATGGTGCAGCTGCTGCCACAGGATCCATACTTTGAGAACCACTGATGCAGAGAAGTCTGTATTTAAAATGCCACTCCAGGGCATTCATTCAGAGTAGATAAAGTTAGATAATATTTACTGAATGAATAGCACCAAGTTCAAGTATCCTACTTCCAACTGAGGGAGAAAGTACACGATTACAATGCAATGCAGTAAGCTCTAAGAAGTTAGTTGCAAAGTATTAGCAGGGTTGCAGAAGAAAAGGGCCAATTTTTCCTTCATTCGTCATGAGAACCTTGACAGACAAGTGAGCTGATCTCACCTTCTGGCTGAGTGAACTAATTGGGAATAAACTTTTATCTTTGGATCTTAGTATCCTCAAGAGTAAAATGGGGATGTTAATAATGATATCAGAGGGTTGTTGTTAGGATCAACTAGGATAATTCATGCAAAAGTACTTCAAATGTAAGGTAATATTAAACAATCTAGCCTTTGTTCTTTGCTTGATTATCTTTCTAGAGTTCTTTATTTATGTATATATGACTTGCATTATTGAAGTAAAGTCACTGATACTTTTATGGGCCTTCAGATATTTTCTTTTGTTTTACTGATTAGGCACAAGGAAACAGGAAGCCACTATTAACATTCTAACTTAAACAGTTTCCTTTTTCATATTAATTTTGCCTTAATTACAAAAAATTGGATAAGTTGCAGATTTTTTAATGAAAGACAGAAATGCTATGCTAATGCTAAAAGAATGAATATGCATTTGGTTAGAACTTTTATTTGGGGATTTAAATTTCATCTCTGACTGGAACTATTCCTTTTTTAAAAATAAATTTAATCTCTTTTGCCACAGGATGGTAGTGTTGCTTCTCTTGTTAAGCCCCCAAAATAGATTTCAAATGCCAGTTAAAATCATAAAAATTATATTTCTCCAAGGAGATCTAACAATAAAACATTAGTTTCATAAAGAAAGAAGACACCTACACATTTATGTTATTTTTAAAGAGCAGGAAACCTCAATGCCAGTGTTTCCTGAGGAGAATTGCCATTTCTTCCTTAGGAAACAGATCTTTGCATGTCAGGAATATTCTCATTATCTCTCTTCTTAAGTGAATCTTGTTTTAGGATTTCTTTCAAATTACTGCCCCTTTTACTTGGGTTGACTAATATAATTTTTTCCTTCTAAGTTGATGTAGATATTTATTTTGAAGAAGAGAAATTTTAAATGGCACTTATGTTAATTGTAATCTACATAATCTTTTATAGCAGATTTAGGATTAGAAGCCAATTTGGAAGTTGTCTAGTGTGACCCTCTATTTGCATGCAGTAATTTCTTCTGCATCTCCAGAACAGATGGCCATGCAGTTTCTCAAGTGCCTCTAAGGATGCCCTTCAAGGCAGCCTCTATTCGTTGGAGGACTCCTAGAAAAGGAACTTGTTTGCTTTATGCTCAACATAATGTGGTGTTGCTTGGAAGCTGTGAAGCTTCTGTTTGCTTGAATTCAAGACCATTTCATTTGTCTAGAGGCAACCATCTTGTTGAGAGAATGAGTCATAGGATAAAATTATGAAATGTAGTTTGCTGCATACCGTAGTCAGTCACAGTCTGTCCACAGATAAAATATTGAAGAAATATAACAAGCTACAATACATTTTGTTCTCTGAGAGATCTGGGTTTAACATGTCAGAAATTATTTATTTTCCTCATGACCATCATGGATTTACTGAAATATTCAATTAGGATTTTTGGTTGCCCTGTTCCCAGAAGTACAGTTTCCATTAACATTAAAATTTACAATCAGCAGGTTTAGTGGAGGAAATAAATTCCTTTGTCACCTTGCCAAATGTGGTGGTATGTGAGAAAGCACACATGTCTCAGCAGGGCCTTGGCTATTTTCTCAGGGGACACTTGTCTCCTCACCCAGTAATCCAGTGACTCTGTAGCCTATTGAAGGTAAAATGGTAAGAGAGAGGTTTATGGAAAGATTTAGACTGAGTTTACAGGGATCTGAATGGCAGGGGTGTCACCAGGGGTCCTAAATGCATTCCTCAGGTTTGTAGATTTAGGAATGTCTGCTTATCAGTTCAGCAAGGGGCTGATTATGCTCTTCGAAACCCGCTACACTAACTGATAGGAGAAGAGAGTGAGATATAAACACGAGGTGCTTCATTATTACATTTCCCATGAGAAGTGCACCTGGCAGAATAGTCTACAGTGGTCATAGCCCATGCTCTACTATTTCAGTAGGTTTTATAATATCAGCTCCCCGAGGGTCACTGTGCCAGGTATAGATGATCAAAACCTCATGGGATGGCTTCCCTGGTGGTGCAGTGGTTGAGAGTCTGCCTGCTGATGCAGGGGACACGGGTTCGTGCCCCGGTCCAGGAAGATCCCATATGCTGCGGAGCAGCTAGACCCATGAGCCATGGCCGTTGAGCCTGCGTGTCCGGAGCCTGTGCTCTGCAACAGGAGAGGACACAACAGTGAGAGGCCCACATACCACCAAAAAAAAAAAAAAAAAAAAAAAAAAAAAAAAACCCTCATGGGATATGCTACTTTGGCAGATGGCTAGTCACTTCTAGTTTGTATTCATGCTTGTTGGTTATGGTTTCAGAGGATTATGTTTTTTTTTCTGTTGTTGTTGTTGTTTTTTGTGGTACACGGGCCTCTCACTGTTGCGGCCTCTCTCGTTGTGGAGCACAGGCTCCGGACGTGCAGGCACAGTGGCCATGGCTCATGGGCCTAGCCGCTCCGCGGCATGTGGGATCTTCCTGGACCGGGGCACGAACCCGTGTCCCCTGCATCGGCAGGCGGACTCTCAACCACTGCGCCACCAGGGAAGCCCCCAGAGAATTATGTTTTAAACCTTGACCTCAAATTCTTACCTGAGTCCTGAAGCCACCTATTTATGGCAACTATGTAGACTTTTATGATTGTAAATTTTGTGATGTCTAAATCTAGAAATCAAATATGAATCATATATTTTTCAAATGCATGCCATTTGTAATTATTTTCCTGTTACTACATAGCATTTTGATCAAGAAAGGGAGGAAGAACATTTTAATTTCTTCATATTTTGATTAGATATGGCAGGCACTGTGATTAAATAAGATGTAAAGGGTGAAACAATGAAATAGTAATGTGAGAATCCAGAGTTAAATAACAATTAATTTTGCCTTCAAATTAAAAGCCAAGTAAAGATTCACATAATGTACATCTTCTATAAAGAATCAGTGTTGACCTTTTTTCACTTGATGAAGGGCATCTACCTTATATATGTTTGTTCACTCAAAAAATTATGAAGTGCTTACTAAATGCCAAGGATTGTGTTAGGCATGAAGGAGACAAAGATAAATAAGACATAGTTTCTATATCAAGATGCTTGCAACCTAGTAGGAGAGGCTAACAACTAAACAGGCAGTTCTAAGTAGGATATAAAGAAGTACAGGGTGCTACCGATACACATGAAAGTGTTCATAACCCAGCTCTCTGTTATGTTTCTCAATAATGGAGGGAAAGCATATTTTAGTCAATATGTTTTTATACTTTTCCATAATCTTCCTTTTGTTCTAAATGATTAAAGATAAAATAAATACTTGTCCTTAGAGATGAGATGCACTTATTATGTATGTTAGCATATCAGTGTAATCAAGGTTTTAATTTTGGAAGTTATGGTCCCCAAAGGGAGACAGTTTATTTTTTACCATTGGGATGGTAATGATGTAGCAATAACCTCCCCAATTTTTAATGTCTCCCCCAAACCACTCCACATTAAACATGCAATCTGCATAAAAACAATATTCTTGGAATGTGGTTACAGCTTCAGGCAAGTCCCTCAGAACCTATTCTCTGCTCACCACACACACATGAACTCATCCAACCAGAGTGCGGCTCCAAAGCTCCTCATATTCAGAAATCCAGAATCTGCTACTATATGGAAGTCTATTTATGATATAAAGCAGGAGTCACTGCAGCAAAAGTAGAATATATGCTATTTCTGTATGATATATAAAGTAATTTATTGTCCAAGATGTTAGAGTCGCAATTGTAACATTCCTTACTTAAACTATGTCCGTAATATGAACTAACAGAACATACTCTATTGCACTTTCCAAAACTTCAGAGAACAAAACCACGGAGGCAGTATGGATCCTTCTTTAGCAAACTGCAGAGAATCTGTGCTCAAAATCTTTATCTTAGGGATTTCCTTGAACTAGTCAGATCCTATCAATCACTTGACTAGCATAAAGGTATTCAATAAAATTTCATATACCCATTAACCCACTCAAATGGCACTTGTTGAGCTCCTGTTATATGTTGGGTAATGTTGTAGATTTGGGGGTTCCATTAAAAAGTGACATGTTAAAAAAAATAACATGTCATCCCTATCTCCAGGGAGTTCACACTATGTCATGGAAGGTAGACTTAGTAATGATCTATCATGTGAGAAGTATTAAATTATTTCTTGAACATGGTGCCACAAAAACACTAGACAAGAAGGATGAATATTGTCTTTTATGGGTAGAGAAAGGCTCTAGAGAGAGGTGGTCACACTTGTACTGATTCTTGAAGAATGAATAGGCATTTTCTAGGTGGTAAGAGTGAAGGCATTTTGAGTGGAGAAAATATTATGAGATATATTACATATGATTCATTAATCTATTGATTTTAATTTCTATGTTTTAGAAAGTTAGGTGACCAGAAATCTCAATGCTTACAGTGTCCTGTCTTAGCTTCCTGCAAAAAAGTCTTCACTGGATTGGCTCAAAATTATGGTCACATATTTTCCTAAGAAATGGCTTTAAGAAGAATATGGCTGCATTATTTGTAAAATGTTTTTGATTGGTATCATATGTTCATGTTGATTTTTCAATCTGAGTATTATTTAACAAACATTTTCTTCATACTCTCCATAAGTAATTATCTTTTCTTGGTCTTAAACTCTTCTAACCTTTTACCATCTTCCTTAATTGAGATATATGCACTTTCTCTTTTATCTCACTTCTTTGCAATGTACAAAGAAGCAAAGGAAACTGAGTAACAGGTACCAAGGCCAAATCATACTTCAGCTAAATGCTTGGGAACACTGGACTCTTCCACAGCCACTGAGTATACATTCTGAACTGTTTCTATACATTTGCATCCTCAACTTGAGACTGAAAATCCTGGGTGGAATATCCAATTACCTGAACCTGGGTCATTTGTCTCAAGAAACCCTGGCTGCTCTTTACCTTCTCTAGTGGATACATGGCCCTTTACCCTTCACATAAAATAGGATTTTCCCCAACATTAAAAAAGTGCCTTAGATGTTGAGCAGTAAAATACAACAGTCCACATCATGATCACTCTGTGGACCTTGGTACCATTATCTACTCCCTTCTTGAAATCTTTTCTTTACCTGACTTCTAGAATCTGTTACTTCCAGATACTTCTAGATACTCTCCTACTTTTCTAATCTTGATGTCACTCTATTACCAATAGGTTAGGTATAAAATAATTAACATGAAATTTAATGCCCTTCATAATAATGCTCTTTGGATTTGGGGCATTACACTCCCCTTTCTGTTCCAGCTCCCCATTCTGCCCTCTGATACCCTTGGTTCTTGTACTTGTAATTCCCTCAGTATATCCTTCACTTGAAAACATCCTGTAAAGCCTTTCTTCCTCTTTGTCTTTGGATTCGTCCTTCAAGGTTCAGATTAATTGTGTGAAGCCCTCCAGGATTATCTCTGAGCAAATTAATCTCTTCCTTCCCTGCCTTCCCTTAGTACTTTACCTAGTCAGTTTATGACTCTCTCTTCCAAATAGATTCTTCAAAGGGAGACCATGTCATATTTTAATTCAGCAAAATGCTAGCTGAATGACTTTTGAATCATCTTAAATCCTTTTTGGACATATCTGGGTATAAATTGTATGGTAATAAAAATAACGTTGTAGCAACTGTTTTTCCCTATCATCCAGGTGTTCAGTTATCAAAGGACCATTGTTTTCATTTACCATGCATAATTAAAACACACTTGAAGTATCTTTCACCCAAAGATCTGGACACACTTCAACAAAAAAAGCTGGAGTCTTCTGTTGTGCTGAGGAGAGCACTGTGGTGAAATAGAAGAGCATCTTTGCATTGTGCTCCTGTTATTTTCTAGGACAGAGTAATACCTATGCTGCCAATAGCCTAATGTGATTTCTGGCATAAAGTTTCGTAGTGCCTTTTCAAAACCATCAAAGCAAAATCCTAGATGGGCAGCACTCTAGCAGCTGCTATAAAAGCCCTTAAATTGCCACTCATACATAACTTTCAGTATTGTGCTGACATGTGCTGGCCATGGTTTGCCTCTTTCTAGACTGTAAACTGTAGATGAACAGACGTTCTTTTCACCATTCTGAGATACTCCACCACCTACACTATTCCTGCATCTGAAGTAGAAGGCAAGACTAGACAAACCACAGCACAAACATTCATGCTAAGTAGGTGAATGCCATTTCATACTTAACCAGGTTCTCTATCAAATATTTCCTAAACCCAGGGGAGATATTTTCTGATGATTGTTAATCATTCCTAAACAATAAATTGCTAAGTGGTTTTGAATGATATAATGTACCACATTCAGTATATAATGTTCACTGATGAATGGAAAATATCTATGAACAGGGAGATTAATGCACCACCCACAAAGAAATCTGTATGGTAACAACCAGTAAGCCAGTGGCAATAAACTTTAAGAATTCAATTGTTCTAAATCTTAGGCATTAACATCAGGCTCTAAAGTAATGGTACACTTATATTTAAACCTGTGGATGACGTATATTCCTGAAAAGTCACTTATAAAACACATTTCTGTGAGTCATATGTTTGTCCTGAGTTCTGGTTTTAGAAATACAGACCTGTATAGCATATAAGCTCTGCAGGAAGAAAGGGAGAGAGATGGTAAGAAAAAAAAAAAAAAAGATCTAGCAAAACAAACAAAAAAGTTAAGGATGACAGACTCCAACCAGCAAACCTGGAGGCAGACGTGAACTCTATTAGCTTGCTTTGGCAGTAGTAAAAGAGCCCAAGATGAAAGAACGGCTGTCCAGCCATGACAGCTGGCAGAATTTGCGTTCTAGCTCTGGCATTAGAATTCCTTGCTGCTTAATTCTGCAAGTTCAAATTTTTAGAGAAAATATTGCATTTAATGGTATACCCTTATGAAGAGATTTATACAATAGCTCTAAGAACTTTTGTTTTATAGATAGCCAATGGTTTCTAACAAGTTAATGGAAATGATCAGCAAGACATTGGTTATCCTTTGAGACAAACTTTTGAGATACTTTGTAAAACTGAAATTACTCTGTGTGTGTGTGTGTGTGTGTGTGTGTGTGTGTGTGTGTGTGTATAGTTTGTCAGGGAAAAATTGTGAAAGACTAAAATGGCAAAAAAGGATTTTGAGGGTCTCCTGTCTTGTGTATCCTTCTGGATTATCTCTGCCTTTCATTTTCTTTGAGCTATTTTACAATTCTTAGCATTGTGTGATGCAAATAGTAAATGATTCTTGTCCATAGAAATGGAAATTGTGTCCCGCTGGAAATTCAGTTGATTATTGCTCTGTGGGCATTAACCAGTTTTACATCTGTTAAGCAAATTCATTTCAGCATTCTTTATGGTCTACATATGCGTGGTTCCTTCAATTCCCTTTTGTGCCATTTGTAACATTTTACTCGTTCCCTCATTTAATGAGTTAAATAAAATCTTTGGCCCATGTGCTCATTTTATATTTACATGTGTTTTACTTCTTAAAAATTATCTTTAACTGTTTATACTTATGATCTTACTAAAATAGCTTAATGTGGCAGGATGATTCTCTTCCTCTGTCCCTTCTTCCCTCTCCCTTTCTTCCTTCCTTCTTTAACAAGTATTAATTGGTTGCATACTTTTTTGCCAGGCATTTTAAGAGGTACTGGGTATGCAAAATCCAACCTGAATCTGCCTGTAATTTTTACATTTTTTATTATGATCTATAATGGCTTTCACAGGGACAAATAAAGCTGTATGAGATAATGAGAATAATAAGGCCTATGAGTTTACATAGGTTCATATTTGGGTTTTCCCTTTTTCCTACTGTGTGACTTTTGGTAAGTTTCTTAATTTTTCTGAACTTCATTTTTCTCATTTAAAGATGGATTATGCTAATACCAACCAGGCAGAGTGGTTGTTGAAAAAAGTAAGATTTTATATATATATAACTGCTAGGTACTTAGATGGTATCTGGTTCTTGGTAGGGACACTGTGATTCAGTGAATGTTAAATCCCTTCTGTATGCCATGTCTTCAACCTTCTTTTTCAATCTTCCCCCCCCATTGTCTCCAACAAGTTATTATTACCATTTCTCTTTTATTGATGCTGGAATGACTAGGCTGATCTCAATACACAAGAATCTAGAACCAAAGTCTCGATTCAGTACCTAGTTCAATGAGTCATGAAAACCTAAAACAAGGAATAAACTCACAACCAGGAAAACCTCCAAATGCTGAAAACCACGCTTATGGTTAAGGGACTATTAGTGTAAAAAAAAGTGATTACAAGAATGACCCCATTGCAGAAAGCATAATATTAGTCCACCTGGATAATTACAGATCAAAATTTGTGAAAGCCACATTTGCCCTGTCAAATTCTTAAAAATGAATGCTTCGCTTCCTGTCTTTGTGGGCCCACAGCAGCATTTTTTTTACCCAATTCATGGTAAATGTCCCTCTATTATTTTCCCCTCCAGCTCTGCTTGTCACTTCTCCTTTAGCAGCTGGACATGTTTGCATCTTTCCCTTACAATCTTTTACTGGGTAGTTTAGATTTTTAAGTTATTTACAATCCAAATGATATTTAATGGAATACTCGTGATGCAACTTCCAGTTGCCACTTTTCTATTATTGCAGTGAGTCTGAAGGATGGTGAAGGTGCAAATGCCTATTTCTTTTGAGTTTAATCTAAGCTCCCTGTGTCCTGATATATCTTATCATTTTGTTTGGTAATTAGACTTCTCTGATGATGGTATAAAATGTATCTCAGTTGTGAAGGGAAAAGTCAGTATTTATCATTAGAGGGTGGGGAATATGCTCATTTTTCATTTACTTGGGCAGCAAAGAGACAGTGATACAATTTCAACTTGGAGGCCTGTGCTTGATGTGATTCTAAGATGGAACAAATAACCATGAAATTAATCTGAGAATGTTCCATTATTCTCTTGCCAGGACTTGGCTGGCATCATCTTGGTATATGAAGTATAGCTTTCCAGGCTCTCATCTTCCTCCTGAGCATGAGCAAAGCAGGGGAAGATTTGTCCCTGTTACATATCATCCTATAAAGAGTGAGGTTTGAGACCAAAAGGAAACAAATTAATGAGAGGGGAAATGTCTTTTGAAGCCAAGGGACTATAAATAGTACAGTTCTGTCAGTATTGTATTCATGAAGCAAGGCTGTTACCTAATGCGAGTTGGAGAATAACTTGTGTAAGTATAGTCCCAGAGAAAGAAAAACCAAGACTTACACATTTTATATCATAAGGAAAGTGAAAATGAATATATGTTGGATATGGTCACTGGTTTCCAAGAGAGGACAGTCCCACTTTGTGTTCACTCATTCATTTAGTACTTACGAAGCTCCAACTAAATTCCAGACACTCTACTGAGAAGTAAACAGTGTTCTGAAGTTTGGTAGGTTTAGAGAAAAACTTGAGTGTATTCTAAGAAGGTTAATTCATGAATTATATATTTTATGTATATTAACCTCTTTAGTTATTTTGTTGAATTTTGTGTTTTCCTCTAAGTTTTAAGATATATTTATTTCTTCTTTCGGGAAGATGATTCATTAAATCACCAAGTAGCCAATCTACTGTTGCTGCAGAATTTACCATCATTGTTCATAAATGATATAAATACTGTCTTTGATAACATCAGGAAGTCTTAAAGATCAGACAGATACTTCTGTGCAAGCTGTGAAGTGATTAGTGTCTTCTTTAGAGGTACACAGAAATCCCCCAGAATGTTGTCCTTGCTTATCCAAGGTTAAAATAGGAGGAACTGTGATGATCTGCCTCTAAAGAAAACTCTGGATTGCCACAGAGAAGAAAAGTCAGTAATTACTACTTTACTCCTTGTTGCAATGGTTTAATCATGCTTGTTGATAGTAAGTAAGTCATCAGTATTTTGTGTCATTTAAATGGGTGAATACATGTCAAGTGCCTGGAATAAGGTCTGGGTCTTGGTAAAAAGGCAGTGACCTTATCATTACTTGCAATTATACACCCCCATAATCTCAGTTTCATGCATCCCACTTTCTGGTCAGTACTTCGTCTCTTTCTGGGTTACTCCATATAATTCTCCAAATTTAACAATTTTTCAGCCTTACTGGGACCTACAATCCTTTGATCCTACCACCTTTTCCACTGTCCCTCATGCTTTCATAATGTAACGTTCCTAGATAAAAAGGAAAGTGACATGATTCATGACAGTCATCCTCCTGCACATACAGTTATTTCTCTTACCTTTTTAATACTCTGCCATATACCTCTTTTTTTTTAATTGAAGTGTAGTTGATTTACAATATTATACTAATTTCAGGTGTACAATATAGTGATATTTTTATAGATTATACTCCATTTAAAGTTATTACAAAATAATGGCTATATTTCCCTGTGATGTACAATATATTCTTGTTACTTATTTCTTTTATACCTAGTAGTCTGTATTTCTTAATCCCATACCTCTACCTCACCCCTCCCCCTTCCCTCTCCCCACTGTTAACTACTAGTTTGTTCTCTATATCTGTGAGTCTGTTTCTGTTTTGTTATATACATTTGTTTATTTTATTTTTTAGATTCCACATATAAGTGATAACATGAATATTCATCTTTCTCTGTCTGACTTATTTCACTTAGCATAATACTCCCTAGGTTCATCCACATTGTTGCAAATGGCAGAATTTCATTCTTTTTTATGGCTAATATTCCATTGAATATATATACCAATCTTCTTTTATCCATTCATCTGTTACTGGACACTTAGGCTGCTTCCATATCTTGGCTGTTGTAAATAATGCTGCTATGAACATTGGGGTAGATGTATCTTTTGAATTAATATTTTGAATTAATTAATCTTTTTTGATATATACCCAGCAGTGGAGTTGCTGGATCTCTGGTAGTTTTATTTTTCATTTTTTGAGTAACCTCCATACTGCTTTCTATAGTGGCTGCACCAATTTACAATCCCATCACAGTGTGTACTAGGGTTCCTTTTTCTCCATGTCCTCACCAACATTTGTTATTTGTAGGCTTTTTGATAATAGCCATTTTGCAGATGTGAGGTGATATTGTGGTTTTAATTTAAATTTCTCTGATGATTAACAATGTTGAGCATCTTTTCATATGCCTGTTGGCCATGTGATATCTTCTTTGGAAAAATGTTTATTCAGATCTTCCACCCATATTTTAATTGGTTTTTTTTTTTTGATATTCAGTTGTATGAACTGTTTGTATATTTTTCATATTAACCCCTTATTGGTCATATCATTTGCAAATGTTTTCTCCCATTCAGTAGGTTGTCTTTTCGTTTTGTCAGTGGTTCCTTTGCTTTGCAAAGACTTTTAAGTTTGATTAGGTCCCATTTGTTTATTTTTGCTTTTATTTATTTATTTTTTGTCTTAGGAGACAGATCCCCAAAAATACTGCTATGATTTTTGGTAAAGAGCATTCTGCCTATGTTGTCTTCTAAGAGTTTTATGGTTTCAGGACTTAAATTTAGGTCTTTAATCTATTTTGAGTTTATTTTTGTATATGGTGTGAGGAAATATTCTAATCTCATTCTTCTACATGTAGCTGTCTGATTTTCCCATCACCACTTATTGAAGAGACTGTTTTTTCTTCATTGTATATTGTTGCCTCCTTTGTTGTAGATTAATTGACCGTAAGTGCATGGGTTTATTTCTGGGCTCTGTATTTTGTTCTGTTGATCTACATGTCTGTTTTTGTGCCAGTACCATGCTGTTTTGATTACTGTAGCTTTGTAGTATAGTCTGAAATCTGGGAAGGTGATACCTCCAGCTTTATTCTTTTTTTTCAAGATTGGTTTGGCAATTCTGGGTCTTTTGTGGTTCCATATAAATTTAGGATTGTTTGTTTTAGTTCTTTGAAAAATGTCCTGGGTATCTTTTTTTTTTTTAATTTTTATTTATTTATTTATTTATTTTTGGCTATGGTGAGTCTTCGTTTCTGTGCAAGGGCTTTCTCTAGTTGCGGCGAGCGGGGGCCACTCTTCATCGCAGTGCGTGGGCCTCTCACTGTCGCGGCCTCTCTTGTTGCGGAGCACAAGCTCCAGATGCGCAGGCTCAGTAGTTGTGGCTCACGGGCCTAGTTGCTCCACGGCATGTGGCATCCTCCCAGACCAGGGCTCGAACCTGTGTCCCCTGCATTTGGCAGGCAGATTCTCAACCACTGAGCCACCAGGGAAGCCCTGACCTGGGTATCTTGATAGGGATTGAATTAAATCTGTAGATTGCTTTGGGTAGTATGGACATTTTAACAATATTAACTCTTCAAATCTAAGAGTGTGAGATACCTTTTCATTTCTTTGTATTGTTTTCAAATTCTTTCATCAATATTTTATAGTGTTCAGAGTATGGGTTTTTCATCTCCTTGACTAAGTTTATTCTGAGGTATTTTATACTTTTTGATGCAATTGTAAATTGATGTGTTTCCTTAATTTCTCTTTCTGATAGTTCATTATTAGTATATAGAAAAGCAACTGATTTCTGTATATTAATCTTGTAGTCTGCAACTTTATTCATTTATTAGTTCTAATAGTTTTTTTGGTGGAGACTTTAGGATTTTTGATATATAGTGTCTTGTCACCTACAAATAGTGACAGTTTTACTTCTTCTCTTCTGATCTGGATACCTTTTATTTCTTTTTCTTGGCTGATCAGTGTAGCTAGGACTTCCAATGCTATGTTAAATAGAAGTGGTGAGACTGGGCATCCTTATCTTGCTCCTGATTTTAGAGGAGAAGCTTTTAGCTTTTACCATTGCGTATGATGTTAGTTGTGGGTTTTGTCATTAATGGTCTTTATTATTTTGAGATATGTTCCCTCTATACCAATTTGACGAGAGTTTTTATCATGAATGGTTGTTGAATTTTGTCAAATGCTTTTCTGTATCTATTGAGATGATCATGTGATTTTTATCTTTCCTTCCCTTTGTTAATGTGGTGTATCACATTGATTGATTTGTGAGTGTTGAACCATCCTTGCCTGCCTGGAATAAATCCCACTTGATCATGGTGTATGATCCTTTTTATGTATTGTTGAATTCGAGTTGCTAATATTTTGTTGAGGATTTCTATAGTCATTAGAGATATTGGCCTGTAATTTTCCTTTTTTTAGCAGTGTCTTTGTCTGGTTTTGGTATCAGGGTAATGGTGGCCTCAGAGAATGAATTTGGGAGTGTTCCATTCTCTTCAATTTTTTGAAATAGTTTGAGAAGGATAGGTATTAGCTCTTCTTTATGCCATATACTTTTGTGAAACTTGAGTACTTGTTAAATTTAGCATAGGTTTGTTTACTCCTTTGTAGATGAACAAGGCAGGAAAAAAATCAAAAGAACCTGGCTGACTGCTTTCACTTGGAATTTATTACATGAAATTTTTAAAGTAAATTTATTTATTTATATTTGGCTGTGTTGGGTCTTTGTTGCTGTGTGTGGGCTTTTCTCTAGTTGCAGCGAGTGGGAGCTACTCTTCGTTGCGGTGTGCAGACTTCTCATTGTGGTGGCTTCTCTTGTTGCAGAGCATTGACTCTAGAGCACGTGGACTTCAGTAGTTGTGGTGCATGAACTCAGTAGTTGTGGCTCGCATGCTCTAGAGTGCAGACTTAGTAGTTGTGGCGCACGGGCTTAGTTGCTCTGTGGCATGTGAAATCTTCCTGGACCAGGGCTCGAACCCGTGTCCCCTGCATTGGCAGGCAGATTCTTAACCACTGTGCCACCAGGGAAGTCCATATTATATGAACTTTTAATGCTGCTTGTCAATCACAATACTTTTCCATCCACTTTCCCACTTCCTTAAAGTATTCATACCTTCTTCTCTTTCCTCAAATCTCCAAACCTTCTTCTACAATCTTCACTCTCAGCTATTGACTTTCAGAACATGGCTTTCATAGTCTCCCACAGTCAGTTCTAACTACCTGCCACCATTTCTTTACTGCTGCCTGTTATTATGGGTGAACTGTCCCACTATTATCTAAGGATGGCATCTCTGTCTGTAGGCTATATTCCATTATTTTTTCCAAAATCAGGAGGACATGTTTTCAGCAATTCTCTCCTCCTTCTTCTATACTAATGATTTCCTTCTCTTTACTAGGTCATTCCTATCAACATAAAAATATTCCAGTTTTGTCCCATTTTTACAAGAAATTCTTGACCTCACCTTCTCTTGCTTTTGCAGCAAAACTCCCAGCAAGAGTTTAATATTCTTATATTCTTTTTAAAATAATTAATTAATTAATTTTTTTTTTTGGCTGCATTGGGTCTTCATTGCTGTGCACGGGCTTTCTCTAGTTGCGGTGAGTGGGGGCTACTCTTCATTGCATGGCGTGGGCTTCTCATTGCGGTGGCTTGTCTTGTTGCAGAACGTGGGCTCTAGGTGCACGGGCTTCAGAAGTTGTGGTGCACAAGCTTAGTTGCTCCGCGGCATGTGGGATCTTCCCGGACCAGGGCTCAAACCCTTGTCGTCTGCATTGGCAGGTGAATTCTTAACCACTGAGCCACCAGGGAAGTCCCTATTCTTATATTCTTTACTCTTTGTCTATAGTGAAGCCACTTCAGTTAGATTTTGCTCCTAATGACTTTACTAAAACTGTTCTTGCTGAGATCCCAGTGACCCTCAAATTGCTGACAATTCTGTCTTCATTTTACTTGAATCATTAGCTGTACTTGATAGACTTGAATCATCCTTTCTTCCTTCAAATACTTTCTTTACTTCTTGCTGTCAACACCACTTGTTCCTGGTTTTTCTATTACCTCCTTGGCTACTTCTTTTCAGTTTCCTGTGCCAGATCCTTGTTCTTCTCCTCCTTGACCTCTTAAATTTGTTGTGTTCTAGAGCTCAGTTCTTGATCCTTCTTTATTGTTTATCTATACCAGCAATTAACAAACTAAGGCCCATGGCCTTACTCCAACCTGTGCCTGTTTTGATAAATAAAGTTGTTTTGAAATACAACCATGCTCATTTGTTTATGTTTTATTTGTGGCTACTTTTGAGTTGCATAGATAGAGTTGAGTAGTTGTGACAGAATCCAAATGGCCCTCAACACCTAAAATATTCACTCTATGGCCTTTGTCAGGAAAAGCATGCTAATACGTGATCTACATTTACTCTTTTCCCCTCCATGAATACATTCAGATGCATGATTCAGATACTATATACTGATATCTCTTCAACTTGTATTTCTAGACCAGACTCCCTCAAACCCCCAGAATTATAAATCCAATTGCTGGTAAGACATACACTTGGATGTCTAATAGTAGAAATAGTAAATATGTTTGATTTTAACATGTTCAAAATAGAACTTCTTATCTTTATCTCCAGATCTGTTTCATCTACAGTTGTCTTTGTCTCAGTTAATGTCAACTTTGTCTTTCTAGATGACTAGGTCAAAACCTTGAAGTTTATTTGCCTTTTATATTCCGTGTTCTATTTGTCTGGAAATCCTGATGGCTCTACCTTCATAATATATCCAGAATCCGACCACTTCTCCCGTGGGACCACCAGTCCCATATACTTATATGATGACTGGTATAAGTCATCATAATCTCTTTCCTAAATTACTGTAACTGCCTCCTATTTGATTTTTACGGTTCTGTCCTTGCTGCCTCCCCTATTTGGGCTATTTGCAATATGGAAGCAAGGGTATTCTTTTAAAAGCATAATCCAGATACTTTAATTTCTCTGCTCATAATCCTCCAATAGTCCTTATTTGATTCAAAATAAAAGCCAAAGTCTTTAAAATGGCCAGACAAGTCCTATAAGACCTTGCCTCATGCTACTGCTCCAAAATTATATACTACTCTCTCTTTTGCTCCCTCAGCTTTAGCCATGCTGAGCTAGCTCCTTGTTCTTACTTGAATATTCTAGGCATACTCTTTTTCAGAGCTTTTGTCCTACCTTTTCCCTATACTAGGAAAGCTTGCTTCCTCAGATATTTATAAAGGTTGGCCACAAAATACCACTTTTTAAATAAGGACTAATCAACTACCCTATTTAAAATTTTACATCCTCCTCCTTCCCAGCATTCCCCATCACCCTTATTCTGTTTTATTTTTCCCCATAGATCTTATCACCTTCCAATATACTATAAATATATAATTTAGTTAATTATTTTTTCTATCTTACCACTCATCCCTAGAACATGAGCTCCATGAAGAATAGGCATTTCTGGTCTGTATCTTTCTTTTAATATTAAATCTTCAAAACCTATAATAGTGCTTGGCACATAGTGGATGATCAATAAATATTATTGCCTACACAAATGATAGTGTTAGCTATATTATTATTTATGTTGTCAAAATAAATATAAAGAATATTTTTGATGTATTAAGTAGGCATAATATTTGAATTTTAAATGCATTTTCTGTAGTAAGGATAGACATTTCTGGGTTGATTCACTTGAGGAATGAGGATTATTAATGTGTTGGCATTTGAAGGCTTCAAATATTTCTATTAAGATTCTATGAAAATGATATCATAGGTTGCATTAATATATCAATCTAGATAAAAGTTAAATTGGAAGAATGAACACTGAACTAGTAAGTAAACACTTTGTGTCCCTTCATTTTATTCTCCACAATACTATCAAAATGATGTTTCTAAAACACATAACTGCCTCTGTCATGTCCCTGATATAAAGTACTTTTGTTACTCATAGTTACCTAGGATAGAAGATAACATTCCTCAAGGCTTAATGTTTACTTGTATTTCAAGTTTTACCACTTCACCTTTGTTTCAACTGTATCAACCCACTTGTAGTTTCTGGGACACTCTGTAGTCTTTCATACATTAAGACAATTCTTTCTGGAAATTCTAGCTTCCTTTTCTTATCAGTAGCATTGTATAAGGCTCATCTCAAATACTTTCTCCTAGAAACAGTCTTTCATCTGCTCAGTAGTTAGTCCTTGGCTTTCCTAATACCTTATATCTCTAGTTACACTTATCACATTATAACATTGTATTGTGTGTTTTCTTTCCCAATAGACTTTGAGTTCATTGAGACCTAGACTAATCAATAATCTATTTTTTCACCTTTTAAAATTTGAGATTTATTTAGATTTATAGAAGAGTTCCAACTTCTATAAAGTTGCAACTTCTGCAACTTCTAACTTCATCCAGCTTCCTCTTGTATTAAAATCTTACATAACCATAGAACATTTACCAAAACTAAGAAATTAATCTTGGTAAAATATTATTAACTACATGATTCATTTGGATTTCATCAGTTGTTTCTCTGATGTTCCTTTTCTCTTCCAGGGTCTAATCCATTATTTAGTTTTCATGTTTTCTTATTCCTTCAATATTGAGAGTTCTTCAGTCTTTCTTTAAATGTCTCTAATGATCTTGGCACTTTTGAAAAGTACTGGCCAGTTATTTTGCAGAATATCTATCAATTTGGGTTTGTCTGATGTTTTCTCATGATTAGGTTCGGGTTATGCATTATTGGAAAGACCTTAAGCTGTAGGTTGTTCCTTTATGTTGTGCCTCAGAAAGGGCTTCCTTTCCTACTCTTCTTTCTCTCCTTTCCCTCTCCCAGGATTCTTCTGTGGTTAGACAAAGCTTGTTAGCTTAGCTATAGGGTGTATTTTATATTTAAATTAAGCCGCATTCTTAGGCATTCTTAGGCATTCTTGTTGGTTCTTGGAGGTAAGGACTTCTCAGTTCTACTACCCATTATTTAAGAGTAGATTCCCACCCCCCCCCCCCCCCCGTCCCTTCCCCTAGCTGCAATGAGTTTTTACCACTGTCCTGAGGGTGGCAATGTTTGCTGCCCTACTCCTCACATACTAAGGTTTTTGTTCCGTAAATGACATAGGAGAGAAGGGTCTGTGTAGAATTTCTTGCCCCTTCAGCATGGCTCTGTTTCCCTCTCCTGGGTTTGAACCACAAAAGAAACTTCTTTGGGATCCTTCTGATCTACTCTGTGAGTGTTCCATAGTATTCATAGAGAAAGAGCCTGGAAAAGAGTATAGACTCCCTCAGTTTCTGCAGTCTCTGTGGACATCACATTGTTCCCTAATTTCTCACACAGCTTTCATTTACCTGTCAATTATTCTAGGTAAACTATTTTTATTGGTGTCTGGTTACATTTACCCAAGTTAAGTGCTCACATTTCTTCTCTTCCAATAGTTGCCTATATCTCCAGATTTTAGGTCATTTGTTTGTTCTGAAAACTTATCTCAGTTGGATTGGGAAAAAAGTTATAAATTTGAAGTTAACACAATTTTTTTCATTATAATGATGGAAGGAATACTCTTTTCAATTCTCTAAGTCACAGAGTGGAAGCTAGAAGTCTCTTCGCCACTGATTTTTATATTGCTAGTGCCTTGCAGAGTACTTGGCACATATCAGACATTCAATAATTAAAATATTTAATACATGCAATATGCATATATGCCTAGCCCCATAATTGACTAGGACAGCAGGAATAGCAGCAGAATGAGTTAGTACATCATGATACTGTATATCACCTCCATCATTAAGAGTATGTTACTGAATTTTAATTTTTCCTTCTACAGTTCTTTTCTATTACCTACAGAAAGAGCCTAGATTAGATTTAAGAATAAGGTTAAGAATATCATGTACTTTTTAAGTTTTGTGATAAAGGAACTGAGATATATTTTATATACAAAGCAAAACATATTTTTCTTGTGTGGTATGCAATATTTTGAAATAGTAATTACGGTTTTTTCACTATGGGTTTTTTTGAATTCCACAGACCTTTACCCAACCTAAACAGCTAAGGAATTCTGCTTTCTCTACTTTGGAAAGGAAAAACAGAAAGTAAAAATAACAACGAATCAAACACTTGTCTGAAATTCAGACTCTTGGTAAAACCAGCATACACAGAAAAATATGTTATCAATGAGAGCCAGTATTTCCCCCGCCTGGAGACTGGGAAAGTTTTCTTATATTGAGGGGCATAATACAGCTTAGATGCTAGTGGATCACTGTGAAGTAGCCTTGTGTCCTATTCACCTCAACCCTGGACTGAGATCTAAGATTGGGCTGGTATAACAGGCAGACAAGAGAACCTTTATCTCTGGGTACAGTACAAGGAGCTAACAAAATCTTATAATGCTCATTATCTAGCAGATAGGGGGCACAGTCTAGTTGAAATAGTTGCTTGGTGGTTTAACAGGAATGCTTAGGTAGCCCCTTTGAGTTTCTTATTGCTCCAGAGTAGTGAAGAAACTTTGGAGAGGACAGGGAAGCCACCAAGAGAAAGTAAACAGGACCTGAAGAAGCTTTGTGAGCTTGACATGGAGGAGAGCTGCAGAGATCTATGTGTACTGATGACTGAAGAGTAGGCAGGAATATCTCACGGGATGCCGTTGTGCATTTTTGATAGCACTGAAGGATCAGATACACCTCTTCACTAGTTCCTTCCTATGCTGCCATGCTACAGAAATGCTCTGAATGTAGATGTAGTATTAGAGATAGGGTGGGGAGGCCTCAAATTATCTGAAAACATAGGTGCCTACACATGGTGGAATGGGCGCCCAAAGTATAATTTAAGACTTGTTATATAGAAGTAATGCTGTATTGCTGGCACATTTCAATTTTGAACTGAAATTTGTCATTGCTGTGTGTTTAAAAACTTGTTTATTAAAATAGAATATCTGCAGTAAGCATCAGTAAGCTTTTAAATGTAATGCCATTTAAAAATATTCTCTCTTGGGCTTCCCTGGTGGTGCAGTGGTTAAGGATCTGCCTGCCAATGTGGGGGACACGAGTTCGATCCCTGGTCCGGGAAGATCCCACATGCCGCAGAGCAACTAAGCCCTTGCGCCAGAACTACTGAGCCTGTGCTTTAGAGCCTGTGAGCCACAAATACTGAGCCCGCATGCCATAACTACTGAGCCCGCGTGCCACAACTTCTGAAGCCTGTGTGCCTAGAGCCCGTGCTTCACAACAAGAGAACCCACCACAATGAGAAGCCCGTGCACCACAATGAAGAGTAGCCCCTGCTCGCTACAACTAGAGAAAAGCCCACGTGCAGCAATGAAGACCCAATGCAGCCAAAAATAAAATAAATAAATTTATAATAAGTAAATAAATAAAAATATTCTCTTGGGCCCATTAATATATAAATGGGTTTTAATTTGAAAGTAAAATGACTTCTCTTATGAAGTATATTTTAGTTTACAGTCTGGTTCCAGGTACCCCAATTACTCAACAACACTTTACCATGACAGCCTTGGATCAACCTAAATCAAAATACAAGTTAGAGCAAGATGTGCAGATGAACTGTATATAAAACATACAGCAGCATGTGATAATTCTGTCCCTGTAGTCAGACATTTCTGGCTTGACATTTGGCAGTCACTTATCAACTGTGAGACCTTGTGCAAGTCACTTCTCTCTAACTTTCAGTTTCTCATCTATCAATGTGGATAGTAATAGTACTAATCTCATGGGGTTCTTGCAAAGACTAAGTGTGATAATTCATGTAAAGCTCCAGCATACAAACAAGAAGTATTCAATAAATACTAGCCATTATTATGTTTCAAAAGGGACCCACATGATCAAGTGTACTGAATCATGGGCCAACCAAATGTTTCCATGATACAGTCAAGCTTGGTTAGAAGATATTTTTCTTTCCTTATGTTTGTTTTCTTTTTCTCCTTTTTCATTACACTTTCCTCTTTTCTGCTCCTTCCTTTCTCTTTTCTTCCCTCCTTCCTTTCCTTGCTTCCTTCCCTGCTTTCTTCACTCCCTGCTCTTAAACTTTATTATGGAAGAATTTATACACAAAAGTAGATAGACTAGTATAATGACCCCCACATATCTGGCATCTAGCTTCTACAGTTGCCTGCCTTTTATCAGTCCTTAGCCTCTTCAAGTTTATTTCTCCCCATTTATACCATGTCTCTTTCTTTATCTTCACTGGTATATAAATATGTCTTTATAAATTTTCTGTATTCTTTTGGCTCCATTCACCAGAGTGATCCATTTGTTGACTGTAATAGATTTAGGTAACATTCTAACCATATATGGTCTATAAAAACCTAGCATATTCACTGTTGTTAGTGTAAAAAAATAATTTACCTCTCCAACTTCTCAACCCATTGACAAACCATGCTGGTTTCAATTAGCTTCATCAAGCATATGAAATGCCAAAAGGTGAACATTTGTGATGCTTAGCGTATGTTAGTGATAAGACAAAACAATTTTACAAGTATGTTTGTGATTTTCTGAGATTAGATCATTTAAAATTTAACTTCAGTTTTTAAATTGCTATTTTACTTCAATTTCCATGTAACATAAAGTTTTAAAACTCTTGCAAATAAGTACTTCATGTACAGTTTATGAACATGACAGGTGTACCTATAACTTATGCCAAACAAGTATGGTAAGAAGTCAGAAGATAAAATTTAAAAAGAAACACTAATAAACATCTCCCTAAAGTAATAAATTATTAATATTTTTACACTTGAAGTAACTATTACAAAAGTACATGTTTTCATTCAAAAATGTAATTTCTCAAAATATTAAAATGAGACATTTTAATATCTTAATTCATTTATCTATTTATTAATACAGTTTATTGAATAGAACTATGTGTCAGGTACACTGCTAAGCATAGAAAAATAGAAATAAACAAGATACATTCTGTGGTCAAGGAGCAATAGTTAAGGGTGTAAATAGATGAAGAATGAGGAAGAGTTTGTCAAGTGAAAGGCATGCCACTTAGTAGGCATGGTATGGGCAAAGGCTTGGAGAAATAAAAATTGTTGTAATTTTTGGAAATGATAAGTAAATAGTTGAGGGCAGGAACCATGTCTAGTTGTTCACCACTGTATCCTTAGCACATAATATTGTAGCTGTTCCATAAATATATCCTGAATTGATTAATTGATAAATACAGTAGTAGATAAAGTTGAAAACCTCTTACGAATGGCTTTGTAGGCCATTTCATTTTATAGTCCAATGTTCACTGAAATATATTTTATAGGATAGTAACTGTTTGGAAAATTAAGAGATATTGTGGTCAAAGAAAAAACAACTAAGAGATACTGATCGCACAGATTTAGAACAATATTCTTTACTGAAATATTTCTCAGACTTTAGTATGCTAATGTTGACTGATCATTAAGAGAGATTTTGATTAAACTGCTTCCCAAACTTCTCTACCTGAGACACTCCTACCCACTCACGCAAACCCTGTCCATAAGACTATACTTGATACCATGTGCCTTGGGAAAGTCTACTCTACCTTCTACTGAGATCCATTCAAAAGTTTTAGGTAGGGAACTACTCTGTTGTCATAGTTTTTTAGAAAACTCCCTTTGTATGTGAAGGAAGTAGAATGAAGAGAATTTAATAGTTAAATTGATGTGGACATACTATAGAAATTTCCAGGTTTCTTTCATGGTGGCTAAGATGGACATGCCAATAAAAAAGGATACGGATTATAGAATGAGTAGGAGTTTTGGAGGGAAGTATAACACAGTCAGTTTTAGGCAACTATGTTTAAAGTTCAAGTGGACAGCCAAGATTATTCAGTTTATATAATAGTTAGATTTATTTGTTTGGATCTCAGAAGAGACTAGAGATCATAGTGAAAGCTCTGGGAATGGCTTTTGTAGGGTTGCTCAGAATGTATTTCCTTTCTCCTCCATAGCCATTTAGATATTTGAAGTCAGCTATCACGGCATCCCTAACCCTTTCTTCTCCAGGCCAAATAAACTCAGTTGCCTCTCACAAGCCTTGCATGAAATAATATCTGAACCATTTTACTCATGCAGTTCTTTCCTCTAAATACACTGTAAATCATCAATGTTTCACTTACGATGCGGTACCTTACTGAACCTTATACTTCTAAAATGTCACATATTATATTATTGAATGTGCTTTCCTATACTTTTATAACCTCCGCATCCAAACTGGCTCTAAGCCATTTACTACTTCCTTCTACCCAACCCTTAAGCAGCCATGCCCCTTGAATTATAACCCCTATGCAGTAAATGATCACCACATGAGATCTTTCCAGTGTCTGCCTCTGGAATCCTTACTTTGCCTTGTTTGGCTTAAGTGTTGAGTCTTCCTATGGTAATTACTTCTTGTTCTCCATCTGTTCTTGTGCACTCAAGTTTTAGACTTGTTCCTCGTTTCTAAGCAGTCTTACTCAAGATGTTGATTCTGGGTTATATTATGCTGGGTCTGCAGCAAATATCCCATTTCATGTACCCCTACTTCTGACCTTAGTTTTTGTGTAGCTATCCAGGATCCTTCACTTTGAACCAACCAGCATCTAAGATTCATCATCTAAGACAGTAAACGTGATAATATGCCAGTTTCCTTGAAAGCTGGAGCCATGTCTTATTCTTTGTGTTCCCAGTGTCTAGCACAGTGCCTGACACCAATGATATTCAGTGCGTGAATGGATGGGTGGGTAGGTGGTTGAAAGAAGCAGCTCTGCTTCTGGCTGTATTTTAACATAGTGTTTTATGCTTCTACATAAAGTTTTGCTTGAGAAAATAGTTCTGGCACTAAAACTACTGGAAAACTAGTGATCTACCAGGAAATGCCGTGATTAACTGATTTAATTTTTTTTCTTATGACTAAGGAAGGAGAGATAATTGCAGGAGTATTTAGGCATTTTATACTTTTTTTTTTTAAAGAACCTACTATATGAAAGCATGGAGATGGCATTTTCCATTTAATTTTTATGTTACTCTCTGAGGTACATTTTATTATTCTCATTTTACAGATGGGAAAACTGAAGTTTAGAGAGCTTACATGGTTGAAAGCTGATGAGCAGTGAGGGTGGGATTCAACCCTAGGTTTTTTGACTCTGATTCAATTTTTCTTTCTTATACTCGAGAGCATGTTCTCAGTATCTTTAGTGAGTACTATGTCACATAGAGTTATTATTTCCTTTTATTTTTATGTTTTCTTAACTTGAAGGGCAGAAAATGAAAAACCGCAAAATATCTGAGAATTTACTTTTCAGGAACATTGATTATTTCTTAGTAATTGGATGCTCTAATTATTTTCTTGGAGAAAAAGTTTTAAGGTCAGGCATGTTTTTGGTTCCAGTGCTGATATACTAAGAAAGTACAATGCTAGAGTGACTCAGAAACAATTATCTGTTTATTGCTGTCATTTTGTAATCTAGAGAAGAGACAGTGCTGACACATAAAGGTAGAAGAAGTTGCATTTTGTTGAAATACTTCAGATTGGGAATAGAGAAATTGAAGAGTTGTTGATTGATAGGACTTGGGTAAATCTATTATAACACAACTGTGAAATATTACCATATAAAATTTCATAGTAGAGTTGGTTTGAGTAAACTCTTGCCTGGCTAAATTGGACTTTTTGTTTAGGCAGTGGATTCTAAATGAGCTAATGGTTCATTCTAACACTTAAGATTATTTACTAGGTCTGGGGAGAAAAGGAAATGTTACCACTCTCCAGTTCTTCAACTGCAATAGAATTATAATAAAAGTCTACTGTTTATTATCTATTATCTATTGGGTGCTCTGTGTCATATTTCTACTTTGTTCTCCCTAGAACCCTAGGAGAGAAGTTTACATTTTACTGGAGAGAAAATTGAGGCTCAGAGAGATTAAGTAACTTACCTAGGATTCCCCATTTGAAGCTGGGATTTGAATCAAGATCTGACTGAATGTACCGATTTGATCTCCATTCTGTACTGTTTATTGAGCATTAATCATTTTTGAACATGGAGCTCTACCTCTCCAAAATTATCTTCTTCAAGAATGCTAATGGCTACATTACTGACAAAAATATTTTTTTCTTTAGCAAAGAGCGTAAAGTAAGCATACATTTCTTTCAATTAAGTAAACTTTCTACCTCATTACTCTAGGGTCTCTATGCAATATTTATTACTGTTATATGTTGGGGTTTAAATAAAATAGTTTTTGTTTGTATGTGTAGAAAAGCAAAGGTGGCTGAGGAAGTTCTTCTAGATTGCTCAGTAAGTTTTGCTGAAAAAACCTTTATAACGGGGGCAAATATTTTTCCTGAGATGTCCCTTGGTAAACTTCCTGAGGCCTCCCTTTTCTGGGTGATGTGTTCACTTTGACCACTTCCTTTTTAGATTTCTATTATATTTTTCTTCTGTGATTCCCATGTGGTATCTCTTATTGGTTTGTGTCTCTTGGCCCTTTAAATATCAAGTAGATTAGGATAGAGATGAAGGGATGATTTAAGAGAGAGATGGTACGGGTAAAAAGAAGGGTGCCTCTCTTGTCTTTCTTGTGTTCATGGGAGGATATAATCAGACTGAGCCTGGTCTTACCTCTCAGAGGTATGACTATCATTTACATAGTTGATCTGATGGGAGTTAGGATATGTATCAGGAACTGAATTTTGGGAGGCAAGTTCATTTAGGGATTTTAAGACTTAGAGCAGTTTCTGGTGGTTGATATCTTATGTGGAGAGAAAAATATTCCTGATTTGGGAGATGATCTTGTTTATGGCCTCTAACTAATGGGATGATAGGAAGAGAGATTATTTTCTGGGGCTCAGTCAGGAGATGTATGCAGTAAGATCACCTGGAAAACCACCATCTACTTGGAGCAATCTGGCTTTGGAAGGTATAGGGAGTCATTTCTCCATTTCCCTATTCAGGGAAAATCTGCTCAAAGAGCTTCAAAGAGCATTGGCTAGAAGCAGAGTGTCTGGCACTGGGAAGGGATCTCATTGGGTGTTGCTAGGGAGTGGGAATGTACTGCTTTAGAGCCTGGTTAGGCTTACTTCTGGTATGGATTGTAATTGCCAACTACTGGTTAGTGGGATGGCTTCTGTTCTATTTGGTTCTCTGTATTTGTTTGTATATATGTCTGTCCATCTATCATCTACCATTTGTCAACCATCCATCCATGCCTGATATATATTTCTAGAAGAAGCAAGAAATAGAGAAATGTTGGGGTTCATATTATATCAAGAATGTATTCCCTTGGGCTGAGTGGAGGGAAAAAAATTAGCAGATTTACAGGGAACTCCACTGTACAGTAGAAACTAACACAACATTGTAAAACAACTATAACCCCCCCAAATAAAATTAGCAGATTTATTGCAAACCCAAAGATGAAGCAAGAAATTTTAAGAAGGATTTCACCCAGGACACTTTGGATCTCAGAGCTGTTTGCTTCCAGGCAAAGGGAAAACACAATCAGCTGATTAAAGGCTCAGAATTTGGTATAAGAATTAAAGCTACTGCTTAAGCTTTTGAGGGAGAATATCAGAAACTCAGAGTGGAAGTGCATTAGCTTAAATAAGTTTTAAATTTTGCAATAAAATAAGGAACTGTGAGAGGATTAACAAGGGAAGGAAGACATTCAATTCAACAAATAATGCTAATTCTTATATCTATTTCTTATTTTATTTGCTTTTTTTTGTGAACTGCCTTAACACTAGGCCATATAATTCTGGTTGACTGATAACTGCAGAGCCCTTTCCTTCTCTGTGATGAGGCCAAGGGTGAGAGAGGGAGTTGAAGGTGGGTGTCGGGGGTCTAGGCTGGTCAGTAGACACTCTTCTTCTCCCATGATTGGTCCATGGATGTATATGTGCCTTAGACAAGGGCAACTGGTATCCTTTTCTGATAGGGTTACTGAAAAAAAGTCCCTTTGCTTCTGAAATCACAGGTGCTAAGGGGCACATTTGTTGACCTATGGAGAGAGTTTGCCTGAGAACCAGCCAATACAGGAGAAAGATGAGCTGAAAAATGAAAGAGAGAGAGTGAGAGAGGGAGAGAGAGAGAGCGAGAGAGCGAGAGAAAGAGAGAGAGAGAGAGAGAGAGAGAGAGAGAGAAGAGGGAAGAGGGAAGAGGGAAGAGAGAAAAAGCATGAATTGAAAACTGCTAGACTCAGCTATGCCTGAAGTTAGCATCCCTTGGGCTTCCCAATTTCATAGATTGTTTTACTTATGAGAGTTTGCATTCAGTTTTTGTTACTTGCAGAAATAAAAAAGCTGAGAGAAAATGCAGAAGCAAATTAAGAAACAGATTGGAACTTTTAAAACACAGCTGAGCATGCATAAAAGGAATGGGGTGAGCACAGAGGAAGTACATCTAGCAGTAGAAAGGAGTGGCAGAAAAGTATGTGCATGCTACTGTTTAAAGTACATAGTCCTGAGTAATTTTAAGGTAGAGAAAAGAGTTTGGGAGGAGAGCACATGGCTGAGTACACATCAGTTTTCTTTGGGCCCATTAATATACTGGCTTATGAAGCATAAACAGTAGCAAGTACAATTAAAACATCTTTTGAGGAAAATCTACAACCAGGGCAAATATAGGAGCAAAGGGTGAATCTGCTGGCCTCAAAAGTTACAGGCACCTCCTCTAGAGGAAGTGGTAGAGGCAGCAGCTAGACAGGCAGAAAAAGGCCAGATGGGACAAGAAGGCCCTGGGAACTTACCAGAGTCATTGAATATAAACTAAAGAGTAGGAGGCTTGGATGGTGGAGATGGTGCAAAGCCACAGATTTCACCTGGAGGATTTCTTGTTATAAATACAGGTTCCCTTCCTCACAGGAAAGAATAGCATCTTGAGACCACACTGAATTTAGCAATGGCTGCTATGAATCAAAAAGGTATGGAGAGGGAATTCCCTGGTGGTCCAGTGGTTAGGACTCTGTGCTTTCACTGCTGAGGGTCTGCGTTCAATCCGTGGTTGGGGAACTAAAATCCCACAAGCTGTGTGGTGTGGCAAAAAAAAATAAAATAAAATAAGGATATTATTATAAAAATTTTTTTAAAGATATGGAAATGGGGATCCAGAGGGGTTGGATATAGGGAGAGGTTGCTCAAAGGAAGAAGAGGATTTCAGGAAAGACCTTAAGACAACAGTATCCACCATTTTATCTTTCTAAATTTTATTAGAGGTTAAGGATATTCCAGATACCATTCTTGAAAAATAGTCAATCAATATATAAGGCATTGGGACAATGGTTTTAAACTTTTTCTGAAAGAGCAGCAGAACCCTTTTTAAGAAAAGTGTTACGCAAAATTCTGATACATAAACCAATAAACTATTGAGTAAAGTATTGGGCATCTGCCTGCTCAGTGTCCCACTCTGTCTGTGGCCCTTCTTGAGAACACTGGGGCCCCAATGCACACAGTATGAAAATCAGTGGTCTACACCAAAGGAATCTTTGCTTAGTCCAGTTCTCTAGGGTAGGAAAATACTCACTGATCTAGGGCCATAGCCCTGGCTTTTAGTAAATACCATATATTTTCTAGGTCTGTATGATCTATATTTCTAAGATCTACATTTCGGCATGATTTTTATTTCCAGAACCGTGCTGAAGTGGCCGAAGCCAGCAGGTAGCTCCTTGTGGATTTGGAGATTGAGATTCTGTCACTTCTTTTCTATTTCTGTCAATATATATAGCCAAGAAGGAAGTGCTTTGTTAAACGGCAGAGAGTTATAGAAGCAGAGTGGATCATTGTTTATTTTGATAGTGCTTCTCTCAGAGATGGTGCACAATGCTTATGACCTTTCCCCTCTAACCACATAAACCTTCTACCCTCTACATACACACACTACAGATTTCTATTCATCTTTCAAGTTTCACTGTGAGTAACATTTCTTCCAAGAAGCCTCCCATGTCTTTTTCTTTTCCTTTTTTTTTTTTAGATTTTATTTATTATTTATTTATTTTATTTATTTTTGGCTGCATCAGGTCTTAGTTGCGGCACACAGGATCTTCACTGAGGCATGAGGGATCTTTTGTTGTGGTGCACGGGCTTCTCTCTAGTTGAGGTATGCGGGTTTTCTCTTCTCTACTTGTGGCACATAGGCTCCAGGGCACGTAAACTCTGTAGTTGTGACACGCAAGTTCCAGAGCGCGGGGGCTCTGTAGTTTGCAGCATGCAGGCTCTCTAGTTGAGGCTCCTGAGCTCAGTAGTTGTGGCACGCAGGCTTATTTGCCCCATGGCATATGGGATCTTAGTTCCCTGACCAGGGATCGAACCCGCGTCCCCTGTGTTTTATACTGCTGGACCACCAGGGGAGTCCCCCATGTCTTCTTCTGTCCCTCTTTTCCCCAGACTGGTAGGATTTTTCATACTATCCTGCAGTTGTTTGTCTCCTGCTGTTAAATTGTGAACTCTATAAGGCAAGGGACTGAATTTTTTTATCTCTATATTTCTTCTGCTTAACATAGAACCTATTCAATTGTAGATATTATAAATGAATTTTATATTTTATGAAAATATAAAAATATTTTTTTCATAAATTAATAGATAGTAAAAAAGAGATGAGGTAGAAGGAGGAAGGGGCAGAGACCTTTTATAATTCATCAAGTATTGAGAACTTGTACCTTATTTGATATTAGCACAGAGTCTTAAGGAAATTGGATAATCTATTCCTCTAGACCAGCATTAGAATCAGCTGATGATCATGACACCTGTATGTAGACACAAAGGTCTCAAGTCCTAGCCAAGACGTGAATTCCCACTTCTTAAACATTTTTAGAGCTGAAATGAACTGTTAAAACCATTCTGGTGTCTGTGTCTTGTTAAGTTATAGCTGATATTTGTATATTTACTTTTTTTAAGTTTCTGATACTTAGGGTTGTCTTTTTCTGTTTGTTTGTTTCTTGATCCTTATTGTTCCATTCTACTGTGAGTTCTCATAGGACAGAAGTTGTCAGTTTTCCTTAATGTCTCTCCGCTCAGTGTCCAGCACAGGGCAGGAGGATTTGCTAATTGCTTAACACAGCAGGGTTCCCCAGAACCATATTTGTTAGAGTAAAGGTTATGAGACACTAGGAACAAGCATCTTAGTATTTAGATAGTTAAGTTTTATATTTATATAAAGACTCTCAAGTATACATATGTATACAAACACACCACCATTACCACCACCACTCCCATGGGCACAGCACCTGGGTTTATATGTCTGGGCAGTGTATGTCCTACATCTGAGAATAAAATTAATCAAGCAACTCCATAGCTGAGGCATACTGAGAGTAATAAAGCATTTTGCAGTTAGAAGTAGCACTCTCTAAATGACATAATAGCATAGTCCCAATCTATGGAAAATAATGCCTAAGTGACACCAATGATGAAGTTGCTTTCCTAGCTTTGATAGCTGAGGTTGTAACTAGTGTGAGAATACAGAAAATGTCTGGATGCAGTAGTGAAGATGGATACAGAACTAATATGAAATTTAGTGAATTCAAGTGACTGATTTGAGTCTCACATCTTCAGATCCTTTGAAGCAGAAAACATGCAGAATTGCAAGGGCTTTGTACTAGTCAGGGTTCTCCAGAGAAATAGAATATGTATACTATTATATATTTTTTTTTCTAGAAGTAGTGCCCATTGATAGGATTAGAAGAGAACACAGGTAAATATTTACATGATTTCAGGTTAAGGAAGGTTTCTCTACGTATAGCAGCTCATGAAGAAGCAATACAAGAAAAGCACATTGACAATGAAAAAATTAAAATCCGGGCCAAGTGTTAAAAAAATAAAAAAAGTAAAGCTAACAAAAATAGAAAAAAATATATAGTATTTTTTCATTCATACATATATCCATGTTTTGGCTATTGTGAATAATGATGTAATAAACTTGGGGCTGCAGATACCTCTTCTAGATAGTAATATTATTTTCTTTGTATATATACCAAGAAGTGGGATTGCTGGATTATATGGTAGCTCTACTTTTAATTTTTTGAGGACTCTCCATATTGTTTTCCTTAGTGTCTGCACCTATTTACATTACCACCAACAGTGCACAAGGATTCCCTTTTCTTCACATCCTTGGGAACACTTTTATCTTTTTAATGATAGCCATTTTAACAGGTGTGAAGTGATATCTCAGTGTAGTTTTGATTTGCATTTTCCTGATGATCAGTGATGTTGAGCATCTTTTCACGTGCCTGGTGGCCATTTGTATGTCATCTTTATAAATATCTATTTAGGTCCTTTGCCCATTTTATTTTATTTTTTAAAATTTTATTGAAGTATAGTTCATTTACAATGTTGTGTTAATTTCTGCTGTACAGCAAAGTGACTCAGCTATACATATATATTTTTTCATATTCTTTTCCATTATGGTTTATCACAGGATATTGAATATAGTTCCCTGTGCTATGCAGTAGGACCTTGTTGTTTATCCATCCTATATATAATAGTTTGCATCTGCTAATCCAAAACTCTCAATCCTTCCCTCCCCCAGCCTCCCTCCCCATTGGCAACCACAAGTCTGTTATCTATGTTTGTGAGTCTGTTTCTGTTTTATAGATATGTTCATTTGTGTTATATTTTAGATTCCACATATAAGTGATATCATATGGTATTTATCTTTCTCTTTCTGACTTACTTTGCTTAGTATGATAATCTCTAGGTCCATCCGTGTTGCTGCAAATGTCATTATTTCATTCTTTTTAATGGCTGAGTAATATTCCATTGTATATGTATGCCACATCTTCTTTATCCATTCATCTGTCGATGTACATTTAGGTTGTTTCCATGTCTTGGCTATCACAAATAGTGCTGCTATGAACATAGGGGTGCATGTATCTTTCCAAATTATAGTTTTGTCTGGGTATATGCCCAAGAGTGGGATTGCTGGATCCTATGGCAATTGTATTTTTAGTTTTTTGAGGAACCTCTATACTGTTTTCCATAGTGACTGCACCAACTTACATTCCCACCAACAGTGTAAGAAGGTTCCCTTTCCTCCACACCCTCTCCAGCATTTATTATTTGTAGACTTTTTAATGATGGCCGTTCTGACTGGTGTGAAGTGGTACCTCACTGTGGTTTTGATTTGCATTTCTCTAATGATTAGTGGTGATGAGCATTTCTTCATGTGCCTATTGGCCATCTGTATGTCTTCTTTGGAGAAATGTCTATTTAGGTCTTCTGCACATTTTTTGATTGGGTTGTTTGTGTTTTGGATATTGAGCTGTATGAGCTGTTTGTATATTTTGGAAATTAAGCCCTGTCGGTTCCATCATTTGCAAATATTTTCTCCCAGTCTGTAGGTTGTCTTTTTGTTTTGTTTATGGTTTCTTTGCTGTGCAAAAGCTTTATAAGTTTGATTAGATCCCATTTGTTTATCTTTGCTTTTATTTCTGTTGCCTCAGGAGACTGACCTAAGAAAACATTGGTATGATTTATGTCAGAGAATGTTCTGCCTATGTTCTCTTCTAGAAGTTTTATGGTGTTTTGTCTTATATTTAAGTCTTTAAGACATTTTGAGTTTATTTTTGTATATGGTGGTGAGGGTGTGTTTTAACTTCATTGATTTACATGTGGCTGTTCAACTTTCCCAGCACCACTTGCTGAAGAGACTGTCATCTCCCCATTGTATATTCTTGCCTCCTTTGTCAAAAATTAATTGTCCATAGGTGTGTGGGTTTATTTCTGGGCTCTCTAGTCTGTTCCATTGATCCCTATGTCTGTTTTTGTGCCAATACTACACTGTTTTGATTACTGTAGCTTTGTAGTATTGTCTGAAGTCTAGGAGTGTAATGCCTCCTGCTTTGTTCTTTCTCCTTGGGATTGCTTTGGCAATTCTGGGTATTTTATGGTTCCAAATAAATTTTAGGATTATTTGTTCTAGTTCTGTAAAAAATGTCATGGGTAATATGATAGGGATTGCATTAAATCTGTAGATTCCTTTGGGTAGTATGGCCATTTTAGCAATATTAACTCTTCCAATCCAACAGCACGGGATATCTTTCCATTTCTTTAAATGATCTTCAGTTTTCTTTATTAATGTATTGTAGTTCTCAGCATATAAGTCTTTCACCTCATTGATGAGGTTTATTCCTAAGGATTTTATTTATTTATTTATTTTTGATGAGATTTTAAAAGGGATTGTTTGTTTACATTCCCTTTCTGATATTTCACTGTTAGTGTAAAAAAATACAACCAATTTCTGTATGTTAATCTTTCATCCTGCTACATTTCTAAATTTGTTTATCAGTTCTGGTAGTTTTTGTGTGAAGTCTTTAGTGTTTTCTATATATAGTATCATGTCATCTGCGTACAATGACAATTTTTCTCTTCTCTACCAGCTTGAATACTCTTTATTTCTTTT
Source organism: Mesoplodon bidens (assembly GCF_964165515.1). Taxonomy (NCBI): domain Eukaryota; kingdom Metazoa; phylum Chordata; class Mammalia; order Artiodactyla; family Ziphiidae; genus Mesoplodon; species Mesoplodon bidens. The sequence goes on along the minus strand of NC_138177.1, from coordinate 127,284,307 downwards.
TCTTGTCTGATTGCTGTGGCTAGGACTTCCAGTACTATGTTGAAGAGAAGTCTTGAGAGTGGGCATCCTTGTCCTGTTCCAGATTTTAGCGGGACGGCTTTCAGCATTTCACCAATGAGTATTATATTGGCTGTGGGTTTGTTATAAATAGCTTTTATTATGTTGAGATATGTTCCCTTTATACCCACTTTTGTAAGCGTTTTTTTTTATCATGAATCGATGTTGAATTTTATCAGATGCTTTTTCTGCATCTATTGAGATGATCATGTGGTTTTTGTCTTTTGCTGATGTGGTGTATCACATTGATTGATTTGCTATGTTAAACCATCCTTGTGACCCTGGGATGAATCCAAGTTGGTTGTGGTGTATGATCTTTTTTATGTGTTGTTGGATTTCATTTGCTAATATTTTGTTGAGAATTTTTGCATCTATATTCATTAAAGATATTGACCTGTAATTTTCTTTTTTGGTAGTGTCTTTGTCTGGTTTTGGTATCAGGGTGATGGAAGCTTCATAGAATGTCTTTGGGAGTGTTCCTTCCTCTTCAGTCTTTTCGAAGAGTTTGAGAAGGATCAGTATAAGTTCTCCTTTGTATGTTTGGTAGAATTTGCCTATGAAGCCATCTGGTCCTGGAGTTTTGTTTGCAGGGAATTTTTAAAATTACAGATTCTAGTTTACTTCTAGTGATTGGTCTATCAAATTATTTCTTCTTGATTCAATTTTGTTGGGCTGTATGTTTCTAGAAATTTGTCCATCTCTTCTAGGTTGTCAAATTTGTTGGCATATAATTGTTCATAGCATTCTCTTAATGGTTTTTTGTATTTCTGTGATATCAGTTGTGATTTCTCCTCTTTCATTCTTATTTTGTTTATTTGGGTCTTCTCTCTTTTCTTCTTGGTGAGCCTGGCCAAAGGTTTGTCAATTTTGTTTACCCTTGCAAAGAACCAGCTCTTGGTTTTATTGATTTTTTTCTATTGTCTTTTTAATATCTATTTTATTTATTTCCTCTCTGATCTCTGTTATATCCTTCCTTCTGGTGACTTTAGGTTTTGTTTGTTCTTCTTTTTCTAATTCTTTTAGGTGTTGGGTTAGGTTTTTTATTTGAGATTTTTCTTGTTCCTTGAAGAAGGCCTGTATTGCTATGAACTTCCCTTTAAGAACAGCTTTTGCAGCATCCCATAGATTGTGTATGTTTGTGTTTTCATTGTCATTTGCCTCAAGGTATTTTTAAATTTCTTTGATTTTCATTGTTGACCCATTGGTGTTTTAGTAGCATGTTGTTTAGTCTCCATTTAATTGTTTTTCTCTCGTTTCTTTTTCTGCAGTTGATTTCTAGTTTCATGCCCTTGTGGTCAGAAAAGATGCTTGAAATAACTTCTACATTCTTATATTTCTTGAGGCTTGTTTTGTGGTCAATGCTAGAGAATGTTCCATGTGCACTTGAAAAGGTGTGTTCTGCTTTTTTTGGATGTAATGTCCTGAAAACATCAAGTAGGTCTGACTGTTCTATTGCATCATTTAGGATCTCTGTTGCCTTATAGATTTTTTGTCTCAAAGATCTATCCCTTGAAGTGAGTGTGGTGTTAAAGTCTCCTACTATTATTGTATTCTCATCAATTTCTCTTTTTATGTCTTGTTAGTATTTGTTTTATGTATTTGGGTCCTCCTATATTGGGTGCCATATAGATTGATGGGTGTAATAGCCTCTCCTTGTATAGATCCCTTTATCATTATATAGGGTCCTTCTTTATCTTCCTTTATAACCTTTGTTTTAAAGTCTGTTTTGTCTGATATGAATATTGTGACCCCTGCTTTCTTGTCATTTCCATTTTTGTGAAATATATTTTTCCATCCCCTTACTTTCAATCTATGTATGTCCTCTACCCTAAAGTGGGTCTCTTGTAGGCAGCATATTATAGGCTCTGTTTTTATTTTTTATCCAATCTGCCACTTTGTGTCTTTTTTTTTTTTCTTCCATATGGCATGGCGTGCACAGCATGGCATGCACTACATGGCATGTGGAATCTTAGTTCCCCCACCAGGGATTGGACCCACACCCACTGCAGTAGAAGCGCAGAGTCTTAACCACTGGACCACCAGAGAAGTCCCATGCCACTCTGTGTCTTTTGATTGGAGCATTTAGTCCATTGACATTTAAACTTTGTATTTCCCATACATTAAACTTTGTTTTCCCATTGGTTTTATATTTCATCTTTTATCTTTGTCCCTCTCTTTTTCTTTTTGTGTTTCCTTTTTTGGTTTGATGATTTTCTTTTGTATTATGCTTATGGTCTCTCTCTCTTTTGTGTGTGTGTGTGTGTGTGAATCTATTGTATGTTTTAGATTTGTGGTTGCTGGTTTCCCTATATCTACTTGCTTTAGACTGGTAGTCATATAAGCTCAAACACATTCTAGAAAAAAAAAATTCTGCATTTTCTTACTCTCCTCCCCCACATTTTATAATTTTGATGTCCTCTTTTACATCTTCATGTTTATCCTTTTGCTGTTCATTGTAGTTATTATTGCTTTACAGAAAATTTTTGATTTTTTAAAAAAAATCTGTGTTCTGGTTTATTTAAGTGATTTACTTTCCAATTGTGATTTCCTCTTTTCTATAGATTTTTACTTCTTTTCTATTTATAGAAGACCTTTCAATATTTCCTTTAAGATAGGTTTAGTATTGCTGTATTCTTTTAGTTCTTGCTTCTCTGAGAAATTCTTTATCTCTCCTTCTATTCTAAATGATAATCATGGTGGGTAGAGTATCCTAGGTTGCAGATCTTTCCCTTTCAGGACTTTGAATATATCTTGCCACTCCCTTCTAGCCTGCAGTTCTGTAGAGAAATCAGGTGATAGCCTTATGGGTGTTCCCTTGTAACTAAGTCTTTGTTTTTCTCTTACTGCCTTTAGAATCCTCTCTTTATCACTAACTTCTGCCATTTTAATTATAATATGTCTTGGTGTAAGTCTGTTTGCATTTATCTTGTTTGGGACTCTCTGTGATTCCTGTACCTGGATATCTACTTCCTCCTTTAGGTTTGGAAATTTTTTGGCCATAATTTCTTCAAATACATTTACAATCCCATTTCTTCTTTCCTTTCCTTCTGAGATCCCTATTATGCACAGATTGGCACACTTAATATTATCCCCTACGTCTCTTATATTGCATTTTTTTTCATTTGGGTTTCTATTTGCTGTTCTAATTGGGTGATTTCCATTATTTTATCTTCCAGATCACTTATTCATTCTTCTACATTATTCATTCTGCTATTCATTGCCTTTAGTTCAGCTTTCATCTCTGCAAATGAATTTTCTAACTTTTCTTGGCTCCTCCTTATAGTTTCTAGTTCCTTTTACAGTAATCTGCATTTCCGTCAATAGCCTTTCTTAAGTCTTTCAGTATTTTCATTATCTCCTTTTTGAATTTGGTGTCTATTAGACTGAAGTGGTCTGTTTCATTGTTTGTTCTTTCAGGGGAATTCTCTTGATCTATTAACTGGGAGTGGTTCCTCTGCTTCTTCATTTTACTTATATTTCTCTTGCTCTATGAGTTTAGGAAAAGCAATTATTTACTGTGGTCTTGGAGGGCTATATTTATGTGGGAGCATCCCTGTGTAACCTGCCTGGGTTTATTATTTTTTGATGCAAGGGCTGTTTTTAGTATGGATGCCTGCGGCCTCTTTCCTCAGTGGATGCTGGCTGTATACCCTTGATAGGAGGTGTGACTGGTGTTGTGGGGACCATAGCCTGCATTGGATATTGGGTGGTGCCTTCTCTTTGCTCTATGGTTGTCACTGCCCTGTCAAGGGCAGGGTCTGCTCCCTAGTTGTTGGAATAGAAGCCCCCAGATCCGTTTCTGAGCTGTGCTGTAAGGTAGGCAGGATTGGAGTACTCTCAATGGGAGAGGGCTCACTGAGTATTCCTCTGCCAGAGCTGTTCACCCATGAGTGTTGTTTCACTTTTCACCCATTGTGTGGGCTCACAAAGTACACTGTTTCTGGCATTACCCTTGGTCCTGCCTTATCTGTGGGAATGCCAGCAACTGGCCCTGGTGTCCCTCAGGCATTGTTTTCACAAGGCCACCAGCACAGATCTACCACAGTAGTTGCACATCTGGACCTGTTGTGGGACCTATGGAGGCAGCTCAGACCCTGACCCAGCCTAGCCCTTGTGTGCCTGCACCCATAAAGCCCACAGCTGTTAAGGTCAGACTCGTCCCAGCCACAGGAGCACCTGTTGTTCGTTCAGATGTCCTACAGGTGCCGAACTTACAAAGCCAGCAGCAGAGGTGTAAATCCATGACTCACGCAGCCATGGGGAGAGATTTCAGCCCTACTTCCTAACTCATGCGGCCCCTGGGGCTCAGCTGCAGTTTCAGCCCTGCCTCTGTACATGGGCAACCTGCTGGCATCTGCTCCTGGGGCCTGCGGAGGAGGTGGTTGGCGCAGGAGCCCCCCATGGTGGGCCTCGGGTGCAGGAGCCTACCCAACCTTTGCTCATTTTTTTTGATTGGGCTGTTTGTATTTTGCTGTTGAATTGTATGAATTTCTTTTATATATTATATGCTAGATTATGCATTATATAGCATATAATATATATTATATGCTAGATATGCATAATCTAGCATATAATATATATATTATATGCTAGATATGCATTATTTCATTTTCTCCTTTTTTTTAAACATCTTTATTGGAGTATAATTGCTTTACAATGGTGAGTTAGTTTCTGCTTTATAACAGAGTGAATCAGCTAAACATATACCTATATCCCCATATCTCCTCGCTCTTGCATCTCCCTCCCATCCTCCCTATCCCACTCCTCTAAGTGGTCACAAAGCACTGAGCTGATCTCCCTGTGCTATGCGGCTGCTTCCCACTAGCTATCTGTTTTACATTTGGTAGTGTATATATGTCCATGCCACTCTCTCACTTCGTCCCAGCTTACCCTTCCCACTCCCCGTGTCCTCAAGTCCATTCTCTCTGTGTCCTCGAGTCTATTCTCTATATATGCGTCTTTGTCCCTGTCCTGCCCCTAGGTTCTTCAGAACGATTTTTTTTCCTTTTTTTTTTTTTTTTAGATTCCATATATATGTGTTAGCATACGGTATTTGTTTTTCTCTTTCTGACTTACTTCACTCTGTATGACAGTCTCTAGGTCCATCCACCTCACTACAAATAACTCAACTTTATTTCTTTTTATGGCTGAGTAATATTCCATTGTATATATGTGCCACATCTTCTTTATCCATTCATCTGTTGATGGACACTTAGGTTGCTTCCATGTCCTGGCTACTGTAAATAGAGCTGCAATGAACATTGTAGTACATGACTCTTTTTCAATTATGGTTTTCTCAGGGTATATGCTCAGTAGTGGGATTGCTGGGTCGTATGGTAGTTCTATTTTTAGTTTTTTTAAGGAACCTCCATACTGTTCTCCATAGTAGCTGTATCAATTTACATTCCTACCAACAGTGCAAGAGGGTTCCCTTTTCTCCACACCCTCTCCAGCATTTGTTTGTAGATTTTTCAATGATGGCCATTGTGACTGGTGAGGTAATACCTCATTGTAGTTTTGATTTGCATTTCTCTAATAATTAGTGATGTTGAGCATCCTTTCATGTGTTTGTTGGCAATCTATATATCTTCTTTGGAGAAATGTCTATTTAGGTCTTCTGTGCATTTTTGGATTGGGTTGTTTGTTATTTTGATATTGAGCTGCACGAGTTGCTTGTAAATTTTGGAGATTAATCGTTTGTCAGTTGCTTCATTTGCAAATATTTTCTCCCATTCTGAGGGTTGTCTTTTCGTCTTGTTTATGTTTTCCTTTGCTGTGCAAAAGCTTTTAAGTTTCATTAGGTCCCATTTGTTTATTTTTGTTTTTATTTCCATTTCTCTAAGAGGTGGGTCAAAAAGGATCTTGCTGTGATTTATGTCATAGTCATTTCATCCTTTTAACGATCCTACACACTTGGTATATTTTTACTTCTTTGTTTGGTTTTGATTTTTAGTAGCGGAGGTAACCAAAGTTTAGAGATTTCCAAATTTGTCCAGGGTCACGAATTAAGGATTTATGTACATGAAACTTGAAAGGCAGCAGAAAATAAGTCCAAAGTACAAAAGAATGTTTTAGGCTTTTTTATGGGAAAATTTAGAACATGCACAAAAAGAGAGATCTCTTCAGATCTAGAGACACTTGCAGACAGAAAGTGAGGGGATGGGAAAAGGTTTTTCATGCAAATGGAAATCAGAAGAAAGCCAGAGTAGCAATACTTATATCAGACTATAAAATAGACTTTAAAATAAAGACTGTTACAATAGACAAAGAAGGACACTGCAAAATGATCAAGGAATCAATCCAAGAGCAAGATATAACAATTGTAAGTATATATACACCCAACATAGAGGCACCTCAATATATAAGGCAAATATTGACAGACATAAAAAGAGAAATCAACAATAACACAATAATAGTAGGGGAATTTAACACTCCACTAACATCAGTGGACAGATCATCCAGACAGAAAATCAATAAGGAAGCACAAGCCTTAAACAACACATCAGATCAAATGGACTTAATTGATATTTATAGAACATTCTACTAAGTATGATCTCTTTACATAATAAAGAAGTTTTTAAAATATCACATCTGTGACAAATAAATTTTACTCTATTGTTTACATTTTAATTTTTAATGATATTTTGACATATGTTTTAAATTTTACATAGCTTGAACACTTACTATAATTTTTAATTAATGTTGTTCCTATATATATAGTCAACTCAAACTCCAAACCCTTCAACCTAACAGCATTCCGGAAAACTCAGTATAGCTAGCTCCTTTGTACTTAAACTAATAGTATAAAGCATATTAAACTAATAGTATAAAGCATACTATACTCATGTATATTGATGATTTGTTGAAACTGGGGTGATGACTGCACAGAAGTTTGTTACACCATTCTTTCTTTTTGTGCATCTCTATTCATCAGGGATAATGGCCTTAAGTTTTCTTTTCCTATTGTGTCCTTATCTGGCTTTGGTATCAAGGTAATGCTGGCCTTGTAAAATGGGTTTGGGAGTGTTTTCTCTTTTTCAACTTTTTGAAAGAGTTTGAGATGGATTGACATCAATTATTCTTTAAAAGTTTGGTAGAATACACCAGGGAAGGCATCAGGTTCTGGGATTTTATTTGTTGGAAGGTTTCTAATTGTTGATTCAACCTCCTTACTCATTATTGGCTTGTGCAGATTTTCTATTCATTCAGTCTTGGTAGTTTGTATGTTTTTAGGATTTATCCATGTCTTGTATTCTGTCCAGTTTGTTGGCATATAAATATTCACAGTACTCTCTTATGATCCTTTGTGTTTCTGTGGTATGAGTTGTAATGTCTCCTCTTTCATTTGTAATTTTAATTGTGTCCTCTGTCTTTTTTTCTTTGTAAGCCTAGCTTACAAAGAAAGCTACAAAGATAGGTTTACAAAGATAGGTTTGTAAATTCTATCTTTTCAAAAATCCAGCTCTTAAGTTTTATTGATCTTTTCTATGGTTACTATTCTCTATTTCATTTATTTCTGCTCTGAATTCTGTTACCTCTTTCCTTCTGCTAATGTTGGGCTTAGTTTGTCCTTTTGCTAGTTGCTTGAGGTGTAAAGTTAGGTTGTTTGAGATTCTGTTTTTTCTCATGTCGGTATTTATCACTATAATCTTCCCTCTTTTAGAACTGCTTTTATTGCATCCCAGAAGTTTTGATATGTTGTGTTTCCATTTTTGTTTGTTTTGATTTATTTTTTGACCCATTGGTTGTTTAGGAGTGTGTTATTTAATTTCCAGTCACTTGTGAATTTTCCAGTTTTTCTCCCATTATTGATACCTGGTTTCATACTATTGTTGTACAGATGCTTAGTATGATTTCAGTCTTTTTAAAATTTGTTAAGACTTGTTTTGTGACCAACATATGTTCTGTCCTGGAGAATGTCTTGTGTGCTTGAGAAGAATGTGTATTCTGTTGCTTTTGGATGGAATGTTCTATTTATGTCTGTTAGGTCCATTTAGCCTAAAGTATAGTTCAAGTCCAATGTTTTCTTATTGATTTTCTGTGTGGATGATCTTTCCATTGTTTAAAGTGGAGTACTGAAATTCCATACTATTATTGTTTTGTTGTTTACTTCTCTTTTCAGATCTGTTACTGTTTGTTTAATATATTTAGGTACTCCAATGTTGGGTGCATATATTTTCACAGTTGTATCCTCTTGATGAATTGACCCCTTTGTCACTGTAAATAACCTTCTTTGTCTCTTTTGATGGTGTTTGATTTAAAGCCTATTTTTTTCTGATATAAGTATAGCCATCCCTGCTCTCTTTTAGTTTCCATTTGCATAGAATATCCTTTTCTATCCTTTCACTTTGAGCCTTTGTGTGTCGTTAAATCTGAAGTGGGTCTCTTAGGCAGTATGTAGTTGGGTCTTGTTTTTTTATCCATCCAGACACTCTATGCCTTTTGATTGGAGAATTTATCCATTTACATTTAAAGTAATTATTGATAGATAAGAATTTATGAATGCCATCTTATTGTTTTCTGGCTATTGTATAGTTCCTCTGTTCCTTTCCTTCTGTCTTGCTGGCTTCCTCTGTTATTTGAAGATTTGCTTATTTGCTCTAGTGGTATGATTTGATTTCTTTCTCTTTATCTTATGTATATCTACCATAGGTTTTTGCTGTGTGGTTACCCTCAGGCTTACATAAAACTTCTTATAAACATGATAGTCTATTTTAAGCTTTAACAACTTCGATTGCATTCAAAAACTCTACCCATTTACCACCGTCCCCACATTTTATATTTTTGATGTCACAAATTTCATCTTTTAAAATTGTGTATCATCACCTCTGAGGAAGAAAACAATAGCTCCCTGCCCCTTGCCACGCTCCAGCATTCAAAATTTAAATCTCAGGGAGATCCTCTGGTGTTGGTTGGGACAAAAGCCCACCTCTTGGGGTAATCACAGTAGTCAGGGAATAGGATCTCATCTGGAGGATAACTAGGTTCCATGCTGATTCCTGCAGTTAGGGGCAGGCAAAGATATTTTGCATGTCAGCTCCATCAGAACCACATGGGAAATGAGAGAGACAATTCCCAGAAAGGGAGATATACAGGCCAGGCAAAAAGACCAGGTGGCCGCTACAGATATACAATGTCATATGTACACACAAAAATGTACAGTCTAACTGGCAATAAAGAAATGCAAAATAAAGAAGGTGGAATGTTTTTCACTCATTGAGTTGACAAATAATAGAGGAACGATAATACTAAATGATGGAGGGAAATAAGAACTCTTTGATCTTCTGTTTTATAGGTATTTTACTCAAGAAAATAATCATGTTATAAAATATTATTTAGTATAATGAAAAATTTTAATTGTTATATGAAAAAAGCAGGGCATTGACCATTCAATAAGGTCCCATTTTTATAAAATTATTTCATAAAAATAGTATGTATATATATTTACAGTTTGGTACAGTTTTGCCTCTTGATTATAGAATTATGAGTGGTTTTAATTTTCTTCATGCTTTTATACATACCCAAATTATCTTCAGTGAATGTATATAAATTTATTTATTTTTAATTTTGATATATTAAAATATAGTACACTACAAAGAATAGTATAAAAAATACTTATGTACCCATAACCCAAATTAATAATTATCATGTTGCTATACTTGCTTCAATTTTTATTTTAATAGAAGAAATAGTCCCTTTTATCCACCATCATCAGCACCATTCCTTCTACTTTTCCAGAGCTAACAACTGTGATTAATTTGATGTTTAAACTGCCAGTCCACTTCTATACCTTTGTATAAATTGCTTTATTGTATTCATTTTATAATTGGAAAAATAGCATATCAATATGCTGCTGGTACAAACAAGCTCCCAAGATTTCAATGGCTTACATCAAAAAAGGTTTATTTCTTGACACTGCTTGATTCCCGTATTTGTACAGGTGTTTTTTTTCTAATTTTTATGTTTCTTCTTTTTTTTTTTCACAGAGAATTCAGGAAGGTGGGTATTAAATACTTGGGCTCAAATGATTACCCTTTACCATAAGCTGCTTATTTGACCATGTTGCTTTTTAAAAATAGTGTGATATATCTTCACATTCCAGCTCCTTTGGTACTGATACACTCACATGAATGTGCTAAGAGCAGGTTAAAAACCCTTCAATGGGCAGTAACAGCTGTCTGCCAAATTTGTTTAGATCAGCTTTTGTTCATGGGCTCCTATATGCCGTTTCCTTTGCATCTCAGTTCCCAGTATTCTCCCCAGGCTGCCCTTGTTTGACTCTCTATTTTGGATAAGCTTATTTAGTTCAGTTTCACACACCATATTCCATAGACATCCTACAGCCTCATTATATTTGGGTGGGGCCACAGCAGATGCTCAGTTACTATTTGTTGAAAGCACTTGAAAGGCATGGTTCTCATTCTCCATGCCAACTATATAAGACAGATTGGCCAGGGCTGCTTCCCACATGGCCTCCCAGTTGTGGGAGGAAGGGATGCGGCTCAACTCAATCCTGAGCTCACATTTAGTTAAATATTATATTACTATTTAAAATTATTTACACAACACCCTATACTTTAACAAAGATCTCGTTTTACCTGGGAAAATAGCAGGCACACAGGGAGCAGAGTTCTCCGTATGGTGGAATGGGTATACTCTTGTTTCCCCTCTGGATAGAGTAATGACTTTTAAAACCAGAATGACTACCATGCTTATAAGCACTCTTGGTTTGGTGTGTTTGAAGAGGGAATCTCTGTATGTCCAGATTTGGGGGTGTCCATTTTTGGCTCAGGTCATAATGTCCTTCATTCCAGAGTGTGACAGAACTCAGCAGCACTGCAGTATCTGGAGCCCTCAGCTTCCCACTGTACCCCCCACACCCTGCTCCCCATCTCAAGGGAGTGTGCTTCTAAGTCCTGCTGGATTTTGACTAGGTTTCTTTACTTCTCTCAGAACTGTACTGTAAACACCTTCATTCTATTCGGCTGGCAGTTTTAACTTCTCTCCTCTTTTCCCACCCAACTCCCCATCTTCTTGTTCTACTTATTGCCAACCAAGACTATATTCCTACCACATTTCAACAAGTAAAATAGTGGTTTTCCTGAATTCTCATCAAGGGAAAAGAAATGTTGCAACTAAATACTTTGTGACTCTAATTGAAAATTGTTCAAAAAAGTTGTTTTCAAAATCTGTTATTGGCCACTTTTTAAGCATTATTTTCTGTATTTCAGCATTTCAACCTTAGGTTGGTGAACTGCTTTTCTGCAGCCTAAAGTGGATGAATTTATGGGGAAAAAATAAGCTAATGCAGTCTCTCTGTGGTGTGACAAGTGACTGTGATAATGCTTGCAGTTTCCCATAATGCCAGAAAGGCACAGAAAATTACTGCAGCTGCTCCATCGATGGTGGTTTTGTTTTTCCTAATTAGTAGCTTCTTTTGTATTCTCACCAGAACATATATGACTCTCATGAACTTTTTTCTTTTCATATTCCTCAAGCTGTGAGGTATTATAGGTACATATAAATTTATTTTGACTGTGGCACAAGCTCTGGGTAAATTAACACACATTTTAAAAGAGTGGTAGGAACAAAATGGATGAGTTCTGTGGTATCCAAGTTTAGCTCTGGCCTTGCCCAGATTAGAAGATTTAATCAAAACATAATAGCCTTTTGAGTATTTTTCACAGGAACATAAGTCTGAACCAAAATAAAGAAGTACAAAAGAATCCTCGATTTTGTTATTTGGACTTGGTTGTCTGAAGCAAACTGATCCAAGAGGAAGAAACTCAGTATGTTTCTGAGTCATATGGGTTCCATGTAGCCCTGGTGACCAAAGGGGCATCCTATGAAACATGGATGCACCATGATGAGATTCTGGTTTGAGGTCTGTGTGAAGTTCTGTTAGTGGCTTCTTCCCACTGCAAATCTCATTAATTATTTGAATCTAAGAGAAATAAGCCCTTGGAATAATGTAACACAAATTTTCTCTTAAGAGCATGTTTGAAAATTAAAAGTGCAGCTGTTCTTGAGAGACTTAATTATTCCAAATTCAGACTTTGACACCATGATATCAAATCTTGATTCTGCCCTTAGGTGAATCAGTAGGTCCGACTTTGTAGCTCTGAAAGCTGGGATTTACTCTAAATCAATTTGTAGATACTGAGAACGCGTGAATAATAAGATGGCTGTCCAGTGTAAGTTTAGGGGTGATTTTTATAAAATCACGATTTGTAAAGCCATCAAAAACTGAACTATCTGCTTTACAAGTATAAGCTCACTATCATGTGTATAACTAATATTCTGAAGTCAGAATTAGCTAATTTTGATTTAGACACAGTATTATAAGTTTCTTGTTATCCCTCTGACTCAAATATGTTCATCTATAAAGAAAGAAAAATAGTATTTACCTCTTGGAGAAATGGCTAAGAACTAGGATCTAGCATGAGGTAGATAAAGCTATGTTTGAATCCCAGTCTTGCAATTTGCCAGCTGCTTGACTTGGGGCCAATTACTTAAACTCAGTAGGGTTCAGTTTCTCATTTACAAAATGGGGATATCAATACTACGCACCTCAGAGAGTAGTTATTAGCATGAGATAAGGTAAATTATGTAATGTATAGTTGAAACTCTTAAACTATAAATAAGCATCAGCACAGTGCTTGGCCCACATTAAAGGCTCAGAAATTTTAGCTCTTTCATGAAGATGAAATGTAATAACAAATTAAAAGCATCTTGTATTTTGTCTGACATTAATGGGTACTCAGAAACATCAAGTCCTTTTCTCTTTTTTCTTTTTGCCCTCATTCTGGGGGTTGGGGAGATGTATGGGGGGGTGGAGTTGGCAGAATGTGGCCATAAAAGTGACAGGATATTTCAATGAAAGTTTTTTTTTTAGCTTTTGAAAACTGTTAAGTAACCCTTGTCAACTCCTACCTGCCACCCACTACGTATCCAAGCTAAACATGATATCTAAGGGCTGGGTGTCATGTAGCTCTGCCTCATCTTTCCTGTAATTACATTGGTCTGTGTGAGGACATTTACTTCACCTCATCCCTCCCATTGCTTGGGTACAGGAGTAAGTAAAAGCTGATGTTGCTTTTAGATGAGATTATTTCTGAGAATCTGTATGCCTCTCCTCATCCCTCTTCCCCTACTCATCTGTAACCCACCCTTGTGCTTTCCAATTTGTCTCCTTTTTCCTTTACTTCTCTTAGCATTCGGTCAAAGAGAATTCCAGGTAAACTTTAGATCTTGCCCTGTTATGTTGGGATCAAGGGAATATAAGGTTTCATCTGAGTAATGTTGAAGGAAGTGTGGGTTGCCTAATATATTATTTTTACAACATTAAATCTTTTGCTATTTTTAAAAAGTTATAGCATTATTTGACCGAAAAAGACAACATTTTAGTTTCACCACAGTTTTTACTCACAGAAGTTTTCTATATGGCTCTTATGGATGGATGAATGCTGTATGAAGTTCTGAATAGATTTTAAATTACTTATTTTTCAAATGATTATGGAATGGATTACAATCTTTGGTTTTCTACACTGACATTGGAAGATGAAATAATTGGCTGGAATTTTTTCTTTGAGTAACTGAGGAAATGAAGTAAGGCATAATAATTAAGATGATGGAGGCCACTTTAATTGGGATACTCTAATTTCTCCTCTCAATTTAAATATATAAAAAAGGTGAGACATTTAGGATTTCTTTTTCTGTTGGGAAATTGTTACCCTATTTCTACTATAACAAATGATCACAAACATAGTGGCTTAGAACAACACAGATTTACTCTCTTATAGTTTTAGAGGTCAGAAGTCTAAAATGGGTCCATCATGCTGTGCTCCTTTTGGAGGCTCTTGGGGAAGATGTGTTTCCTTGCTTTTTCCAGCTTCTAGAGGCTACCTACATTCCTAGGCTTTGTGGCCCCTTCCTCCATCCTCAAACCAAGCAGCATAACATCTTCTCTCCTCTCTGATCTCTGCTTCTGTTGTTTCCATCTCTCTTTCTCTTCTGCTTCTCTCTGCCTTGTAAGGACCTTTGTGATTACATTAGGCCCAACTGGGTAATCTAGGATAATCTCCCCATCTCAAAATTCTTAATCAAATTTGCCAAGTCCATTTTACCATGTAAGGTAACATATTAAGTTCTGGGAATTAGGAGATAGACATTTTTGGTGGACCATTATTCAGCCTATCAAAGCCAACATCAGAATTCTGAACTATTTGTGATAAAAGAGGAAAAAAAGTTGGTGAAAGTTTCTAAGAATCAAGGTCAAAAAAGGCAATCAAAGACTGAAAAATGGGCATGATGAGAACTGACGGATGAATAACAGCAATAAATAACATGTCATAATGCAGCAGCAAATGTTTCAGATATATAGCAAGGATGACCACCCAAAGATATTTTTGTAGCTTACCAACAGCATACAAAATGAGTAGAAAACAGGTAACAGTGTGAGATGGATGGGGTCAAGAAAGCCCTGTCAGAAAGGTGACGATTTAGAGAGTGTATTGCCATTGCTGTGAGAGGAGCAGAGCGGTGCTTTTCTAGTCTCAAATTTCATTGGTGGCCAGCTAGTTGACCTCAATGAGACATAAAGAACTCAGGTATTGTAAAAAATACTGTATTGGGATTTGTCTATTTTTTAAGCAAATTAAAAAAGAATCTTCTGAAATGGGAATTTAGAAAGTTAAATAGTTAAATAGATGTAGGTTCAAAACTTAATTTTTATATGGAAACTATGATTTATATGAATAAAGCCTACTTTAAATGTATACTAATTTATTGTCCGAGAGATATATATTAGAAAACCATAAGTTTTCCTTTGATAATAAACCAGAAAGGTGAATTTCCTGCTCCTATTTTCACCTGCCCCTATCCTCTCCCCATCTTATATAAAACAACACGCCTCTCTCTGTTCCCACTGCTGACCTCAGTTCAGGCCTTTGTTCCCTGTCTCCTGGACTATTCCAGTAGCCTAACCAGTCCCTCAATTTTTTTCCCCTCCTTCTATAATCTACTTTATGTTATGCTGTTAAATTACTTGATTATACCACTCCTTGCTTAAAAACCTTTGATTTATTGCTGGTGAATAAATTTTACACCCTTTGACCTGACATTTAAACCCCTCTGAAATCAGGTGGCCTGGTTTGAACAAGGGATGTGATGCAATGGAAAGAGGTGTGAGGAGTTGGCATACCTCAGCTCCCGCCCAGCTCCACAACTTACAGAACTGTGGACATGGGCAAAACAATGAACTTCCACAAGCCATAGCTACTTCATCTTTCAATTGGAGAGTATCTAAATGCCTGGATTAAAAGGTTGCTATGGGAATAATATTTTTAAAATAATGAATATTAAATCACTTTAAGTGGAAAGCAAAATATTATCATTATTCCTTTTTGTATTTTTCTTTTCATCTTGTCCTCCGTTGAATATCCCTAGGCACCCTCCACTCTGAAGTTTAATATCTTTACAAATAGTGCACATTTTTCCATTTGCCTTTGTGTATTAGTTTCCTATTGCTGCTGTAACAAATAGCTACAAACTAGTGCTTTAACGCAACACAAATTTACTATTTTATAATTCTAGAGGTCATATAAAACAGGTCTCAGGAGGCTAAAATCAAGGTGTTACAGAGCTGCATTCTTTCTGGAGGTACTAGGGGGAATCTATTTACTTGCCTTTTCCAGCTTCTAGAGGCTGCATCACTCTGACCTCTGCTTCTGTCCTCACATCTCCTTCTCCGACTCACACTCCTGCCTCCCTCTTATAAAGAACACTTGTGACACTTAGGGTCTACTTGGATAATGAGGATAATCTCCCCATCTCAAAACTTCCTAATTTAATCCCCTCTTGAAAGTCCCGTTTGCCATGTTAAGGTAACATGGTCATAGATTCTTGGGATTAAGATGTGGACACCTTTTCAGGGACCCGTTTCTGCCTACCACACTTGGCTTGTACTCTCTTTCAACCTTGGGTTGCTACTCTTCCTAACACATGCACACATTATGTGTGTTTGTATCCTTTCTGCCATAAAATCTTTCCCAATTACTCCCAACAGGAAATAATCTCTTCCCTCAGTAAACTCCCTGTGTTAGGAGAGACATTTTTAATGTGTCCACAGCTTTTCTCCACCAGTCTTCAACTGAATACTTTGAGTACTGTCTTCTTAGCTTCTCTTCATTTCTCAACTCTGTGAAGAAGGAAAGGGTAAAAGCTACATGGGGCAGGTTCGTAAGAGAGGACAGTTGGGTCAGGTGATGAGCTGCACTTCCCAGGGTTCTGCTTATAGTTAGGCCTGGTAGTGGTGTGTCAGAATACTAGTGCTGAAGAGGGACCTTAGTGAGGGGAGTCTGGTAGAATCCAAAGGCTGAAATAAAAGACCTCATTCTTCTAGAGTAGGAGAGGCAGAGCCTCCCAATGTCCATCACAGTGCTGTACTAGCAGAAAAAAAGGCTTTTTAATGAGTTGGCTACAAACAGCTATTTGAACCCTCATTAAGTGTTTCTGAGAAAGGGAAAGGAGGAAAAAAAAAATGTGACCAGCAATTATGTGTTTCTCTGGGAAACTTTGCCTAGATATTTGGATGCTTGGCTTCCATTATGAACTTGATTCTTGAGGGCCATGGGAGATTTAGGGTAAAACTCTAATCAACTGGTTCAAAGTCTTGAGCTTAGAAAAATAAAAAAAATATTTTCTATTCTATCTCATTGGAATGGAAGGGTGGAAGCATAGCATGTTTCTCTTAGACATAAAAGTGTATAAAACACGTTATTTATATTTTGTTTTTAAAATTACAAATATTTTTAAGCTAAATACTGATATTTTTAGCATTAGAATTTAAGGTTAATGTAATTGACTTATATTACAATTTAGCAATAGAGAGGTGTTAGCAGAACTTTTTCTTCTTTAAACAAACATGTCTTCAAAAAGATTTTAATCATAGTTAACAGGTTGGATTTTTTTTCTAAATGGAGAAAATATTTAATTAAAGAAACTGGATGTCTTTATCTGATGGCAACTATATAGACAATACAATACTTACTGACACTAAGACTTTTAAGAAGTGATATGGACAAGGATGTGCCGCAAAGCTTAAAAATAAAATGAAAAAACCCTCAAATAATATAATAAAAAAGGTTATAAGCTGATCAGAATTCATCAGTAATGGAGTTTAATTCCATGGTACTGTACTGTTATCTGTCACACATTCTTACAATTAAGAGAAAATATCTCCCAGCGTTTCCATGGTGCTAGAGCATTCCAATAGAACAGTTAGCCCACACAGGGCCAGGAAGCTATAAAATATTAATTCAGTACAAGTATGCATGCAACAATCTTAACATTTATTACAGGTTACAGTAATTTTGCCCTAACAAGTGAATCAGTTAAAATGAACACTGCCAAATATTACAGAATAGGGCAAACCTTCCCACTTTCTTAAAAGACATTTTTTTTTTAGCTTAAGACAATAAGGACTGTATGCATGATAGAGAGCTCTCCACAATCACCATTTATATATAATGGGAGATGAAGAACAGTGAAGGTTGAATGACACCCATTAGTAATGTAGCTATGGTATGATGCATGTATGGGGCAGGGAGGGAGATTTTGAGGGCACAGTGAAATAAGTTAATGTTTTTTAGAACTCATCTGTTCAGGAATCAGAGAACTGCTGAATTTTGAGGTGGAAGAAAAAAGCTGTCTGTTCTAACCAATTTCAGAGGAAGAAAACATCCAAAAGGGAAGAAGGGAGCCCAGATCCTTTTTGACCAATCCTAACAGTGGCTCATAGGGGAGCCAGAAATAACACCATTCAGACAAGAATCTCACTGCACGCTGAACAAACTAAAAATGTCATTTCTATTTCGATTTAGAGGAATGGCTTCGTATAAGGTTTTGGTAAATTAAGCTATTCCTGTATTAGGACAGGAGTATTCATAACTTGTAAATGAGAGATTTCTTTCACTGTTTATTTTCCCCAAAAAATTCTCTTTATTTTTAAAAGATATTTATCATAATAAGAGGCTGAGATTTAGAGTTATTTGTGGAATTTATAAAAGGTCTAACAACATTTATCCTGTATGATTTCAGCTGTCTTTGAGGTAACTCATTTTGGCATTAGTCATGTCATTAACTGTCATTGCTGGCATTTTTGTCTGAAATGCTATGGAGAAGAAAGTCCAGTGTTGTAGCTTTAATAGCACAAATGCCTTATATGCAAAGTATCTTGGAAATGCAGGAAGATAAGCCAAAATTTTCTCACCCTCTTATCAGTGATTGATTTTCCAGTGTTTCTAAAGTCACTAATTTTTTCAGTTTTTCAGATACTCATGGCTGGTGTCTGTAGGTGTTGCCATTTGACTAGTGAAGAAAATATGGGTGCTTACATATATGTCTTAAATGAGGAAGTAGACATTTCAAACAATGAAGTAAAACTTCCCTTTTTATGATTAAAAATGGCTACTCCCAATGGAAAAATGAGTACAAAGAATGAATGGGTAATCACAACAATTTAGTAATAAAAGTAATACAATAATTATAAACAAAACCTAACACCAGGTTTTAAAAAATTTATTTCACTTGTCTTCATAAAAACTCAAGGGGTAGATTCTATTATTATTCCTGTTTTTCAGAGAATTTTCTAACTTGTTTAAGATGAAACAACTCTACCTAGTAAGGGACTATCTGATTTTAGAGCCCATGTTTTCACAACTAAAAATCCACATTGATAAGAAAGAAAAGAAAAGAAAGAAAAAAGGGAATAATGGCCTACTCTTTTTAGTTGTCTGGCAGCTTTTGATGTTACTGTGATTTTTTTAAAGGTTAATTTTCAACATTAGTGAAGGCTGGAGGAAACCTGAACTCACACTATTTGTGGGACTATATATTGACAATATCTAAGCTGCTTGTCAAAGCTCAAGAATGGGCACATGACACAAACTGATCTAGAGTAAGATTTAGGATTTTTGTCTGAGGTTTGGGGAAGATGTGCTCTTTCACTGAACCTGAAAGGGAAAAATGTGTTCCCAGGAGTTGTTGGCAGCCATTTGGTATATAAGTGAGAAGGAGGCTCTTATCAGTGTAGGCAGAGCAGAAGACAAAAAGAAGCAGGATGTAATGTTGTTGAGCTACTGGAGGAAACCGATTTTGTGACCTGAATTATCTCTGGACTCTATGAGATCCATTAAAAAGCCTTTATTATTTAAGACATTTAAATGATAATTTAAATGTTGATTGGTTTTTTTATTGCCATTAATAGCACCTGAAGCCATCATAATTGACACATCAAAAGCCTTAACATTTTGAATTTGACTAAGCAATTCCAACGCGTTTTTTGAAATAATGATATAATTAGAGAATGTAGAACTTTGTTTTAAAAAATAAAACAGTATTAAAAACACCTGAAACTAACACAACATTGTAAATCAGCTATACCACAAGAAAAATTTTTTAAAAAGAGCAGAGAGGCAAAACTTAATATACAATATGTAATTTTATTCTTTCTAGGTAAATATGGGGATGCATATTTACCTAAAAGCACCATCCTGACATTGTGTCTCATGTATACAACAAATAATTCTGGGTGTGGCAAAAATCCAGCAAAGTATTCATTGTAATTCATGGTGTTTTCTTCTACAATGAAAGAAGATAAAATTTCTTTGAAGTTAAAAAAAAAAAAGTATTAAAAAATAAATTATTTTAAATGACAACATGGGGGGAACAAAACTAAATTTCTAACAATGGGAGATTGCTTGATTAAATTTTATATACCCATAAAATAAAATAGCTGATGATAAACTATTACAATACTGAAGGCAGTTTCCTACCATGGAAATATTTACAATATATTTATGTGAAAAAATAATTAAAAGCATATATATAATATTAATCTGTTAATATATAAAAATATATAAAATATATTTTATATGAAGCTAATTTAATTAAATATATATTATACTAAGCACATACAAACACGTGTGCATGTACACACATGTGAAGCTGGTATAAAACTTGCAAAAATATTTCTGATTGTTAAAATATTATGGATGATTTTAATCTTTTTTTCTTATTTGTATTTTTCAATTTTGAAGGTGTATATTTTTATCAAAAATATAAAAGCTATTTATAAATGGCTAGAATTTATCTCAACTTGGTGTACACAATGTTTGAGCTCTTAACAAGAGTTTGTAATATTTCTATGCATACTTCTATTCATGAAAACCTATTGCCGCTTTCAATGAAACTCTCAGAGCCTGCTGTTTTCAGAAGCAGGGACATTCTCACTGCATCAAGATTCAAGGTTGTAGCCAGAGCAAATCCTCTAACCTCCCCCTGGCTCCTCTGCTCATCTTGAAGAGATGCTGTGATTTTTTTTCTTTTTCCCTGGGGCTTACAAGTTCTACAATTTTATTTATTGTTTTTCTTCTCCTAGATTCTGTCACCTTATTCACATCTTTAGGGTGTGATTTCTTTTTATTTCTCTCCCATCTTTACCATGGGACTGACTTCACAAGCTTCCTTTGAGCACCTTTAAGTTTTCCCCTACTTTATATAATTATTTTTTTGTTTATGCCTTCATTTATTATTTTACTTTTCTATTCACTTACTTTCTCGCATATTAAGCCATGCCCATGAAAGAATCCATGCATTCATCTATTCTTCCATCCATCCATCCCCCACCATCTTCTTCCCTTAGTAGTTTTCATATGGGTCAGGTACTGGTGGGCACAGCAGCATCCATAGAGAGAAAATATATATGGCATTGTTCATCCTTTTCTCATCCACTATTGACTAGGGATATCTGAAAAGAATGGTTGGTATTGAGGAATAGGAAAGAGAGGGCTCAGTAATTAGGTGAGGGTCACCTAATATAAAGGCAGAAGGGAACACCAGTGACAAATTTCTGACTAGATTTTGCCTACAGACTTGCCTTTTCCTCTTCCTCTTCCCAGAATTCAGATAGGATGGGCTCTCCAAGCTTTCTTCTTAGCTAAGGATATCTGTCATTCAATCCTTGACAGCCTCTGTCTTAGATACCCAATTTCATTTTTCATTCTCCCTGAATCTTAGTGCAAAAGGGAAAAGAACCTATTTAGACTTTGTATATATGCCCACGTATCCACTAGAATGTCTACTCCATGAAGCAGGGATTTTTGTTCATTTAACTCATCTCTCTATTCTGTATAAGTATTAATTGGATGTTGAATAAATGAATGCTTTGAATTTTACTCTCTTACATCAGAAAAGTAAACTTTTCCCTGATACTTGTGCTCTGCTCTTGCCTTTTCTTCACTTGTTGCAGTATATTTGGCCTACGGTGACTGAAGAATAGGGTACATTCTACAGCAGTAGAGTTAGGATCAGCTATGTACAGACAGCATATATGTGTCGAATCCTCTCACATCATACAGGGCTGTACATTGTTCAGTCTTTCAGCTCTCCTTTAGATGATGCATGTTTAGCTTCTATGGTCTGTGCATATATAGTGATACATTAATAGATGAAACCAATAAAGTTAGTTATATTTTAACTGACTTTAAAAAATTATTAAATTCAGTTGAGATGGTTAGTCCTATAGCCCAGTGTACACATAATTTTTGGTAGGCCAGCCCAACTTTTGCTCTATGAATCAATTATGTGAAAGTTGAAGCTGTTATAGTGCAGTTGGGGCTACATATAGTGCAATTTTGGACTGTTAGCCATCACTTACCTAGATATATAAATGTGAGTATTTGTGCCTATTCTCAAAAAATGGATTCCTCAGGGAGTTGGAAAGTCCTCTTGAGAGGTTTGATAATTCCTTGTTTACCCTAAGCTCTTCCCAAGGGGGTAGGAGAATCATTATGGATAAAATCAACATATTGGGTTTCAGGTGAGCTAATGCTGTATCACTAAAGGGTAGCTGCATGCTGGTGCTCCTCCAGGGATAAGATGCAGATTACTTAAAGATTTGATTTCTAGATCTCTACCTTTTTGTGGACTTCCTCTCAACCTGCAATTGGAACTCTTAAAATTCTTCACCAACACATTCTTAAAGTCACAGTTCCCATTAAATCTTTTTAAAATGTGAATTTGCTTTATTATTTCTTTTAAAGTAAATTTGAAACTAAAATTTTTATTACTGGAATAATTCATAAGCATTAAGAAAATTTACAAAATACAGAAAGTCATTAAAAAAGAAAACTATCCAGAGACAACAACCATTTATATTTGGATGTATTTAAGCCTTTTTCAATGAATATATATATAATTTTACAAAAATAGGATAATTTATTAAGACTTCTGAACATTGTAAAACAAAAAATGTTGCTCACCATCCAGTTCTACAAGGATTAAGTCAGTAGCCATTGCAGTCGCTGACAGTACACCCAAGAGGAATTCAGGATGAAAAACAGGATGAGGTAATTTGTGCTTTGGAAAAATATGCCTCTTAGATAGTTACATGTATATTTCAGGAAGAATTTTAACGAACGCAGTTTCTTGCATCTTCCCATACATAGAAGAGAACTAAAATCGTTAACTAAGATATCTGTTGCTTGTGACTAACAGTAACCTTTTACTGAGATGTATGCTTGACTGCATGTATTCCGTAGCCAAAATCTTATGTATATATACTGTACTGGCTTCTCCCCCTACATCTTTGGAGCAGTTCTCTCAGAGGTACGGAGAAGCTGTTTCCTGGGCTATAGTCCTCAGTAAGACCCTGGATAAAACTCAACTCACAGCTGTTACATTGTGTGTTTTTCTTTTAGTCGACAATATCTTAAAATAGAATATTCAAAATTTAAAACCAGGTAACCAACATGGATTATTCTGTTGGTTTTAACAATGTACAATATATATTGAGCAGTTTTACATGTCAGTAACTATTCTTCTACATTATTATATGTAAAGGTTGTATAATATACCGTTATATTTATGTATCAGAATTTAACTAATTTTCCATTGTACATTAATTTTTGGATGTCCTAAACCAACATAATAGATATATCTTTGTATTTAACCATGATTATTTCCTTGGGATATATTTTAAGATCTGATATTCTGGAACAAATGTGTATACACTTTTATGGCTTTACTATTTAGTCCAATTTTTCCATAAATATTTAAGTAATTTATTGTTTCATACACTGTGCCTAACTAAACTTGTTTTTCTGTACAACCTCAGTGCAACTAGTCTATCCCGCTTCCTCCATTATGTAACAGCTACATGCCTTAAAGAGAATTCACCCCACCTTGGACACCAAGAATGGGCCCTGAATGCTTTAAGTCAATCATCAAACTGTTGTCGCCCTTGCTGTGATGATTGGTTTAGCCATGGGCACTTAACTAATCCAATTGGAAGGTGCTATTTCCCTGGCCATGGTTAGTTATGGATTGGACACATGACCTAAATTTATTTAATCAGAATGAATGCCAGGACCAGGACTGAGCTGGTTAATAGAAGAAATACTCTCTTTTTTTTCTGAATGGTGTTGTGCAAAGCCAACTCTTATAGTCATTTTGCCTCATGAGGGTAGCCATCTTTAGCACAATGTTGATAAATAGACCAAATCCAAAGAATTGAAGGGAATTAGAGCTTGACTACTGATTAAACCATGCCTGAAGGCAAACTTCTCTCTGGAGTTTAAAATTTTTGAGAGGTCACTAATTTTCCAATGTTTTTAAGTTGTTTTGAATCAATTTTCTGTTATTTGCTACCAAAATCATTTGAACTAATACATCTGTGTACTATTTTTTAAATATATCTACTCATATACAGACAAAAAAAAAGTTGATTGCTGTTTTAGTTTATTTGATTATATGCAAGGCTGAGAATTTTTTCATATATTTATTAGTCATTTTTTTTTCCTTCTTTATGAATAGCTTCATATTCTGTACTCATTTCTAAAAATTATGTTTTCATGTGTTTCTTCTTGCAGGAAGAAAAGGACAAAACTTCTAGTCACACCCATTGAAATATTTTCCATATTGGTTATTTGTGTTTAAATTTTGAATATTCTGTTTTAGGATACCCAGAAGTCTTAAGTTTTTATGTATTTAAATCTGTCACTTTGTCTTTTAGATTCTGCTTTTACTCGTATTCCTAAAGAATCCTTCTCCACTCTAAAATCAGAGAGATATTTACTTACATTTTTCTAGTTCTTTTTTTTGTGCTTGTCTTCACACTTAAATCTTTCATTAAATTGAAAAATATTTTGGTGTAAGATGTGTGGTAGGGTTAAACTTTACTTTCTTCCAAATAATGACAGCAACTAAATAGTTGAGGCAAATAATCTTCAAATATTAGAGTACCAATACATTATTTGTTGTTTCATTTTCCTTAAATTTATTCCATGGAAGGTAGGAAAAATTTTTCTCATTGATTTGTTATTCAAGGTGTGATATTTAAAAATCCATTTTTTATAAGCAACTTTTAATCTAAATTGTCTTTTTTTTTGGCCTGCCTAGGGGTATTGGTGCTATGACTAAGATTAGATGTTTCTATGCCTGAAGATTACTTTTTTTTTTCTTTTTAAAGAAAGGAGCTTACCTTTATCTTTCAAGTCCTGATACAAAAGGCCTCACAACTGGCTGACTGTGTCCTATAAATACATTTCACCAACACTTTGTAGTGTGTATTCAAACAGGAAGTGGAGAACCAGGAACTGAAAAAAAATAGTCACCCTAAATCTGCTGTTCAGAGATTAACACCCACAAAAAGGACCATGACAGTTCTTTACTTTTTTTTTGAATTGCAATCTTTTATGTTCTGACCACATAGAGAAGGGAAAAGAAGTTCAAAAAGCCTTGTGGAGACTTTTCGGGTGAAAAGTTTTTAGAGGACTCTGGTGCAAAGCAGTTTAATGAGGTGAAAAAGATTTAGGCCATCTCTGAAGACCCGCAGTGAAAACAAGAACGTGACAATAATTTAGAGGTTAGGAGCCTTTTAGAAGATTTATATAAGGGACCCAAGGGCTGATACTCTCCCATTACTGCAGGACTATCTTTGTCTAAGTGGACCAAACAGATACTTCTTCTGCTTTGGATCTGTATCCCTGTGTGGTAAGTGGACTCCACTGTGTGTTCTTCAGAGTTTAAGGATCTTTATGGAAATGATAGTTCAATTTAAATTTGAGAAAGTAAATAAGACTTGTCAAAAGTTGCATGGGGACACTTGAAAGCTTTTTATACATATTTATAATGTGGGCCTCTAATGTGTATATGATATTGAGAAATAGAACTGGGAACAAAGAGCAGTGACTACACCAAACAATTTTGCCTTCTAAATATCATTTGCATCCATCCCACCTATTCATTTATAGCACTACTGCTTCAGTTTAGTCCAGGGGTCAGTAAACTTTTTCTGTAAAGGTCCAGATACTAAATATTTTAGACTTTGTAGGCCATATGGTTTCTGTCGTAATTACCCAACTCTTGCTGTTACAGCATGAATACAACTATAGACAATGTGTAAATAAATTGTGGCTGTTTTCTGATAGAACTTTATTTGCAAAAAGAGGTGATGAGCCAGATTAGGCTTACGGGTTGTGGTTTTCTGTCTCCTAATTTAGAACATCTCATCTGAGTTGTAATGATTTCTCTTTCTTGTGATCAGTTCACTTCAGTTCCATAAATATTTATTGTTTTAGGCATTCACAATAGAAGGATAAAGAAGGCAAGTTTCCTGTCCTTAAAAAACCAACAGCCCAGAGGAAACACAGATGTGAAAGCCCCATAACATTAATGTAATGAGGTAGGGTTTCTCTCTGCATTGTTGCCAGAATGGGCTTTCTGTAAAAGACGATCATTTTCCTTTTCTGCTAAAATACATTTAGTGGTATCTTATGTTTAGCATCATCACAAGTTTTCAATGAGACATGTAGGTCTTTCATTATTATCTGGCTATCTGGCTTATAACCATCTTCCTAGACTCATATTTTAACTTTCTACTTCTACACCTTAAGTTCGAACTACAATAAATCTTAGTACCAGCTGTGGCAACAACACATACCATTCTGCCCTTTCATATTCTGTGCCTTTGCATATGCTGTCCTGGAATGACTTCTCTCCATCCTCCCACAACCAACAAAAGGAACACTTTTCTATTTAAACTGTCCAAGGATTATAACAGGCTGCCTTGTTAGGTGAAGAAGGTGGTGTGATGGCCAATTCTTTCTCTCTAGAAGTATCTAGGCAGGGATTGGCTAAACACTTGGCAAATTTATCAAATATTGTTGGAGCCATGCCCAGATTAACAGGCCTTGTATCCATATTCTGGCTACTACAGGTGTGTTGGTTGTTAATGGCACATACCTGCATCCTTATTCTGAGGATTTCCCTAACCTAATGGGAGTAATCTTGCCTGGACATGGCAGGGAGGTTATGCCCTTCCCTTCTTCCTTCGTCTCCCACTACACCAACCTTGCAGCCAATGACTTTCTGAAGTGGGGTGTAAACAGCCTAGTAATCTTGCCTCTGGGTGGGAAAAACTCTCTGGTATAATTCTTGCACCAGAGCTTCCCAGTGGATCAGGCTGAGACTAGAATTCTTTTTTTTTTTTTTTTGCTGGACCTTTTTTTTTTTAACTTTTATTTTACATTGGAGTATAGTTGACTAACTATGTTGCGTTAGTTTCAGGTGTAGAGCAAAGTGATTCAGTTATACATATATATGTATGTATTCTTTTTCAAATTCTTTTCTCACTTAGGTTGTTACATAATATTGAGCAGAGTTCCCTGTGCTATACAGTAGGTCCTTGTTGGTTATCCATTTTAAATACAGCAGTGTGTACATGTCAATCCCAAACTCCCTATCCCTCCTCCCACCCTTCTCTCGGTAACCATGTTTGTTCTCTACCTCTGTGAGTTTGTTTCTGTTTTGTAAGTAAGTTCATTTGTATCAACTGTTTAAAGATTCCACATGTAAGTGACATCATACGATATTTCTCCTTCTCTGTCTGACTTACTTCACTCAGTATGACAATCTCTAGGTCCATCCCTGTTGCTGCAAATGGCATTATTTCATTCTTTTTAATGGCTGTGTAATAGTCCATTGTATATATGTGCCACATCTTTATCCATTCATCTGTCGATGGACATTTAGGTTGCTTCCATGTCTTGGCTATTGTAAATAGTGCTGCAATGTCATTGGGGTGCATGTATCCTTTCGGACCATGTTTTTCTCTGGATATATGCCCAGGAGTGGGATTGCTGGATCATACGGTAGCTCTATTTTTAGTTTTTTAAGGAACCTCTATACTGTTCTCCACAATGGCTGTACCAATTTACATTCCCACCAACAGTGTAAGAGGGTTCCCTTCTCTCCACACCCTCTCCAGCATTTATTATTTGTGGATTTTTTGATGATAGCCATTCTGACTAGTGTGAGGTGATATCTCATTGTAGTTTTGATTTATACTTCTCTAATAATTAGTGATTTTGAACATTTTGTCACATGCCTCTTGGACATCTGTATGTCTTCTTTGGAGAAATGTCTGTTTAGATCTTCTGCCCATTTTTGACTGGGTTGTTTGTTCTTATGATATTAAGCTGCATGAGCTGTTTGTAAATTTTGGGGATTAATCCCTTGTCGGTCGCATCATTTGCAAATATTTTCTCCCATTCTGTGGGTTGTCTTCTTATTTTGCTTATGGTCTCCTTTGCTGTGCAAAAGCTTTTGAGTTCAATTAGGTCCCATTTTTTTTGTTTGTTTGTTTTTATTTCCATTACTCTGAGAGACAGATTGAAAAAGATACTGCTGCGATTTATGTCAGAGAGTGTTCTGCCTATGTTTTCCTCTAAGAGTTTTATAGTGTCCAGTCTTACATTTAGGTCTTTAAGCCATTTTGAGTTTATTTTTTGTGTATGGTGTTAGGGAGTCTTCTAATTTCATTTTTTTTACATGTAGCTGTCCAGTTTTCCCAGCACCATTTAATGAAGAGACTGTCTTTCCTCCATTGTATAATCTTGCCTCCTTTGTCATAGATTAATTGACCATAAGTGTGTAGGTTTATTTCTGGGCTTTCTATCTTGTTCTTTTGATCTGTATTTCTGTTTTTGTGCCAACTCCATCTGTTTTTATAACTATAGCTTTGTAGTATAGTCTGAAGTCAGGGAGCCTGATTCCTGCAGCTCTGTTTTTCTTTCTCAAGATTGCTTTGGCTATTTGGAATATTTTGTGTCTCCATACAAATTTTAACATGTTTTTTGTTCTGGTTCTGTGAAAAATGCCATTGGTAAGTTGATAGGGATTGCACTGAATCTGTAGATTACCTTAGGTAGTACAGTCATTTTGACAATATTGATTCTTCCAATCCAAGAACATGGTATATCTTTCCATCTGTTTGTGTCATCTTCAGTTGCTTTCATCAGCATCATATAGTTTTCAGAGTACAGGTCTTTTTTCTCCTTAGGTACATTTATTCCTAGGTATTTTATTCTTTTTGATGTGATGGTAAATGGGATTGTTTCTATAATTTCTCTTTCTGATCTTTTGTTGTTATTGTACAGAAATGCAACAGATTTCTGTGTGTTAATTTTGTATCCTGCATCTTTACCAAATTCATTGATGAACTCTAGTAGTTTCCTAGTAGTGTCTTTAGGATTTTCTATGTATAGTATCATGTCATTTGCAAACAGTGACAGTTTTACTTCTTCTTTTCCAATTTGGATTCCTTTTTATTCTTTTTCTTCTCTGATTGCCATGGCTAGGACTTCCAAAGCTATGTTGAATAAAAATGGTGAGAATGGACATCCTTGTCTTTTTCCTGGTCTTAGAGGAAATGCTTTCAGCTTTTCACCATGAGTATGATGTTAGCTAAAGGTTTGTTATATATGGTCTTTATTATGTTTAGGTATGTTCCCTCTATGCCCACTTTCTGGAGAGTTATCATAAATGGGTGTTGAATTTTGTCAGAAGATTTTTCTGAATCTATTTAGATGATCATATGGTTTTTATTCAGTTTGTTGATGTGGTGTATCACACTGTGAGGCTAGAATTCTGAAACCACATCTATGTTAATTGAGTATTTCCTCCTTGCCAAAGAATCCTTTGAAAGGTAGTGAGATTAAATGACTTTTAAGATCTTTTATTAATCTGCATGATTCTGAGTGTAAAAGGACGTTTTCACATTCTAACTCTATATCAATTGTCTTACCTCTGTCACTTACTGTGTTACCTTAAGCCACCTTTGCAGTCTCTCTACTTCTCAATTTTCTCACTAGTAAAATTGGGATAATAATAGTATCTACCTTGAAGCATTGTGAGAATTAAAAGATGTAACGAATATAATTTTAGCACAGCATATGGCACTTAAAAGATAGTCAATAACATTAGCTATATATACATATATATATATATATATATATATATTTTTTTTTAATTTCTTTTGGACACACCGTGTGGCATGTGGGATCTTAGTTCTCTGGCCAGGGATCGAACCTGCGCCCCTTGCAGTGGAAACACTGGAAGCACTGAGTCTTAACCATTGCACCGCTAGGGAAGTCCCTAGATATTTTTATTATTGTTATCATAAACATTATTATGTTTTCCCAAAAGATAAAATATGAAGGCAGCATTTTTTATGTGTTTTAAGGCAATAAGAAAATCGCCTGTGTAAAATAATGGGAACTGTGAATAATCCATATGCTTGTTGATCATATTTGATTTCTCCATTAAGGGTGGCTTTGTCTTTGTACTTTTAACCTAAAACACGGTAGGTGACTATTAACTGTTTATTGATGAATATAAAGACATGTTGGAATGAAAAAAAGATTTGAATTTCTCACAAATCTGCAGGCTGAAAGTCCAGGATAAGGGTGCCAGCATGGTCATGTCTGGTGAGGACTCTTTTCCTGGCTTGCAGATGACCACCTTCTTGCTGTGCCCTCACATAACAGAGAGAGAAAGAGCAAGCAAGCTCTCTGATGTCTCTTCTCATAAGAATACTAATCCCATCATGAGGGTCCCACCCTAATACATAATTACCTCCCAAATACCATCACAGTGTGAGTTCGAGCTTCAGGGTATGAATTTGGGGCGAACACAAACATTTTGACCATAGCATATTTAAGCAATACTTCCTGTGCAGCAATGTAGCACTGTTGTTACCTTGTAACATAATCTAATCAAAGGAGTGACATTCTATTGGTTAGAAGCACAGTTGTAAGGTTAACACTCAAGGGGAAGGAATTAAACTAGTGCATGTCTCACTGGGCCCCCTTAGATTGTGTCCACTAAAGCGATGTGGACATACTCTTCCATCAAGAGGTGGGGTCCATACGTTTGTTCCCCCTGAATATGAATCCTTCTTTGTGACTTGCTTCTAATCATCTTAGAATGCAATAGAAATGATGATATTCTGAAGTTAAGTCATAGAGGTTGATAAGGCCTCTCTCTGTTTCTCCTTATATCTTTCTCTCAGGACATGTGCCTTTGGAGTCATGAACTGCTGTGAAAGAAGTCCTGTGACCTTGAAGCTACCATTTGGAGAGACTTCATGGAGAGGCCGTTGGAGAGGAGAAGCTGCTAGCCAATAGCAGGCATCAAATGCCTGACATGTAAGCATGCCAGACTTTAGATGATTTCAGTCTCCTGTCTTTGAGTCTTCCATCTGAGACCTAAGCCATCATAAAGTGTAGAGAAGTTATTTCTATTGTGCCCTATTTGAATTCTTCACCTATAAAACCATGAACAAAATAAGTGGTTTGTTTCTTGCCACTAAGTTTGGGGGTAATTTGCTATGTGGTCATAGTAACTGGAACAACAGTGAAGAAAAATAATTTAAAGCTAGCTACTCTACTATACATAATGGCTTCCAACCTCATAACCAAGACTCTCCATAAGAAGACTCCTGCTGGACATTTATCTTTTAGTTTCTGTCTTTCCACCCTGTTGTAGAGACGAGACTACTTCCTTTCAATTAGAATGCCTTGAAGAGATCCTGCCACTTCCTACTAAGTTCAGGCCCAACTTTTTAGGCTCTCTGAAAGGAAAAACAGCATCCTGAAGAAGAAACACATTCTGGATATTTATAATTATCACCAGCAATGAACACATAGCCATTGACATTTCATAAGGAGCACTTAAGCACCTCAATATCTCACACATTCCTATGCCATCATGGGTTCTTTGTTTATTTTGCCCAGCCAAATTATGTGTTAAATTGTCTTACCCTAAAACAAAGATCTAGTCTTATCTTGGAGGTGAATCAAATCCTTAATATCTAGAAAATGAGAAAAGCTATTTACTCCTTTAAAAATGGCATTTTTTTTCTCATGTCTCAAAAATTTGAAGTTCAAATCTCAAACTAAAGACACGATAATTTCTATTGTATTCCAGAGGATGGATTTGGAAGAGATCAAGGAATCATCTCACTTTAAGGCAAGTAGCCTTTTATAAAAAATTTTTTTAAAATCTACCTGATGGTTTGGTAACAGGGAGACTTGGGATATGTCAGAAGAGGCCTATCTTAGTATATAAGAAGAAAATAAATTCCTAATAGTTCTGAATGTGGCACTACCCCCAAATTAAGAGGAAGTTGTGATTTGCCTTGTAACAAATAAGAACTATGAAATGCAGCAGACAATCCATATTCTTCAACTAAATTACTCGTGAAATGCATTTGCCATTGGCAAAGAGTTAAACTTAAAATACGGTTTCCCAGGAACTTTTCTTCATGTTTTTTAGAAGTGGATTGTCACCTTGTCATCTGTCTCTTAGGCCACTTTTCTTGAGTAGTTTCTGAAACCACAGAAAGTATTGTTTAAATTGTTTGTCCTTGTTTATCTTACTCTCAAAACAGGACCCCAGGGGTAGTTGGAAAGACAGAGAAGAAAAAAACCCAATGTATCTTATATTCTGTTAAATCACTGGGTCATCTGTTTTTGGCAACAGTAATATCATGTGGTCGGTTGAAAATGGGTTTAATAAATATCCTACGTGACACTAGCTGCCCAGCCAGATTTACTCAGGGGACTAATGCTCAGAGTTTGAGAACCTTTGCAGGACTCATTAATGTACATTTGATGGAGGGATGCCTGGTGACTTCAGTATGTCCACAGGGAATTTGCATATTATAGAGTTGAGGGGCTGTCTTCAGGGAATTACAGTCTGGTCCTGTTCTTCAATATTGGCTTTCTTTAAGGTCACTGCCAAAGAGGACCTTTTCATGCTTGCCAACCTCCTTTGCTTTTGCAGAGTGTGAACCATTTTGATTAAATATGCCACTCTGTTTCAGAGAGAGAGACCTTTGCTCTTCCTTGTTAGGAAAACTACAATCCTCTTCTGAGAATTGTTGGTGCTATCATTTGTCAAAGAAATGAGATTCTGACTGGCTCAAATGCAGTAGTTCTTGCAGTGAGGGTGGAGTTGTGACTTGCATTACAGTAAAGAATAACATTGAATATGCTTCCTGCAGATAATTTCTAGCAAAGAATCAGTAAATTTTATCTTATCAATCCGTCTGTGAATTTTACCTACAGAGTGTTTTTACAAGTGGAGTGCGGTGGTGGGAGTGGTCAGGAGGATAGCATCCTTTCCATTTCCTGCACACTAGATTTTTGACTAATCTGAAGGTCCTGAGAGACAGGTTTAAGATTTTTCCAAAAGCAGAAGCTGTTTTAGCAAATTAGATAAAATTAATCAGCCCTTCACAGGAAATTTTTCTTATTAAGAAGAAAAGCTGGGCTTCCCTGGTGGCGCAGTGGTTGAGAATCTGCCTGCCAATGCAGGGGGCACGGGTTCGAGCCCTGGTCTGGGAAGATCCCACATGCCACGGAGCAACTGGGCCCGTGAGCCACAACTACTGAGCCTGCGCGTCTGGAGCCTGTGCTCCGCAACAAGAGAGGCCACGACAGTGAGAGGCCCGCGCACCATGATGAAGAGTGGCCCCCACTTGCCACAACTAGAGAAAGTCCTTGCACAGAAACGAAGACCCAACACAGCCAAAAATAAAAATAAATAAATTAAAAAAAAAAAAAAAAAAAAAAAAAAAAAAAAAAAAAAGAAGAAAAGCTCACTCATTTTGGTCACTTGGCAATAAACTTTCTCCTTTGTAGAAGAAGTCTGGTGTAATTCTAGGGCTTTATTTTTCCTGCCTTCCTCCTTCTTGTGTAGTCATTTTTTACTCAACCTTCAGTATGCCATGTATAGTCATCTCTTCATTTCTGCCTTCCCTAATTTCTCCAGAGGGTTAGTTTCTTCTTCCAGAATTCTTACATGTTCCCAGAGATGGGACCAATCTCCATTACAATGGTTAACACAGTGTATTGTAATTATCTCTTTATTGTGCTTGTTTTTCCTCAATAAATATGAACCTAAATGTCAAGGACTATGTCTTTTTTTCACATTTCTATAGTTAGCACCTACATAATGGTATGTGGTTCTGAAATGTTTCTTATAAGAAAAGAAGTCCTTCAGTGTAAAAGACTCTGTCAGATTATTTGCCTCCTGACACAGAAGTTTCTCCTATAATCTTCTACCCCTTTACAGTGAATTTCCATGCCCAAGTGTGATTTATTTCATTTTTTTCTCAGTGTGGTTAGATTTTTTTTTCTGTGTGTGTTGTTGTTTTCTTATTCAAATATAATTAACCAGCAGCACAATTAACATTAATATCAAGATGAATAATTAGAATATTCATTAATATCAAAATGAACATCACTTACTAATGATGTTCAGTGATCCAGTTGCCACTCCGCCTTTATTTTTGTTCCTAGTGGACCTTGTATTTATAATGTAAATACTGTAGATACTGCAAACTCCATCAAGGAGAGGACACTGGAAGAGGAGGCAGGTACTTTTAAATGCCCGACACAGAAAGGAAGGAATAAGCTAAGGTTGCATGTTTTCTTTGGACATTGCATAGTACATTATATTATCACCAATATCACAGACATAAAGTGTTGATCTTGTCAAGAAATAATGCAGCAACTAGGCCCATCCCTGGAGGGGTTCTGATTCAATAGATGTGGGGTGGAGCCAGATAATTTGCATTTCAAGCAAGTTCCTGGGTGATGCTGATACTGTGGGTCTAGGAACACAATGGTTTGGACAATGCCTGCTTCTCAAACTTAAAAGTTCCTATGAATCATCTAGGATCTTGTAAAAGTTCAGATTAAGTTATGTGGGGGTGGGGCCTGAGATTTAAAATTTCAGATAAATTCCCAGGTGACGTGAATGCTGTTAGTGGACCACACTTTGATAGCAAGGGTTTAGAGTAGAATTCAGTAGTTCCCACATTTGTTTTGTATCTGACTCACTTGATATTATGGGCTGAATGTTTGTTTCCCCCCAAATTTGAATGTTGAAACCCTGATCCCCAAAATGATGGTATTAAGAGGTGGGTCTTGTAGAGGTCATGAAGGTGGAGCTCTCATGATTGAGATTAGTGACCTTAGGAAAGAGACTTCAGAAAGCTCCCTTGCTCCTTCCACCATGTGAGGACACAGGAAGAAGGCAATGGCCTATGAACCAGGAAGTGGGTCTCTCCAGACACTGAATCTGTTGGTGCCTTGATCTTGGATTTCTCCAATCTCAGAACTGTGAGAAATAAATTGTTTAAGCCAAAGAAAGAAAGAGAGAAAGAAAGAAAGAAAGAAAGAAAGAAAGAAGCATATCGTGTTATCTAATATTTAGCAAAGCATTTCATTAAATGCTGTAGACAGTTCTTCAGTAATAAGGTGTTTAAAAGAATTTAAGTCTTTATAAAAAATGTCAGTCAAATTTTTCACCTCTTATTCTTTCTCTGTTGCTCCAAATATTGGTCTAAAATACAGAGTAATATAATATTTTTGAAAGGGTTGATGAGGTTTAGGGTAAATCTCTTGCTAAATCCTGCTTTTTTGTATTACTTTATGAAAACAATGCTATTTTCATAAGAATTCATCTTTATTTTCATTTTGGTTTAAGCTGCTGTAGGACTTCCCTGTTCATGGTTTGTTTTATTTAGGTTTTATTCCATTTCCTAGTAGTTTTCTATAGCATTTATTATCTGTTATACATATGATATTTACACTATACCTGAATCAATAAACACTGATTGTCCCAATTTTGTTGAAGACTTACTTTATACATGTAGGCCTATTCTCAACAACTAGACTAAACTCCTTTTGAGACCAGGGATACAGCTTACATTTGTTTATATTCTAGGCAGTGCTTAATATAATGCTTGCCCAAAGCAAACGTTCAATAAGTATTTATTGATTTATTTACCTCACCTTCTAAATGGTATTTTAAGTCAGAAATGCTGTTTTAAACATTATGCTGTATTTCTTTTTAAAAAGAAGTATTTAAGATTGACTTTTCATATGAGTCCATATAATGTAATCATACAGGGTGGCCATGTAATGTTTAAGAGGACAGTCTCTCTGTCCAGCTACTTGGGTTTGAATCCTAGCTTTACTATTTGCTGCTGCAAATACTTTGCTGAACAAATGATTTAACTCTCATTTCCTCAGTTTCCTCATCTATAAAGTGCAGATAGTAATACTACCGACGCATGGAACTGTGAAGATTAAGTGAGTTAAAATATATGTAATGTACTCAGAAAAGGCTTGACATAGAAATAAGTGCTATATAAGCTGTATCTGTATTTATATGTGAAAAGAGCTCTGCAATTTCATACGATTATAGAACACTGAAAGTGAAAGGCACTTTTCAAACCAGAATGTGAAGAAAATGAGAACATGGTCAGAAGACCTGGCTTTGAACTCTAGTTGTGACATTTCTGAATTGACTTCATTTGTGAAACAAACATGGTAATAACTTCATTACTGACCTTAGGGTGATTTGGGGACTAGATAGAAAAATATGTTCAAGATCTCACTGTAAGTGGTAAAGCACAGTTTGCATGTTAGTTTCATTACTACTAACAAATGAAGAAACTGTAGTTCATTCTATGGCCTTGGGAAAGTTATTTCAGTGCCTGTTTTCACATCTGTAAAGTATGGATAATAATAGAACCCAGCTCACATGATAATTATAAGGATGAAATGAGTTAATACATGTAAAAGGTAGAGCAAAGTGCCTCTAAATAATATGTGGTAATAAGCATTAGTTACTTATTATTTTTATACTCATCCAATAAATATTTGTGATTCAGTAATAATCTATGCTTGTTTATAATGATATCTGGGAGTATTGTTACAAAT
The DNA here is from genome assembly GCF_964165515.1 of Mesoplodon bidens. Taxonomy (NCBI): domain Eukaryota; kingdom Metazoa; phylum Chordata; class Mammalia; order Artiodactyla; family Ziphiidae; genus Mesoplodon; species Mesoplodon bidens. The sequence continues at coordinate 127,248,110 of NC_138177.1, read as the reverse complement.
ACTGACCCCTCAAAAGGACAGTTTCTTTAATAAATGGTGTTAAGAAAATGGACAGCAACATGCAAAAGAATTAAAGTGGACAACAGTCTTATACCATACACATATATTAACTCAAAATGAATTAAAGACTTGAATGTAAGACCTGAAACCCTAAAAATCCTAGAAGAAAACATAGGTGGTGAGCTCCTTGACATCAGTCTTAGTGATGTTTTTTTCAGATCTGACTCCCAAAGCAAGGGAGACAAAAGCAAAAATAAATAAATGGGACTACGTCAAACTAAAAAGCTTCTGCACAGTGAAGGAAGGAAACCATCAACAAAATGAGAAGGCAACCTACTGAATGGGAGAAGACATGTGCAAATCATATATCTGATAAAGGGTTAATATCCAAAGCATATAAAGAACTCATGCATATCATTAACACCAAAAATCCCCAAACAATCTGTTTAAAAAGTGGGCAGAGGATCTGAATAGACATTTTCCCAAAAAAGACATACAGATGGCCAACAGGCATGTGACAAGCTGCACAGCATTACTAATTATCAGGAAAATGCAAATTGAAACCACAGTGAGATACCACCTCATACCTGTCAGGATAACTATTATAAAAAAAGACAAGAAATAACCAGTGTTGGTAAGGATGTGGAGAAAAGGGAGCCCTCATATACTGTTGGTGGGAATATAAATTGGTGCAGCCACTATGGAAAATAGTATGGACGTTCCTCAAAACATTTAGAAATAGAACTACCATATGATCCAGCAATTCCACTCCTGGATATTTTTTGGAAGAAAAGAAAAACACTAATTCAAAAAAGTATATGCACCCCTATGTTTATTGCAGTATTATTTACAACAGCCAATCTACGGAAGAAACCTAAGTGTTCATTTTTTTTTTTTTTTTTTCCGATACGCGGGCCTCTCACTGTTGTGGCCTCTCCCGTTGCGGAGCACAGGCTCTGGACGCGCAGGCTCAGCTGCTATGGCTCACGGGCCCAGCCGCTCTGCGGCATGTGGGATCTTCCCAGACCAGGGCACGAACCCGTGTCCCCTGCATTGGCAGGTGGACTCTCAACCACTGCGCCACCAGGGAAGCCCCCTACGTGTTCATTGACAGATGAATGGTTAAAAAAGATATATTATATATGCAATGGCATAATAGCCATAAAAAAGAATGAAATCTTGCCATTTGTGACAACATGGATGGACCTTGAGGATATTATGCTAAGTGAAATAAGTCAGACAGAGAAAGACAGATACTGCATGATTTGCCTTTTATGTGGAATCTAAAAACAAGCAAGCAAAACTAAACACAACCCAGACTTATATATACAGAGAAGAGATTGGTGGTTGCCAGAGGAGAGGGGGGTTTGTGGGAGTTAGTGGGGGAGGGCGGGTAGGGTGAAATGGGTGACAAGTACAAACTTCCAGTTATAAAATAAATGTCATGGGGTTGTAAAGTACAACATGGAGAATAAAGTCAATAATATTGTATTAACTTTGTATGGTGACAAATAGTAACTAGACTTCTTATGGTGATCATTTATCAATGTATACAAATGTTGAATCACTATGTTGCATACCTGAAACTAATATAATATTGTATGTCAATTTATACCTCAATAAAAAATACATTTATTGTAGGAAAAAAAATACTGACCTCTTCTGCTAAAGGTTTTGATTGGCAGTTTTAGGATAAGTCTTGAGAGGATAGATAAGGAACATATCTTTCAGAAAATTCTCAGCTAAGTTTTCCTATATTGACATACATAATGCTTTAAATTCCTTATATTGGCACTGAAATCTATTTCAGAACTTCTGTACTGTTTTCTATAATGACTGTACCAATTTACCTTTCACCAACAGTGCACAAGGGTTCCCTTTCCCCACACCCTCAACACCACTTGTTGTCTCCTGTCTTTTTTGATAGAAGCTATCCTAACAGGTGTAAGGTGACATTTTATTACGGTTTTGATTTGTATTTCCCTGATGATTAGTGATGTCCAGCACCTTTTCATATACCTCTTGGCCATTTGCATGTCTTTTTTGGAAAAATGTCTGCTGAATTCTTTTGCCCATTTTTAATTGGGTTATTATTATTTTTTTTAACTATTGAGTTGTATGAGTTCTTTACACATTGATTCAATATACTGAGGCTCAGTGCTGGGGTGAGGATTCAATGGAAAAGTGCACTGTAAATGGTAAAGATCTAAATATAGCCTGATTGTCATTAGGGTATAACACAGACCAGCTGCTTGAGGACTCTTTCTGTATGCTTCACTGCTGTCCTGCAATGGTTCCAACCCCGTTTATGGGGTTAAAGCATGAACTTTGGAATAGTTGCTATTATTTCCTTTACCTGAAAAACTGCTTACATGTAAGACCAGTTGTACCTCAACCTTAACTTCTGTGAAGTTGCCATGACTTGTCCTCTGTAAATGGCAGAGTTTATTATTCCCTCTTGTGGGCCACCATTATGCACCCCGTCTCACAGACCCACCCTTGTACTCCACACTCCTGTGAAAATACGTTTCATGTAATTCCTTAAATCTTAGATGTTCTCTCTTGTCGCTGGACCTTTATATATGCTACTTCTCTGACTAGAACATTATTCTCTGCCTCTTAACGATTGTCTCATTATTCTTTAGTCTCTTGGACAACCTGCCTTAACCCTATCATACACCTAATCACAATTACTTGTTTAAGTTTCTGATTTTCTGTGATAGACTGTAAGCTCCATAAAGGAAAGGGCCCATTTTTCTTGTTCACTGCTATATCCTCAGTGCCTGTCAAAATGGCACGTTATGGTCACTTAAATATTTATTTGAGGAATTAGTGTATTTGACTTATTATGGAGTCTTTTGGAAAAATTATCTGATATGATATGAGTTTTATGTTTATGGGGCTATAAGAAAGTAATAAATCATATACACTCATGCATGTATGGGCATATGTGTATTTTTATATACATATACAAACACATATTGTGTGTGTGTACACATATCCCTTATCAATTGCAAAAAGGATGGATCTACTCGCCTAATGCTAAATGCTCTCAGTTTGAAATTGTTCTATAATCCAAGAAAGAGAGAATAGGTAGTGTGAGGCTAGGGAGACATTTCTGAAACATGCTCCATAGAACATATAGGAAATGCCTGGAGAATAGGGTTATTTTGGAGTAGATTGCTGTTACATGCTAGAGACAGTTTTCTCCCAAATGAACCAAACAGATAAGATATAGAAAAATTTGATACATTTCACATTCAATTTCACTTTTATATCAAGATAGCTCTAAGAACAGAATAAAGCTGCTGTCCCTTTCTTGAAGAATACGTGAGAAGACACTGAGTGTTAAGCATTAGTTTGCTAGTGGCCACCTTCAGTTATCAAAAAATGGCTTGGGAATGACTTCACCAAAACTCAGCCAGACAGCAGCACAGACTAGGGAGAGATGACCTTGCAGACTCACCAAGCACAGGGTTTCTTTGCAGCATGTGCTCTGTTGAAATATTGTAGAATTGTGTTTTTTGGAAGATTGGAAAATTTTATAGAAATTGTATTAAGAAGAAAAGTTTCTGACTGAGAAAAGATATTTGAGTATGTTGACACCATGTCTCTGAGTGTTTATGTAAACAGTAATGTCAGGCATTTTCCTCCCACGAGTCCACCAAATCACAAACTCAAGATTATTACATTTGCTTACTTACTACCTGACATAGATGCTGTAGAGAACTGATATAGGTCATAGCACAATCCTCTCAGCAGCATGCTTAGTACAAGATTTTGGGTGAAAATTTAAGATATGAAACAAATATATGGCATATTTTATGTATTTATATAATGAAAAATTGAATCTGAAGTTTGCATATAAGTAGCAAAGGTTTCACAAAATTCCTGTTCTCATTATCTACCAAATTAACCAATCAGAGTTGGAAGGAAAAACTCTGAGGGAGAAAAGAACAGTAATTTCAAACCCAGTGATCTGTGTCCTTAATGTCACAGTTTCCTGTGTTCCTGGGTCATTATCCACTTTTGGTGGGTGCCTTCATTATTTTTTCTTTAACAATTTGTTTTCTCCCCCATTAAAATGGATCTTCCATTATGATCTCCATTCTATTTCTTTCCTCTTCTGTGATGCAACATTTTGGCTCCTATTCAAAGGTTTTGTTTTGTTTTAATTTATAGAAAGAAATACACTTTCAGATGCTGGAGGCAGGAAGGCAAATGAGGAATTAGAGTGCACACTAATGTTTGTATTCTGTTTTTCTTCCTGGATCCCCTGTTTTCCTATCCCCCTTGCACCTAAGTGTTAGTTCTGGCCAATGGAATACAAACAGAGTGATGAATGCCATCTCTAGGCTGGTCCTTAAAATTTGTGAAGTCCCTCCACTATTACTTTCATTATCCTGGTCTGGTGGCTAGTCCTAAAGCAGTACTGTCCAATGCAAATATAAAGTGAGTACATATGTAATTAAAAAATTTCCAAGAACCACATTAAAAACAGTGAAAAGGAATGGGTAAAATTGATTCACTGATATATTTATTTAACACAATATATCAAATATATTATCATTTCAAAATGTAATCAATGTAAAAATTATTAGATAGCTTTTTTCTTTTTTTATACTGTACCTTTATTTTCTTCTTATTTTTATTATTTATCTATTTGGCCACACCATGCAGCTTGTGGGGTCTTAGTTCCCCTACCAGGGACTGAACCCTGGCCCTTGGCAATGAAAGCAGAGTCCTAACCACTGGACTGCTATTGAATTCCCCTATACTGTACCTGAAAATCCAGTGTTTATTTTATAATTATAGCTCATCTCAATCCAGACTAAATCCACATTTCAAGTGCTCAATGGCCACAAATGGATAGTGGATACTCTTTTACTAGGACGTTTCTGGGGGTGACATGGAGAGAATGACATAGCCATTAGATGGAAAAAAACCCTGGGTTACTGAATGACTGTGGAGAAGTGTCATATACCGCTGATCTACATCGAAATGTGAGTAAGAAAGAAACCTTTGTTAACACATTGAGATTTCTGGATTTGTTTGTTGTCAGCTAGTGTACTGTGTAAGATTAGATTACTGTGCAGCAAACATTCACTACCTTGCCGCTTGTCTTCTCTTGAAACTCCCTGAGAGGAATATACTTTCCTGCCTAATTGATGTTGCGGTTGGCCATGTGATTTCCTTTGGCCAATGGAAGGTTGACAAAAAAAACTTTGCTGGCTCTAAGTCTAGGCCTTAAAACTTTTGTGTGATTCTAATGAAGATTTTTTGAGATTTTTTTTCTTCCCCATTAAAAAAAAAAAGTGAACCAGAGGAGCCACTGGCCCCAGAAAAATGAGGAACACATTGAGCAGTCATGAACTGAACCTGTGACTGGCAGTTAAGCTGAGTCTACTCTAGAACCGTTGAACATCAACCAGTCTGCTTATTGTTGTATGCAGCTGTGTTTTGGGGTAGCTTGTTGTATGGCATTATTGTGACAGTAGCTGACTGACTGAACTACCCTAATAGAATTTCATTTCCCACGGAAGAATCTCCAGCCCTTCACCAGTCCATAGTCCTCCCTTCCTGTGGTACTTTTGCTATGCTGCATCTCCTCTGCTGTCCTTTCTTCCCTTTTACAAGCCCCTAACCCATATCCTTCTGTGTTAGCGTTCAGTGTTGGTCTGATTTTGTTTTATAATTATTTACACCTATAACTCAGATTAGCAACTTAAGATCTTATAACTTAAGATCTGAATATACAGTCAGCCAACAACTTAAAAAAAAACTCTTGATATGTTCCAGGCACTGTTATAGTCTACAAGGACAAAACAGTGAACAAGACCTGTTCTCATGATACTTACATTTTTTTGGGAGGGGGTCATAGACAATACACAAATAAAATACATGGAGATATAATATTCATATAAAGAAAAATGAAGAGGAATTAGAGGTCAGAGATGGGAGGCAGTTATTGCTATAGAAATAATTTCATAAATCCCTTATTCTATACCCTGAAGAAATATAAACCCTTTCTAAGATCTTTGCCCATTACTAGGGGCTTATGTTCTTATTCTTCTCTGTGCCTTCCACCTGCTTTCACTTCATTAGTTGAATTTAAGGATTAATTTTGTCATTTTGTTTGTGTCTGTTCTACCTCTCATTAACTGAGTTAATTAAATTATTATCACACAAACCATTCACACAAAGGGGTGTGTGTGTGTGTGTGTGTGTGTGTGAAAGACCTTATTCAAGGTGTTGAAAATATGAAAGTATTCTCATCATGGTAACACAATTTAAAATTCAGTATTAGCTATTCCTGAACCTAAAAGTAACAAAGCTATACCCTAGTCTCCTGTCATGTTTTGTTTTGCTTATATTTTTCTGTACTCTTTTGTTCTAATCTCTGAATTTTTTGTTTCATTTTATTTTATTCAGAAGAGCAATTTAGCTAGCACTTTCATTTCCTTGGTTACAACAACACAGGCCCTCAGAGTCTCAATTTTCTACTAAATAGCTTACAAAGTTATTTTACTACATTTGAAAACACTGAGGTTTAGAGGCACTGCATTATATGCTCAAGGTCACACAGCTAGAACATGGTGGGACTGAGATTTTGTTCTAGTCTGTCTGAATTTAAAACTCACGTTTGCAAAGTGAAAACAAATTTCATAGTCACATTTAGGTGAGCAAACACCTAACTTATTAATTTTTTTGATAAACTTATTTGCTGCCTATCATCTGCCTTTAGAAAGTAAGTTAATCTAGTCCCCTTCATGTAAGGTCAGTTATACCATGATATGAACTCAGTGAAATAAGAATTTACGCACAGACATACCAGTAAAGTCTAATTCCAGGGGGTTATGCATTGTTGGACATCAGGGGGAGACATGTCTTATCTGTGGCTATCCTCTGTCCATTGCTGGCATCCATTGAGTTATAAGTTATTTAGCCCAGTCATGAGGCAATGGCCCCTTTCTTTGACATATCTACTGTTTATGTCTTTTGTCTTTCCATGGTCATTGATAGAGTGTGCCACACTGTACACTCTGGCCTGGCTGTTTACCATATTCCTGAGCCTCTCCCAGTCAGTCTGCTCTCTCTCAGTCACTTTCATGCCCTCTGAGAAGGAAGTAAATATATGTTTCTTCCCAAAATAGTATATGGGGTACTTCAAGACTCCATTCAGGCCCATCTAATTATACATCTTTCTCAGGCATTGCCTGGTAGGTATGGCCCCCCCAAACATGTCCACATGTTTAACCCCCAGAACCTGTAATTTACCTTACATGACACAAAAAGTACTTTGCACATGTGATGAAGTTAAGGGATCTTGAGAAGAAAGTTTATATTGAATTATCCAGTTGGGCCAAATGTAATCACAGAGGTCCTTAAAAGTGGAAAACCTTTCCCAACTGAGGTCAGAGTGAGATGTGACTATGAAAGGACAGTCATAGAGATGAAATAATGCTAGCTTTGAAGATGGAGGGAAGGAGTCATAAGCCAAAGAATGAAGCTGGTCTATAGACTCTGGAAAAGGTTCTCCCCCAGAACCTCCAGAAAGGGATATAGCCTTGCTAAGACCTTTATTTTATCCCAGTGAGAACTGTTGGATTTCTAACCTACAGAACTGCAGGACAATAAATGTATGTTGTTTTAAGCCACTAAATCTGTGGTAATTTGCTTCAGTAGTGAAAGAAGCCTAATATACTTGGTAATATACTGGACCAAGACTTTTCTGTGAGGCATGCCAACTCTCAGAGTTCCAAGATTCTCCTGAACTTTTCTGAGGATTCTAAGATCCCTCACTCTGGGAATCATCCTGAAGAGGGGCAGGATCCCAGCACTTTCTCCTACTCACAACACTGGACAAGTTTCCCTGTATTTTTCACTAATGAAAAACCATCTCCCTGCTTCCCCCAGTTAATTGAACTTTTCAGTGGTTCTTACAAGACCATGCAGTTTTTCTAACACTGTCATTTATGGTACAAAATTTATGTCCTATGTTCTTCATGCTTTTAGCATTTTTTTAAATTCAAATACTGCTTTCTATAAAGAAGTCTATTTACAATCCAAAGCCTTGGCATTCAGGACTATTGATTCTATACAGATTTTCAAGAACATATTTAATAAGTTGAAAAGTTAAACAATAATTCTTTATTTTGCTCTGCAGTTTCGCAAAGCAACCCAACTTACTGCCTATGGAGAAAATGCAAATGTTGCCTGAATAAAGGCAAGGATGGGTTGTCTTACAGTGTTCATAGAATTCCTTGTTCATCCTTTTAATTTCCATTATATCAGTAGTAATGACTCCTCTTTAATTTCTGATATTGGTAACTTGTATTCTTTCTGTCTCTCTCTGTCTCTGTCCCGCTCTTGTTAGTCTGGCTAAGGGTTATCAATTTTTTGATATATTAAAAAATCACCTTTGCTGTTCCTTGATTTTCTTTATTATTTTCCTATTTTAAATTTCATTGATTTCTATTCTAATTTTTATTATATCTTTTCTTCTGCTTGCTTTAGGCTTAAATGGCTATTCTTCCTTTAATTTCCTAATGTTCAAGCATAGGTTATTGATTTTAGACCTTTATTATTTTCTAAAATATATATTTAATGCTATAAGTTTCCCTCTAAGTATTGCTTTCACTGCCTCCCACAAAACGTGATAAATTTTGTTTTCATTTTCATTTGGTTCAAAGTATTTAAAAATTTCCCTTAAGATTTCTTTCTTGACTCACGTGTCATTTAGAAGTTTTTTCTTTAATTTTCAAATATTTGGAGGTTGTCCTAATATCTTTCTGTTACTGAGTACTATTCTATTGTGGTCTGCAAAAATACTTTCCATGATTTCTATTCTTTAAAGCTGTGTCTTAGGGCCCAGAATATGGTCTATCTTGGTGAATGTTCCATGTGAGCTGAAAAAGAATGTGTATTCTGATGTTGTTGGATGGAGTATTTTATAAATGTGACTTAGATCAATTTGATTGATAGTGCTATTCAGGTTAAATGTATCCTTACTGATTTTATGTTGGCTTGATCTATCAATTACTTAAATCTATCAATTCTTCAACTGAAAGAGTGGATTTGTCTATTTCTTCTTGCAATTCGGTCAGCTTTTGTTCCTATATTTCAACACTCTTTTTGGTTGAATACACATTTAGAATTGGTATGTCTTGTAGAATTGATCCCTTTAATAGTATATAATGTCCTTTTTGTCCATGATAACTTTCCTTGTTCTGAAATCAGCTTTGTCTGAAATTGATATAGCTATTCCAACTTTTTTTGATTAGAGTTACCATGGTATATCTTTCTCTATCCCTTTATTTTATAGACTTATCTATGTCTTTACATCTAAAATGAGTTGCTTACAGACAACATATACTTTGGTGTTGTTTTTTTAATCCACTCTGACAATCTCTGACTTTTAATTGGTGTATATAGACCATTCACATTTAAAGTAATTTTTGAAATATTTGGATTAATATCAACCATATTTATAACTGTATATATTCATTGCCAGAGCCTTCTTTTTCTACCTCTCATTTTAATTGAGCATTTTATATTATTCCATTTTTGTATCCTCTCTTAGTGTGTCAGTTATACTTCTTAAAACTTTTTTAATGGCTGCTCTAGAGTTTACAATATGTATTTTATAAATAATCTAAGCCCTCCTTCAAATAACCCTATTCCGCTTTATGAATAGTAAGGTATATTAGAGTACTCCCGATTCCTCTCTTCTGTACCTTGTGATATTGCTTTCATTCATTTAACATCCATATTCTATAATCACTCAATACATTATTAGTATTGTTTTTATTTTAAATAAACAGTTATTGTTTGGATCAACTAAGAATAAGAAAAATAAAAGATTTCATTTATTCATTTATCCCTCTCTGGTTTCTCTTCCTTTCTTTATATAGATCTGAGTTTCTAACATAACATTTTCTTCTCCCTGAAGAACTTCTTTTAATATTTTTTGCAGTTGCTGGCATTGAATTCCTTCAATTTTTATTTGTCTGATAAAGTATTTTTTGTTAACCTTTGAAGGCTAATTTTGCTCTATATAGAATTCTGGGTTGGTGGGGTTTTTTCCCTGAGTATTTAATATTTCACTCCACTCTCTTCTTGGTTCTGTGGTTTCTGATGAAAAGTCCACTAAAATTTTGACCTTCTACAGGTAAAGTGCTTTTCCCTCTCTGGCTTCTTTTTTTTTTTTTTTTCGGTATGCGGGCCTCTCACTGTTGTGGCCTCTCCCGTTACGGAGCACAGGCTCCGGACGCGCAGGCTCAGCGGCCATGGCTCACGGGCATGTGGGATCTTCCCAGACCGGGGCATGAACCCGTGACTCCTGCATCAGCAGGTGGACTCTCAACCACTGCGCCACCAGGGAAGCCCTGGCTTCTTTTGATATATTTTTTTTCTGTTTGTCTTTGGTGTTCTGCAGTTTGAATATGATAGAGTTTTTTTTTTTTTTTTTTTGTCTTCTATTCTTTCTGTTTAATGTTTTCTGAGCTTCCTGGATCTGTGGTTTGGTGTTTACCATTAAGTTCAGAAAGTTCTATGAGTAGAGTATTTTCCACTACTCTTAGAGGAAAACATAAGAAGAACACTCTCTGACATAAATTGCAGGAAGATCTTTTTTGATCCACTTCCTAGAGTAATGAAAATAAAAACAAAAATAAATGAGTGGGACCTAATTAAACTTAAAAGCTTCTGCACAGCAAAGAAAACCATAAACAAAATGAAAAGACAACCCACAGAATGGGAGAAAATATTTGCAAATGAAGAGACTGACAGGGGATTAATCTTCAAAATATACAAACAGCTCATGCAGCTCTATGTCAAAAAAACAAATAACCCAATCAAAAAATGGGCAGAAGATCTAAATAGACATTTCTCCAAAGAAGACAAACAGATAGCCAAAAAGCACATAAAAAGATGCTCAACATCAGTAATTATCAGAGACATGCAAATCAAAACTACAATGAGGTATCATCTCACAAGGGTCAGAATGGCCATCATCAAGAAGTCTACAAACAATAAATGCTGGAGAGGGTATGGAGAAAAGGGAGCCCTCCTAGTCTGTTGGTAAATTGGTACAACCATTATGGAGAACAGTATGGAGGTTCCTTAAAAAACTAGAAATAGATTTACCATATGATCCAGCAATCCCACTCCTGGGCATATATCTAGAGAAAACTCTAATTCGAAAAGATACATGTGCCCCAATGTTCATAGCAGCGTTATTATGATAGCCAAGACATGGAAGCAACCTAAATGTCTGTCGACAGATAAATGGATAAAGAAGATATGGTGTGTATATATATATATATATATATATATATATATATACAATGGAATATTAGCCATAAAAAAGAATAAAATAGTGCCATTTGCAACAACATGGATGGACATAGAGATTATCATACTAAGTGAAGTAAATCAGACAGAAAAATACAAATATTGTATGAAATCACTTATATGTTGAATCTAAAAAAAATGATACAAATGAACTTATTTACAAAAGAGAAATAGAGTCACAGATGTAGAAAACAAACATGGTTATCAGGGGGTAAAGGGAGGGGAGGGATAAATTGGGAGATTGGGATTGACATATACACACTACTATATATAAAATAGATAACTAATAAGGACCTACTGTATAGCACAGGGAACTGTACTCAGTACTCTGTAATGACCTATATTGGAAAAGAATCTAAAAATGAGTGGATATATGTATACGTATAACTGATTCACTTTGCCGTAGAACAGAAACTAACACAACATCATAAATCAACTATACTCCAATAAAAATTAAAAAAAAAAGAGAAAGTTACAGGACAGAGACATGGGTCCATTAAAAGACTGAGACTTAATTAAAAGATTATAAACCACTCCCCTCTCCCATGCATTACCACCACACCAACAGGGCTCCTATAGATTACAGCTGAAAAAGCTGGAAGGCACAGATTTTCTCTGAGGAGGTATTTAGGGAAGGTCAAAGTCAAGAGGGGAGCCAAAACAAAACACTAGAGGAAATTGAAGTCCCTGGCACCTATAGCTTCAGAAAACATTAAACAAAGCCCAACTCCTAGCTGAATAAATATAAATCTTCAAACAAGAGACCTATTGACCTCAGATCCTGTGGTAAGTAAAATAATGCACCCCCTCTCCCCAAAAGATGTCCAAGTCTTAATTCAGAACCTGTGACAAGGAAAAGGGGAAATAAGGTTGCAAGTGGAATTAACATTGTCAGTAGCTGATCTTGTGCTGGAGACATTATCCTGGATTTCCCAAGTAGGCCCAATGTAATTATAAGGCTAAGTGAAAGAGGAGAGCAGAGTGAGAGAACCAGAAAGATGGCAGTTTATATGGATTCAGCCAAATGTTGCTGGCTTTGATGATGGAGTACATAATGGGGCCACTAGTCACGGAATGCAGGTGGCCACTGGAAACTAGAAAATACTTCTGACATTCTCCTAGAATGCTAACACCTTGATTTTACCCCAGGGAGACATATTTTGGACTTCTGACCTCCAGAATCGTAAGACAAATTTGTATCATTTTAAGTCACTAAGTTTGTGATACTTTGTTACAGTAGCAATAGAAAATTAATGTAATTCTTCTTACCCAATGCAATATGTCCTGCTTTCAACAAAAAATTAAAAGGCACAGCAAAGGGGGAAAAAAAATTCACAGTCTGAAGAGACAAAGCAACCATTAGATTCAGATATATTGGAATTATCAGGCAGAGAATTTTAAATAGCTATGTTTACTATGTTAAGGGCTCTAAGGAAAAGTAGACAACATCCAAACACAGATGGATAATTCAGTCAGAGAGATGGAAATTCTAAGAAAGGGTCAAAAGGAAATGCTAGAAATCCAAAACACCGTAACAGAAATGAAGAATATCTTTGGTGTGATTGCCAGTAGACTTAACATAGCTGATGAAAGAATCAGTGAGTTTTCAAGTAGGTCAACAGAAACTTTCCAAACTGAAATGCAAAGAGAAATAAGAATGAAAAAGAATAGTTCATAAAATAAACGTGAGACAATTTCAAAAGATGTAACGTTTATGTAATTGGAGTAACAGAAGGGAAAGAAACTGAGTAGAAAAAATATTTGAGGTATTATTTTCTACCTCAAAATCTTTAATCCATTTTGAGTTTACTTCTGTGTATGTTTCTGGACTTTTGTTTGTTGGAAATTTTAAAATCATTATTTCAATTTCAGTATTTGTGAATGATCTCTTCATATTTTCTATTTCTTCCTGGTTCAGTCTTGGAAGGTTGTACCTTTCTAAGAATTTGTCCATTTCTTTTATGTTGTCCATCTTATTGGCATATAGTTGTTTGTAGTAGTCTCTTATGATCCTTTGTATTTCTGTGGTGTCAGTTGTAACTTCTCCTTTTTCATTTCCAATGTTATTGATTTGAGCCCTTTCCCTTTTTATCTTGGTGAGTTGACCTGTGACTTCATAAGGGTTTCTTCTTGTATAGATTCCTCATCATGTTATCTGAGATAGGAAGGCTAGAGGGTGCTGGAGGGTAATTTTATTTTCCCCCTGGAGGATAGGCTTTTGTTATGGAGAGGACTCTGGGCTTGTTTCACAGGGATTACCCTTTTTCTTCCCTTGCTAGACACCTGAGGGGATCTTTCTTGGATCTTCACCTTTAGAATCTGGTGGGCTTCCTGGAGGTAAAGTCCATAAAAGTTTGGATGCCCACCTGAGACCGTAGCCCCCGGGAATTTCTCATGCTCACATTTCTCCATACTCATCCTCCAGAAGTTTGTCAAAATTACCGTTTCAGTGTTCCTATCAGTATATTGCTGCAGTGGCTTCTGCTTCAGGTAAGGAAATCTTGGCTGTGACTCTATGGATTTTCTTGTTTCTCCAGATTCAGGGGGGTAGTTGCTCTGTAAATTCACTTCTCTGATGTGTCCAAGGAAAGTCATTGAGTTGGCTTGTCTAGATATTTCTGTTTTAAGGATGACAGCAACAACTTCCAAGCACTTTACATGTCAGAGCTGAAACTGGAAGTCTCCTGTACCTTTTATTTTATTTTAACTTTTTGCGGTACACGGGCCTCTCACTGTTGTGGCCTCTCCCATTGTGGAGCACAGGCTCTGGACGCGCAGGCTCAGCGGCCATGGCTCACGGACCTAGCTGCTCCGCGGCATGTGGGATCTTCCCAGACCGGGGCATGAACCCGTGACTCCTGCATCAGCAGGCGGACTCTCAACCACTGCGCCACCAGGGAAGCCCCTCCTGTACCTTTTAAACTCTATTCACCTTTACCTTATTTTCACTTAGCTTTCTCCTCACAGGAATACCTCCTGAATTTCTCATCATTATAATTCCCCTCCTCAGCAACTGAGACTCCAGTAACACTTTCATTCTCTGCTTGTAGCCTCTGATCTCATCACCCAGCTACTAAATTTCCTTATATCTTCTTCTAATTATGGGTCATATATTTCTTGAAATGCTTCCGATTTCTCTATTCTAAGAGACTCCTATAGACTTCTGTTCAGTTTTTTTTTACAAATTGTTCACTTGATTTTCCTATACCCATCTAACTGTTGTTCTCTTCTGGTGAAGTATAATCATGATTCATTTTGCCTTCTTCCTTTTTTAAAAAAATTATTTATTTATTTATTTATTTATTTGAAGTATAGTTGATTTACAATGTTGTGTTAGTTTCAGGTGTACAGCAAAGCGATTCAGTTTTATATATATATATATATATATATATATATATATATATTTTTTTTTTTTTTTCAGATTCTTTTCCATTATAGGTTATTTCAAGATATTGGGTATAGTTCCCTGTGCTATACACTGGGTCCTTGCCTTCTGCTTTCTTACCTTCAATTCCCAGGATGATTTAAAACAATGCAAATTTATGCTCCCTAACCTGAACTGAGCCTTTAGAACTACTTGCAATCCTTTTACTTATCTTTGGTTCACTCCCTCTCCCACTGCATCACTAAGTATTATAAGTATGTACCTCTTTCCTTACCCCTCTTGTTTTCAATCTTAACAGATAACATATAACTCCTTTTAACAAAAATTGAGATCATCAGTTAAAATCTTCTTCAACTTCTCTTTTTCTCTGTTATTGACTCAGAAATGGCATAGGAACTAAGTAATTGATGAGGAAGAATAAAATATGGTCCCTGCATTAAAGGAGCTTAAAAAACTTATGTGCTCAAGTACAAAACGAGTGTTATATGCCGCAAGTCCTAAAGTTTGTACTGATAACAAAAAATTTTAAAACTTTAAATGTATTATTTTCTTTTATGCATAAAACCACTTGGAAGGTGAATATAATTATTACCCTCAGCACATAAATGAGTGAACTGAGAGTTGAGATGTAATGTAATTTGATAGAGCTTCTGAGTGAATAAATGGTAGAATCAGGGCTACAATCATGTCTGACTTATAATAGACTCTCCTATAAACCTAAGTACAGTATTTTGCTAATAGTTTGTTGACTCTGTTCTATGCCCCCTCTCTGGGTTATCCCAAACCTCTGGAGGAATGCAAAAGCAGTCAAGCATTCCCAGCAGTGGGCTACAGATATTTCCTTGATCCTTATTCATAACCTCAGTAAAGTATACATCTCTCTTTTCCCAGCCCTGGATTCCTGATTTCTAGAGTTTCTTTCCAAGCAGAAAACTGAAAATGGATGGGTGAGACATAGCTGTATAATAATGTGGTTTATTACTAACCCTGCCTCTGACCAGTAGCAGGAGAAACAAAATGTCAGCAGTAGCAGAAATCTTCCTCAAGTAAACAGACTAAAATCATCCTTTTTTTCTTATATAAGTCATATTCTTTCATTTGTTGGCATTCTTTTGTCAGGAGTACAAACTCTTTCACGTACCTTCTCATGGCTGGAGCCTACTTAGCTGTGTGAGGTCCTCCCACTTTTTACTTTTATTTCAAGTGCATGTATTTTTTCTTATTTTATGCTTATTGTCAAAAAATGAGGTTCCCCTTTCACAGATATCTGAAAGGGGAATATACTCAGTGTAGCTTTGACTGATATCGTTATATCCATCTAATTAGAATCCCATCATGTTCGTGGCTACTCTCACTCCTGTGGTTAAAACTTCCAGAACCAAACAGAATTTTTAAATGCAGAAATTATCCAGTTTGTTGTCATTCCTATTATTGAAATAAATTGCTATCCCCAAACTGCAAGCCTGCAAGATTTCTTTGTTTTCCACTTTAAGCAAAACATATTCTGAGTAGAAACTGCCTGAGATAGTGTCTGTGGAATGACTACTATAGGAAATCTAATTTTGGAGGAATGAAGGAAGTAAGGTCTTATGTAAACTCCATGAATTCCCCAAACAACTTTTAAAATAGCAGTTTTTAACCGAGGAGCACTGTCTGCTCAGAGAAAGTCCTTGAATGTACACTAGCCAACTGGTGTCAAAACTAGATTGCTTTGTACCAATTCTCTCCCATATGAAATTGTTTTGTGCAATACGAATGGACTCAATAGTTTGTTGGTTGTAATGAGTGGCAAAGCCTGGAGAAACACACTCTTAAGATGGGGTAAGGAATTGAAGGACTGATTGTTTTGAAATGGGCAGCACATTTATAAAGAACACCAAACAGCTCCTCAGGGCACCCTGGGTGCATGTTTTGCTTCTGGTTACTTTTTTTTTGTGAAAATTTGGAAGGGAAACATTTTATTTTATTTTTTTTGTTGGGGGTAGGAGTTTATTAATTAATTAATTTATTTTTGCTGTGTTGGGTCTTCGTTTCTGTGTGAGGGCTTTCTCTAGTTGTGGCAAGCGGGAGCCACTCTTCATCGCGGTGTGCGGGCCTCTCACTATCGCGGCCTCTCTTGTTGCGGAGCACAGGCTCCAGACACGCAGGCTCAGCAGTTGTGGCCCATGGGCCTAGTTGCTCCGTGGCATGTGGGATCCTCCCAGACCAGGGCTTGAACCCGTGTCCCCTGCATTAGCAGGCAGATTCTCAACCACTGCACCACCAGGGAAGCCCCTGGTTACTTTTTTGTGGGGTACAGTCTAAGCAATCTAATGTCTCAATTTCAGGACCTCCTGAACAGTGCATATTTTGCTCTGGCAAGTCTGTATGTAGTGTGTGTATGTGTGTTTGTGTGTTTGTGCCATTCTTATTCTTTTTGATTTGTGAGGCTTGGCAACATGTGACACAACAGGAAGACTTCAAATATATAATCATTCTGGCTTTCAGGGTCTTACACTTAGACCAAAGTGGATAGCTCTTTGGTCTAAGCTCTTAGACCAAATTTGATAGCTCTTTGCTGAGAAAGATGGTAGGTCCCCAAGGTACAATTTTCCTGACATGGTTGACAGTGTATTACTAGAATGTTTGGCTTGGTGTTCCTTCATATGGGCACAGTTATCTTTCATGCAAGTTAGGCACAGGAATAAAGAAAGGGGTTGGTAGTATGTGGTGTGGAATTAAACGGTTCAAATTAATTAGGGATAGGAGCTAGTTTAAACAGAAAAGAGAATATTCTTGAATGGCATTTAATTCTTGAGACTTAACCTGAACTAGCTGCATAATTTGCCTAATTTACATTCATGAATTAGCAGAAGAGATCTAGTAGAATATAGGATTTAGAACCAGAGAAGCCTGAGCTGGAATACAAATTCTTCTACTTATCAGTAAAAATACCTTGAACAAAGTAAGCAATCTTTTTGAGCACTAGCATCCTCATCTGTGACAGAGGAAAGGATAATGAATAATTCCCTGAGTTTTGGCATGGAATATTATAATATATGCAAAGTTCCAAGTGCCTATCTCACAGTAGGTATTTAGAAATATTACTTATATTTCTCCTACTGCCAGAAAAAATAGGGTTATGTGTGGTATTGTTTTGTTTTTTGCATTTCAATTTTAAGGCTCTTAAGGCTATGGCATTTTAAGGAAATTGAATGCTTAACATTCAGTTCTCTAGGAGGATGTCTGAATAGTCAAGTTAATGGCACGCACCTAAATTTGAATCTTCTAACACATCCTCCAAAAACTATAAAAATCAAGTAGATCAGGGATCAACAAGCTTATTTTGTAAAGGGACAGATAGAAAATATTTTAGGCTTTGTGAGCCACAGAATCTCTGTTATAACTAATTTATTCTGCTATTGTATTGTGAAAGCAGTCATAAAAAATGCATAAGTAAAAAAAGCATGACTTTATTTCAAACACAGGTGGTATACCAGATTTGGCCTGGGAACCATAGTTTACTGACTCCTGAAGTAGAAGAACAAATACAACCACACAAATCCCATACCTTTAGTATAATTATAAGTCAGAGAAATTACATACTTTAAAATGCCCACAAGTAAAAAAATAAACATCATTTTCAGTGCTATTTCTTGGATCTCCACCACAAACCTTTGCAGAAAGCAAGATGGGTACAGAAAAATTGTGGAAGAAAGAAGAGGGAAATGAAGGGCCTAGAACTGAACTAAAATCAACAGGAAAAAGGGAAAGTCAATCTATGTAAGGAAATACTGAAAAAAGAGTCCTGCTAATTTTGAGCACTGGGTGTAAGAAAGATGCTTATTTAAAGGTGAAGGAGGCCTATATGGAGGCAATTGGAAGGGCAACATTTGTGAAGAGGAGAGTAAAAAGAACAGAAGAAGCACATTTTGGAAACTTCATGGTGAAGAGAAAAAGAGCAAGAGGGGGAAATTTATGATCCTGTAAAATAAAATAAAATTTAAAATAATCAAAGGATATCACCCTTTACTACCACCCCTCAAAAAAGAACCATCTATTAAAGAAACTATATTGTAACACTGACGGAAAAGTGCTCTTGAACTAGCAATCTTTTAAACTATCCCAAACTTTCATCCTGTTCACAGAAATGCAAAAGTACAAGCAGTTTTACATATAAAAAGCTACTATAAGAAAAGAAATAGAACACATGAATGCTAATACAAATTTTTCAGATGAAGAAAATCCCACTCCCCCACCCCTAATTAACCAGGAAGCAGAAGATAACTGTAATACATAATTCCATACTGAAGCATATATCATCAAACAAGCATATGAAGAAATAGCTTATATCAGATATTTTAAAATTTAGTACAAAAATGAACATAAAACAATAAGAAGAAATAAATTAAGAATGGATTGATTTCAGGAAAATATAAGAAATGACAAAATCATATGAGAAATAAAGACCAAGTTACAAGAGGCCCAGAAGGAATAGATTTGAATAAAAACTAAGATACTCTAAATAAATTCAGAAAACAACAATGAAAAAGTAAAAAGAGTCAGAGATAAAGTATTTAAATTAATACTGTTAAAGAAGATACAATGTAGTAATGTCTGGAATCCCTGAAGATGAAAAATTAAACATGGAAACAGAACTAATATGTAAAATTCTAATAGAAGGAAAATTTTCTGAAATAAAATATACATATGTATATATAATATTTATTTATTTATTTATTAAAAGGACCTACCTGGGAAAATTGTCCCGGAATTACCAACACCGATATGTATTCAAGTAAAACTACAAGTTATGAAGAGAAAATTCTCAGGGCCTCTAGAAAAGCAGCATGTAAATGAAGCTATCAGAGGAGCAGCATTTTCAAGAAACTCAAAGAAATAAAACGTGAATCAGGATTTTATATCCATATGAGTTGTCCTTTAAATATCATGGCCATGTAAAAATAGTTGTAAACTTGCAATAACTCAAATAATATTGTATCCTTGAGCCCTTCTTGGGCTAAACTATTAAAGAATGAACTTCATCCAACCAAGAAATGACTAGAGAAATTTAGCAACAGAAGCTTTTTAATTTAAAATATAAGATTAGGGCTTCCCTGGTGGTGCAGTGGTTAAGAATCTGCCTGCTATTGCAGGGGACATGGGTTTGAGCCCTGGTCCAGGAAGATCCCACATGCCATGGATCAACTAAGCCTGTGAGCCACAACTACTGAAGCCCACACACCTAGAGCCCACGGTCCACGACAAGAGAAGCCTGTGCAGCACAACAAAGAGTAGCCCCCACTCGCTGCAACTAGAGAAAGCCTGCACATAGCAATGAAGACCCAATGCAGCCAAAAATAAAAATAAATAAATAAATTTATTTTAAAAATAAATAAAATATAAGATTAATAAAGATGAGGATAGGTAGAAGAATAATGTATAAATATATGCTCTTAGAAAGTAGAAATAATGCAGCTAAAATAGGAGTAGGGAGAAATAATGAGAAAGTAGAATAAGCTCATTGATTATTATATAATCAATATTTGAGAGCCAAAGAGTGGTATTAGATAGTAAAATATTAAATAAGAAAATGGATTATAAGGAAATTTTAACAGTTGTATAAGTGCAAAAGTAACCAATACAATCAAAATGTAAATCTTTCTAAATATCAAAGAAACAAAATTAAAAACAAGAAAAATCATATAATGTAGGTAAACAAACATGGAAAATAAACATAGTACATGTAATATTTATATTAAAATTTATCAGTTATATCAATAAATGTTAATGGGCTTAACCAAATAAAAAGAAAGAGATTTTAAATTTGGTTCACAATATACATCTAACTATGTGTTTTATACAAGAGACAAACCTAAAAGTGATTTATAAAGGGTGGCATATAGGAAGGGCAAAGATATCCAGGTAAATGAAAGCAATAACAAAAAAAAAACAGATTTGCAATCCTGATATCAAATAAAGTTTAACGGAATAAAAGTATTGAACTTGAAAAAAGAATAGTTGTATATTCTAAAAGTCATAAATCATAATGAAAATATAACAATAATTAGGCAGAGCAAGAAACACACTGATAAGAGCAAACTCTAAGATACCAATCTCAGTACAAGACAGGTCAAGTAACAAAAATAAGTAATATAAAGAAAACCTAACAAAGTAATAAGTTAGAAGTTATGAAAATATATTTACTAATATTAATACTAGAGAATAAAACTTCTAAAGCCTATATTGGCTATTTATAAAAATCTATTATATATTAGGTCACAAGGAGAATATCAGAAAGTTTAGTAAATTAACTCTGTGGTCATAATGAAATAAACTAAAACTCAATAACAAAAATATATTTTTATCTAAATATTAAAAATACTTCTATCAGACAACTCTTGGGTGAAAAGGGAAGTGCAAACAAATTATAATATTTTTAAAAATCTGTGATGAAAACACTACATATCAGAATCTATGTGTTACATGAAAGGAGCTAGCTGAGAAAAATATCACAGCCTTGAAAACATATAAAAATAAAAGAATGAGGGCTTCCCTGGTGGCGCAGTGGTTGAGAGTCCGCCTGCCGATGCAGGGGACATGGGTTCCTTCCCTGATCCGGGAGGATCCCACATACCACGGAGCGGTTGGGCCCATGAGCCATGGCCGTTAGCCTGTGTGTCCAGAGCCTGTGCTCCACAACGGGAGAGGCCACAACAATGAGAGGCCCGCGTACCGCAAAAAGTAAATAAATAAATAAAATAAATTAAAACAAATTTAAAAAAGAATTAAAAAATAAAAGAATGAAAATAGATGTATTAAAGTCTCAACTCAAAAAGCTATACAGGACTTCCCTGGTGGCGCAGTGGTTGAGAGTCCGTCTGTCGATGCAGGGGACACGGGTTCGTGCCCCGGTCCGGGAAGATTCCAAATGCCACGGAGCGGCTAGGCCCGTGAGCTATGGCCGCTGAGCCTGCGCGTCCTGAGCCTGTGCTCTGCAATGGGAGAGGCCACAACAGTGAAAGGCCTGCGTACCGCAAAAAAAAAAAAAAAAAAAAGCTATACAAAGAATAAAAAAAAAGAATGAAAGCTTAAGAAAGGAAACTATAAAGATAAAAGCAGAATTTAATGATTTAGCGATTTGAGACTCAGTGTATCTAATTAGTAAATGAAATTTTGGCTTTGGAGAAGAATTAACAAAATAGACAAACCACTAGTTAATCCCGAAAAAAATGGGAGAAATCACAAGTAATGCAAACTAAGAAATGACAAGGGAAAAGTAGTCATGGAAACAGAAGAAATTCTAAAACAATCAAAGGAGATTATATTGCTAACCTCTATGCAAATTTGAAGATCTAGATGAAATGCATGATTTCCTAGGGTAATACTTGTTTAATCGAACCCATTAGAGATATAAAGTTTAAACAGACCAATTTTCACAAAAGAAATATCAAAAGTTATCAATAAACAACTTCAGAAGGGAATTCTATCAAATATTTAAAGTCTAGATATATAGTCCTAATGCTCTATAAATTGTTCCAGAACAAAGGAAATCAAGGGAAATATCCGAACACTTTTTATAAAGCAAATACAACCTTAACAGCTAAAACTGGTAGAGATAGTACAAAGAAATTACTGACCAATGTAATGTACAAGCATCACTGCAAAAAAACTGCTAAATAAATATTAGCAATCAAAATCCAACACTACAAGAAGAAAATAAAACACTCATGACCCAGTAGGATTTATTCTAGGAATGCATAGTTGGCTTAATATTTGAAAATCTACCAATGCAATATACTGTATTAAGAGCTGTAAGGAGAAAAACACAATTAATGAATACTTTCTTAACACACACACATACACACACCTCATGGTCATAGAGGCAGTATGCCTATCATATTCACTAATATTTAACATTATACTGGAGGTATTAGCAAATGAAATTAGACAAGAGAAAACATTTAGAGTTATAAGAATTGGAAAAGAAGTAAAACTATCTCTATGTGCAGATGATACAATAGTATATAGTATACCTGGGAAATATCAAAGGGTCAGTGATAATACCTAAACAATAAAAGAATTCAGTAAGATAGCAGACATAGAATTAAGATACAGGAATGAATGACTTCACATTCACAAACGATAAACT
This sequence comes from Mesoplodon bidens, assembly GCF_964165515.1. Classification (NCBI taxonomy): domain Eukaryota; kingdom Metazoa; phylum Chordata; class Mammalia; order Artiodactyla; family Ziphiidae; genus Mesoplodon; species Mesoplodon bidens. The sequence goes on along the minus strand of NC_138177.1, from coordinate 127,225,239 downwards.
GGGTACTTCCTTAACTATGCCTTGAAATCTAGATTCAGTAAAAACAATTAGTACATTTGACTACACAAATAGAAAAGATTTGTATGACAAAGTCAAATGACAAAGTGATTTTTTTGCAGTGTATATCTCAGGTAAAAGAGAATTATTTCTAACTTATAAAGAACTTTAAAAAATTGAAATGAAAAAGACCTTTTATAAAGTTGGCAGGAGACATGAACAGACAACCAATATTGAAATGGTCCTTTAATATAAGAAAATATATTTATCCTCACTTATAATAGGAAATTGAAATTAAAGTAGTATTTCTTACCTATCATATTGGTAACAATTTATCACTTTCTGGGCTACAGAAACTCACCAGTACAGTATAATTTATTTGTTTCACATCTTTCAGGGATTACTGTTCTTTGTTGCCTGGTGTCCCATGTCCTGAAAGCCATTTCTTCTTGTATTTTCTCTGTTTATTTCAGTGGGTGGGGAGGTAAATCTAGTCCCTGTTACTACATCTTCCAGAAGTGGAAGACTCTGATTTGAGCGACACTTGACCTGGAGATTTTTACAAATCAGCAGATGTCTTGAGGGGAAAAATTAGCTGGAGAATGTCAAGCTCACTTTTAATGAGATTTCTCTTTTCTCCAGGATCTTGGCACTTAACGTCCTAGCTGTCTTGGTTGCTTGCTAATGGTTTTAAACAGTTGTTTGTTTATTTATCCAGTATTGCAGCTCTTCTTAGTAGGAGGTTGGTCTGATAAAAGCTTCTTCTTTATAGCCAGAGGAAAAAGACTCAGCCAGTAACTCTTTCTAATATGGCTCCTCCCCCATACTTTCTAGTCTCTTCATTTAGAGCTCTGATACTCTATCTATGTATTTTAATGTCTTTTCCACATATACTATTTTGTATATTCTCTTTGTTGAATTCTTTATTTTTAAATGCCCATTCTTTAATGTATGAATTCCATCTTTAGCTGGTAAACCTGTCCATTAAGTTTTAAATTTCAGTTAAAATATTTATTACCAGGATGTTTTTTTTGTCCTTTATCAAATCTGCCTGGATCATGTTTGATAGTCTTTTATTTCTTTTATTATGCTTTAGTCTCTTTTGGTTCTTGAAATATATTTTATACTTTGTGTCTGATAACCCTAATATCTTCAGATTTTTGTTTTTTCTATAGAATTCTCATTCCTAATGATTTATTTCCTTGGTGTTCTGTGATTTTCATCTATTGTTAGATAATTTCTATGAAACTCCATCTGTGGCAATTCCTGGTTTTAATGTGCACTATGTCACAGGGCATTTTCATTTTCTTTTACCTGGTGCTGGTTGCATGACCAACCTGGGCCTCTTCAAAACTATACTATTGATTTCTTGGGAAAAGGGAAGGCTTACAGGTAGTGTGAGTTCAAACTGTAATACTCTGTGAGTGCTGGTTAGGAACTTTAGGGGAGATTTTCTGCCCTGTACCCAAACTTTCCTTACTTTCTATCTCTGTGTGTGTGTGTTTTTTTTTTTTTTAGTTTACCACCTAGTGAGATCTCTTTTCTAGGCTTTTTGCTTCATTGGGGGTTTCTGGTCTGACCTCTCGCAATGACTGGCACCAAACCTTTTCTCTTGTTCTTGATAGGCATAAGTGGCTGCCCTGTTGATGCCCAGGCTCCTGTGTACTCAGGATTGTAAGATAGCCCAACCCCCTGAGAAAATGAAGACCACAGAGCTCACCTATATTTAGGAATCATGCTCTTTTGACATTTTGGACCTCAGATGATTTTCCTTTATTTCCATTTCATTCATTGTTAAAAATGTTATTTAAATTTAAGCAGTCATTGTTAATAATTTTTTTGTTTTTGTACTGGAAGGGTTTTACACACATCTAGTCTACCATCTAGTCTCCAATATTGCTAGAAATGAAGTCGCTTCAACCTACGTATCATACTGCAATCCAGGTTTATACTCAACTGCAAATATTATCAAATCTCTCATATGTTCAAAGCATTTGATTCTTTCTGAATGTCTTCCATATCAAGGGCACACTCCTTTTCAAGTCACCTGATTTGACTCCTGCATGATTTGATTCTTGCTTAGCATTTTAGCTTGAACTTATATAACTCTTCCTTCCTGTCCTTTCTTTCTATTAAAATACTTGCATTTCTCCCCATACAACATCATTTATCATGACTAGGTGCCTTTGTTTAACTCTCAGACAGAGATTTAGTTTTAGTTTTTGTTGATTTGCTGAACCCATCTCTCAGGATTGAAGTGATGCTTTGATATAACATCTCATAGGAATCATCCTTTGACGCTTTCCATCATATTCATCATATTCCATCTGTCCTCTGACTGTATCCTGTCTTTAAGTTGTAGCACTTATTGTACGGAGAACAAATTGAGGTCAAAGACATTCTTTTTGTCTTCCATGTTCCCAGTACCTATTATGTTACGTACCATACGTTAAGTCCAATAAATGTTGAATGAATGAATACACTTGTTAAAAATCTCATTACGTGATCCAGCAGCTTTAATTGTTATGTATATTTTTTGTCACGAATTTTTACAGAGCGTATGTAAAGAATGTTATTTTATACTGTAGGTTTTTTGGTGTTTTTCTTTTTTGTATTTTCACAAAACATTTTTCCACATATGACTACATTTTGTGCTTGAAAAAATCCTCTGAAAATTAAGAAACCCCTCCAAAGTTTAAAAAAGTGCAACGTTTTCTAGACTACAAAGAGGGTTTTTTAAAAAATTCCAAAACCAGATTTAGCCCTGCCCACATCTGCCAGTCCATGAGAATCATATAATCTGAAGTCACTGTTAAAGATGGTAATGTGTGATTCTGTTGGTTGCTGACTTGATGAATATTTCTAAGTCATTCCAATTCTCTTCATTGTACCTTTTATCTTATTTTACAGTTGCAAAAAGTTTCAATCAAATCAAAATTAGCTTTTCTTAGCTTTTCTGTGGCGCAGTTTGAATGCTAACAAAATCAATTTGGTATTGATATTTTTCTCCTGGATGACAGTCATTATCTCAGTGCTTTGATGACATCAAAAGATATTTGATTATAAAACTTTTCTCATGATATTTATGGAGAGAAGTTCAAAAAAATTTTAATATATCATTAAAAGACTGAGGATCTACGGACATTTTATTAGGTAAAAGATGTGTATTTTGGACATTACTTAAAGACATAGGAGCTATATGAAGTGGGGTGCTTGATCTCCTTGTGATCTGGTTATAGTGGTGAAAAATGAGATATATGAAAGCAAGGAATTTTGATAGGGAATATAATAAACACAGAGATCAGAGTCGACCCAAGTTTATCTCAGAAATAAAGTAGCAAAGATGTTTGAGCTAATGACTGAGCTCAGAACTGCTCACTTGTTTTTTATTGAAGTGAAATTCAAATAACATACAATTAACCTTTCTAAAGTATACAATTCATTGTCATTTAGTGCGCTCACAGTGTTGTGAAACCACCACCTCTCTAGTTTCTAAACATTTTCATCACATAAGAACATCCCTACCTTGTACTCCATAAGTAATCACTCTCTATTTTCCCCTACTCTCATCTCTGGCACCACTAATTGATTTCTGTTTCTATGGATTTTCCTATTCATGACACTTCTCATCAAAGGACTCATACATGTGACCTTTTACATCTTGCTTTTTTCAGCATAATGTTTTTGAGGTTCATTCAAGTTGTAGTATATATCAGTATTTGATTCCTTTTTGTGACTGAATAATATTACATTGTGTAATACCCCACAATTTGCTTATCCATTCATCTGTTGACAAACATTTAGGTTGTTTCCACCTTTTGACTATTGTAAATAGTGTTGCTCTGAACACTCAGGAACAAGTGTTTGCTTGAATACCCATTTTCAGTTCTTTGGGGTATATATCTAGGAGTGGAATTGCTGAGTCATATTGTAGTTCTATGTTTAATCTTTTGAGAAAACACAAAACTATTTTCCAAAGCTGCTGCAACATTTTGCATTCTCATTAGGAATGTGTGAAGGTTCCTATTTCTTCACATCCTCACCAACACTTGTTAGTTTCTGTATGTATGTATTTATATATGAACTTAACAGCCTTCCTGGGGGTGTGAAGTAGTATACCATTGTCGTTTTGATTTGAATTTCCTTAATGGCCAATCATTGGACATCTTTTTATATGCTTGTTAGCCATTTCTATATCTTCTTTAGAGAAATGTCTATTCAAGTAGCTTATATATTATTTAATTGGGTTGTTTGTCTTTTTGTTGTTTAAGTGTTCTTTATACATTCTTGATACTAAACCCTTATCAGAATATGATTTACAAATACTTTCTCTCATTCTGTAGGTCATATGTCTACTGTCTTGATATGTATGAATGGATATGAGTGTCCTTTGATGGACCTAAGTTTTTATTTTTAAGAAGCTTAATTTGTCTATCTTTTAATGTAGCTACCATCTTTTGTTGCATGTGCTTTTGGTGTCAAATCTCAGAATTCATTGCCAAATCCAAAATCATGAAGATTTATCCCTGTTTTCTTGCTAATATGTATAGTTTTAGCTCTTACATTTAAGTCTTAGATCCATTTTGAGTTAATTTTTGTATAAGGTATGAAGTGGGGGGTCCAGATTCACTATTTTGCATGTGGTTATCCAGCTTTACCAGCGTAATTTATTGAAGAGACTGTTCTTTCCCTATTGAGTCATCTTGCCACCCTTGTCAAAATTAATTGTCTATGTATATATGGGTTTATTTCTAGACTCTCAATTCTATTCCATTAGTCTGTAAGTATATCCCTGTGCCAGTACTATATTGTACAGTTGATGTTTTGTTTACTTTTGGTACATGAGTACCTCCCCAAAGCAAGAGAGCCTTTCACTTCTTCCTACTATCAAATGACAGAAAAAGGGCATAATAGAGTATCCCCACCTTTCCTAACTCTAATGCCTGACAAATATCTGTGACAAGAGATGGAAAAGATGGGTGACCACATTCATAAAATCAAACTGAGGTATGATGGTAAAAAAAGAAAGTAGACTTTATAGTCCAACATACTTAGACTGGAGTCCTAGTTACCAACTGTAACATCTTAAGCATGCAATTTTAACATCTTGAACCTTAGTCTGTATTTCTGTTAAATGTGGATAGAAATACCTACCCTGTAGTATTTTTGTAATGAGTAGGCATAATATATGTAAATTTCTCCTAGTTCAGTGCCAGACACAAAATAGTTTTAGAAAACAACAACAAAAAATGCTATTAATAATAGCCTGAACCTTGAAAAATGGTCTTCTGCAGACCTTAGAAAAGCAACCCATCTTACCCAATTCAAATTATGCTTCCTAGGAAAATGGCTTCTTACTTGCTAACCATTAAATTTTGGCTTTGAGTGTCAGGTGTCCTCTTCTTTTCATTCAGATACCAGCAGTTGTGTGTGTGTGTGTGCATGTGTGTGTGTGTTAATCTCTATGAGTGTATATCCACTGTGCTTCTGTTTTACATGCACAGTCTGTAATCCTTGGTTCAAGCACTGTCTTTATTACTATGCTGTGTAAATGTGCCTGAGGTCTGTAAAAGAGTATGCTGCATATCAATAAAAAGTAAAGAAGTCATCCATTACTGGCAGTTGAATGGGGGTCTTCTGACTACCATTCCAAGACTATCCAGTTCTCAGATTTATAACCAAGCCACTTTTTTAACATAATTGGATTATAGGTAAAAGAATTTAGAGCTAATTTTATTTCTTTGAAAGTATTATTTTATTTCCATTGCTCCCCTGGTACATTGTTAATGGGATACATACATAATAGGATATGGTCTCATTAGAGAGCCAGAGAATTGCATATAGTGAGACGTGGGTTCAGGTCCACATGCCACCACTCACCGGCTTTATATTCTTCTAGAGTCACTTCACCTCTTCAAACCTCAGTTTCTCATTTGTAAAAGCAAGAATAATTGCCTCATAGGGCAGATTGTAAGAATAAAATGCAATCATTGAGGTGAAAGTGATTTTCAAACATAAAGCATCATACACATGTGAACTCTCATTATCATTAACATTTAGTACTATTTATGAAACTGTGAAATCTTAAATTAGAAAGGCACCTTATAGGCCACTATGCCAATTACACACCACTGTATTTGCCTCTCTAGCAAGGCTTATATACTGCTTTGTAGAGTGATAATATTTATTCCTTGCAATGGATGCTTGAACACGGTACCATTGTACTGTGAAGTGTATACCCAATTATAAGCCACACTTTCCTCTGTGGTCTGCATAAATGACATTTTTACTTTTGGAGGCAGTTAAAAAGCCTTTGGTGAATCCAAGAAAGACCTGCTTCTTCGGAGTCTGCTTCCTTGATAGTACAGTTCCAAGCCCTCTGTGAGTGTAGAGAGGATGCTGATTGGTGCTAATGGTAACTTGGCCAACTTCCCACTCCTTGTGCTTCCATTCTCCTGCTTAGCTGAGATGGACTTCTGTAATTTGAACACAGGTTATATGGAGGCAGGACATCTTTTTTTTTTTTTTTTTTTTTGCGGTACGTGGGCCTCTCACTGTTGTGGCCTCTCCCGTTGTGGAGCACAGGCTCTGGATGCGCAGGCTCAGCGGCCATGGCTCATGAGCCTAGCCGCTCTGCGACATGTGGGATCTTCCCGGACCAGGGCACGAACCCGCGTCCCCTGCATCGGCAGGCGGACTCTCAACCACTGCACCACCAGGGAAGCCCTGGAGGCAGGACATCTTTAAAAAAGAACCTTAAATACTATAATGATAACTATTAAGAGCTTGTTAATAAGCTCATTACTCTGTAACAGTGGTGGCTTTAGATATTCTGTACAACTCTCTAATTTATAAAAATTTGAGGTCAACAGGAAGGTGTTATTTGTAAATCTAATTTATTTATTTTATTCCCCCATCTCTAATACACGTTATCATCTTCAATGTAGTAGTAGGTTATGTGTGTATTTTTCCAAAGTATTATTAAAGACTATATCAGAAAGTAAGCAATTCCAAGATTGCCATTGGTAGAGGAAAGACAAATCATGTTTGCTTTTCCAAATCCTTGATGATAAATAATGTAAATATGAAACAATAACATCTAGTAACAGGAGTAAATAAGTTTTGATGATGTCTTTCTATGTTGGACAGCTGTGTTTTTTGCACACAGTATTCACTCTCTATTCTTCTAGTAACACCACCATAATTTTTTTGGAGAATCATTTTTCCTTTATTCTTAGTTCATGCACTACACTTATTACTTCAACAATAATTTATTTTTAATTAAATTTTTAATCTTGAGATAATTATAGATTTACATGTAGTTATAAGAAATAATATAGAGAGGTCCCATAAATGCTTTACCCAGTTTCTCCCAATGTTAATGTTTTGCAAAACCACAGATAGCTGTCTTCTGGCTGTGTCTTCACACGGCAGAGAGAAGAGAAGAAGAAAGCTCTCTCCTGTCTCTTCTTATAAAGTTATTAAGCCCATCATGAAAGCTCCACTCTCATGACCTCACTACTTCCCAAAAGCCTCATCTAAAAATACCATATATTAGGGATTAGGGTTTCAACATGTGAATTTTGGGAGAGACAAATATTCAGTCCATAGCAGCTAATCTAGTTCCTTTGCCTTGCTACATTAATTTTAGAATAGTCTTATTGGTATCTACAGAAATCTTGCTGGGAGTTTGACAAGAATTATGTTAAACTTGTATATCAATTTGGGGAGAATTGATATCTTTACCATATTAAGTCTTCTAATTCATGAGCATGCTATATCTCTCTAATGAAATAAATATTTGATTTCTCTTATTAGTATATTGTTTAGAATCATGTTAATTCTTCTTTAAATGTTTAGTAGAATTATCCAGTGAAAATATTTGGGCCCAGTGATTCCTTTTTTTGGAATTGTTAAGTTATGAATTTGTTTTTCTTAATAGTTTTAGGGTTATTCGAATAATCTATTACATTTTGGGTGAGTTGTGGTAGTTTGTGTTTTTTGAGGAATTGATACATTCATTTCATCTAAGTCATCAAACTTATGCGTGTAGAGTTGTTTGTAGTATTTCCTTATTATTCTTTTGATATCTTCAGGGTCAGTAGTGATCTTGTCTGTTTTATTCCTGATATTAATAATTTATATCTTTCTTCTGTTAGTATTGCAACAGCCTTGTCAATTTTATCAATCTTTTCAAAGAACCAGCTTTTGTTTCACTGACTTTATTGATTTCTGTTTTTTATTATTTCTTCCCTTCTTCTTGCATTTGGCTTATTTTGCTCTTCCTTTTTTAAGTTTTTGAGATGGGAGCTTAGATTGTTGATTTTGGATTTTCCCTCTTTTCAAATATAAGCATTTAGTGTTATAAATTTCCCACTCCATTGTAGCACTTACCACATTGCATTACAATTGACTGATTTTAGTACTTTAGTTGTGTCTCACAAAATTGTTATGAAGTATTTTCATTTTCATTCATTTCAATGTATTTAAATTTTCTTTGCCTTGAGAGTTCCTCTTTTACTCATGGGTTATTTAGAGTTAGCATGGGTTTGGAGATTTTCTGCATCTTTGTGTTATTGATTTCTCATTTGATTCCATTGTGGTCAGAGAACACTGTATAATTTCAATTCTTTTAAATTTGTTAAGGTTTGTTTATAATCCAGAATATAGCCTATCATGGTATATGTTTTGTTGGTCCTTGAAAGAATGTATAGTCTGCTGTTGTTGAATGGAATATTTTATAAATATAAATTAGATCAAGTGATGGTAGTGACAACTTCTAAATTATTTATATGTCAGACTGAAATTGACTAGTCTTTTACATTCTGGTGTTTTTTTCCATTTTGCAACTTATTTTAACATGTAGCTATTCAGGGATATCAACTGAATGCCTGGGACATTTACTGAGTTTGTTTACCTCAGTAGATTCTGAAATCCAACGTTTGTCTTCTCAGTTTTATAAGACTTCTGAAAGTTTACCTCAATTTCTCAGCCTTTTAGCTTCTAGCAAATAACTTGAGAAAAACAGTGCCAAATATAGATCTTATTACCTTCTTGCCCTTCTCACCTTTATGGGATCTTAGCCACTGAAGTCTCTTGGAAACTCTCTGGTATGTGCATGTGTGTGTGTGTGTGTGTGTGTGTGTGTGTGTGTGTGTGCAAACATTATGTTGTTGAATCAAAGTTTCTTCAGTTTTCCTACTTACTTAGTAGTAAAGCTGGTTTGATACAAGATAATCTGCTATAGCCAGAATTGGAACCCTCAACATTTATTTACTGAGTACCTACTATCTGTCAGGTACTCTTATAGAATCTCTATTCTAGATTCTCTCCCTTAATGGAACTTACATTCAAGTGGACCAGTCAGTGCAAGTAGGCCATATCACTAAAGCTCAGTCAATCAGAATAGTGTCTCATTGGTAAGTGGTTTCTTTAGTGATATGCTTTATGAAAAAAACCAACCCAATTAGAGGGTTTTGAAGGGACTGTTTAAAAGAAATATTATTTCTTCAGGACATGGAGTTAAAAGAATGTAAGCCTGAAGATGCTGTGTTGCAAGAGAGGAGAGAGACAATTTTTTAAATAGCAAAGGCATGAAGTCAACATAGGGAAAAGCAGGGCCAAGAGATGGAGAGAATGACCATACTGATAAAATTTTTCAAATTTCTAGCACTACTTCAGGGTATATCAGCCATGTGAGGTATACTGGTTTTGCTTAAGCCCATCTAATTTGGGTTTTTGTCTCTTAAAACTTCATAAACACACTTTTTAGCTAGCAAATTAAATGGATATTTTTTGGTACTTATTTTATTTGACTTCTTTTTGTCTTTGGCTTTGTTTGACTTTCTTTTTTCTTGAATATTCCTTTTCCTTTGGCTTTTATGGTATCACTGTCTATTGTTATTCTAAGGTTCATGCTAGTTTTCCTCAGACTCCTTCCCAGGTTTTTTATCTCCTGTTTAGCACTTGCATCCCTCATGTTTATATCCTTGTTCCTAGTTTCCATTTTATGTAAATGAATATCTTTGTATACGTTAACAAAATTAACATCAACTAGAATGTTCGTTTTGATTCATTAATTCTACCTCTTAAGTATCTTTTATTTCCATCCCTTGATTTGAGTTAACTCTGCTTCTCTATATTAATTTAGGCTTTCATAAATTTTCACTTGTGTTAATTAACAATAGCCTTCCAGTCTCAACATTTTCTAAGTAGCCACCGGCATGGTACAGTTTCATTGCAAAGTAGACCATGTCATTTCCTTACATTACACATAAGGTAAAGTCAGTAGTGCCCAGGATTTGGTCCTAGCTGACTTCTTTGTCCTTTCAACATTTTTTGATCTTCCTTTCCACCCCTTGCACTTGTCAGAGAAAATTGCTTGGAGTCCCATTAAAATAGTTATGCTTTCTTAAGCTTTGGTTTCATTGCACCTGCTATTCCCTATAAAATGTATTTTTCTGTGTGCCAGTCTGCTGAACTCATGGTTGTACTTCAAATCACAGCTCAAATTATAAACTCCTCTTTGAAACTTTTTCCAAACTATCTCAGGCAAAATCAGGTACTTCACTCCAGTTACATTATAGACCTAGTATTATTGCATTACAACATTTATCACATTACATTATAATTGACAGTAGTTCTGTCTCTTTCCTAAAGAAAAATTTTAATTCATCTAAGAAGAAATTTTAATTCATCTTTGGATTTCCAGAACCTTGAACAGTATCTGACAGACAGTAGACACTCAATAATCTAAGTTGATGCATTAGATAATTGGGCAAATCTTATTATTTTTATATTCTAGTTAAGTAGGTTGTGATATAGTTTAACTTACTTTTTTCACTTACAACTTTACTTATGGACCAATAATATGTTTCTCATTTTTTTAATCCTGATAATATCTTCAGAAACATTAAGGAAATATAAAACTATATGCTTATACCATCCATTGAATACTTAATATAATATTGATATAAAGCTAATCACAATCCCAATCATATGAAATGGATTTGTTATACTCATTTTTTACAGATGGGTAAATTAAAGTGAAGAGAGTTAAGAAAATTGCCTAACAGAAAAAAAAAAAAAGAATGAAAAGAGTTGAGGACAGTCTCAGAGACCTCTGGGACAACATCAAACTCACCAACATTCGAATTATAGGGGTTCAAGAAGAAGAAGAGAAAGGGAAAGGGACTGAGAAAATATTTGAAGGATTACAGTTGAAAACATCCCTGACATGGGAAAAGAAATAGTCAGTCAAGTCCAGGAAGCACAGAGAGTTCCATACAGGATAAACACAAGGAGAAACATGCCAAGACACATATTAATCAAACTAACAAAAATTAAATACAAAGAAAAAATATTAAAAGCAGCAGGGAAAAGCAACAAATAACCTACAAGGGAATCCCCATAAGGTTATAAGCTGATTTTTCAGCAGAAACTTTGCAGGCCAGAAGGGAATGGCAGGACATGTTTAAAGTGATGAAAGGGAAAAACCTACAACCAAAATTACACTTCAGTGAGGATCTCATTCAGAATAGACGGAGAAATCAAAAGATTTACAGACAAGCAAAAGCTAAGAGAATTCAGCACCACCAAACCAGCAGTACAACAAATGCTAATGGAACTTTTCTAGGCGGGAAAAAAAGAAAAGAAAAAGACCTAAAGAACAAACCCAAAACAATTAAGAAAATGGTAATAAGAACATAAAATTACCTAAAATGTAAATGGATTAAATGCTTCAACCAAAAGACACAGGCTAGCTAAATGGATACAAAAACAAGACCTGTATATGTGCTGTCTACAATAGACCCACTTCAGACCTAGGGACACATACAGACAGAAAGTGAGGTGACAGAAAACGGTATTCCATGCAAATGGGAATCAAAAGAAAGCTGGAATAGCAATACTCATATCAGACAAGATAGACTTTAAAATAAAGACTATTACAAGAGACAAGGAAGGACACTACATAATGATCAAGGAATCAATCCAAGAAGAAGATATAACAATTGTAAATATCTATGCACCCAACATAGGAGCACCTCAATACATAAGGCAAATGCTAACAGCCATAACAGCCATAAAAGGAGAAATCGACAGTAACAATAATAGAGGGGGACTTTAACACCCCACTTACACCAATGGACAGATCATCCAAACAGAAAATAAATAAGGAAACACAAAACTTTAACTGACACAATACACCAAATAGACTTAATTGATATTTATAGGACATTCCACCCAAAAGTGGCAGAATACACTTTCTTCTCTAGTGCTCATGGAACATTCTCTAGGATAGATCACATCGTGGATCACAAATCAAGCCTCAGTAAATTTGAGAAAATTGAAATCGTATCAAGCATCTTTTCCGACCACAATGCTATGAGATTAGAAATCAATTACAGGAAAGAAAAAACTGTAAAAAATACAAACACATGGAGGTTAAACAATGCACTTCTAACTAACCAAGAGATCACTGAAGAAATTAAAGGGGAAATAAAAAAATACCTAGAAACAATTGACAATGAAAACACGATGACCCAAAACCTATGGGACGCAGCAAAAGAAGTTCTAAGAGGGAAGTTTATAGCCGTACAATCCTACCTCAAGAAACAAGAAAAACCTCATATAAACAACCTAACCTTACCTGTAAAGCAACTAGAGAAAGAAGAATGAACAAAACCCAAAATTAGTAGAAGGAAAGAGGTCGTAAAGATCAGAGCAGAAGTAAATAAAATAGAAATGAAGAAAATAATAGCAAAGATCAATAAAACTAAAAGCTGGCTCTTTGAGAAGATAAACAAAATTGATAAACCTTTAGCCAGACTCATCAAGAAAAAAGAGAGAGTACTCAAATCAGTAAAATTAGAAATGAAAAAGGAGAAGTTACAACTGACAGCACAGAAATACAAAGGATCATAAAAGAGTACTACAAGCAACTATATGCCAATAAAATGGACAATCTGGATGAAATGGACAAATTCTTAGAAAAGTACAACCTTCCAAGACTGAACCAAGAATAAATAGAAAATATGAACAGACCAATCACAAGTTATGAAATTGAAACCGTAATTAAAAATCTTCCAGCAAACAAAAGTCCAGGGAACAGATGGCTTCACAAGTGAATTCTATCAAACATTTAGAGAAGAACTCCAGGGACCAGATGGCTTCACAGGTGAGTTCTATCAAATATTTAGAGAAGAACTAACACCTATCCTTTCAAACTCTTCCAAAAAATTGCAGAGAGTGGAACACTCCCAAACTCATTCTACCAGGCTACCATCATCCTGATATCAAAACACGACAAAGATATCACAAAAAAAGAAAATTACAGGCCAATATCACTGATGAACACAGATGCAAAATTCCTCAACAAAATACTAGCAAACAGAATCCAACAACACATTAAAAACATCATACAACATGATCAAGTTAGGTTTATTCCAGGGATGCAAGCATTCTTCAGTACACACAAAACAATCAATGTGATACACTGTATTAATAAATTAAAGAATAAAAACCATATGATCATCTCATTAGATGCAGAAAAAGCTTTTGACAAAATTCAACACCCATTTATGATAAAAACTCTCCAGAAAGTGGGCATAGAGGGAACATACCTCAACATAATAAAGGCCATATATGACAAACCCACAGCCAACTTTATTCTCAATGGTGAAAAACTGAAAGCATTTCCTCTAAGATCAGGAACAAGACAAGGGTGTCCACTCTCACCATTATTATTCAACATAGTTTTGAAAGTCCTAGCCATATCAATCAGAGAAGAAAAAGAAATAAAAGGAATCCAAATTGGAAAAGAAGAAGTAAAACTGTCACTGTTTACAGGTGACATGATACTATACGTAGAAAATCCTAAAGATGCCACCAGAAAACTACTAGACCTAATCAATGAATTTGGTAAGGTTGCAGGATACAAAATTAATACACAGAAATCTCTTGTATTCCTATACACTAACAATGAAAGGGCAGAAAGAGAAATTAAGGAAACAACCTCATTTACCATTGCAACAAAAAGAACAAAATTCCTAGGAATAAACCTACCTAAGGAGGCAAAAGACCTGCTCTTAGAAAACTATAAAACACTGATGAAAGAAATTAAAGATGATGTAAACAGATGGAGAGATATACCATGTTCTTGGATTGAAAGAATCAGTATTGTGAAAATGACTATACTACAGAAAGCAATCTACAGATTAAATGCCATCCCTATCAAATTACCAATGGCATTTTTCACAGAACTAGAACAAAAATTTTTTAAATTTGTGTAGAAACACAAAAGATCCTGAATAGCCAAAGCAATCTTGAGAAAGAAAAATGGAGCTGGAGGAATCAGATTCCCTAACTTCAGACTATACTACAAAGCTACAGTAATCAAGACAGTATAGCACTGGCACAAAAACAGAAATATAGACTAATGGAACAGGATAGAAAACCCAGAGATATACCCATGCACCTATGGTCACCTAATCTATGAGAAAGGAGGCAAAATGGAGAATAATCAATGGAGAAAAGTCAATGGATTTACAATGGAGAAAAGACTGCCTCTTCAATAAGTGGTGCTGGGAAAACTGGACAGCTACATGTAAAAGAATCAAATTAGAATACTCCCTAACTCTATATACAACAATAAACTGAAAGTGGATTAAAGACCTAAATGTAAGACCAGACACTATAAAACTCATAGAGGAAAACATAGGCAGAACACTCTCTGACATAAATCACAGCAACATCTTTTTTGACCCACCTCCTAGAGCAATGAAAATTAAAACAAAAGTAAACAAATGGGATCTAATTAAACTTAAATGCTTTTGCATAACAAAGGAAACCATAAACAAGATGAAAAGACAACCCTCAGAATGGGGGAAAATATTTGCAAATGAAGCAACTGACAAAGGATTAATCTTCAAAATATACAAGCCGCTCATACAGCTCAATATCAAAAAAACAAACAACCCAATGAAAAAACAGGCAGAAGACCTAAGTTGACATTTCTCCAAAGCATACATATAGATGGTCAAGAAACACATGAAAAGGTGCTCAGAATCACTAATTATTAGAGAAATGCAAATCAAAACTACAATGAGGTATCACCTCACATTGGTCAAAATGGCCATCATCAAAAAATTTACAAACAATAAATGCTGGAGAGGGTGTGGAGAAAAGGGGACCCTCTTGCACTGTTGGTGGGAATGTAAATTGATACAGCCACTGTGGAGAACAGTATGGAGGTTCCTTAAAAAACAAAAATAGAACTACCACATGGCCCAACAATCCCACTACTGGGCATATACCCAGAGAAGACCATCATTCAAAAAAAAACACATGCACCCCAATGTTCACAGCACCACTATTTACAGTAGTCTGGATATGGAAGCAACCTAAATGTTCATCAACAGAGGAATGGATAAAGAAGATGTACTACATATATACAATGGAATATTACTCAGCCATATAAAATGGAATGAAATTGGGTCATTTGTAGAAATGTGGATGGACCTAGAGAGTAGCATACAGAGTGAAGTAAGTCAGAGAGAAATGCAAATAATGTATAATAATGTATATATGTGGAATCTAGAAAAATGGTATAGATGATCTTATTTGCAAAACAGAAATAGAGACAAGAGACATAGAGAACAAATACATGGATACCAAGGGCGAAAGGGGTGGGGTGAGAGGAATTGGGAGACTGAGATTGACACACATACATTATTGATACTATGTTAAAATAGACAACTGATAGGAACATACTGTATAGCACAGGGAACCCTACCTAATGCACTGTGGTAACCTAAATGGGAGGGAAGTCCAAAAGGGAGGGCATATCTATATGTGTATACCTGATTCATTTTTTTTGTGCAGTGGAGGCTAACACAACATTGTAAAACAACCAAACTCCAATAAAAATTAAAAGAAAATATTCTCTGGAAAAAATTTGTTTAAAAACTTTAAAACATTCCTAGTGATGACTAAGAGACTGAGGTAAAAGATACAGTGAAGAATTTTTAAAAACAATCATGACATTAGAGTGGAATAAAGCAATATTAATAGTTACTTTATTATTTTACATAAGTTTTTAATATACATAAATAAGGTAATTAGTTTAATATTATAAGTAGACATTTGACTACCTTCCTTGCATCCCTAAGTATTTGTATGTTCAAATTGACTGAAAAAAATCTTTAATTGGGGCTTCCCTGGTGGCGCAGTGGTTGAGAGTCCTCCTGCTGATGCAGGGGACACAGGTTCGTGCCCCGGTCCGGGAAGATCCCACATGCCGCGGAGTGGCTAGGCCCGTGAGCCATGGCCGCTGAGCCTGCGCGTCCAGAGCCTGTGCTCCACAATGGGAGAGGCCACAACAGTGAGAGGCCCGCGTACTGCAAAAAAAATAAAAAAATAATCTTTAATTGGATCTTCTTCTGGAAAAGTGGGGAATTGCCTTATTCCATGACCGCCTTATATTTGGTAATGTAAGATATCTTGAACTTTCCCAAATAAATTTATTTTCAACATTTTCCAAAAAAAATTTGCCTAGGGATATAAGACTAGTAAATTTTGGAAATGAGATAAGAACTTAAGTTTTTCTAACTCTGAAATATTTACTTTTTCACTACAACACAATTTGTTTTTCAGGACCAAGGGGACAAGTATACATCATCATGCTTATCCTTCTAAAATGTTAAGCATTTTTGAAGGATAGTATAATACGCCCAAAATTTTATCATAGGGCCGATTTTCAGCACCATTGCTAAATGCCAGGAAAAATCCTTATGCATTTCCTCGCCTGCTTCAAATCTTTCCTCAGGTGTCTTCTTATTCAGGCAACCTTGTTTGATCCCTTTTATAAACTTAACTTCTACCCAGCTCCCCAACCCTTTCACGATGCTGTCTTTTTTTCCAAAGTGCTTATTATCTTCTAACTTAATAACAAATCAATTTATTATTTATATTATTATTTTCTGTTTTGGATCCACTTGAATTTAAATTCCACAAGAGAAAAAAAATGTCTATTTTGTTTACTAATGAAAACAGAATCAATAAGAGGGTTTTGGATGTATTAGGTGATGGTTTAGATATAAGTGAGAGAAATAGACTAGACATATATAACGTGAATTGAGAATGAATAAGTAAATGAATGAATAAAAAGACATGCAATGCCAAGAGTCAAAGTTGACAGGATGTATCTGCCACTTTTCACAGAAAAACTTAGTTAATGGAGCATTTGAGAAGCTTGGATGTTCAGAGCAGTTTGACAATAATGCTTGCCAAATATAAATAGGTTCTTACAAATTTAGAATCTTTGTGAACAAACAAAATATAAACAAAACATTTACCTCTTTCCTACCCATGACTACCAATTGAGGAAAGAAAAAGACAAAACAAAACTCCCAATTGAAAATAAGCAGTGGTGGATTGTGAGATTGGCAGTACTTTTATGTGCAGGCTTGATCCTTTCCTCAGTTTCTTCTCAAGAAATGAAAGAAAACAAGGAAGGCAGGGTGATAGCATAGCTTAATGTTTCTTTCTGATGAGATGATTTAGGGCAGTTATCAGAAATGGCATTTGAGTTGCTAGAATTAAATAGGGCTCAGGTGAGGACTCAGAATGGCTAGGGATAATTGATAGACAAAGAGAGCAAGAAGACTAAATTGGTTGTAGTCCCATCAGGTATTTTTATTTTGTGGTTTTTTTAAAATATTTGGGAGAAACAGAAAGAATATTTATGAATAAGAGTAAATCACAATATCTTTTCTAGAAGTTTAATATATCTGGAATTGATTTTAGTGTATGGTCTGAGGTAGGATCCAATGTCATTTCTTCCACATGTGATTGACCCATATATATTTTCTATGTATTTTATGTACATATACACATATGTGTGTGTATATATATACACACACACATACGTTCTGTATTTCTAACACACACACATGTGTGTGTGTGTGTGTATACCTTATGTGTCTTTTTTGTGTATGTGTGAGTTCTTTACTTTTCCTTCCTTGTACTATCCTTTTTAAGTTTTGGTATTAAATTTAGTATGAGTTATTTGTATCTGTGTTCATGAGCAAGACTGGTCTTTATTTTCCTCTCTTGTTCTGTCCTTTTAAGGTTTTGGAATCAAATTAACCTAGGCTCATAACATGAAATACAACTGTTTCCTCTTTTACCCTATAATCTGGAATATTTTGTGTGATAATAGATTTGTTGACTGTTTTATAAAATATATTCAAACCTGCAAACAAGGTCATTTGGGCCTGTAATTTTGTGAAAAGATTTTGACATACTGACTCAACTACTTAATGGTTGTCATTAATCCTAGTTGGGCTTTCTATTTCTTTTCATATGAGTTTTTGTTGCATTTTTAAAGGAATGTATCTATTTCATCTAAGTTTTCAAACTGTTTTCATAAAGTTGATCAGAGTATTTGCTCATCTTTTAAATATCTGCTGAATGTGTAATGTCTCTTTTTCATTTACAATATTGCTTATTTTGCTTTCTCTCTCACTTTTGATTAATGAATTGTCACAGAGACCTGTCAATTTTGACAGTTTTTAAAGATCCAACGTATGTATTTTTTAAGGATCACTATTTTGCTCTCTTTAAATGTATTTTTTTTCTTTTACCTTAGATTTTTTTTTTAACTTCTCAAGATGGATGTTTTACTATTTAATTTTTAGTTAGTCTTTTCTAAGTTTTAAGCTTTTATATATTTCATTCTAAGAACAGTTTTGGCTGTACCATTACAGGTTTTGAATTGTAGTATTTCTCACTAGTTTGAAGTCCTAAATATTTTCTAATTATCATTATGACCATTTAACTCATGGATTTAAAAGTGTTTATTAATTTCCAAACTCATGATGTTTTACTATTTGATGTTTAGTTATTGATTTTAAGTTAATTGTATTGTGTCACATATAATCCTAAATCTTTTAAATACATTTAGGCTTGATTTTTCGCATAGCATAGGATCAATTTTCATCAATGTTCCTTTGTGGTTGAAAATAATGTATATTTCTTTGGTGTTAATTTGTAGTGTTCTATGTATTGCCATTAGATCAATTTATTAATTATTTCATTTAAATGAACTCTCTTATTTTTTTATGCTTAATCTATCAATTACTGAGAATGCTATACTAATCTATGCTAATCTACTATAATGGTAGATTTCTCAAATTTATACCTTATATATTTAGGGTTTTGTATATATATATGATTTTTATGTCTTCATGATGAATTAAACCCTTTATTATTATACAGCACATGCTGTCTCTTGCAGTGTTTTTTCCCTTAAATGTGTTTATTTCAGCTGTAGTTATATATACCAGTTTTATCTGGTTTACCATTTGCATGATAGAATTTTTCCATTTCTTTTCTTTTACCTTTTAATATTCTAATGTTTCAGATTTATGCAGTATTTAGTTGTACTTTTAAAATTCAACATGACAAAGTTTCTTTTTCAAGTTAACAATTTAGTCTATTGATATTTTTTTATTGAGGTATACTTTCTATAGAATAAATGATACAGATCTTAAGTATGCTACATTTAACATAATTACAGATTTACATGGATTTAAATTCACCATCTTTGTGATTTCTATTGTTACTCCTTGTTCTATTTTTTCTTCTCTCTTTTTTTGCCTTCTTTGATTCACTGCTCTTTTTGGTCTATCATTTCATTTTCCTCTTCACTTGTTTGAATTTATATATTCTGTTAATGCTCTTCATGGTTATCTGAGAAATTATAACATGCACCCATATCTTATCAAAGTTAAAAACATTTACCCACAGTTCGTATTCAAAATATTTGATACCAGCACACTATGAGCTCCGATAATTTTAAATGGATATTGAATAGTCAGAAATGATAACAGCCAAAACATCTGATTATCAGCTCTACCTATCTGCCTACTGTTGATATGATATACACACACCTTAGAATACTGTATCTCCATTCATCCTTTCCCAACTTATATGCCAATGTTGTCATATATTTTAGTGTATTATTTTAAAATATTATGTTTTATTCTTTTTGTATGTCAAAATATGTTTAGAATTATTAGAATATTTACAATTCTTTCTGCTGTTCATTACTTCTTGAAATTCACACCTGCTTTGAAATCACATTTCTTCTGTCTAAAATATGTTGTTTATAATTTCTTTTAGTGAAAGTTCGTTGGTGGAAAACTTAAAACTTTATTTTCCTGATATCATTACATTCTCTCCATTTATGAACACTGTTGCTGAAGCTAAATCAGCCATCTGTCTAATTGATTCTCCTTTGAATACAATCTACCTTTTCTTTCTGTCTGACTTTAAGATCCTTTAACATTCTACAGTTTCAACATTCTTCTTACTTGGATTTTTGGGGTTCTTGAGTTTGTGATATTATGTTTCCTTAGTTCCAAGCCATTATCTATTCAAATATTGTCTTTGCCCTATTCTCACTAATTTTTCCTATGGAACTCCAGTAGGTTAGCTTTTCCTACTTTGTCATTCACATCTCTTGATACTTATTTGTCTTTCTGTGCTATATTCTGAATAATTTCTTCAATGCTATCATTCAGTTTACTGATTATCTCTTTTGCTGTGTCTAATCTGCTGTTAGGTATTTCCATTTATTTTTTATTACATTTTAGTTTCTGGAAGTTCTTTTTAGTCCCTTTTCAAATAATTTGGTTCTTAACTCATTCATAATATCAAACCTCTATTTTAGCTCCTTGAATGTATTAAACATGGGTGGTCAATATATTGTTTCTGCTAAATTTAGTATTTAAATTCTGTGTGGATCTGATTCTGTTATGTTCTTTCTGCTTGGTTTTACCTCATGATGTGATTTTTGTCCTTGGCTGTTTATTAACTCTTGATAATTAGGTATACTTTTTCTGTGGACTCTCTCTAAGGTCTTGGATAAAAGAGAGTTGGTCTAGGTAGAATTGTTGTTTGCTTCTGGCAGGTATCTAGAGGCCTTACCTGATTAGGACTACTCTCAGCAAATTCTCAGCTTGAGGCTTTTCTGACCACCAGTGTAGTATGAACTCACTTCACAAACAATATGAGGTCTAGTTTTTGGTTATAATTTCTCAGGGAAGATAGTTTTTTATTCACTGACACAAAGTTTTGTGATCATCAGTTTTTTTGTGTGTGTGGTCCATCAGAACAGGGATGGTAGAGTATTGCCCTTTGGTGCTTGCTTTTTATAGTGGGGTGATCTATTGGAATCTCCACCTTGAGTGGCCCTAGAATTTTTATTCCTATTCTTCAAACTTCATAAGGCTGAACAACAAAGTCTTGAACCCCCTGGTTTTATAAATACTCTCAAGCAAAAACTATTTTAAATAATTACTACTTAATAAATATAATAAATAACTATTTTAAATACTAAAATTATTATTGTTTTAAATAATTTGAATATCTTACCTTTCTAGATTCCTGCCTTCACCTTGTTTTTCACCCAAATAGTCCATATGTTTTGTTAGTTTATGGATAAATTTAAGACGAGTTAACAAGACTTCCCATCTATCACTATAAGTTGATTTAAACAAGATAGTCTGTCCAGGTCACTAGTACACCATATTCCTAAAATGGAAATCCAATGCCTTTTCTTTTCAATCATTTTGTAAACAGTTACTGGCCACTTCTTATGTGCCAGTCATTATAGAAAGAGCTTGAGATACAGAGTTCAGTAAGTTGTAGGCCCTAACTTCAAGTTAATCACAGTCTAGAGAGGGGAAGAACTCACATAAACAAAATATTATAACATGAAAAATGATGAAAGACCAGAACATTATGATGTCAGAGAACATGCAGAGACCAGTCCTGTTTCAGCCTAAAACAGGTGGTGTGAGAAAATGAGCTTTGAAGGAGTAATGTCTGAGGAATATAAGCAGAATGTGAGCTTCATGAGGGCAGGTCCCTAACCTGACGTGGTCAATATTGTATTCTTTATGTTAAGAACTGGTACTTACTAAATATTTGTTGAATTAACAAATGTTTGAATAAGATGTAATTAAAATCTGGCTAACTTTTCTTGCACTTGCCTGAAGGAATCATGACTGTTGATGAATCACACCATGTCTTCATTTTTCCTAATTTTCTCTAACTTATCCTTCCCCAAGTTAAAAATCATGTGTACCTTCATCATGTCTTTCTTAAGTATACAAGAATAGAAGAAGAGGGGAAGTGGTTCTGGAATTCAGAAGGTATAAGGCCTGTGACAGAACAAGTTATTAGTCCATATTTTTCTTTATTTAATATTTTAATTTATCCTCAGCCTCTTTTTAAAATACAAGGGAAAAATAAATAAATAAAATAAAATACAAGGGAAGAGTTCACTCTGGCTCTGAATTTACATTTAAATAGTTATGTTATAATGCAAAGAGCTTTGGACACAGATCTTGATTTGAATCTTAGCTCTACATCTTGTTAGCTATATAAACTCTAAGGCTTGTTTCCCTTATTTATAAAATAGAGTTATGGGGAATTCTCTGGTGGTCCAGTTGTTAGGATTCCATGCTTTCACTGCTGAGGGCCCAGGTTCAATCACTGGTCAGGGAACTAAGATCCTGAAAACTGCGTAGCGTGGCCAAAAAAACAAATAAAAAAGAAACACAAAAAAAACAACAAAACTTTAAAGTACAGTTCATGTTTGCAGTATTGCAACTCTTAGAAATAATTGTATGACATATAAAATATGTAAATAAATATAAATAATATATACAATAAATTATATGTAATATATATACATAAGCTTATTAATATATGGAACATTGTTATTTTTATTAGCATTATTGTTATTCTTGTAATATATCTGATGATTTTCATAGCTGAACTTTTCCCTACCTTTCCTCTACTTACCTCCAATTAAATAATTGGAGATTGTTAAATTAAATATTAAATAATAAATTTAAAAATTTTATAGGACAGTATGCTTTTGGAAGTTGTCTGTTGGGAGTTTTGGTGAGTAGACCATGTAATTTTAGGTTATAATGTTGACCCAAATCTTGGTACTCTTATCTCTTCAGTCCTAATCTGGACAAATAGCAACAAGTTCACTTCACTAGTTGCACGGAGTGGTGAAAGTTGTAAATGGTAGGAAGAATTTTGGCACATGAAGTTTGATTATATTTAAATCTACATTATAAATCCTCCAATAAATGTTTTTTTGTAAAACATATTATTTTATATTCCCATTTTATTTTTTATATAAACACAGAATATAACATACAATGGGTTATATTCTCTGCCCCATCCTAGTTCATGGGCATTTATTTCCAAAGGTAAAGTAGAATAATAAAAATAAATAGCATGCAAAGAGTAGAATAACATTTCCTTTCTTTTTGGTATATTAAAAAAAGAAACACAAAATTTTGATTCAGAACCTTATGGATGTATGTTTGTTAATACAAGAAACTCAAAGGGTCAGGAAATATGTACTAGAGTTGATGCATATTAATGATACCAATTTTCTTTTAAAATGTATGCCTAGACTGTTTTTTTTCTGGAGTACCAAAATTATGAGTATCAGAAGACTAGAGAACTGTGGAAATATAAACTCTGACTTTGTACAGGTACTTTTTTGGTTGGCTATTCTAACAATTAATTTTCTTCTTTCTTTTAAGTGCCTTCTTCAGTTTGGAACATACTCTCAAATTTTGAAATTAACAGAGGCATATTGAAAGGTTAGCAAGTTAGCAAGGCAGTAGTGGGGTTTATGTTCTCATTTCATGTGAGTGAAATTAGTCAATAATGTTTGACTGCATTTATATAAAGTTTAATAATCTTTCTTGTATTGTCTGGTACTGTCAGTATTTTTCTCTTGAGATTGTCAAGGTCAAAATTCAGGTACTCAGAAGGGGAAAAAAATTAAGGGAAATTTTTGCCAATAATTCAACTTAAGCTGTTCTGAATTTTAGAATAGGTATCTCAGTTTATCCCTTCCTTATTGTGGGTGTAACACTATCAAATGCTCCCTCTGTTATCAATGGTTGGAAAGAATTTGAAAATCAAAATAGTTAAAATGCAATAGAAGCTTTTCTTATTGGAGGTAGAACTTTAATCTCTCCAGAGATAGGTTCTTTCTGATAAAAACTGAATCAGTACAACTATAATTTCAATTAAAATATAATTTGTGTTCTTGAGAACTTTAGGCATTCTGCAGAGAAGTTTTTTTTTTTAAATAAAGCACCTACTCTCTAGAAATCGAGGAAGAAAGTTACCATATTTAAGATAACAGATATTTATTGTGTATTTTAGGTTAAACATTCTATTACATCTGCAGGAGATACAAAATTAAGAAAGACATTTTTCTTGACTTCAAATAGCTTTCAATTTATTGAGTAATTGGACAAATGTAATGGTCTATCAAATAAGGTACAGAATTAGCTCTAAGGGCTTTTGGATGATGGAAAGATTGTATCTTCTTAGATGTAGAAGAATAAAGAAAGAGATCACAAACCTGTGGGCTTTAGAGGTAAGCTTTAAGGGCATATAAAATTTTGTCAGCTGAGGATATGAAATGTTACAGGAATTACAGTCTAGGCTAACAGCATAAGATGACAAGAGGCAAGGAATTCTGGGCATATTTAGAGAACAGTGAGCATCATAGGCTTAATACATAGAGAATATATTTTTAAAAATTTTTATTGGAGTATAGTTCCTTTACAATGTTGTGTTAGTTTCTGCTGTACAGCAAAGTGAGTCAGTCATGGAGAATATTGAGAAGCTGAAAACGTGGGCTTCATCTGGTAGATCTAGAAATTTAGGCTATATTAGCTGTCAGTAGGAAAACCTGCAGAGATTTTTACCAGGATAATGTCATCATCCACACTATTCTTTAGGAATAGTTCTTTAGCATCATGTTCAAAGACCTAGAGGATGCAATAGCATAATGTACACTGAGAATCACAAAGACTTTGACACAATTGGAGTGAAGCAGGCATTCGGGGGAATGTAGAAGATGAGGCTAGAGAGGAGGCAAGAACCTTAAGTTCTAGGAAGTATTAAATTGATCTTAATGGTGAGAATGAATCAAGAACTATCCTTAACTAGAGGTATAACATTAAGAACATTCTAGAAGTTTGGGAGTGGAACCATTTCTCCCTCATCTTGTGCTTCTTCCTGAAGGGACTATTCTTCCTTTTCTTTTGATTCCTCTTCTCAATATCATTTTTCTTCTTTTTTAATTCCAGGAAGATCTACTGTCAGAGAATCTGTCCTTTCTCATTTCTCTGTGCCCAACACATTCAAAGACCTCATATTTGAGGACACGAAGACACAATAAGGAAATAGCCCCAGATGATTCTAACTTTCACAAGAGAGATTTCATGACATGGAGGAGAGAGTTGAAACTTTCAGTGGGTGAGACTGCCAAGGGAGAGAATGCAAACAGAGGAGAAAAGAAAGTCAAGGACAGAGCCTTGGGGAATGCTTAGTTTTAGATGATGAGAGGAGGACAAAGAGCCAGAGAAGGAGAAAGGACAGATCAGAAAAATAGGAGCAGAACCAGAGACAAAGAAAGTAATTGAATAGAAGAGAGAAGAGAGTTGCCAGTCGAGTGGTGTGAACAGGATCGACAACATAGAGACAGTAATAAAGAAGAACACTTAGGTAAAGCAGGTGAATTAAGAGTAGATTTAGCACTGCTACTAAAGTGAGGGTGGTAAACAGATTCTAGATTGCAACAAGTTAAGGCAGGGAGAGGATTGAGACTGAAGATGGAAAGAATCAAAGATGGATTGATAGAGAAAACACAGAAATGAGAGTGTTATTAAGAACACAATGGGAGACAGCCTTGGAAGAGAGGACAGAGACCAGAAAGAAATTAGGGGGACAACCAAGACAGAGATTTTAGGTGGAGAAGGGGAGGTTGAAGGTGTTCAGTGTGACACATGTAGCATAGTCGTTAAGAGTGCTGTCCCTGGGAGCAGACCCTAGCTCTACCTCTAACTTCGAGACCTTATATATGTCACTTGAGCTAACCTCATCTCCCTTCTAACTCTTCTCTCAAGTAGGAATAATGACAGTACTTACAGAGTTGGAATGAAGACTAAATGAGTTAAAACTTAGAGCAGTAGTTGCCCATGATCATTACTTATTATCGGGGGGACAGTATGAGTGGTATTTTCTGTGGAGTTTCTGGTGAAAACATCATGGCAAGTGAAGGCTTAAAGGTAGAGCTAGGGAATGAGGACCTTTGACATGATTGATCATGTGCTCTAAGTGAGTAAGGGGCCAGATGGAATCACTGAGCATCACTGAGATAGACTTTGAGAATATGGGAAGAGGTGGGAAGGGACTGGAGCCTAAGTGAGAAAAAAGAGTCTTAAACCTTATACAAGTACATATATAAAAAGAAATATAAAAAATGGGGAACAAATCATCTACAAGAGTAAATCTTGAATTTTCATAAGTCAGGTAGGCACAGTACTGCCATCCTGTAAATTACAGGTGGTACAGGGCTTGTTCATGGGAAGCTTCTCAGATTTCTTACATACTGGATATTCTTCTGAAGAGATCTGAATAAATTAATAGAGAAAACCAGGTAACTGCTGGCTTATCATTGTAGTATAACATTAGACTCCTCCTTCCCCTAAAGTACAGAAGAAGGGATTATAGAGCCTCAGTGTTGGAGGGTGCTTGAAAAGTGGTTCAATAGAACCAACAAGCAGGTACTCAAATCCTGTACCACTGGAGCAGGTGACTGTTTGGTTGTTTGTTGTTTGTTTTTTAGTCTCTGTTTTAAACTATGCACCAACAATAGAGAACTAACTGATCATTACAAGGAAATGCTTAAAACTTTCCTTTTTGTGGTCAAACTAGGTCATAGTTCTACCATTTGGCACTCAATAGAATATGTGTAATGTCATTTCCATTGCCAATTTGTTAGATATTTGAACACAGCTATTTTGTTCTTTCTGAATCTTTACAGTGGGAGGGAGGTGGTGTGTTGAAACAGGGTCAGCTCACTCCATCACTCCTTCCCTGAAATGTTTTTGAGTTCCTGTGTTGCTTTGGCTACTTCGAGCCTCAGTTTTTCAGTGTTCTGGAAAGATTGTCCCTAGGAAGGAAAGGATAAAGGTAGTGCACAGGTCGTATTTGATCAATGTGAAGGGGAGGAGGACTAGAATCTAAATTTGTGTTATTTGATATAAAACTTGCCGGCTGACCAAGCGGACACAGAGAGTAAACAGAAAGTTCATATGTGTCTCAGTTATCTTATGAGTGAAATGGGGGTGACATTACCTCTTCAGGTTGTAGTAAGGATTAAATGGGCCTATAGCCAGAGACTGACATCTTAGAGGCACTCATTAAAGAGTACCTATCATGGTTATTATCATTATTATCAAATGGTGTCACCAATAATTGTAATACAATCTATTGTTTTGTGTGTGCGTTGGGTAAAATTTAATTCTTTTCTAAGTTATCAGTATGGAGAGCATGTGCATATAAATTCTTTACACATTTTATGGAACCACTTAATTGGAACTGTAATATTTTTCATTTAAAATGGAGATTATTTTAAAAGTGAATATGATGTATCATCAGGGTTCTTGTTGATCTTTGTGTTCAGAATTTAAATCCATGGGATAGATCACATTGCAGTTTATATTGATATGCAGAAGGAAATGGCAATTCTGTATTCATGACAGCCTATTTAAAATGGGCATGAAAGAGTCTCTTATAACAAGGTTATGTTGTATTGATTTGCCTTTCAAGTATTTATTTATTTATTATATGTGCCATTTCTGAAAAAATGAAAAGTGCAACAAAAATTCATGGTTATCTCCAGGTTCCAGGGGGCAGGATAGATGCGAGAGTATATTTATGGGGTATTTATTTCCTAATATATGCAATGGAGTTGATTCCAAATGATTTGACCTAGGAACAGAATGTAAATCTCTATAGGCACAAGTAGAATTAAGGTTTGCACTAAATCTTTGGTAAAATACCCCAAAGTAAGTTATGATATATTCGTTTCCATGTATCAAATTAAATATAACCTTACTGGGAAGCCAGTGATGAAACAGGACCCCTGGACCACTTTGTATTTATCACAGCATCCATCACCAAGTTATATTTGATTTATGGAAGAAATATCTTATTTCTGCCACTATCATGTAGATTCTTTAAAGACAATATCTTTGGCCTTTAATGCCTTGCATATAAGTGAAGCTATGGGGTAAGGAACTACCCTCCATTTATCCAGCTCCTCCTGTGTGCCTGGCACTGTTCTGGTCAGTTCAATAATAGTTAACATTTATGTAGTACTTCGTGTGGGATAGGTATTGTGTCCCAAATGCTTTATATACGTTATGCATTTAAGTCTTCAAATAGCCATATGACTAGATACCATCTCCATTTTCCAGTTGAGGAAACTCAGACTCTGAGAGATTAAGTAACTTGCCAAGAGTTAGCCAGTTCATAATTGGTGAATTCAGGCTAAGAACCCAAGTTTGATTGATTGAAAAGTCCATCTTCTTTCCATTAATAGTTTTTAACACATTTTGATCTAGGGCTGAATGCATAAATGAGAATTTGGGGAATATATCATTTTTCTGAATCTAAGACCATTGCTAAAACATAAAAATTCTCACTTACCTCAGAGAGAGACCAAACCAAGAATATAATGCTCATTCATTCATTCAGTAAATTACTTATTGCAATTTACTTCATGCCAAGCATTTCGGTAGGAAATGAAGACATAGAGATAAAAGATTGTCCCTGATCCCCATTGCCTTAGGGTCTTTAGGGATTCAGACAATTAAAAAAAAAGTCTAATATGTTGCTACTATAGAAACTTTCACAGCATAGGGGTGCAGGGAGGTTACTAAAGACTTTCCAGAGTGGCTGATAGCGCAGCTGAGTCTTAGAGAACAGGAGCACTGAACCAAGAGAAGAGAAAAGGTAGGAGAAAAGAAAAACGAATAAAAACCTTTGTTTTAAACCTCTCAATTCAGTCAAAAGCTGTTTTCAACTCATTCACCTGCAACCTATGGCAGTAGCTTAATGTGAGAAAACTCTTGGCAGTGGAGATATATGTGTGTGTGTGTGTGTGTGTGTGTGTGTGTGTGTATGGAGCGAGAGAAAGCGAGAGAGAGGAGGGGGGTAACGTGAGAAGAGAGGAGAGGGGAAGAGAGGAAGAGAGACAGAGAGACAGTGAGAGAGAGAGAGAACAAGTGAAAGCCTCCTGAAATTTCAGTACAGTTTGCAGTTTGGCACTGTTTTATATCTGGTTTGGGAAATTATACCCTTTCTCAGGAATTGATTGTCATTTTTGATTTTCTGTAAAGGAGGTTGACAGTTGAAAGACTGCTGAACTTTTCTGAGATTCTGCACTGTCACTTGCTTCCTTTCTCCTGCATTCCTTTCCTTTCCTAGACTGACACCATCAGTTACTGCAAAGGGTGATGCTGATTTCCTTAATAGCCAGATTGGGATGTGAACACAAAGACTGTACTGAATCAGAGAGGGTGGGAAGAAATGAGCAGCTAGTTAAACAGCAACCATAATTGCATTAATTCCCAGACTCTTGGTAAAACCAGAGTAGCTGGGGAGAAATACCGAAATTACAGGTGAAGGGGTCTAAACTTTATGCAGACTTCAAAGCTGGCAATTGTCAATCATTTCAATCATAGTGCAGTTAGCAAGGGGACCCTTTCCTTTGGAATGTTGTATGTACTCTTCCCCCCACCTCCACACACACTCACTAGTATAGAGTTTAACATACAATGCGAGCTCAAGAAATGTATGCTCTATAAATGTTACACCTAAGGGAAGAATGATAATGCTTGTGGGAAAATGGGAGCATTATTTTCCACCTCCTTCCTCTGGTTCATTCCCCTCTTAGTCCAGCACTGCCACAGATTTTCTTGTTTTTACTTTTTCCATGCCTGGGCTTTTTTTAGTACTCTCATGACAGACTAAGTATTGTTTTCTTATAGTTCTATTCTTGTTGACTTGCATATTGTCTAATGCAAACCTTATCCTTTTAGGACACTGCAGTTCCTCTTCTTTCCCGCCCCCTCAGCCATCTTCCTTTTCTATATATACCTCTTCAATTTTAAGCAGTTTTCCTACCTTGTCATAGTCCCATGTAGAGACACATTAACTGCAGCATCTGTGTGGATGCTTTTCTCTATTGTGAGGCTTTGGATTGCATGGAATTCTCTCTCCAAGACAATGATTTCCCTGTTTAAGATTTAAGAATTGAAAACATTTATCTTCTTCACTACGGTTTTATTTTTTCTCGCTCCCCTTCCTTGAATCGATCCTAATGGGTGTTTGCTGATGGTTTGGTGTAACTGTAAAATAGAAGGAGAAAGTTGGTTAAATCATTCTTCCTGTTAGGCATTACCAAATACTTTCTTGCTAGAAAAATATTTGTTTAAAAAAGGAGAAAAAAACACCAGTAGAGAAATATCTTAGATCTGGGATGCTGTTAATTTTGAAGACAACTAATTTCAGGCAAATGAAAATTTCTATATTTTTCATACCTCAGTCACAGCCTATATCAGGTTATATGTCAATTATTAGTGTAAATTTTAATCTTATTAAATAGTGTGTACTTCAGGGACAGAAGTTTCTTCTGTTTATTCCTCTTTATGTCCCTGACATCTAGCATAATGTCTGGCATGTAGCAGGCCCTGCATAAAGATTCTTGCATGTATCTTTTATCACTGTTATCTCCTAGGAGTAGCAGAGTTTTAATTTTCCCAGTGAATATTATATAAAATTCATACCATTCAGATTCAAGTCATACTTTGTTGATTTGCACTGTTGTGTCACAATTTAAGCAACTGTTCTACACATCCAAATGCCCTTTTAAATTGTGAATATGTTTTGCACACATATTAGAACATTAAAATTATGCAGCCAACTTGAGAGAATGCTTCTGAAAATATGAACATATGTGATTTAAAAACAGAAAGGTAAAAATTAGCATCTCAAAATAAAAGTTCCAAGGGAACTTAATGGATTTAAGAGGATGGGCTGTGCAGTATGGTATCATATAAAATGTTAAGAAGAAAGTCAATCTTTCACCCAGGTGTTGAATTATTAAGTCAAATGTTTAGATGCTATACTGTCCTCACCCAGATTTCTATTATTTAACAAAAGCTAAAGCCTTCTAAACAGATGGATTGACTAGCTATTCTGATTGTAATCAGCCATAAAAGGAAACAAAATGCCCAAATGTATTTCTGTCCATTGATTCATCTGGGGCAGAGTAGAAGATGAAAAATGTGTGAACTGCTATCAAGCACAAATACAAAGATACTATCCCTGAAACAGAAGTAAGAAACCTGAATAAGAACCCCCAAATACCATTTTCATGAAGACAACAGAAATGCTGCAGTCTGAGGGGGAGGAATTCAAATTGAAATGAGCTAGCAGAGGAGCTGTGCCATGGAAACTCCTCAGCTGCTGACTGGAAGAGATCTTCAAAAGCCCTAAAAAGGAAGAAAAAGCATCTTCTGTATGAATATGATGAAAAAAAGGGGAAGAAAAATTTAGAAGTTGGTTTGTTGGTAGGCATGCATGTTTCCAAGCTTACTCCAACCAGGGAAAGGAAAGAGATTGAAAGAAATGAATTCTGGTTGAAGTGCTTTTGGGGGATGACTAAAAGATCTAGATGTTAGGGTATTCTTTTGTCTAGACTAAGGTTATATTGTCAGCTTATTAATACATATTGCTTGAAGTGGTTCTCTCTAGGTGTCTTCCATAGTTTTACATCTGATAGGAAAAGTTAGATGCTATCTAGCCTCTTCATATTTCCTTAGAGTTTTGTCTACATGACATAGAAAAAAATCACATGCAAATTTAAAAGTAAACCCGGATAATTTTCTACACTGTGCTGATAATAAATATGTGCTAAGAAAGGTAACTGGATGGGTTATTTGGAATTCGTGATGGCAGGAATAGGTTAGGGAAGAGAATGAAGTTGGTGGGGAAAGCATGGGTAATGGAGTTAGGCATTTTTGCATTCATTAAATATTTATTGAGGGTCTACTGTAAGTCAGGCATTGTTGTGGCTTCTAGGTAAATAGAGAATAAAAGAGAGGAGGTCCCTGTCCCCATGGCACCCATAGATTTGTAAGGGAGAAAATCATTAACAGTGGCACAATGAATCTATGATTTCATTTTGCCATCAGATACTAAAGAAAAAATATTGAGAGAGAAAGAGGTTACAGTGTTTGAGGAACTAAAGAAGTGTACTAGTCCTATTTTTGAAAATTACTTGGGTTTTTACCATGGAAAAGTTACTTAACCTCTCTGAGCCTCAGTTTTCTCAGTTGTAAAATAGATTTAAAAAGAGCTACTAAATAATGTGGTGTGAATAAAGTGGAACGAGATGGGTAAAGTGTCTAACACAGACCCACTTTGGATCTTTCACATAAATAAGAATTAACTAGAAAACCCTTTTATTCTAGTTATATCACCAACAACCTAATCTACATTTTCTTCTCCCCCCTAAGTGTCAAAGAACCTGACCCCAGACTTAGGACAGTATAGATTACTGAACATTGACCATCAAGGTCAAATCCTGTCCTTTCAGGCAAGGATCCTGTTCTGTCATGGCCAATTAGGTACAGATACGACTTCTATATAAAAACGTATCCAAAATCTCTCTCCTAATTACTCTATTATCAGCAAACAGTCCATCCCTTATTTTTTTGAAGTCGTAGAAAGGACCTGAGCTCTTTATTTTTGGACTAGTGTTCTGATTAATCTGTTGTTAACCTATACATTTCATCTTTTAAACGCCCTTCAGGGAATTGGGTATTGGGCATTCGGGAAGCCCTGAAATCCAGGGTGGTCTGGCATAAAGGGAAGTGTTAACATTTCAGGCTAACAGTTAGCACAGTGGCATGAACATAACTGAACACTGCTTTGAAGATTCAGAGTCCTGCAATGCCCTTGGGTCAACATGCTAATGACTCATAACTCAACATGTTAGGAGCTGAAAGTGAATGGGACCCAAGCCCAGGATCACACCTCAGAAGTTGATTTCTTTAAAATGGAATTCTTGTTTGTCCTTATTTTAAATATTTTGCCTTTTTCTCTTACAGGAATGAGTTTTGTTTCATCAAGTAACCTGGAAAATGTATTTCTGGTTATTTCAAATTTTAAGAATTGAATTCAGGAGGATCTTAGCATTTAAAGAACAAGTTGTTGATGTGTGGATACATTTCCTCTATCCCTGCTTCAGTGCCACATATTTTAATGGCATATACTGTAGACTCAGAGTGAATTTTTCCCAACCTGGAAGACATCCTTAGTTCAGGTGGTATAATACATATCCCAATTAGGGAGGCAATGAGTGACAAATCTTATAATACATCATCTAAGAGAAGCTTTTAAAAATACTGCTTCCTGGGCTCTATCTCAGATATACAGAATGAGAAACTCTAGGGGTGGAGCCCCCAAATCCATAATTTAACAAAATCTCTCCAGGTGATTCTGGTGAATGAGGTCTGTGGATATGCCTTTGAGTACTAGCTGAGAGCAAGTGGAGAGTGGTGTGTGTATTTTGGGCTAATGTGAATCCCTTTTTTGCCCACAGGCACATTTCTGACAGTCATTATAGGTGTAATCAGTGATTCTGCTGATTGCAGTTGTTCCTTTCTCTCTAGTTATGCCCCAGATGTGTTGTAATTCGAAATGAAGCTCCATTTCAAGTATTGGGAGGGAAGGTAACATTGCTCACAAGAATGGAATCCTTGCTCACTTATAAATATTCTCTCTCTTTCTTGTTTTGGAAGTATTCTACTAAGAAAATACTGAAAATAAGGTGCAGATATGTGTGTATTTATGTGCATATATGAGTGTGTATTTTTTCCTAGAATAATAACAGCCCTGATGAGAAGCCCTTTCATTAGGATTATAGCATTAGGGACTATAAAAACATTCTTAGGTAAATTGCCATTTTGTAAACTTCTCAGTTTGAATTATTCAGCTGTGGTTAGTATGGGACCGCGAGCCTTGTTCACTTTGCAGAGGAAAATTCTAGTGGTCCCCCCGTGTCCCCAGACTGTGGAAGAGCTCATTAAAGGAAAAGTACTACTCTCCCTGCTAAAGACACATGAGCAAACTGTAGAATGTCCACATCACGGTGTTAGGTGTACCTTTCGTTTGTCAGAGCTTGCACTTGCAGATGGGGGTTGTCCTTTGAAGTGTTAAGATGCCTCCTTGCTGGAAATAGTTATCGTGCTTAGGTAGGTCCACTCTGTCCCAGGGATCTGATATTTTGGCATAATGAAACTCGCTTGGTCTTCTTTTTGTATAGGATGAGTGAAATAATGATTTATTTACCACTTATTTAACACTTAATATTTTCGCCTTATACTCCTAATGGTTTATGTATATAATTTCATGTAATTCTCCTAATGATTCTAAGGGAGGATTACTCCATGTTACAAAGGAGGAAACAGATTCAGAGTAGTTGGGTAAACTACCCAAGTAGGTAAAAGACCCTGGATTTGAACCAGATTCTAACTCTAAATCCTAGACTTCATCTCTAAATTAGAATGCACAGTGTAGGCTCAGTGGTATAGAACCTTTGATTGCTACTTATTATTCTTCAAGAACCAGGGATATAGTAACTGCTGTCCCAGTTGAGGAGAAATTTTGAGCAAACTGTATTCAGCAAAACCCACTGTCTCATCCCAGAGCTGGAGCCAGGAATTTGTGCATCATTAGGTGACCATAACTCTGCCCTCCTTCGTTTGAATTTATGAGGTTCTGTAATACTGAAAGGGAAATGGGTTTGTGGTCCCCTATTCTCCCACCCTTACAAGGTGAATTGTATACGGAGCAAGTGAAATTGGGCCCATCTGTTGGGCAAATGTTGACCTTGGAAGCAGGCAGTGGTCAGAATTTGGTAGGGAAAATATGGGGAAGTCTGGGATTATCCTATTCTCTCAATCACAAATATTGAGTTGAACTTTTCAGGTTTACAAAGGAAACTAGTGAAACATTAATGCAGCAATAGATCAATGACTTCTTTATATTCATTTATAAAATAAAAATATTTTATTGACTGCTGAAAAAAAATTCTGGGTCCAAGATGGAGCTGCTCTTGCCCAGGTTGCCACACCAGCAAACTGAAACTTAGATAACTTTTGTGTCCCTATACATGCTTCACTTGACTGGAAATGCAGTATATCCAGTTAGTCAATTCCCAAATGCCAAGCTAACTCTGGACTCTGTACTTATTTCCTTGTTCCTTGATCTTTCTAAATATGTGAAACCCTAGCCAATCAACCTCCAAGTACTTTTTCCTTGTTTCCTGCTTGCCTCTTTCTATAAAATCTTGCAGCCCCTTTCCCTTATAGTAGTTCCCCCTTTTCCTCAAGGAATATGTTTCAAAACCCCCAATGGATGCCCAAAACTGTGATAGTATTGAACCCTGTATATACTGTTTTTTCCTATACATACCTATGATTAAGTTTAATTTATAAATTAGGCACAGTAAGAGGTTAACAACAATAACTAATTATAAAATAGAAAAATTATAACAATATTCTGTGATATAAGTTATGTGAATGTGGTCTCTCTTAAAATGTCTTATTGTACAAATGTAATGCCTTTTCCGTCTTAACTAAGCACTGAACATGTGCTGTGGCGTTACCTTTTACAGTTTGAGGTGTGACAGCAAAACTAGAACAGGTTCTTTTTCCTTCTTCATAATATCATGCATAGAAGATTCTTTCTTACTGTAGATCTTCATAGTCTCAACATACACTCCTTTTCTTTCCTTATTAACTTGAGAACTTTCACCTTTTCTTTTAAAGAAGGCACTTTATGGCTTCTCTTTGGCATATCCAAATGGCCAACATCACTACTTTTGTGCTTTGGGGCTATTATTGTGTAAAATAAATGTTTCTTGAAGACAAGCGCTGTGATACTGTGACAGTTGATCTGATAATCAAGAGGGTTACTAAGTGACTAAGGGTAGAATCCAAGGGGATGATTCACTTCCCAGGTGGGACAGAGCCAGGCAAGATGAAATTTCATCATACTACTCAGGATGGCACACAATTTAAAACTTATGAATTGTTTACTTCTGGAATATTCCATTTAATATTTTTGGACCACGGGTAACTGAAACCACAGTAAGTGAAACCGCAGATAAGGAGGGTCTACTGTACTTTGTACTTCTCCAAACTGTTGAGATTAGAGACTGCTTCCTTTGTGAAGTATTAAAGTTTGTTTGTATCACCTAAATTGTCTTCTTTAATCATTTTAACATGGTTTCACACATGATGAGAGGAAGTTGAGGACCAGGGAGATAATACTTACCTGAGGAGTTCAAAGACCTAGAGGATACACCTACAGGGAATGGAAACCTGGTCTCCTGATGGCAAGAACAGGCTTTCCACACTGGATCCTGCCCCCTCTCTTGTCAGGGGTCAATCTGCTTGACGTTATGTGTCGAACAGCAGCCTTTGGCTGTGTGGAGGGAGAACTGGTTGTGGAGAGGTGGACATTGGAAGAGAACAGGAGATAGGAGGGGGTAGGTGAAGATTAAAAGAGCAAGATGAGGGGATCCAGGTGACAGGCAAATTGTACCTACTTACAATTGTGTCCAAAATTGCCTAGTGTTGGGGTGATACTCTTGATTTCCAGGAGGTATGAAGCCTCAGTTAATGAAGCAAATTGCATTCCTTAGAAGAAACCTGGAAGTATTATAACATTTTTCCCCCCCTCTGGGTTTCATTGCCTCAACTTTCACATTTCATATGCAAAAACAGCTGCTTAATAAGCCTGGAAGGTTCTTCTCCAAATTATCCTTGAGTCTGTGAGCTGCTTTTAACTTTTATCCCAAGTGTCAGTTCCTGACAAGGTTTCCTTCCAAATATTGAGGCAATGTCTCTCCACAAGAGGCACTGAAGATGGCTGGTGTCCTCAAAGCACAGTAGGAATCCTTGCTCTTTCCTGGACTCTCTTTTTAGAACTGTTGTGGTAACTGGATCTCAGAGAATAGTTACCAAGTCATACTCGTTACTCGATATTGGTTCAATATCTGTTTTCCTGACATAGCTGTAAATTCCATAAAGTCAGAGATCAAATCTATCTTGTTTACCACATATTAACCAGCTCTTAATAGAGTACTCAATAAATACTGATTTTGAAGACTTTTGCTTAGACAATTAGGGGATTGTGACGCCATTAACTAGAACCAGGAATAAAGAAGTGCACATCTGACAAGGGAAGGGAAAGCATGGAGGCAGTCAAATCACAGTGCAGATCTAGAGCCTAAGAAATACACTGGCATTAGAGATACATAGGTTTCTTGTCATGGAATATTGCTGATCTTTAAAGCTTTGGGAAAATATGAAAGTATGAAGGAAGAACATATTTAACCTATGTACATAACAATTATAATAGTAACTAAACACTTACCATATGCTATGCACTGTTTTAAGTGCTTAAAAAATATCCACCTCCTTAATTCTTACAAAAACTTGCAGTTACTGTAAGAATTCCTTCTAACACATGAAGAAACTGAGCCAAAAATGAGGTTAAGGAACTTGTCCAAGTTCACACAGCTTTTAAGTGGCTGAGACAAGCTTTAGACCTAGCCTGCCTGGTTCATGAGCCAAGACTCCTGAAGTAAGAAGAGGGAGGAGGTGGTTTATCCTATTTCTTCCCATCTTATTTTAGTAAGTGTTGATGAAAAAAGTCATTTTCTATGAAATATCAAGGTAAATTTTAGCATTTGATACCTTGTCCTAAGAGTATTGTGCATTTATTCTAATGTGCAAGTCTATAGACTGGCAATGGCTTTGCCTAAACTGTTCCAGGTACTGAAATGGCCCATAGATAGCACGATAGCAAAAGAGTTTCTTCTAAAGCACCTTGAATTATTCTTGGCAGCTTATCCTCCAAAAGGAAGGAGCATCAGAAAGATGAACTGAAATATGCTTTGCATTGCTATGCCAGCTGTCTGTCAGAGTCCAAAATAGCTGAGACTTTCCAGAAACTGTAAAACCATCTTAAAGGTCCAATTACACTTTTAGCTTATCTGATTTTCTTAAAAAGAAAGTAGCTTAATTCATTCAATATTTAAAAAATATTTTTTTCAAAATAGTACTGTATTCTATTTTGAATGAGTTGGCACTAATGCAGGCTAAGGGGATTGCCTCCCACTAGACCAGATCATGGAACTGCTTAAGAGCACCCATTATCATATGTAAGTCACAACTGACATGTGCTTTTATTTTATCTGTATTTTCATGTTATATTTTGATATACTTTTTGATAACGTATTAGGTGTTTCCTGTTCCCAGTAAAGCAATAAATACACTGAATTGAACCCTTTCTCGTATGTATAGTTGAAAAATACGTATTTTTTATAGTAAATCTGCTTATCAAATTTTTAAAGAAACAGTTTTGCTGAATTGCAGCTTCAGGTAGGTATCTCTGCTTCTCAATAACTGCTTTAAGGGGAAAAAACCCTCCAAATTCCAAAAGACGATGGGCATTTTAAAATAAGATTCACAGAATCTGATTTCTGAGGATGTGCCTGGTAAAACAGACCAGCATGATCACCAGCTTTGCACCTCATTAGGAGATTTTAGAACCCTGCACCAAGGCAACTCCAGCCAGCTGACTCTCCAGTGAAGTCATGAATTTTAAAGCATCTTCAAATATAGATTCTATTAAAATTAGGTTTGATCTTTGGTTTGGCTTTTTGGTTAGGGGTTTCTACCCAGCAGTCAGTTTTATCTGCATCATTGGATGCTTATTTAAAGAAGATTTCATTGTTCATCTTTGTGTGTGTGTGTGTGTGTGTGTGTGTGTGTGTGTGTGTGTGAGAGAGAGAGAGAGAGAGAGAGAGAGAGAGAGAGAGAGAACCAGAAGTCTTAACAATAAAGTGTTGAAGCTGAGAGCAAAAGTCCATCTCTATATTTTCTCACTCCTGCCTCATTTTGCAGTTCTCTTTGTTAATACTTAGGACAGCAGAGGGATGACCACCTGAAGAGCTCCCTCCCTTAAAAATGGTGATATGAATGTCCCTGCAATAGCTATGGCTAATACTGCAAGATTCCCACTGTGTTTTTACTAAGCTCAGCTTTCTCTTTCCTGGGGCCATGGAGAGAAGCCCATTTATTCACTTGAGCATTCTGGATATTGTTGACTTTTTCTTCGACTGTGCCTCAGGCTGTTGTAGTGACGAAGGCTTTTAACAGGAGGGTTAACTGCCTGAATGTCAGAAAGCTTTAACATCCACATGCTTTACCAGCAAATAAGTTCATGTGTTTTTGTACTTTCAAGTGGGTCTGTGAGCAGGTCACACATTAATAGATTATGTGTTGGAAAAGGGAAGGTGGGATGGGGCTTTGAGGAACATTTCTGGCCCTTGCTGCTGTCCCTACATTTGTGTATTGGCAATTGCATCCTGACTAGGGATTATGGTGATAGAGGATGAGTTGGAGCTCACAGAGCAACCTTGATAATTATATATTTATTCTATCTTATAGTCTACATACTTCAAAGCCCAGCTTTAAATCCATCAAACATACGTTATCAGGATGGAAATTGCTGGATCCATCAGAACTTAACTATTTTGATCTCCAGACTCTTCCTGGTGATTAGAAGTGAGGCTTAGCTGCCAGGTTTCTTTTGTTGATTGCCTCAATGTCCTCAACTGAAAAATAAAGATAAAAATAGTATTTTCCTTAGGGTTATTGTGGGAAACAAGGACTAATACATGTAAAAGACTTAGATCAGTGTCTGGCACAAAGTACGTCTTGCTTAAATGTTCCCTCTTATCATCATATTCATCAACAGTCATGACTCCATCTTGCTGCTATATGCAGTGGTATTGGTCTGTTGGCCCAGTTTCTACACCTTTTTCTCTTCCGCCAAATGAGGACACAGCGAGAAGGTGGCCATCTGCAACCCAAGAAAGAGCTGAATTGGCTAGCACCTTGCACTTGGATTTCCCAGATTCCAGAACCGTGAGGACTAACTTCCTGTTATTTAAGCTCGCCAGTCTATGATAATTTCTTCTGGCAGCTTGAACTGACTAATATAGAGGTAATTTGTCTGAAGTTAAACAGCTATGATGTGGAGAAGCCAGAACTCAAACCTGGGTCTGCCCTTAACCGCTCTGCTGCATGGCTGCATAAAAAGCTGCCCCTTTTCTGATCAAGGCTGAAATCTCTACTGGGGCTCTTGCCTCTGCAGTCTGGATTTTAGCATCTTATAAAACTTGCACTATTTCTTTCTTCCTTGCATTTTCAAGTTTACTGTCAATTGTCTCCCTCCTTCCTTAGATATACATGCTCTAATTTCATTTTAAATTGTATCGCAGTCCTTTGTCTCCTAGTCAGCTCCCTTAGTTGCCAAAATCAATGCATTCTGTTCAGTTGCTATATTTAGTGATCTCATTTTAATGTTAGGGGACAATTTGAGCTCTTTTAGGGGACAATTTTTCTCTTGATTTACTCACATGACAGCATTCTCTTCTGATAGTCCTCCTTTTCTGTTTCTTCTCGGTCCTCTTTGTTCATCAGGCTTAAATGTTAGTGTTTCCCAGGATTCAGTCCTTAGAATATACTCTCTTTCTACAGCCTCAGCCTGGGAGATCTCATTTACTCTCACATCACCATGTTGCTTATGGCTCCAGGATCTATGTATGTGGTCCAGACTAGTGTGCAGAGCATGCCTTGCTACCTCCATTCAGCATTTTTTTTAATTTTCAAATATCAGAGCCTCAGAGAGAACTGTTCTAATTATGCAATCTAAAATGACACCCCTGCCCACTGCCTAACCCTGCAATTTCCTTCTTCATTTAAAAAATATATCACCACCTGCTTTTATATTCTGTATTCATTTATTTCTTTGTTTTTTTTTTTCCCCTACTAAATGAATGCCTCAGAAGGAGGGGTCCAATACAGTGATTAAAAACATAGATTCCAGAGCAGATTGCCTCAGTTTGAATTCCAACTTTGCCACTTACTATGAATCTGACAAGTTACTAAACTCCGTGCCTCAATTTCCACGTTTAAAAA
Organism: Mesoplodon bidens; assembly: GCF_964165515.1. NCBI lineage: Eukaryota > Metazoa > Chordata > Mammalia > Artiodactyla > Ziphiidae > Mesoplodon > Mesoplodon bidens. Next base: position 127,184,203 of record NC_138177.1, on the reverse strand, counting down.
ACGAGGATAAAATTAAGAACATCATTCAACATCATTTAATGAATGCTTCCTATATCCCAAGCTCTGTTCTAGGCATCGGGGGTGTAGCACCAGACAACCTGCAGGCAAAAATCTCTAGGGAGCTTATATTCCAATGAGGAGAGACAGACAATAAGCGAGTTAAATAAGCAAACCATACAGTCTGTCAACCAGTAGCAAGGCTGTGAAGAAAAATTAAACAAGAAGGGGGATGGAGAGTAAAGGTGTGGTGTTCAGTTTAAATCAGGGTGGTCAGAGGAGGCATCTCTATAAAGGAGACTATGAGCAAAGGCCTGAAGCAGGTTAGGGTATTGGCCATATGAATACTTGGGAGAAGAGCTTCCAGGGTTCCAGATTGATCCACTGCTTCCCTTCCTGTTCTCACACTGTCCCCCGCCACCATTGAATTATACTTTGGTCTTTCTGAACTATGATGTTTCACACCTCTGTATTCTTGCTTACTGTGCTCCTTCAGTTTGTAATCTCCATCTTCCTTTATTTTCTTCTGGAAAATACCTATGCATTTGTAAAATAAGGATGAAGACAATTGTACCTACGTCAAAGGTGGTTGTGAAGGCTATTTCACATGTTTAAAGCACATAATAGAGTGGTTGACCCATAGTATGTGTAATAGACACATCAATTCTTAATATTACTGAAATACAAATATGAATCATGTAATCCTCATTATTATGGCTGCTTGCCTAACCCCTGCTCATCCTTTAGGTCCTAGCTTCCCTCAGCCCCTTAGTCTAGTGTGGTGCTTTTCTTATGTAATCCTTTTGCTTTCTCTAATACTGCATTTAGCACAGAGAATTGCAATTTCCTATTTTGGCTGCATTCCAATTTAGACTTTAAGTGACTTGAGAATGGAGACTGTGTCTGGTTAACTGTTGTATCCCCAGTGCTAAGTCTCTGACTGGCACATAGTAAGAACTCAATAAATGAGTTATTATTATAAATAGTAAATATTTAATAATTATATATTATATTAATAAATGATAAATATGAACAAAATTATTAACTAGGTAAATTGTATTCTATTGAAAAAGTTATTGAAAAACCTACCAGAAGGAAAGCTTGTCTGCAAGGATTTGATTTCTCAAGGCTTCAGTGAAACCTGGAAATTCCTCAATATGGCTTCTTTCCCTTCTGTTCTCCCACAGAAAGTATACTTTTCCACACCAATTTCTGTCCCGAGTATCTATTATTGTCAATAATGTATGTATTGAGGGATTTACTTTGTGTTACTCAGAATTGGTCAGGTTATGCTGAAGGAACAAATAATCTCCCAATTGTAGAGGCTTACCATAGCAAGGTTTTATTCCTTGTTCCTTCAGTGACCCGAACTGACAGAAGCTCCACAAACTTGTGACTGCCATACCAGGAGTAAGTGGCGTCCCTGGCCATCATAATATAGGAAGAGAAAGCCTGGAGAATTCTCATGGGCTTTTCACTGCTCAGCCTGAAACAGAGAGATGTGTGTCTCTTCTGCTCCTTTTCATTGGCTGTAATAAGTCACAAGGTTCTACTCCCTTTGAGGCTCAGAAGTGCAATCTCTATGCCCAGAGGGGCAGGAGAACTGGATATTGAACATTAATAGTATTTACCTCATATAGTAATCCATGACCAACAACTGGGGTGAGTTTTCTGCTTATAGCTCTGCAGTTGGCCAGATTAGATAACCAACTTGCTACAGTGTCTTCTCTTAACCTTGGGATGATCATTTCAGATGTGATTTTGTCAAAAGAACTGACTTGTCTCTAGGTAGACAAGTTTTTATTTATGTGCCAAGTATCATTTTGCCTATGAAGATCCGTCTTAAATCTTATGCCAACTGACCTGTAATCATTGTTGAAATTCCCTGAAATGTGAGCATCTAAAGGGCAGAAACTAAATCCGAATCATCTTTGTATTTTGACGTCTAACAATACTTGATGTTAAAAATAAAACACAGCTTTTTGAGTGAATAAATAAATAACTAAATGCCCTATACGAAAATAGTTACTTATTATCTTAATCATTCACTTTTTTTTTTTTTTTTTTTTTTTTTGCGGTACGCGGGCCTCCCACCGCCGCGGCCTCTCCCGTCGCGGAGCACAGGCTCCGGACGCGCAGGCTCAGCGGCCATGGCCCACGGGCCCAGCCGCTCTGCTGCACGTGGGATCCTCCCGGACCGGGGCACAAACCCGTGTCCCCCGCACCGGCAGGCGGACTCCCAACCACTGCACCACCAGGGAAGCCCAATCACTTTTATTGACCCATATCACTCCATTTTTGGAGGGGAAAAGGGGCAGTGTGTCACAGTGGCTAGGAACAACGACTCAGAAGGGAAGGAGATGTGGATTTGATGCCTGGCTCTGCTACTTACAGCTGAAAGCCTGTGGGCAAGTTAGTAAAGCTCTCTAAGACACATCTGTAAAATTCAGTCCATAGTGTTCCCACGAGGTTGTTTTGAAGATTTACTGAGATAATCCCTATGAAGTGCTGAGTATAGCATCTGGCATATAAAAGGTTTCAGTTGATGTTAGCAATTATTATTGTTCCCTAACTGAACTTTTGCCAGTTCTTTCCCAAGACTTAGGCAAGATAGTAAATAAACACGAATAATGTTTGTTGAACAACTATGTGCTAAACATTGCATATTTTATCTATATTTAATCCTTACAGTAACCTTATGTTGCTCTTATTATTTCTCCTTAGAGAAACTGAGCCCTACAGTAGGTAAAAACCTATCCAAGGTCATGCAGCTGGTAAGTGGTAGAGCTGAGAATTGGATCCAGAACCACTGAACCACTTTGTCCTAACTACTAATTTAAAACTACATGGGTGATCTTTGGTTACCATCCTGTGGAAATGCTTTCATCTTTATTCAAGTTTGTTCTGTTTGCTTGGCTAACAGAAATAATTAAGCTAGTTATTAAACTGAGCCATTAAGACAAGTTCATCACGTTTTTGTTCCAACTTGCCAACATACTTGTACATGACAGGAAATACTCAGCTTTATTGTCACTCACTAGATAACCGAAATTCAACCATGACAACTATAAAAGTACTACTAATAATACTGGGTTACTGAGATTCTGTGTAACTAAGTTCTGTTATCCGTGTTTAGTGCCTATGTTTCACTCTGGGTACATTCTTAGTCCCAATTTACAGAGTGGTAAACTGCAACACAGAAGGATTGACTTTTCCATATTACCCACTGAGTTGGTTGCAGAAGCAAGATAACTCCAAAACTCCAAAGCCCCCAGGCATGGTAAATTACTTTACCCCTATACCTCACATTCCAGATAATGTGATTGTGACCACTTAATCGCAAGGTGGCAAATGAGATGATCATACTTTTATTATTTGTTTACAGAAGCTCAGTCCTGGAGTGGATCATAACTTGACCAATATCATACAGTTATTAAGCTGTCGAGCTAAGAATTGGTCCATATGAATGCAAAACCTATGCTCATTACACCATACTGTCATGTCTCTCATTTATGCAAGGTGCTTTAAAAACATCACTTGGCACATCACTTAGCTTAAAGGCAAGGAGCAGGAAGAAAAGGATGAGATCTCTATATTAAGAACTGTATTGAATTTGAACTTGTGGGCACAAGGTTCTATGTCAAATGGCAATTTCCTCAAAAATAACTGATCATAAGGTCATTGATTGAATTTGATAAAATTAAAAGTGTACTTAATTATAGTAGAATAATAGTAATATGGAATGAAATGCATATACAGATTTAAAAGTAACAATTATGTTCATTTTAAAAGACTTAGGAAGAGACCCCATGTCTTTGGGGATGTGCTTTTATTCTGTTTTGGATCCCCAGCCACTAAGTTAAATCAGGAGACTTGCTTGGTAAGATGATAAAAGTAAGCTAATATGGAAAAGTTCAAGTACTTTGCACATATGCATCTACAAAAATGCAGTAAGTCTGGAATGCAGCTGGCAGAAGTCTCCACAAGCATTATCATTATAAAATCACACATAATAAATAAATAAGTAACTAGATGAGGAGCAACCCACCAGCTAACTCTGTTTTAGCTAACTCTACTTTAGTTAAGAAAGGTTTGAAAGGAGTTTTAAGAGAGAATAAGATCACAAGATCCATGTAGTTTGAAATAAAAACAATTCCAGAAGCTTACACACTTGAGAACTTCCTAGGTGCTGCACATGTTGGTCACTCTACTAGTTTGGTTGGAGCCACTACAAGTTTGTTGTTTTGCAGAATTATGCTTCTTTACTTCTCTAGCAGGTTGGCATGACTATGTGGAAGGTATTTTCCACTGCAGGATTGCAGAACTCAAGGTCTGAGGAAGTTATTTGGAAATTGTAACCTTTCCGCCTGGAGGAGATAAGAATATGTACATCCTGAGGTCAGGCTGAATCCAAAGAGAGCCAGCAAAGGGGCTGAACGATGCACATTCTGACTTCTTTTCTCAGTCTCTAGTTAGAGAAGTCAGGGTTTCTTCTTACGGAAAAAGTAAGTGAGTTGGGTGCAGAGAATAGCAGATACATCTGTAGTAAATCCAATAATGGAATTCACAGGCATCTGGGCAGAGGTGATAAAATATCCTAATTCTTTGCCACTAAAGCTTTAGACTATGACTCAGGCCTGGTGTATAAGAAAGGTGGTTGAAACCATTGTGACATGTACTCTCTAGTTTCAAGCTGACATTTTCTTATCAGATTTTCCTGATTATCATTGTTATCATGGTGATTAACTTCAGGAACATTGTAGGCACAATCAAGTATAGCACTGAGTAGCAAGGCAGGCAGGGTAGGTGTCTGGAAATCTTGGCTGCTAGGATATAGGTCAAGGTGAGGAGACCATGGTTTTAGATAGACATAGGAAGGGCAGTCCAGGAGGCAGAATGTCATTCTAAAGGTACTGAAGTAGTGAACAGTTCAGTACTGCCTCTCCAAGGCACTGCCATAGTCTCTTGTACTTTTTTCATTTATTCATTCATTCATTCAATCATTTATTCATAGACCTAGTATATGCCAGATATTATCCTAGGTTCTGGGAATATATCAATAAACTAAAGAGTGAAAAATTTCTGATTTTATGGTATGCCTCACTCTTTGTCTTATTACCCTCTATCAGCTGTTAAGCTCATTTGGGGTAGAAATTGTATTTTATTCATTGGCAAGTCCCTATCACTAGCACTGTGCCTGGGAATCTGTTTGGCCTATGTGCACTCAATAAGTGTTTGTTGAATGAATTTTGAATTTGCCAGCATTGGCTAATGATACGTCCTGATAGATGGACAAAGCAAGTAAAAAAGATTCATGTAGTGTTCTGTTTTGTACCACAATATCTATGGCTTTCTATAGTATTTATTTGTTTCATGTTGTCAAAGTATGGATGACATTCAGATATCCAAGGAGGTAGATAGGAAATTGACATTAAGAAAGTTTGCCAGTAGGAGTACAATCTATAGAGGACACAAAATGAGAAGCATGATCCATTCTGCCTTAGCGCAGAGGTTTAGATGGCTTAATAGAAATGGTGGCACTTAAGTTTTGCAAACTAAGATGATATTTCCAAAATTAAGAGCAAAAAAGACAATCTTTTATGTTAGAACTAGTTGACAGAGTAAAATGAAGACCCATAATATGGTTCTCTCTAGATGGAGATCTTTGGGTAATTTATAGACGCACCGACTACATGTCTTTGTTTGTGGGATTGTGTGTATTTGTTTATTCCTGTCTGGTTTAGACTTCCAAAAAAGGTAATATCAGTTTCTTTGGCTGATTTATATTTGTTATCTTCTAATGGCTTCCCTGGAGTTTCAAAAGTGCCCATGTTAAAGAGAAGGCATTTGACATGAGGGGAGGAAAGCAGCTGAGCTTGCTAACCAGATCCTCCTCTTCCCCTGAGCCTTCAGAATTGGTGTTTTCTGGTTATGGAAAAACTGGGCATCCTGCCACCATGGCGCTGCCTGGACTGTTTATAACAGGAAGCTTCATTAGACTGTCCTCAATTTCTCGAGAGGTAACCCTATTAATCAGTGTTTATCAGTCATTTCGTGCTCTTCTTGTCATTACTATCCTGTTCTTTAGCAGCAGCACCCCTAGAAAAATATGGTGTGTGTGTGAGTAGTGTGTATGTGTAAAAACAAAACTGCCTGAATTGTCTTTTAGAAGAGATATCCTCCCAATGTAGTGAAAAGAAAAGAAAGAGACTGAGCATTCAGCCCCTAAAATACACACACATGTGCACACACACACACACTACAATAGTGTTTTCAGTTCACAAACCAGATCTGTGCCAAACCCAGAAAGACCAGTGTCAATTATTTAGACCGTTTAGTTGACTTAAGTAGCACACGCTCTTGTGAGCCTCCTGAGAGAGAACTTTTTCCCATAATTATTTGATTATCTTCTGAGGAATAATTTACTTCCTGGTACACTGGAATATAAACTGGAAAGAAATATTCTCTTGCTTTCTTTTTCTCTCTCCCATACTCATTTCTAATAGATATATATGAGGCATATGTTAAACAACCCTATCATATGTTCCCCAGCTCTTATGTACTCAGACTTGAGTGGACAATATTTCTCTCTTACCTGATATTTCTGGTAAATATTCTGGAAGAGGTGTGTGTACTCTGGTTCATACCTCCTATTTATTATCTTTCTTTCATTTTACTCTTTATTTATATAGCTCTTTCTTCCTAAGCTCACTCATCACTAGATTATATATTTCATATAGTCTTAGTCTTACAGCATTAAGTTTTTTTTTTCTTTTACATCTTTACCTAAATCACGGCTGTTTTGTTGCTTTTTCTCCACTTAGAGATTTAGAGTTCCTTAAAAAGAGTATTAATTAAAGATTCTCTTCTAGCTGTTAATTTTTTAGCACTCTAGGTTTTCAAGAGATGGAGGCATCTTGGCCATTTTGTTGTTGTTGGCATTAAGAGCTCTTAGAGAAGTGGCCTCTGACCACCTTGTCAAAACACTTTCCTGCTAGTATCATCCACTTACCCTCAACTCTAGCTATTCTCTTCCACAATTCACTATTTCCATCTCTTAATTTCTTTTCATCTCTTCACTTTTGTCTGTGCTAGTAGTCCTTCCTTTTGCAGTGCCCTTCCTATCTTCTCTGCAAAATCCAAAGCTTCTCATTCTTTAAGACCCTTCTCTTCAGAGTTTTGCTTGACCCCTTCCTCTGAAAGTTCACAGAATTTTATTTGTATCTTATTGATAGGACTGATTAATTGATAGGACTGATGAATCTGTTAATTATCTAGTGATAAGCTGCTGAAGGCAGAAACAGTGCCACATTTAACTTCATATCTTTTTGCAATGCTTAATATATAGTAGGTCCTCAATATTAATTCTTGAATAATTGCTATTTTTGCTACATATTCTCTTTATAAATAGCTAATGAATTTTTCAGTCTTTGAGCACTCTCTGTATACTATGCTGTAGGCATCACATTCTTGGATCATAATGTCAGTAAAACAGTGTTTTTTTGTTTGTTTGTTATCTTTCCATCTAAACTGATAGAACCGACTAGGGCCTGCCCTAAGGCAAATGGAAAACTTTCCTATGCTAATTTTTTTTCTCAAATATTGGCCACCGCCCCTTCCCCCGATCGGCCTGCTTCTCCTCACTCTCCAGTACCTCCAGGTAGTTGTTTGTTAAATATATTTTGTGCAGAATTTATGATTGTTATTGGCAGGGAGTTTGGTTTTAAGGATATACTCAGCTATTTCCAGAAGCTGAAACCTATAGGATTATTTTTAAAGCAATCACTCTATTATTCTGTGTACTATTAGATATGACCAATAGTAACTCCTTTGTAGCAAAAAATATTTACTCAAGTAAGTAAGTTCTGATACTTTGTAAAATCAATCTTTTTTTTTTAATGGCCACATGCCTTTACCATTGTGCATGCATTGTTTGTTAGTTTCCATTGAGATTTGCTTGATTCTTGACTTATTCTTTTTAAAATGAGTCATATGTCCTAAATGTCATTTGCTCAATTCTTCTGTAATGCACATCAGATAAAATTAGTAGACTCTGTAACATCCTTCATTATTTCTCCATTAAATTTTGGCCTAAATTATCCTTTACCAATAGCTCAAGCACCTAAACTTACTTCATCTTCCTGTTCTAACATACATTTCACTTTTTAAATGTAAGCATTTAAGGCTACAAATTTCTCAGTTATGTGTTATTTACATTTCATAGGTTTCAATATGTCGTATCTTCATTTTTATTCAATTCTTATACATTTAAATTTTCTTTATGATTTTTCCTTTGATTCATAGTAAAACTGTGCCTTGAATCCCAACATAGACAGATTTTTAATCGTTTAAATTAACTTCTAATATATCTTTGCTGTATCAGTAGACAATTTGTATGATACTTATTCATTGATACTTGCTTTAAGCCCTTTGGTAAGAGGTCACTTTTTGTAGATATTCAGGTGCACTTAGAAATATTTGCACTTTCTAGCTGATGGGCATAGAAACAAGAATTGTGGCCAATAAATCAAAGTTGCTAACTGTGTTGTTCAAATATTCTATATTTTCACTTACCTTTTTGGTAGTCTTTTCAATTGAGATAGTTGTGTTGATATCTCACTTTGATGATAGATTTATTCATATTTTCCTATAATTCACTAAAATGTATTTACAAAGTTTGAGGCTTTTTTATTATAGTTAATATTATATCTTGTGAATTGAATAATTTACTTTTATGTAATAATTTGTTCGACCCATAGCAGCACTTTTCTTAAAATCGATTTTGCTTGGCAGTATTACATTAGTGTGTCCTTTGTTTAGTGTTTCTAGTATATTTTCCCACCTTTGAACTTCTATTTTTGTCCTAATATTCTTGGTAGTTTTCTTAAACAGCATAACGGTTTTTAAAAATTAAATTTTGTTGTCTGTTTCTTTTAAATGGCAACTTTAGCTCATTTCTACTTGCTGTGAGTATTCATTTATTTGAACGTGTTTGTAGCATCTTTCTTTTTGTTTTCATATGTCCAGCTTGTCTTATGCTTGTTTCTCTTTTCTTTCTGTTTTTTTCATTTTTGTCATTGATTAAGTTTTGTGGTTATTCTTGTTTGTTTGTTTTCCTATTCCATTTCTCCCCACTTTAAAGGTATGGGAATTATATACCCTATTACTGTTTTTTAGTAGTTAACATCAAAACTTTTTGGTGCATACTTACCTAACAAATTCAGTGATTAGTATTTTAGCTCCTTCTCCAAATAATCCAAGGGCCTAAAACACTTTAATGACCCTTTCCTAATTACTATATATTATTTTGTGTTTGAGATTTACATACATGCTTATATACATTTTTGCTAACCATTCCTTCAAGTTTATAAACTTCTTTGCTTACCATTTCTTGTCATACATTCTTTGTGGGATAATTTTATTTAATAATGAAATGCATCCTTTAGAATTATTTTAGCACATGAGTGTTGGTTGAACACTTTGTTTTCTTAATTAAATGCTGGATTTATTTTCCCTCTTCTTTGAAAAATAATGATGGTTTTCTAGGTACAAAAGTGACACTAGATAGTTATTTTCTCTCAGCAATTTGAATATATAATTTTGCTTTCTTTAGTTTTCCATTGTTGCTGTTAAGAGGCATGGTGTTGGCCTAATTGTCTTTTCTTTCTAGCTGCACTGTCTTTTGTATTTCAGTTCTTTTTATATTTCCTCTTTGTTTTGGTTTCTGCAGTTTCAATAGTGTTTCTAGGTGTTGTCTTCTCTTTGCTTGTTCTACATGGTATAAACTGTGCTTCCTATACCATGAATTCATGCCTTCTTTCAATTTTAGAAAATTCTAAGCCATTATTTATCCATATATGATCTCTTCTCTTTTTTCTCTATTCTTTCTTTCTGGGACTTCAGTTAGCTTCATGTTAGATTTTTCATTCTATCTTCTATATCTCTTAATCTTTCTTTTATATTTTCTGTCTCCTGTCTCTCTATATTGCATCCTGGGTAATTCCTTCAGTTCTGTTGCTTTCTTATTTTCTCATCTATAGATAGTATGCTCTTCAACCCCACCCATTACATTAAAAAAATTTTAACTACTATATATTTTTCTTTTCTGAAAGTTCTAGTTATTATTTTGTAAATATACCTAATTATTTGGGATAATCTCTTATTACTTACTCATTGTTTTTATTCCATTCTTTATTTCGAAATATCTCATACATAGTTATTAAATATTGTATGTTTAAGATCTAAATTTGATGGTTATTATTTGATGAGCAGTCTCTTAATGTTGTTTTCATATGTATTTTGTGCTTTTTGATTTTGAGCCCATTCTTAGCTGACCTTAAACTGTGATGAATATGTAAACTGAAATTGATAATTACTTCATTTAATATTTGCTTTATTCAACAACAGGGACCTTCTGTCCTTGAACTTCTTAGCTTCTTTCCATTGTCCATAGTCCCCATGACTTAAGTTAAGCTCCATCAACTTGCTACTGTCTCAAAGCTCAGTCTTTCAATACATGGCAGTTGTTCTCATGACCACTCTGCATTATGTATGTAGTTAGTACTCATTGCTATTGTTTTACCTCATATTTCTTGAAGTGTTTTTGCTTGGGAATATTTCTTCTCCTAAACCTGGAATGCATGGAAGTTACATTTTATGCATGATCTTATTGTTTTGAACTGGGAGAGCCATTCAGAGTATTTAGTCCACCATATTGACCTAGTCTCTTACTCTTCTTTTGTATTTGGACTTCCTTATGTTATTTTTAAGATATGTAATATATACATACTTTATAGTCTATATCTGATAGTTTAAATTTAGAATTTTTTCAGATCTAATTTTATTGTTTTTTGTTTCTACTGGCTCTTCCTCATGTTGTTTTATTTCTTGTCACTTAGATCATTTTAGACTATAATCATAGTCCTTAGAACTTTCTTCCTGGTAACTCTTTGAGATCTGTAATGGAAATGCATTCCTCTACAGAAGATTTGTGTTTGCTTATTTCAGGTACCTGGAAATACTACAAATGTGAAAACGTTTATAATCAAATTCTCAGGTTGAGGTTTTTCAGACCATCATAGTGTGATCTCAGCCTGTAAAGCCAAGTGAAGATTAGTTTGAGGTTCCAAATTATCTAGGGAGATTTTTATCCCCATCCATTCAGTGCCAAATTCAAGCAAAGCAATGTTCTTTGCAAGACCCTGGGAGGAAGGAGAAGGGTATTTTCTAGTTTTCCTTTCCCTGGAATCCCTAGTTTACATGGGGTCCTTGGATTACACGGGGTGGTCTTCTGTTAGACTCTATGTTATTGATTAGCCCCAACTTTTGTCTTCCATTCTCTGTGTTCATAAAAAACAAAACTCAAGTTCACTAGTTCAGCTTAGCTATTTTCACTTCTTTTTTGGTTATTTCTGTGTATTTCTTACTTGCTAGTCCACTGATACATCAAGAGTTTCAAAATATCATTTATGCTTCATTTTCGGTCATGTACAGTGGTAGGGTCAGTCAGGGTATATGGTTGCCAAAGTGCCAGAAACAGAAGTCAACCTATTCATTTGGAAAATTAGATTTTTACCCCAAATAGAGTGAGTCAGTATTTTTAATTTAATTTACTTGCTTGGTTGGCCAAGCAATTTAAAAAGCTATCCAATCAGTTTTCAAATGACAAGAGACCATGCAAATGCTAAATAAACAAACAAATAAATAAACCTTTGGGTTCAGTTTTGATCATCTTAAGAGAATGTAGAAATGTCATTATGTATGACAAGGTAATGAGTCTGCTTAGCAAAGTTTATTTCACAAAGTAAAAATGATTTGGTGTGAGGGGAAAGCTTATGTGTTAAGTAGGTCATTAAATATGAGTATATACAGAGAAAGCTATGTTACTTCTTTCTTTGGAGTTTTTGTCACACTTGAGCTTGATATTTAACATTTATAGAACAGTTTTGGACATTATTCTTTGCTGAAGCTGTGGGAAGGATGATATGAATAACTGTGTACACACAGATATAGTGTGTGTGCTTGTGTAGTATATATAAAGAGTGTACCACTTTAATCTTCTTGAAGAATAATTTGTTGAGGTTCTATTATATGGAGGGTTTGGCAGTATAAGGGGTGAACACCTAATGGGCCTGCTCTTGGGAAACTGACACATTTTCTAGGGAACACAGGACATGTGCTCTTCCCCAAGCTCCTGCCTTCACACCTGCAGTATCCTCATGCATATGCTTGACTTACTTATTTTCCTATGGTTTAACACCTCCACCTATTGCCTAACCAAACCTTCTGTTTAAGGACATTGTCCTTTTAACTCTCCTGTCTCTCCTGCACTATCAATTTCTCTCCTTTACCTTGTTCATTTTATGTGGTGATATTAAAGTTGTTGTTTTTATCTGTGTTTTTCTCTTTAGCTATAATCTCACTTTTCAGGTCTCCATTCACAGGAATATTTCTTAAAGAGTGCTCTAAACTCTGTTTACAAGTCTTATCTTACTCTGTCCAAAATTCATTCAGGTTTTTGCACCCATTGTTAACAAAATTACTCTCTTAAGGTCAAACATCATCTCCACGTTGTTGAATACAATTATTGACTCTCAGTCTTCTCCTTACTTGACCAGTTTGAAGCAGTTGAACAGTTGTTCATTCTTTCTCTCTTGAAACATTTTTTCCACTTTGTTTCTAGTGCAACACACTTTGCATTTCTTCTATCTCAATAACTACTTTTGCTCAGTTTCCTCTGCTGGTCATTCTTTGGAGTGTCCCAAGGTTCAGTCCCTCCTCTCTTTGTACATTAACTTGGACATGTCACAGAGTATTACTTATTTGAATATCATCTATCTGCTAATAACTCCCAAATTTAAAGCTCCAGCCTGATCCTCTCACGTTAACTCTAGACTCTTTGTCTAACAGCCACCACAACACCTCCAAAGGATATTTACCCATCATATCAAGCTTGAGATGCCCAACACTGATATTCCTCTTTAAACTTCTTCCAACTAAGTCTTCTCCAACTCAGTAAATTGCAATTCTGTTCATCATGGCAACCCTGTTCTTCTAGTTGTTTAGGGAAAAGAAACAAACTGAACTTGAAGTCATTATTAACTTCTCCCTTCCCCTCATAACCCACATCTAACCTGTAAGGAAATCATGGGTCAAAATCTGTTTACTTTTTTTTATCATCCCTTCTGATACCAGATACATGCTACCATCAATTTTTTTACATGTATTATTACAATAGCCTTTTAATTGGTCTTTCGGGTTCTACCTATAATCCATTCTCAACACAGAGCCAAATTGATTTTTTAAAACATAAATCAGATCACATCACTTCTCCGCTCTGCTCCAATGGATTTCCATTTGACTCAGAAAGAAAGAAAAATAAAGTCCTTAAAATGGCCTACAGGCTTTGCATGATCTAGTTCCCATTACTTCCCTAACTTCATCTCCTTTTCTCTCCCTTTCTATTATACATTGTTTCTAACCATATCAACCGACCTCTTTGCTTCCCAGCACACTTAGGCTCTTCTCCCAACTCAGTTTCTGTTGTTTCTCTTGCCTGGAACAGGCTTCCCCTGATTTCCCTTGTTACTAACTCCCTTGTCTCCTTTAGGTCTTTATTAAAAGTGATCTTTCTTATTGCATTTCCTAACCACCTGCTTTAAAACTGCAATTTGCATTTCCTTTCTCTCTTCCCTGATTCATTTATCTCCTTAGCTTTATATCCTTTATAATTTACTAATTTATTTTGTATATTGGCTGTTTCTTACCACTGAAATATGAGCCCTATGAGAGCAGGAATTTTTATCTCTTTTGTTCAGTACTGGATCCTCAGTGCATGGAACTATGAATGGTGTAAATGAATAAATTCCTACTCACCTCTTAAATCACACATCCCTCTCAATGATTATTCTTCAGTGTCCATCTAACTTATATCTTAGGGTCTTTGTAAATGTTTTTTACTTAGAATAATTTCTCCAAATCTCCCTGCTACCTTTCCCATCTCAGGTCATTTCCTCTAAGAGGCAACTTTTAAAATTACTGAGCTGGATAGACCCTTTGAAAGGAGAAAGATGGAATAAGGCAGGATGGAGTTCAGAATAAGAATGAAATGTTTATACAGGTGTGAGAAATAAAACTTTAATTGCTGACTGAGTGAATTCTATGTGCTAGGCACTTGGTTAACCATATTTATACTGTATCGTGGCCTTGAAAATTGTAATAACAGTATCAGGGAGTAGGTACTATATATTATCTTCATTTCATAACTGGGGAAACTAGAGATGTAAAATAACTTGCTTACTTGTCAGGTAAGGGGGAGATGGGATTCAAACCCACATCTCTCTGCCTTTAGAATCAACATTGCAATGACTGTCCAGTATACAGGCATACCTCATTTTAACGTTCTTCACTTTATTGTTCTTTGCAGATACTGTTTTTTTTGTTTGTTTGTTTTGTTTTTTTATAAATTGAAGGTTGTAACAACCCTGGGTAGAGCAAGTCTATTGGCACCAGTTTTCCAATAGCATTTGCTTACTTCATGTCTCTGTATCACATTATGGTAATTCTCACAATCTCTCAAACTTTTTCCTTGTTATTATATTTGTTATGGTGATCTGTGATCAATTATGTTTGATGTTACTATTATAATCACTTTGAGGTGCCACAAACCTTGCCCATATAAGATGGCAAATTTAATTGATAAATGTTGTATGTGATCTGACTGCTCCACCAACCACTCTTTCCCATGTCTCTCTCCTTTTCCTCTGGCCTCCTTAGTCCCTGAGACACAACCATATTTAAATTAGGCTGACTAATCACCCTACAACGGTTTCTAAGGGTTCAACTTAAAGGAAGAGTTGCATGTCTCACACTTCATTAATATTAGTAGTATTTTTTGTGGATTGCCATACAAGGATGTATTTTCTTGAATTTTACCCACCCATTAGATATGTTGATGAGATTTGTTGTTTTATATTTTAGTTCTAGACTAGGCATAAAACCCCTGCAACTCTCAGGAGTATCTGTGAGAATTTTTAAAATATATTTTATTTATTGTCTTTTTTGTTGTTTTTGAAATATAGTGATGTACAATATTATGTTAGTTTCAAGTATACGACATAATGATATGACATTTGAATGCATTGTGAAAGCACCACAATAAGTCTAGTAGCTATTTGTTCACATACAAAGTTATTCAATATTATTGATCATATTTCTTAGGCCATATATTATATCCCCATGACATTTATCGTATAATTGGAGGTTTTTTACATCTTAATCCTGTTCACATCTATTTTTGCTCACACCCTCCATGTTCCTTCCTCTGGCAACCACAAGTTAGTTTTCTGTATCTATGAGTCTGTTTTCATTTTGTTTCATTTATTAGTTTGTTTTGTTTTGTTTTTTAGATTCCACATATAAGCGAGATTATGCAGTATATGTCTTTCTCTATCTGACTTATTTCATTTAGTATATTACTATCCAGATGCATCCACATAGTAGCAAATGGCAAGATAGTCAATTGTGTGTATCTCTCTGTGTATATATATATGTATAAAACACAAGTTTATCCATTCATCTATCAATGGACATTTAAGTTGCTTCCATATCTTGGCTATTGTGAATAATATTGCAATGAATATTGAAGTACATGTATCTTTTTGAATTAGTGTTTTTATTTTTTTCAGGTAAATACCAACAAATGAAATAGCTATTGCAGTTATATGGCAGTTTTAGTTTTAATTTTTGAGGAACCTCCATTCTGTTTTCCATAGGTGGCTGAACCAACTTATAATCTCACCAACAGTGCACGAAGATTCCCTTTGCTCCACATCCTTGTCAACATGTGTTAGTTGTTGTCTTTTTGATGATAGCCATTCTGACAGGTGTGTAGTGATGTCTCATGACTTTGATCTGCATTTCCCTGATGATTAATGATGTTGAGCATCTTTTCACGTGTCTGTTGGCCATCTGTATGTCTTCTTTGGAGAAATGTCTGTTCTGGTCTTCTGTCCATTTTTTAATCAGATTGCTTTTTTTTGACATTCAGTTGTATGAATTCTTTGTATATTTGAGATATTAATCTCTTATCAAATAAATTGTTTATGAATATCTTCTCCCATTCAGTAGGCAGCCTCTTCATTTTGCTGAATTTCCTTTGCTGTACAAAAGCTATTTAGTTTGATGTAGTTCCATTTGTTTATTTTTGCTTTTGTTTCCCTTGCCTGAGGAAACATATCCAAAAAAAATATTGCTAAGTCCAATGTCAAAGAGTTTACTGCCTCTGTCTTCTTTTACGAGTTTTATGATTTCAGGTTTTACATTTAAGTCTTTAGTCCATGTTGAGTTTATTTTGTACATGGTGAGAGAAAGTGGTCTGGTTACCTACTTTTGCATGTAGCTGTCCAGTTTTCCCAACACCATTCATCGAAGACTGTCTTTTCTCCATTGTATATTTTTGCTTACTTTGTTGTAGATTAACTGACCATAAAAGTGTGGGTTTTTTTCTGGGCTATTCTGTTCCTTTGATCTACATGTCTGTTTTTGTGCCAGGACCTGTTTTTGTGCCAACACCATACTGTTTTGAATACTGTAGCTTTGTAGTACAGTTTAAAACTAGGAAGTGTGATACCTTCAGCTTTGTTCTTTTTTCTCAAGATTCTTTTGGGTATTTGGGTCTTTAGTGCTTCAGTACAAATTTTAGAATTATTTTTTCCAGTTCTGTGACAAAATGCCATTGGTATTTTGATAGGGGTTCCAAAGAATCTGTAAATTTCCTTGGGTAGTATTGTCATTTTAACATTAATTTTCTAATCCATGAGCACAGTGTAGCTTTTCATTTGTGTCATCTTCAATTTCTTTCATCAGTGTCTTATAGTTTTCTGAGTATAAGTCTTTTACCTTCTTGGTTAGTTTTATTCCTAAATATTTTAATCTTTTTTGGTGTAATTGTAAAAAGGACTGTTTTCTTAATTTCTCTTTTTGATATTTTTTTATTTGTGTATAGAAATGCAACACATTTCTTTATGTTAATTTTTTATCCTGCAACTTTACTAAATTCATTTATTAACTCTAATGGTTTTTTTGGTGGTGTTTTTAGAAGTTTCTGTCTTATGCAAATAGTAATATTTTATTTCTTCTTTTCCAATTTGGATTCCTTTTATTTCTTTTACTTGTCTGATTGCTGTGGCTCTGACTTCCAATACTATGTTGATTAAAACTGGCAAGAGTGATAATCCTTGTATTGTTCCTCTACTTAGAGGAAATGCTTTCAGCTATTCATTGTGGAGTATAAAGTTGGCTGTAGGCTTGTCATATATGGACTTTATTATATTGAGGTAAGTTCCCTGCACACCCATGTTGTTGCATATTATAGAGGTCCCAGAGGGAAGGAGGGAGAGAAAGGGGCAGAGAATATATTTGAAGACATAACAGTTGAAAACTTTCCTAACTGGGGAAAGGAAACATCCAGGTCCAGGAAGCACAGAGAGTCCCAAACAAGATTAACCCAAAGAGGTCCACACCAAAACACATTATAGTTAAAATGACAAAAATTAAAGATAGAGAATCTTAAAAGCAGCAAGAGAAAAGCAAGTTGTTACATACAAGGGAACTTCCATAAGACTATAATCTGATTTTTCAGCAGAAACTTTGCAGAACAGAAAGGAGTGGCATGATATATTCAAAGTGATGAATGTAAAAAAGCTACAACCAAGAATACTCTACCCAGCAAGACTATTATTCAGATTTGAAGGACAAATAAAGAATTTTACAGGCAAGCAAAAGCTGAAGATTTCAGCACCACTAAACCAGCTTTACAATAAATGTTGAAGTGACTTCTCTAAATGGAAAAGACCACAACTAAAAATATGAAAATTATAAAAGGAAAAATCTTACTGGTAAAAGCAAACATATAGTAAAGGTATCAGATAAACTACATATAAAGCTGGTAGGAAGGTTAAAAGGCAAAGGTAGTAAAATCATTTATATTCACAAAAAGTGGATACACAATACAAAAATGTAAAATATAATGTCAAAGCATTAAATATGAGGGGGTGGGGAAGTAAAAATGCAGGATTGTTAGAATGTATTCAAACTTGAGATCGTCAGCTTAAAATAATCACATATATTCATATAGGTTGTTATATAGGAACCTCATGGTAACCACAATTCCAAAACCTATTATAGATACATACACAAAAAAGAGAAAGGGGGCTTCCCTGGTGGCACAGTGGTTGAGAGTCCGCCTGCCAATGCAGGGGACATGGGTTCGTGCCCCAGTCCGGGAAGATCCCACATGCCGCGGAGTGGCGGGGCCCGTGAGCCATGGCTGCTGAGCCTGCGCGTCCGGAGCCTGTGCTCAGCAATGGGAGAGGCCACAACAGTGAGAGGCCCGCATACCGCAAAAAAAAAAAAAAAAAGAGAGAGAAAGGAATCCAAAGGTAACACTAAAGATGGTCATCAAATCACAAGGGAAGAGAGCAAGAGAAAAAGAAAGGAACAAAATGAAATACAAAAACAACCAGAAAACAATTAAGAAAATGGCAGTAAGTATATGTCTATCAATAATTACTTTAAATGTAAATGGACTAAATGCTCCAGTCAAAAGACATAGGTTGGCTCAATGGATAAAAAAACAAAGACCTATATATATGCTGCCTACAAGAAACACTTTAGATCTGAAGACACACACAATCTGAAAATGAGGGGATAGAAAAAGGTATTCCACACAAATGGAAGTGAAGCAAAAAAGCTGAGGTAGCAATTCTTATAGACTTTCAAAGAAAGACCGTAATAAAAGACAATTAAGGCCATTAAATAATGATAGAGAGATAATGCCAACAAGAAGATATAGCAGTGGTAAGTATATATGCACCCAACACAGGAAAACCTAAACATATAAAGCAAATATTAACAAACACAAAGGGAGAAATTGATAGTAGCACAATAATATTAGGGACTTTAACACCCACTTAACATCAGTGGATAGATCATGCAGACAGAAAATCAGTAAGGAAACCCTGGCCTTAAACAACACATTAGAGCAGATGGATTTATACATATGTATATATGGATATATATACAGAACATTCCATCTCAAAACACAAGAATACACATTCTTTTCAAGTGCATATGGAACATTCTCCAGAATACATCACATGCTAGGCCACAAAATAAATCTCAGTAAATTTAGGAAGATTTAAATTATATTAAGCGTCTTTTCCTACCACAATTGTATGAGACTAGAAATCAACTACAGGGAAAAAACTGCAAAAATACAAAATGTGTTTATTAACAAAATTGATAAACCTTTACTCACTCTCATCAAGAAAAAAAGAGAGGGCCCAAATAAATAAAATAAGAAATGAAAGAGGAGAATTTACAACTGACTCCACAGAAAAACAAGGGACCATAAGAGATTACCACAAACAATTATACACCAATAAAATGGAGAAACAAGAAGAAACAGATAAAACTCCTTGAACTATACAATTTACCAAGACTGCTCAGGAAGAAATACAAAATATGAACAGACCAATTACCAGTAATTAAATTGAATCAGTAACAAAAACTCCCAACAAACAAAAGTCAAGAACCAGATGGCTTCACAGGTGAATTCTACAAAACATTTTTTTTTTTTTTTTGCCATGCTGCACAGCTTGCAGGATCCTAGTTCTCTGGCCAGGGATTGAACCCAGGCCCTCAGCAGTGAAAGCATGGAGTCCTAACTACTGGACCACCGGGGAATTTCCCTACAAAACATTTAAAGAAGAGTTAGCACCTACCCTTCTCAAACTATTCCCAAAAAATTGAAGAGGAAGACATTCTTCTGAACTCATTCTGCAAGGCCAGCATCACCCTGATACTAGAACTAGACAGACACCAGAAAAAAAGAAAATTACAGGCCAATATCACTGATAAACATACATGTGAAAATTCTCAACAAAGTACTAGCAAACTGAATTAAACAATATGTTGAAAGGATCATACACCATGATTAAGTGGGATTTATCCCAGTGATACAAGGATGGTTCACTATTCACAGATCAATCAGTGTGATACATCACATTAACATATTGAAAAATAAAAATCATATGATCGTCTCAAGAAATGCAAAAAAAAACCAAAAAACTTTTGACAAAATTCAACATCCAACGTGGATGTTTAACTCTGTTAAAATTCTCACAATGTTCCTGCATGTTTTCCCTGAGTTCATTGAGCTTCATTCATTACCTTGAATTCTTTATCGGGTAGGATTGCTTATTGCCACTTTGTTTAGTTCTTTTTATGAGGTTTCGTCTTGGTCCTTCATTTGGAAGGTATTCCTCTGTCTACTCATTTTGGCTAATTCCCTGCAGTTATTTCTGTGTATTAGGAGGGTTGGCTACATTTCCTGATCTTGGCAAAGTGGCCTTATGTAGGAGACGCCCTATGGGACGCAGCAGCACATTCTCCTTTGGTCACCAGAGCCATATACTCAAGGGGTGCTCCATATGTAGGCTGCATGGACCCTTCCATTGTGATGGGGCTGACTACTGCAGGTGTGCTGGTAGACGGGGCTGGACCTAGTCTCGGTGACTGCCGGGCACTGACTCAAGGGATGGCTGCTGGCTCACTGGTGAGCAGGGTTAGATCCCAGAGTGGCTGTCTGTGGGGCCTGGGGGTTGCCAGGACAGATGGCAGCCCACTGGTGGGCAGGGCCATGTCCCAAAGAAGCTGAATGCAGGGTCCTGGGGTGCCTGGGGCTCATGCCAGCCCACTGGTGAGGGTATCTTTCTCTGGGCAGCTGCTTGTGAGGCTGGGGCAGCCTGGGGCTAGTGCTGATCTGCTGGCGGATATGGTCAGGTCCCCACATAGCTGGCTGCATGACCGGGGGATTCCCAAGACTGGCCCCGGCCCATCCCCCGCCAAAAACACACACACAGTAATAGGCCATAGGGAGGGCTCCAAAATAGCACTCGCCAGCACGTGTCCTCGTTGTAGAACAAGCTCCCCAAAATGGCTGCTGCCAGCATCTGTGTCCCCAGAGGAAGTCCCAGTTGCCTCCTCTCTGTTGGCCACTATCAGCCAAGTGGATCTGACCTAGGCTCCTTTCAAATTACTGTCTCTGCTGGGTCTCGTAGCCTGTGAGATTTTGTGTGAACCCGTTAAGAGCAGAGTATCTATTTTCTACAGCCCTCTGATTTTCCCATACTCAAGCCCTGCTGGCCTTCAAAGTCAGTAATTCTGGGAACTTGTCTTTTTGGTATAGGACCGCCAGGCTGGGGAGCCAGATGTGGGGTTCAGACTCCTTGTTCCATGGGGAGAACGTCTGCAATTGTGATTTTTCTCCCATTTGTGGGCTGCCTACCCAGTGGTATGTGTCTTAACCATACCACATTTCTGCACCTCCTAGCCATCGCATTGTAGTTCCTTCTTTATATCTTTAGTTGTGGAAATCTTTTCTGCTAGTCTTCAAGTCATTTTCATAGATCGTTGCTCTGTAGATAGTCACGATTTTGGTGTGGCTATGGGAGAAGTTGAGCTCAGGGTCTTCCTATATCTCCATCTCAGCCACACCTCCACATGTCTCACACTTTAAGTCAAAAGCTAAAAATGATTAAGCTTAGTGAGGAAAGCAGGTTGAAAGCCTAGATAGGTCAAAAGCTAGGCCTTTTGCACCAAATAGTTAGCCAACTTTTAAAAGAAAAGGCAAAGTTCTTTAAGGAGCTTAAAATTGCTACTCCAAAGAACACACAAATGATAGGAAAGTGAAATAGCCTTATTGCTTATATAGAGAAAGTTGTAGTGGTCTAGATAGAAGATCAAACCAGTCACAACATTCCCTGAAGCCAAAGCTCCATCCAAAACAAGACCTTAACTCTCTTCAATTCTGTGAAGGCTGAGAGAGTTGAGGAAGCTGCAGAAGAAAAGTTTGAAGTTAGTAGAGGTTGGTTCATGAGGTTTAAGGAAAGAGCTGTCTCCGTAACATAACAGTGCGAGGTGAAGCAGTAAGTGCTGATGTAGAAGCTGCAGTAAGTTATCCAGAAGATCTAGCTAAGATAATTAATGAGCGTGACTACACTAAACAACATACTTTCCATGTATATAAAACCTTATATTGGAAGAAGATGTCATCTGCACTTTTATAGCTGGAGAGGAAAAGTCAATTCTTGTCTTCAAAGTTTCAAAGGACAGTCTGACCCTCTTGTTAGGGGCTAATGCAGCTGGTAACTTTAAGTTGAAGCTGATGCTCATTTACCATTCTGAGAATACAAGGGCTCTTAAGAATCATGCTAAGTCTACTCTGCCTGTGTTCTACAAACCTGGGATGATAGCACATCTGTTTACAGCATGGTTTACTGGATATTTTAAGTCCACTGTTGAGACCTGCTGCTCAGAAAAAAATTTTTTTCAAAATACTACGCTTGTTGATGATGCACTTTGTCACCCAAGAGCTCTGATGGGGATGTACAACAAGATTCATGTTGTTTTCATGCCTGCTAACATAACACTCATTCTACAGCCATGGATCAAAGAGTAATTTTGACTTTTAAATCTTACTATTTAAGAAATACAGTTTGTAAGGTTTTAACTGCCATAGATAGTGATTTCTCTGATGAATCAGGGCAGAGTAAATTGAATAACCTCTGGAAAGGATTCATCTTTCTAGATGACATTAAGTACATTCGTGATTCATGGGGAGAGGTCAAAATATCAACATTCACAGGAGTTTGAAGGAAGTTGATTCCAGTCCTCATAGATGACTTTGAGGGGTTCAAGACAAGTGGAGGAAGTAACTGAAGATGTGGTGGAAATAGTAAGAGAATTAGAGGTGGAGCGTAAAGATGTGACTGAATTGTTGCAATCTCATGATAAAATTTAATGGATGAGGAGTTGCTTCTATTAATGGATGAGCAAAGAAAGTGGTTTCTTGAGATGGAATCTACTCTTGGTGAAGATGCTATGAAGATTGTTGAAATGACACAAAGGATTTAGAATATTACACAAATTTCATTGATAAAGCAGTGGCAGAGTTTGAGAGGATTGAGTATGCTGGTATTTTCATCATCGTAGGGGGCCTTGGCACAGGGAGATGATTTGCTAAACACTTGTTAAATGAATAGCTAAATCAGTTTGTAGATGTTTGTGGGAAGGACAGCATTTTTCAATCAGTAATTTTTAAAATGCTTACCCTACATGAGTATAAGATTAAAAAACAAAGACAAGAATGAAAGGCTTTGAGACATATAAAACATCCTTGGCAATCATTCTATAATATCTCTATCAAGTTCCAGCCCTGGCATGCTGTTAGACCCCCTAGATTGCAGTCTCACAGGAACAAAATTGTAGATCCTTATTTTCATGGCTTTCTGCCCACAGGACAGCAATATTCTTTCATACTCTAAAATGAGCATAGCTAACTGTTTGTGACAAGAGGCTGAAGAAAGCAACAGCACCTACAGTATGGAGGAAAAAGTACTGTGGATTTTTAACTCACAGGGTTCTGTTGGTGTTTAGACACCTTCCTCCACCCTCACCATTAATGGATGTGATCCACAGAGGAGCTGCTGCAGGATGAAGAAGCCCGCTCTCCCTAGAAAAGATAAAATTAGCCACAGGGCTCGGATTGCTTAATCAACCATCTCAAGTTTGCACAGACTGACTTTCTCTTTTCTTTTTTTTTAAGGATTTTTTTTACTTTGCTAGACCAATTAACTTGGTACTTGGAGTGAACTTAACCCAGGGATACCAGTGATTCAGCCATTGATGCTGAGCCTGAGAACAGAGTCAGCCAGTAAGATTCCATTTTCATAGGGAGACTGCCAAGAAAGAAAGAGTTCTGAATGCAAACAGTGGACTTGACTAACAAACAAACAAAAACAAAATAAAGAACACAGTTTCTTTATCTTGCACCAGTGTGCCCTTTTAAAAATTTAGTTCTTATTCTTAAAAAAGCTGATTTCTTATACCACCTGTACCATGGACAACCCTTTCCCTTTCTTCACTTTCACCTTTGGAAAGCCTGCTAATATGCCATTCTGACCACCAGGTGATCCTAGTCTTCCTCCTATTCCCTCTGCAGCCCCAGAAAAGGAGCAGACTACTAGGGTAATAGCAGGGTGATTTAAATCTGCATGGTTTTCTATACCCCTGAGAGCAGGCTATTTCCTGCTGTGAATCTGGCAGCCAACCTTTTAAAAAAAAATTTTTTTTTTACCAAACCATCTGGCAGCCTCAGTTCTCTGGTAATAATTGTGCTACTTACTCCATCTGTACTTATAAGATAACTAGTTGTCTTCACAAATTAAGCCAGTTCCATCTGTTTCCCTACCTTATAAATGAGTACAGGGGCTTCACAGCCCTCCTGGAACATGGACAACATGCAGCATGGAGAGTCATGGAAGGGAGAGGAGGGGTTTCTCTTCCTACTGCAAGAGAAGTGCTGGCTTCTCAGAGCCCAGCATTTTCTATCCTGGGTTAGCAAGGGTGCAGGGAGTCCATAATGGGTGCTCTGTCTTGTTTACACCCAGGCTGCTAGAATTCAGAAAAGTCATAGTTACTTCAAAGGATTGGCTGTGCGTAGGCTCTGTGGGAGCAGAGTGCAATTGCTCAGTTAAGAACCAAGGCAGAGAAAAATGCTGTTGCCGTGACCATTCTGTTTTCTGTAATACTGCAGTTGAGAAAAGGAGAAAGATTAAGAAATAAGACCAATAGGACCTCACCAAGTTGTTCTGTCCCCTTGCTACTTTCAATCTGGACCCATGGAACAAAAGCCTAAATTTGTGGCGTAATATCCTAGGACCTATAAGAGTTAATACGGTTTCCTAAAGTGACTAACAGAGAGCAGTTTACACATTTTGAGAATCGGGCTCAATATTTGATATTGCACATAATCTTTCTGCCACCAAAATTCACAGGCTAGAGACTCCCCAGGGAAATTTCCCTTGTTTTCCTAGAAGGGTACGAGAGCTGGTCAAGATCTCCCCAGTGTTAAAGGATAATTTCTAAGAAGTAAAGTCAAACCATGACTCTACCACAAATATGAAATGAATGCATGTGAACAATTGTATTTAATTCATTAATTAATGAAGAAACCAGTAAGGTGTTACAACTGATTCAACAGAGAACCCAAGAGCAGGAATATTTATAGGCAATTAGGGCACTTAATGAATTTGCTTAATAAACACAAAAATGATTTGTGAAGTAGGGGAGAAAAAATCATTGCATCTGTACCAGTCAAAATCCATTTGCACGTATATGGACAATTATCATTTGTGTTATGAGTTATCTACAATTTACAGAATTATGAAATAGCTCAAAGACAATGAAAGGCACAGGGACCTTGTAAAATTAGGTAATGAGAAAAGATTTCCATTGAAGACACCCAGTAATATTTTTTTGTCCATTTCAAAGGTATTTATACCTGCTTTGAGAGTAAGAATTGTGAAGTACTGGCTGGGCCCTGACCTGTAGAGTCAAAAACCTAAGTTTGGCTTCTTGCTCTGTCACCTATCAGATTTTTTATTTTTTAAAATTAAATTTGTTAATTCTTAAAACATTTCTCTGGGCCTCTGAATCTTCATCTATAAAATGGGATTGACTACAATATGTACCTCACAAGGGTGTCAAAATCATCATTTATACTATAGCTTCCTGTGAAGTAGGGTGTAGGAAGTGCTTTCCCATACAAATGTGTTATCAGTAACAGTAATTAACATTGTTTTGAATTCTTACTGTATTATGCACCAGATATTATGTCAAATACTGTCCATAGGTTGTTACCTCATTTCACTTTCACTTCAACTCTATGCAATTCTTACTATTATTATTATTATCATATTGCAGATGACAAAATTAAGCTAAAAGAGGTAAATTACCACCCAGTGTCACAGAGTGGCTGAGCAAAGGCTGAAAGCCTGAGCCAAAGTCTTTGATCTTAACTCTACTACCCATAGCAGGGCTATATGTATATTGAAAAGGACTTTGGGGCTGTTCACTCTCTCTCTCTCTCTCTCTTTTTTTAAATATGTATGTATATATGTATTTATTTATTTTGGGTTTGCCTTATTTTTTAAATAATTGTTATTGGAGTATAGTTGATTTACAATGTTGTGTTAATTTCAGGTGTATAGCAAAGTGAATCAGTTATACATATATCCACTCTTTCTTAGATTCTTTGCAAATATTTCTTTGGGGATTTGAGATAACTGCCCATCTGGGGATCTGGTTGGAAGGGAGGATCTTTGCTGAAGGAGTGGGTAGAGAAAGCTGACCTTGGGAATTTCACTTTAGGTATATTAACACATACCTAGGAAGATCCTCACATTGGTTTGTCCGCAACTGAGTGCCTCCTTCTCTTCCCATTTTAGACAGTGGACTCCGAGCAGGAAAGGGAGGAATGTGGCATATTTTGCTTGAGGCATTCCATAGATTAAAAATTTGGAATGAATATTTCCACTTTTCCTCACTTAATATTATGGAGTTTCCTGAGAGGTGAAGGCTGTTTCTACCCTCCTACTTGAGAAACTCCTAAAGACTATGTCATTGTAACAGAGCTATTTTATAGCATTGATGATGTCATTGGTATTTATATCAAAGACATTGATTGATTTGTTCTAATATTAACAATCTGTTTTCATGTGCTTTAATATATATGGCTTTCTTTAATTTTTTTTTGTACTCACAGAATCATATAAAAATGCTGAGGAAAATTTATTACAACTGTTAACATTTATTTCTGACAAAAAGACCACATAAAACAGAAGATAGATGTACATGGGTTTATTTAGCAAAATTCAATGAATTCAGTTTTCATTGACATGTTTATTTTTTGGTGAGCTGAATATTTATAAATGCTTTTACATGTGAAAACTGAGGTTTTTTTTTTTAATAATAGTGATTAGATTTGGCGAAAGACAAGGTAAAATAGAATGTTTCTTTCTAGGGTTTATTTTGTGTGTTCCTCCAGACACTAAATTTGATAGAATTCCTTTTTTGTCTGTCATTGGTATCAAATGATCTACCTGTAGAATTTGAGAGCCAAACTGCTCTCATCCTCCATCACCTATTTTATAGACAGGTAACCAAAGCCTAGGTTGTTTTATGAGTAACATTATTGAAAGGGTAAATATGGGTTAATTGCTCAGACTCTGTAAACGTTTCATCATTGTCATGAAATCTCTGTCAACAAAAAATGATTTATGCATTTTTGAAGCTAGGCATTTCTCTTCATTTACAGCTCTGAAAAGGAGAATCGTAGATATTTATTAACTTCTAATGTATTTAATTTCAATTGTTTGGTTTATTTTCAATACTGGTTATCTAGTTTAGCCATGTTAATTGTATAACCATCAGTCCCTTCCTCTTTTTCTGTGAATGTGATTCTGAAAATGTACAGAGTAGCGTCACAGTTGAACTCTTTAGGAACATTCCAAGCACTCTAGAGAGTTTTCAAAGTATCATCCATCTCCACCTAAATACTTCAAGCCCAAGGAAATGAATACTTCAGTAACATTTCCACATACTAATGTGTGGTTAGCTGACTGAAACTAGGGTAGCAGGAAGACAGTTTAGAGACATTTGGCTAAGGGGGAAGTGGCTGCTTTTCAAACTGAATGCTACCACACCAGTATTTCTTTCTAAATTAAAGTCTTTTGTGGCACTTGCATGAATATATATTAGGGGAAAATCAGCTACTTTTGAAATCCTGGGTCAAGTAGAAAAGGCCCTGATTCTTTCCTAAACCATAGCAATGCTGTTGTCTAAACTGAGTGATGCCAGTCAGAATAGCCATCATCAAAATATCTAAAAACAATAAATGCTGGAGAGGGTGTGGAGAAAAGGGAACCCTCTTGCACTGTTGGTGGGAATTTAAATTGATACAGCCACTATGGAGAACAGTATGGAGGTTCCTTAAAAAACTAAAAATAAAACTACCATATGAACCAGCAATCCCACTACTGGGCATATACCCTGAGAAAACCATAATTCAAAAGGAATCACGTACCAAAATGTTCATTGCAGCTCTATTTACAATAGCCAGGACATGGAAGCAACCTAAGTGTCCATCAACAGATGAATGGATAAAGAAGATGTCACACATATATATACAATGGAATATTACTCAGCCATAAAAAGGAACGAAACTGAGTTATTTGTAGTGAGGTGGATGGACCTAGAGACTGTCATACAGAGTGAAGAAGTCAGAAAGAGAAAAACAAATACCGTATGCTAACACATATATATGGAATCTAAAAAAAAAAAGAAAAGAAAGAAAGAAAAAAAGAAATGGTCAGAAAAACCTAGGGGCAAGACGGGAATAAAGATGCAGACCTACTAGAGAATGGACTTGAGGATGTGGGGATGGAGAAGGGTAAGCTGTGACAAAGTGAGAGAGTGGCATGGACATATATACACTACCAAACGTAAAATAGATAGCTAGTGGAAAGCAGCCTCGTAGCAACGGGAGATCAGCTCGGTGCTTTATGACCACCTAGAGGGGTGGGATAGGGAAGGTGGGAAGGAGGGAGATGCAAGAGAGGAGATATGGGGACATATGTATATGTATAACTGATTCACTTTGTTATAAAGCAGAAACTAACACACCATTGTAAAGCAATTATACTCTAATAAAGATGTTAAATAAATAAATAAATAAACTGAGTGATGAATTCCTGCAAGAAGGGTAATTTGGCTACTTCCAACCTATTGCTACATAGTAAAAGGTTTGCAAAGTCCTGGAAGTAAACTACAGTCATTTTATAGAAAGAATGACTCCTGGACTTGAACATCAGTGTATGCACATGTGTAGAAACAAACCCAGGGCTAAATCAGTAGTTGGAAAACTTTTCATCCCATCAGATTTCACTCTGAACTCTCTCAAGGCCTTCTAGATGGGCTTGTTTAAGTAGTTCATCATTGCCATGAAATCTCTGTCAGATCTAGATTTTTCTCTCTTGCTCATGTACCACACTCTCTCTTCACGTTTCTCGGTCTCTATGAGATTGCTATGTCTCTGTAGTGTATATTTTTAACCTCTTGTCCTCTACTGATGCTATCGGTCTAAATTATTGTAGCAAGTGGATTAGAAACTCTTTAGCATCATTCATTTTTGTTGTTCAGAGCTAAGAACACTGGATTTGAGGTCACATGAGATGAATGCGACCTGTTCTCTTCTGCTCACCAGCTGTAGGACCTTGGGCAAGTTATTTGACTTGACATCTGTGAGTTTCACCTTGCTCATCTACAAAACGGAGCTAAGTGTGCTTACCTCATGATCATGAGGATTGACTGATAATGCTGTGCTTCAGTGAGTGCCTGCTTTTGACACACACTGTGCAAGATGCTTCACACAGATTTTCCAGCCTTGAAGCAGCTCTCCAAGGCAAGCTATTTTATCACCATTTTATGTATGAGGAAACTGGGACCCATAGAATTTCCTCCAGCTACTGAGTGCCTGGACAGGATTCTAACCCAGGTATCTGCTCCCACAAAGGGATTGTCTCCTGGAATCTTCTAGTGCTGCACTTGGTTTCAAGTCTTGCCTGTAATCTATCCCTCTAGTTCATGACAACCTGAACCACGCATTAACTTTCTTCACTGGTTGGATGTTGCCCTTCGGATTGTCTGTTTGCAGTTCTAGCCTTTAGAGCCAAGTTATGATATTACCTTTTCCGGGCTTTTCTTACATTCTAAGTGGTAATTAAGAACATAGACTTTGGAACTCGGTAGCCTAGATTCAAATCCCAGCTTTCCAGTTGTGTGACCTTGAGCAACTTACTTAACTTCTGTATGTCTCAGTTTTCTTATATGTAAATGGAGACAATAGTACTTATGTCAGGGTTTGTTGGGAAGATTAAGTAAGTAGTTTTATGAAAAGCACTTAGAATATTGTCTGGAATGTGGTAAGCACTATATCAGTGTTGGCTATAAAATTGTCCCAGGATGCCCTGCTTTTTTTAAAACCCACTTGCAGTATAATACATAACCTTAGTTTCTTCTCCTAACCTTCAGTTTCCTAACCTTTAATTTGGGAACTGCTATAAACTGTAGCCTTTGCTTGGGAATTTATGAAGCATATTTTAAAATTTAATTCTCTGAGAATTCCTGATGAAAAGGAGTCTGTTTAATTTTGTTTAAACCAATATTTCTCAAATTATTTTTCCACTTCCCCCTCCCATTTTTTAGGAGAATACCCAATACCCACACAGTGTTGGCAATGCTTGTCTATTGGATCTGCCTTCTTTTTTTTAAAAGACCATCTGAAGAAAGTACTTAGGAAACTTTGTCTTAAATATGTACTGTATAGAAATTTTATCCTTGTAGCTAATTAAATTACCAGAAGGCTACTTGCTTAGCTTACCTTGATCCAGACTATTTAGAATCACCAACACCATGTTGCATTTTAATATTGTGAACTCTACTTATGCTGAAGATAGAGATTAGAAATAGTCATTTGCAATTCATTTGGGCTACTGTGGTACACTGTGTTGAGAATATTATGTTTCATTTGGATTAGGGTCTTCTATATACAGTCAACTATGATGAATTTTACTTTAGAACTCTCTGCTGGGAATAAATTTGTTTCCCTTGAAGAACCAATATTTTCCTCCTTTCTAATGAGCATCTTTTCATGGCAAATTCCAAGAAGCACAAAGATATATTTGAAGCCTAAATGGGCAGTTTTAGGTTTGGCAATTTTATATTCTTCTTTTCCATGGTCCTAGTTTTCTATTTCCATTTAAATATTTGATTGAACTGTCTTTTATTATAAGCCGCCTCAAGTTCTTTTTGGAAAGATGTAGGTATATAGTAAATATAAAAATATTAAATAAGAATCACTTTAAAAGGGAAGCATTTGCTATCAAAGGAAGCAATTGTGATATAAGTTCCTTGTGAGAGTTAGGTACAGAGTGTTAAGCAGCTTAGAAGAATTCGGCTGTGGGAATGGGTGAAGGACAGGAACATCAGAGAGGATCTAACTTGAGAGATGCATCATGAAGGAAAAGGCAAAGGCAAAGGTCTTATTAAGAGAATAATACTTCTAAAGGCAAAAGAGCAAGAAAGTGTGTCTGCAGTGTATTTTGGGATTGGTTGGTAGTGCACCAGATCTGAAACATAGGGTTGTTGGGAGTAATGAAGCAGGAATGTTGAGTAGCGCCTTGTATTGAGCAGTTCCTTCTCATTGCCACAGTGATTAGTAATATGTCCTCAGAGTCATGGTGGCTCCTTCTTTGAAGACCACCCTCCCCTAACCTTTGATGGTATTTCTATGTCTGATAAATTCTATGTATCTGCAATAATAGTGGTTTATAATCATCACGGACCAACATAGGGATTATAGATATATTGACTGAGGATTTACATATTATAGAACAATGAGAGTCATAAGTAACCTGGGATTGTATGAAGTCTAATGTGTTCTGGGCAGAAATGACATTATAATGGAAGGTTTTTGTTTTTGTTTTTGTTTTTTTGAAGGAGTGGTTTTTATCTGATGCTGTTCGATCCGATCCTATTATAGACTGTTTTACCACACCCCATCAAGAAAGTCATTGTATATTAAGAGGTGTTATTGTCTGTGCCATTTTGTGCATATATTATCTACTTAATAACAAAGGAAGATATAGTCTTCTTTTTTTATTAGTTGAATGTATCTTCCACAAGCTGCTGCTTCATTGTATTTTATTATATCACTGTGGCCAGGATGATTCACAGAGAACTCTGAACTTTTCCACTGCTTGTTGCAGTGAAAAGACATCTTTGCAACTCTGCTAAAAGATGACAGCTCCACTGTAGAGACAGGGTCGATTATCTCCAGTTCTCTTTTTTTCTTTTTTCTTTTTCCTTTTGTCAGGAACAGTATGCTATTTGGGGTCCCCTATCCATGTCACATGCATTCCCTTATACCAATTCTTAGTTTTTCTACAAGGATATTTTCTGAATTATTATATCTGACAGCTTCTCTAAATTGCCATTATTACTTTAAAAATCATAGGATGTAAAGTAAGAGAAAAAAAAAAGATGAGTCTGATCCATAAGAGCTTTGCTTGTACCAAGTCAATTCATTGGTGAAAAATAATTAATCTCCTGTTATGTGACTTAGGGTTTAAGAATTCTTTGATGTTTTCTCTGAAATTTTTATTTTTTAACCCAACATTCAGTGCTGAGAAGATATAAGATACATTGTAAGCCTCCCTATATATCCTGAGAAGAGTGTTGGTATTATCTTTAAAAAAATTTCTGGTCCCCTAGGATAAAAATCTCAATGTCCTCAAGATATCCTCTTACATGTGACCTAAGACCTTTTACCAACGCTGGTAGCTTCTGGCGATGGAGATATTCCTCTCATTAGTCATAGCAGAACTCCTGATCTATTTAGAAATCTTTGTGAAAGTATTATTTGCATTCTGCCTTTAGAAGACATAGCATTTGGGGGCTATTTTAGTTTGTGTCAGTTTTTTTTTTTGTCTTACTGATTTTTATTCATTTGAGGGTAATAACCTCCCAAGTTTCACTCTTCCTCCACACATTTTATATATGTGTTCAAATAGGGAAGTTTGATTGGAGGCAAGGGAACTAGATTTAAAGCTCTCAGGACATTATGGAAAAATTCTAAATAACACAAGTACTGTGTTTCACAATATATTCAATGGATGAAATTTATTGTATTATTAGAACAGATACTTTGTGGCTAGATGGTAGTTAATGTCTGATAATTCACTGAAGTATGATTTGGCTCCTGATTATTTTTACTCCCATTCTCTGATTTTTTTCTTAGATTGTCGGACTCACAGGTATCTGAAATTCACTAAAGATTGGGTCCACCGTATCAGATTCTTTGGAATAGCTGACTATAACACAACCCTTTGCTAATTAAATATCTCCTCATTTTAGCAAGCTAGGCCTTTGGCTGAGAGATAGTGAAGTAGAAGTTTATATAGTGAGGAATTATAAAGGTTAAGGTAGACTTACACCTAACGATATCAATATTAACATTAAATGTAAATGGTCTCAAACCACATCTTGAAGATAGAGATTGTCAGATTGGATAAACATCTCTGTTGCCTACAAAATACTCACTGTAAGTAGAAAAACACAAACTGGTTAAAAGTAAAATGATGATTAAAATCTACCATGATAACACTAATTAAAAGAATGCTTATTGGGCTTCCCTGGTGGCGCAGTGGTTAAGAGTCTGCCTGCCAATGCAGGGGACACGGGTTCGAGCCCTGGTCTGGGAAGATCCCACATGCCGCGGAGCAACTAAGCCCGTGAGCCACAACTACTGAGCCTGAGCGTCTGGAGCCTGTGCTCCACAATGGGAGAGGCCGTGACAGTGAGAGGCCCGCGCACCGCGATGAAGAGTGGCCTCCGCTCGCTGCAACTGGAGAAAGCCCTTGCACAGAAACGAAGACCCAACACAGCCAAAAATAAATAAATTAATTAAAAAAAAAAGAAAACTCTTTTCTATTAAAAAAAAAAAGAATGCTTATTTAGCTATATTAATCTAAGACAAAATAGATTTTAGAGAAAGAATATTACCAGGGGCAAAGAATGTCATTTCATAATAATATAAGAATCATTTCATCAGTAGGACCTAACAATTCTAAAGGTTTATGCAACAATCCTAAACATTCAAATAATGGAGCAAAAACTGACAGAACTATGAAGTGACATAGACAAATCTACAGTTATACTTAAATATTTTAATACCACTCTCTCCTTAATCAATGGAGCAAGTGTACAAAAATATCAGTGAGGATATACAAGATCAGTGCAACATTATCAACCAATTAGACCTAATTGCCAGTTATAGAACACTTCACCTAACAACAGAGCAAAATACATATATTTTTTTCAAAGTGCACATGGAACATTTACCAATATAGACCATATTCTCAGCATAAAGCAAGTCTCTATAAATTTAAAAATGATCAAGTCATACAAAGTATATTCTCTGACCACAGTGGAATTAAACTAGAAATAAATAATGTAAAGATATCTTGAAACTCTCCAAATATTTGGAAATTAAATAACAAACTCCTAAATATCCCGTGGATTAAATGAGTAATCAAAAGGAAAATTTGAACATATCTTGAATGGAATGGAAACAAAATACAATATATCAAAATTTGTGGATGCCACTAAAGCAAAATTTAAAGAAATTTATAGCACTAAATGTCTATATTAGAAAAAAATCAAAGAACTAATCAATGATCTCAGCTTTTACTTTAAAAAACTAAAAATGGAAGAGCAAAGGAAACCCAAATCAAGTAGATGACAAAAACTAATAAATATCAGAGCAGAAATCAGTGAAATAGAAAAAAGAAGTCAATAGAGGAAATCGATGAACCCAAAAGCTAGTTCTTCAAGATTAATAAAATTAATAACTCCCTAACCAAATTTGTGAGGAAAAGAAGGGCCAAGACAAAAATCACCAGCACCATGAATGAGAGAGTTGATAGTACTACATAGTCTAGAGATATTAAAAGGGTAATAAGGAAATGAATGTTATTAAAAACTTAATGCCAATAAGTTCACCAACTTAGATGATATGGACAAATCTCTTAAAACGTACAATCTATCAAAACTCACTGAAGAAGAAGTAAATAATCATCTAATATTTATTTTAAAAGTTGAATTTTTAGTTAAAAATTCACTGTCAAAGAAAGCTGCAGACCCAGATTGCTTTGCTGGTGAATTCTATCAAACATTTAAGGAAAAATAATATAAATTCTTCACAAACTCTTTGAAAACACAGAAAAGGAGGAAATAAATCTCACCTCATTATTTGAGGCCAACATTATAACTAAAAGTAAAAATACTAATACTAAAACCAAGATATTGATTGTTACAACAATAACAACAATTATAATCCTAATGAGCATAGATGCAAGACTCTTTTAAAAACTTTAGCAAATATAATTCACCAATCTATACAAAGGATAATTTTTCTGACCAAGTGGGATTTTTCCCAAAAATATATGGTTGGTTTAGTGTTAAAAAAAATCAGTCACTGTAAGTCAGTATATTCAAATAAAGAAAAATAAAATTCATAGTATTATCCCAATAGATGCCAGAAAAGCATTTGACAAGATTCAAAAGCCATTAATAAAACAAAACAAAATAAAATAAAAACTCAGAAGATGAGGTATAGAAAGGTAGTTATTTTACCTGTAAAACAGGCATCTAGGAAAAACCTATAGCCAACATCATCATGAAAGATTGGAGTCTTTCTCCTATGAGTCAAGGCTATCTCCTTTCACCACTTGTATTTAACCTTATCAGTGACATTAGCCAGTGCATGAAGGCAACACGAAAAATAAAAGGCATCTAGAATAGAAAAGAAGAAAAACTATATTTGCAGATATGATGATCTTTGCCAAAAAACTGAAGGAATCTACAAAAATGCTACCAGAACTAACTGTATTTAGAACATTCACAGGGTATAGGATCAATATACAAAGATCAATTATATGTTTATATAATAACAGCAAACAAATGGAAATTCAAATAAAAATACAATTTATTACAACATTAAATAATATGAAATACTTTGAGGTGAATTTAATGACATATGTTTAAGACCTCCACAATGAAAACCATGAAACAATCCTAAGAGAAATTCAAGATGACCTAAATAATGGAGGGATATCTTATGTTAATGAATTAGAAGATATAATGTTTCTAAGATGTCAGTTCTATCTTAATTCATCTGTAGATTCAATGCAGTCCTAATCAAAATCTCAGCAGGCTTTTTTTTGTGTGTGTGTGTGTGTGTAAAAATTGGCAAGCTGAGTCTGTAAGTCATATGAAAATGTAAAAGGAAGGCCTAGAATTGTCAAAACAACTTTGATAAAGAAAAACAAAGGTGGAGGTCATATACTAATTGCTTTCAAAACTTATTATAAAGCTACAGCAAACAAGGAAGTGTGGTGCTACAAATGGTAGACCTATAGGTCAACAGAATAGAATAGAGTCTAGAGACAGACAAAACATAAAAGGTCAGTTGAGTTTTGATAAAGATGCCAAGGTAATTCACGGATTTGTTGAAAAGACTCAACAGATGATGCCAGAACTATTGGATATCCATGTGCAAACAAATAAATCTCAACCCTTTCTATACACTATATATAAAAATTAACTTGAAATGCGTTATAGATGTAAAAATAAGAGCTAATATTACACAATTTTTAGAAGGAGCCATAGGAGAAAAAGGTTTTATCCTTGGGTTAGGCAAGGATTTCTTGGGATACCAACTGCACAATGCATAAGAAAATGATGTTATATTGGACATCTTAAAAATTAAAAACTTTGCTTTTCAAAATATATTGTTAAGAATCTGAAAAGGTAAGGCCCTTTCTGAGAGAAAATGTTTACATAACATATATCTGATAAAGGATTTATAATCAGAATATATAAACAATTCTTACAACTTAGTAAAAACAGTAAAACCAGAAAATTTAGACATTTCACAAAGGGAGATATAAGAATGGTAAGTAAGCACAGGAAAAATCCTCAACATCTTTAGTTATTAGATAAATGTTAATTGAAACCATGATGAGTTATCACTACCACACACTAGAATGACTAAAAGGAAAAAGATAAACAGAATTAAGTATTGGCAAAAATATGAAGCAACTGTAACTCTCCATACACTGTTGTTTATAATTCAAACTTGTATAACCACTTTGGAAAAATGTTTGATAATTTCTTATACAGTTAAACATACACTTACTGTAGGACCCATTAATTCTACTCCAAAATACTTACCCAAGAAAAATGAAGACCTAAGTGCACATGCACACTTGTTCATAGCAGCTGTATCCATAACAGCCATAAACTGGAAAACACCCAAAGGTCCATCAACTGGTGAATGGACCACACATAAATTGTGGTCATACCTGTAAAGGAATGATCATAACCATTCTTTACAAGGAATTTGGTGATGAGAGTCCCAGAGTTGATCCTGTAACTCATTCATATCAGGCTGATCGTTTGTCTTGAGTGTGATTCACTTGGCATTCCTTATGGTTCTAAGATGGTTTACATAGCTTGAGGCATAACACGCTAAGATCCAAAACAAGAGAGGGAGGGGTGGTGAGGTGAATGGTGCAAAACGGTTTTTCTTATGTGGGTCTTTATTTTATCCTGGACCAATGTTATTTCTAGAAGCTTCCAGCACACTTTCACTAGTGTAGAAAACTACGATTTGTCTGACTAGCCTTACTAATCATGATTCTTCTCTTGGATCTGGGGCAAAGGTCCACCATCCCTTAACACAGGAATGGATCTAGCTTTTGTAAAGCCTAAAGTTTTTTTAAGGACAGGAATACAAAATTCCAAACATTAACTTGCTAGGGCCCCTATGAAGGCCTCAGAAGCAGCCATGCAAGTGAGGGGGCCCTGAAGCTTCATCGTAAACCAATCTACCTTTGAGTACTTGCCGCCCACCCACTAAACAAATTCAGGGCTTTGTTCATAAGGGTCAGATGGCTGTTACACAGTCAGTCAGTAGTTTCTGCCACAATTTCCTTCTTAAGGAGTTTTGGAATCTTGGACAGTTCTCTAAGGGTATGATGATGGAATTTATGGGAACTGTAAACTGATAGGTAGGGTCATTACTGTTTAAGTATCCTTTACCATTTAGATGAGAAGTGATGATAAATGCCAGCCCCTTTGTAGGCCTGAAAGAAGAAGCAGCATACGATAGGGCATAGTCAGGGCTTTATTTAGAGTTTCCTCTTCACCATTTTCAGTTCCATGAACTTAAGCAAGTTATTTAATATTTCTGGGCTTTTATTACCTACTGTATAATAGGGGTAGTGGTGGATAGATAAAAGCTGATTTGAAATAAATCTGCTCACTATTTCCCTGGCAGGTAGTATTTTATCCTGAGGAAATTATCCTAGGCATCTTGGAAGGAGTATTATGTCTGTGTTTTGATGCCTGCTTTCAGTTCATTAAATGGGCCTTTTTTTCTTTTTCTTTTCCATCTTCCCTAGGCCGTTGCTACAGATGAGTTTTTTTTTTTTTTTTTTTCAAGTGACCATTTAATTCCAAAAAGCCAAGTTACAGATTGTTGGGTGGGTGGTGAGAAGCAGTATATTTTTCTTTCAAGTGCTTATTTAGAGTGATTGTTAACATGTATCCTTAGTGATTAAGTCATTAAGCAAGAACACAATTTGTGAAATAATGTTTTCTCAAGCTACTCAGTTTTTTAAAGCATGGCACAGGAAACATCAACTCATAGCTTTTATTCTGACTGATCTGAATTCCTATTACCAAACACTTCATAAATAATTCAAAAGGAAAACAATGGATAACTCATGTTATATTTTTCTTTCATAAATAATGCTTTCAAACCATCAAGTTGTGTCTTCACAGCAGCTTGTGAAATGGAGACTTGCCCACTCTTTGGTTAAATCTGATCAGTGCATTCAGAGAAGATACGTAATTATTATATAATAAGTAGGATAGGATGCCTCTATTTATTGGGTACCTCTGTATGTCAGGCACTATTTTTGGCACTCTACATACTTTATTTTATTGAATTTTTACAACCCTGCAAAATAAGTATTATTTCTCCCACTTTACAGATGAGGAAACTGAAACTGAATAAAAAGTTGAGTAACCATCCTCAGGTCGTGCAGTTAAAAAAAAAAAAAAAAAAGAGCAAGCGCTCAAAGTCATCTCTGTCTGATTCCAGACCAGTGCCCTCAATCACCAGCCCTATGGATCCATCACAACTATACCACACTGCCACTTGACAAATGAGCACCACCTGGAAGACAGAAGATTGGAGTTTTGGGCCATCTCTCTGACACTAATTTTTATGCGTTCAGAGTGGAATATTCATGCCTTACTCCTACCACTCTTTTTCTCCTATGGGGATTCTTACTGAGAGGTCTTGACAGTAGAAATAATTGCCACATTGTAAGCGAATAAATATTTTCAATAGGTAGCCAAGTCCTCAGGATCCTCAAGATTCAGGGTCTTTAGTTGCAAGACTCAGCCGTGGGGTTCCCAGCATAATCTCCTCCCTGACCCCCACCCTGAACCGGACAGTCTTTCTCACATGTCAGATTCTAATAGAAGTCCTGAGGTCATTCACCCAAATGACAGCATGGTCCAAATGCCAGGTCTTTGCTGTGTGCTTTCTGCATGAAAGAGGAAAAAAGCGAGAGGAGATAGAAAAACAGCCCACTGAATGTTGGTAGGAAGGAGTAGCGGACAGGAGAAAGTGTGAGTAGACTCCTGGAGTAGAGAATCTTTGCCTCTTAATGGTCCATGTGACAACAAGTAAAAGCAGAAGGATCTCAATTGCTTTAGCCCCCATGGCACAGTATTCTCGTTGTGCTACTAAACTGTGGCTCAAAAATGTATTTGGCTTAGATCATTGCAGGAGAATGGTAGCATGTCATTATTATTTAAGCCAAGAAACAGTATGGTGGAATGGAACAAGTTTTCCATTGTTTTCATTCCAGGCCTCACTATAGACTTGCTTTGTTGCTTGGGGCAAGTTATTTAGAATCTCTGAGCCTCATTTTCCTCACTTATAAAATAACAATTACAACATTTATCCCTTAAAGATATTATGAGATTGAAATATTTATGAAGTAAATATTACCAAGCATATATAAATATAACCTTTATTATTATTGATGTTATTGTTAAGAATAATAATATTCTTTTTATTATATGTGCCCATGAATCCTTAGAATAATGGTTTTAAACTTACAAAATCACCACCACAACTAATATTTACTGAATTCATAGTCAATTCCAGGCAGCTCAGGTGTGAACTATTGTTATACCCATTTTATACATAGAAGTTTTACAGAGGATGTTAATTACTTACAGTCACCTAGCTAATAAGCAGTAGGAAGTCAAGTTCTTGTGTTATTCTACACCAGTTTCACGAGTTATTGCTTATACTTGGATTGTTGCAGACATGAGGATCTTATTTTCAAAGTGATATGACCTTAATAAGACCTTATTTTCAAAGTTAATATGACTTCATTATTTCTGCTTTAAAAAATTTCTAATGTTTCTCTATTGCTCTCAGGATAGAATATAGACACTTTGGCATAGTATTTGACATAGTATCAGCACAGCCTTCCTCTCCAACCACATCCCCTAGCAGTTTCCCCCACCTCATCTCCACCCACTACAGCCATATTAATCTCACCGTTTCCTTAATATGACCAACCCTGTGCCAGATTCCACACCTTGCTCTTTGCTTACTCTGCCTGGAATGTCCTTACAGCCCTCTATGCACCCTCCATCCACTCTTGAATTTATACTCCTCACTTAAGATGTGGTCAAAAGTTATCTTCCATGTGAAAGCTTGTTTGAATCCCCCATGCAGTATTAACTATGTTCTCTTCTGTGCTTACAGTTAGCATTTTTCATGTTGTATCATAAACATCTGTTTTGTGTTTGCTCTTCTAGCTAGAATATGAGTCTCTCAAGAGGGAGGCTCTTGACTTATTCTGTTCTATAACCTCAGTACCTATAGTTGACAGTGAGTAGGCAACCAGTAAATGTTGGCTGATTGAAAAAAATGAAATATATTGATTGATCTCTTCTCCTCAGCCCATCTCTGTGTTGATGAGTAGTGCTGAGTCGAATGAATGTGTGGTTTGGTAGTGACAGAACTCATATGGGAAGCCAAGGTGCCATTGAATCCAGCCCTACGTGTCTTCTGTGCCACACACTGGTCTAGTTGTGACAAGGCAGAATTTTAACAACACTTTTGACAAGCAGTCAACCCTGGAGGAACACATCTTTCTTCAGTAGCTTAATCTTAATGGTTGACTTTTCTTGTTCTCAGTGAGGTTCCCTTAGCACTGGAAGTATAGTGAAGCAGGTTCACATAAAGGAAAATGTGAAATCTGTGCTGACATTTATCTGCATTTTAGCAAGGCATTTGACATATTTTCATGATAGGCTGATGCACCAGATGGAGAGATACTAGCTGGATAAAATTAGCATTCAGTAGATTAGTAGCTGGTTGAAGAGTGTACTAAATATCTATACAATGGGATTCCTGTTCCCAGAATGCATTCTTTCCTCTTCTCGTTCTTTCTGGGTCTACTGAAGCAGAGTCCAAGTTCTATTTTCTCCGAACAGTCAACCTTGACTATTTTGATCTGTGATCACAAAATAATTTAAAAATAATTTTAAGCCCTTTTTATTTGTTTCTTTTATATGTGTTTGTTTTATGATCTCCAAAGCTCTTTAGAACAGAGTCAGTATCTCATTATTTTCTCTTCCATAGAACTTACCTAGGTCTGGCATGATGGTAAGACCATAGGACCTACAGTTAGACACTTGGGTCAAATCTCTGCTCTGTCATGAATTAGCCATGTTATCATAAGCCTTTGTTTCATCCCTCATGTACAAAATGGGGACAAGGACATCTTTGGACCCCAGAATATAAGCATTCTTCATGTCTTAGCTTACGATCACTTCCTCAGGGTAGCCTTTCTTGAAGATTCAGACTATGTTAGCTCCCGATTAAAATACTCTCATAACACTATGTTTTTTCTTAAAATAAATTACAGTACTTAATTTTATAGATAATTATTTGCTAAAAGTCTTATTCATGAAACTGTGATCTCTGTGAGGTCAGGGACCATGTTTGTGTTTTATACTTCTGTATTTGCATTACCCAGCTGAAAACATGGACCACAAAAGACACTTAGTAAATGTTTCTTGGATAAATGAACCACGTTTAGTACTGCTTTCATGGTCCTGGCTGCCTCAGCAGTCCCATTTGGAGCCATCTTCCTCCTCACTCTCCAAGTGCCAGCCACAGT
This sequence comes from Mesoplodon bidens, assembly GCF_964165515.1. Classification (NCBI taxonomy): domain Eukaryota; kingdom Metazoa; phylum Chordata; class Mammalia; order Artiodactyla; family Ziphiidae; genus Mesoplodon; species Mesoplodon bidens. Next base: position 127,142,399 of record NC_138177.1, on the reverse strand, counting down.
GGTCTTTTATTAGTTCCTTAAAGTTTGCATGCTTTTTCTCTCTTTGGCTTTTTCTCCTGTGCTCCTCCCACTGCAGTCTTTGCCCAGCAAATACCTATCAGTACTTTTCTTCCAGGTCTGGCCTTAAACACCTCTTTCTCAACAAAGCCTTCTGTGCACACCTTTCCACCTATCCCCACTCTGGGCCGACTATGTTAGGACCCCATTACAACTCTGTTTCCTCATTGCTCTTATAATAATTGTAATTATTTATTTAATGTAAAGTCCTAGATACACGGTAAGCTTCAGGAAATTAGACTGTATGTACTGCTGTGTGAGTCCCCTAGGGTCCAGCACTTTGCCTGGCACATATGTACTGATAAATATTTGTTGCCCAAGGAATTAGGAACTTTAACTGCAAGCAAGAAGACTAGGGAAAAGAGACAGGGAAGTGAACAGGGTGGCAGAGACTGAAAGCTGCTCACCAAAATCCATTTTCTCTTCTTGAGCACAAGGCTAGAGTACATGTTAAATCTCCCGTGCAGCTGGGTGTGACCATGTGACTTGTGACTGTGTTTTAGCAAAAGTAATATGTGTCCTGTGCTTTTCCAGATCTGACCCATACAGAATTCATAATCATGCTTTTCCATGCTTTTTCTCCCTTTTGGATGGCTGGACTTGAGATGGCTCTCATGATCTTGGTAGCCACATGTTGAAGATTTCAGAGGCTCCATTGGCCTGGGTCCCTAAGTGTCTACACTGTCTTGCTGATCAGAAACACCTGCCTTGAACTGTCACATGCATGGGAAATAAATCCCCTTCTGGATATTTCTTTCATCTTGTGTTTGAGCCATTCTGCATTTTGGAGTATATCTATTATAACTGTTAGTGCTATGCTAACCAGTAAAATAACAACTATAAAATATCTAAAGGACCATTTTATGGCAGAGGGAGCAGACTTATTCTATGAAGTAGGTTGAATGGGTACTAAGGCAGTTGCCCTCGAACTGTGAGTGGCAGCTTCACCATCCCCCGGGGTCTTGTTAAAAATGCAAATTCCCAGGCCCCAGCCCAAACCTACAGAATCAGAAACCCTGGGAAGTGGCCTGTTTTAACAAGCCCTTCAGGTAATTCAGATACCTATTAATTTGTAGAAGCACTGCACTCTGAATATAGAGGGGCTTACCCCTTAGAAGCTTTTTGTCTTGGGACCAATTATTTAATTGGTCTGAGTTGTAATTTTTTTCAATAAAATGTTAGAAATATTTACTTCGTGACATTGTTTTGGGAGTTTGAATGAATGTTTTTTAATAAAGTACCTAGCACAGATTAGATTCTCAAACCATGTCTGTTCTCTTCCTTCCGTTTCTGTGCTGCTCCATGTAACACTGAGCCATGGTGAGGATTCTAGGAAACAGAGGACCAGGAATGAATAGAACATCACAAATGTAGAGTGTGGAAGTTACGATGTCCTGGGCTACTATGTCAAGCTCAAGGGAAGAGGAACAGTGTGTGACAGATAGAAGTGCTAGTCAGCTCTGCTTGTCAGGTTAGGTTGACCTGTTCAGTGTTTAATATCATGCTTTAACCTGATAATATCTGAGCATTATTTTCAGCTGCTAACCTCTTTTTTTCTTGTGAACTGTACATATAAAGGGCTTAGAACCGTTCTTAATACCTATTAAGCACTCAGTATGTGGGAGCTACTCACTATTAGACTAAATTCCATGAAGTCATGGATTTTTATTTTATTGACTGTGGTTTCCTCAGCACATAACACCATGCCCCACACATGGCATGTGCTCAATAAGTATATGCTGAATGAACAAATGAAATAGCATCTGTTATGTAAACTGCACAGTTTTACACATAAAACCTTTTTTCCTCCTCTTCTCCCTCCCCACTGTGGCTTTAGTTTAGAACCATGCTATGGAAACCTCCCTGACCTATAGCCCACTGAGCCCCAAAGTTTAATGTGTGTATCTGTCACAGGGGAGGTTATTAAAATGCAGATTCTGATGCAGTAGGTCTGGAGTAGGGCCTAAAATTCTGCACTTCTGACAAGCTCCCATGTGATAGCGGTGCAGCTGTTGTTTGCACCCAGCTCATCCCCACCTCTTAGGACACCTGAAATTCCATCACTATCACTATTATTTCAAAAGGCTTAATAATCCTCTTTGGTTTGCAAAGTTCTCTAGGAAAGACATTGCTTTTTTTTTTTTTTTTTTGCGTTACGCGGGCCTCTTGCTGTTGTGGCCTCTCCCGTTGCGGAGCACAGGCTCCGGACGCGCAGGCTCAGCGGCCATGGCTCACGGGCCCAGCCGCTCCGTGGCATGTGGGATCTTCCCGGACTGGGGCACGAACCCGTGTCCCCTGCATCGGCAGGCGGACTCTCAACCACTGCGCCACCAGGGAAGCCCAAGACATTGCTTTTGAGTGGTATTGGTCCAGTGTATTTTGAGTAAATGAACTTCCACTTATTTTTTGAAGGCCTTTTATATTTTGAGAGCATTTTAGCTTTTTATTATAGAAAACTTCAAATGTAGAAAAAAGTGAAGAGAACAGAATAATAAACTCCTACATACCCACACACCAACTCAACAATTATTAATTTATGGCCAATCTTGTTTATCTGTAACTCCTCCCACGGCTAAATATTTTGAAGATAATCCATGTATCATTTGATTCATAAGTAATTAATTCTCTCTAAAATATAAGAAGTCTTAAAAATATAGCAACAATGTCATTCTCACAACCCCTGATTTGATCATTTCTTAATTTCATCAAATATGTATTCATTGTTCAAATTTTCCAAATTGTCCTTTTTTGTTGTTCTTTTGTCAGCAGTTGATTTGTTTGTTTAAATCAGGGTTCACATAAGGGCTGTACATTGAATTGGTTATGTCCCTTAAGGATATTTTATTCTATAGATCCTTCCCTCTTTTTTGTTTCTTAAACATTTATTTGGTGAAATGATGATATCATTAGTTCTGCAGACTTTCCCACATTCTAGATTTGATGATTGGATTGTCATGATGCCCTATAAAATATTACTTTTTCCTCTGTATTTCCTGTAATTAGGTAGTTAGATCTAGATGCTTGATATGTTTCAGGTTCTATTTTTTGGCAAGAATGCCTCATAGATGCTATTGGAGGACATTTTTAAAATTGAAAGACTGCTGGATACCTGTGAGTTGGAGGAGGGGAAGATTCATTAAGTGTTTCAGACTGAAAGCTTTTGGCTACACAGACTTTAGAAACCCTGGTTTTCCCTAATATGGATGAAGACGGTACCTTGTCCAAGATCCCTGACTCAGAGAACTCTACTGGGAAATACTTGTAAGGTCACCTCTACTGGCTTCTCAGGAAAGTGGTGTGAGTCATGGTACAGAACTATCTTGGATTCAAAAGAAGAATAGAAGCAAGTTTTTAGAATAAATTCAATGTTTAGAACTTAAAAAGTATGAAAGCAATTAAACTCGGTTTTGACCCAGATGATAATAAAAAGTGCTACCCCAGGGCTTCCCTGGTGGTGCAGTGGTTGAGAGTCCGCCTGCTGATGCGGGGGACACAGGTTCATGCCCCGGTCTGGAAAGATCCCACATGCCACGGAGCGGCTGGGCCCGTGAGCCATGGCCGTTGAGCCTGCGCGTCTGGAGCCTGTGCTCCGCAGCGGGAGAGGCCACAACAGTGAGAGGCCCGCGTACCACAACAACAACAACAAAAAAAAGTGCTACCCCTTTTTATACAGGTTACATAGTGATTGCTGTGTGCCAGAGGTTAAATAACTAGGACATGCAGTTAAGTGTCAGAGGTGGGAGTTGAAGCCTAGGAGTCAGTGGGCACAACCACTGTACTATACTACCTTCTGAGGAATTATGTCACTTCTCTGCTAAAATCCTTTAGTGTCTCTCATTGAAAATGTCAAAATGTATTAATCTGTATAAGCCTCTTTACATGTGGACCTTCTTACCTTGACAGCTTCCCCTCCAGGCACTATCCCCTTCCTCTCCTGCCCGTCCTTAGAAACATAAACAACACCTCATCCGGTTATACTGAAATTCTTTCATTTCTTTGAATGCCCTATACTTTTCCACTTCTTGGCTTTTGCACATGCAGTTTCCTCTCCCTCAAATAGCCTCTCCTCCTCTGTGCTTCCCTCCAATATAACCTCATCATACTAATGCTTACTTATCCTGCTGGCTCCAGGTTCAGCTTCCTTCTTTTTAGGAGTCTTCTGTGACCGTTCCCTCTAGGTTAGCAGCTCCTATGAGCTCTTATAAAACCTGTGTTTCTGCTGTGGGAACACTCAGTGCACCACATTCCCATTCTGTGTCTTACAACAAGACCAGAAGATCTACAAGACAAGAGGCCACTTCCACCTCATTCACTGCTCTATCCTAGGCACACCATTAGTTGCCTGCCACATATGAGATACTTGACATGGTCTGAATGACAATCAGGCTAGCACTCTTAGATAGAAAGAACTGCTCCAGTGGACACTCAAACACACTTCTAAGATCATGCCCTGTTCCTTCCACTGACCGTCATAAAATGAAGTCCTAAGATCCTTGCCCATCACTGTGCTCTTCCCAGACACACTTAAACCTTTTGGTGAGCTGATCAGTTTCTCCTCAAACTCTGTCCAACAGGTAGGCGAGACAGAGGAACCACATAGGATCTTCATTCCACAAGTACCAAAACCCCCAATGGCTGAGAATTTTTAAATAAGGCATCTTTGTACATGGGCCTGCATTTTATAAAGCCCCATTAAGAGGCATGGGGGCAGCAATCTGTGGTGATCATTCATCACCCTGCCCACACAGCAATTTTAAGTTACTTTGAGGCAGTGTTTTCTTTCATCTACAAACTGATAGTTCATCAGGGGGCTGGCAGGCTGACTAATATATGTAGCGTTGTTGGTGGCTGCTTAGAAACCCCATTTCCCAGAATCATGTAAATTGTATTATTTTGACTCCCACTGACGAGATGTGACTTCTGTTAACTTTTCTTGCCAACTCTCTTCTTCTCCCTTTGTCAAGTTCTCAAAGCACTTCACAGTAGGACTCAGAAAATTACTGAGGATGTTGTTAAAGCATATATATTTTTATGTATAATACAACCCATAAATAGCATGTATATTGCAGGAAGAAACCTAGCCTCCCTTTTCCTTTTCTGTTTGAAATTATATATGAAATATTTAAATATGAGAGGGTATTTTGTCGTTGTTGGTGTCATAATTTAGCTACCAAGAACTTCCTGATACAACATTCACTAACTGTGCTACTGGAATACTGCTGCAGATGAAGATGGTTGGTTTTTTGTATGTTTGTTTGGTTTTTAATTTATTTTTTATTGAGGTAACATTGGTTTATACCATTATATAAGTTTCATGTATACAACATTATATTTCCACTTCTGTATAAACTACAGCATGTCACCACCACAATTCTAGGTTCCATCCATCACTGTATAGTTGATCCCCTTTACCCATTTTTCCCTCCCCCCACTTCCCTTCTGGTAGCCATTACCCTATTCTCTGTATCTACATGTTTGTTTTGGTTTTGGTTTTGGTTTGTTCACTTACTTTTGTTGTTTGTTTTTTATATTACACATATAGTGAAATAATATGGCATTTGTCTTCCTCTGACTCATTTCACTTGGCATAATACCCTCAAGGTCCATCCATATTGTCACAAATGGCAAGATTTCATTTTTTATGGGGCTGAGTAGTATTCTACTATATATATAATATATATAATGTATATTACATTTTATAATATGTTATATAATATATTATATAATATATATTGTATGTTTATATATATATATATATATATATATATATATATATATATATATATATATATAAAATGCCACCTCTTCTTTATACATTCATCCATTGGTGGTCACTTAGGTTGTTTCTGTATCTTGGCTGTTGTAAATAATGCTGTGATGAACATAGTGGTGCATATATCTTTTTGAGTTAGAGTTTTTGTATTCATATTCTTTGGATAAATACCCAGAAGTGGGATAGCTGGATCATATGATAGTGCTGTTCTTAATTTTTTGAGGAATTTCCATACTGTTTTCCACAGTGGCTGCCCCAATTTACATTTCCACTAACAGTGCATAAGGGTTCCTTTTTCTCCACATCCTCGTCAACACTTGTTCTTTCTTGTCTTTTTGATAATAGCCTTTCTAACAGGCCTGAGATGATGTCTCATTGTGATTTTGATATGCATTTTCCTAATAATTAGTGATGTTGGATGTGAAGATGGTTGTTGATGCCTTGCTAGACATCTTCACCTGAAATGATTGACTTTCCAGAAATCAAGGGCGTAGATAAAAGGTGCTGTGCTTTTCATGATCAATGAATCTATTATACAATTCCAAAATGATCATTGATTGGATTAATTGGTTTGATTCCAAATTTCAACTCTCTTGTTGGATAGTTAGCTTCTCAAGGACAGAAACAATGTTTTACTCATATTTGTGTCCCCTTTAGTGCATAGAGCTGTTCCATGTATAAAACAAGTATTCAATATATGTTGAATTTAATTGCATTTTCATTTCTCTGAATTGTGAAGAATTCATCCTTATTAGAAAGCATTAAAACATAAATACTTTTTAAGGTAGAGCATGCAATTAAATAGATATGATCCAAGCTTTTTAGATATTAAAATATTCAGCATCAACACCTCAATAAAAAGTTCTGCTAAACGTTTAAGGGGTACAGCAATGACTGTGATATAATATCTGAATGCCAATACATCACAGTTATGGTGGTAGACATGCAAACAAATGATAAGTTACTTTTATTTCATAACAAAGTATTTAACTACTCTGAAGTCCTTCTGGACATTTTTTAAATTATCAGAGGATGAAGGTTGTCTGCTATTGAGGATGCTTAAGAGATTGTGGTATAGATTCTTATTTTTAAAGCAGCTATCCCAAAATTCAAGACCATTCAATTCTGCTTGGCATAGGACTATCACCCTGCAGAATGCAGGAGAGAAGAGAGTTCCTGCATTTGAAATAAGACCACCTTTCTGCAGGATATCTCACCTTACCAGCAGTAATAAAGAAGAGGCCCAGAACTCTTCTTGCTCTAAGAAGTATCCTCCCTATCTTGTCCTTCTCTTCCCTACGTACTCCTCACTTCTCCATCACTATCTGCCATGAGACAGCTAAGACTAATCTCCTCATGCCCCTTATGATACCCAAATCAATTAGTCATCCCAAGAAAACCACACTCATATCTCATACCCAGGACTCTAACCCCCAGTGACATTTCTGACTCATTTTTGAACCCTCCCCATCTTTTAAGCCTCTCTGACTCCCGAAACTCTCCCCATGCTCCCTGGACCTCAACACTGATCCTCAGAAAGTCTTTAAACTCAACTGGTTTGTGAGCTTCCTATTTACTCTCTTGCTCTAGCAGAAACCTATCTCTCCTCAGGTGTTTCCCCAACATATCTCTCAATCACAGCCTGTTTTATCTCTCAAACCCTTCCTACCATAGGCCCTATCTACCCATAGGGTAGATAGTATCCTTATTTCTCAACATACCATTGTCCCTTTATCCACCATAAAAACACCAAGCTTTGATTCTTATATCATCAGGCTATGCCACCCATCATTCTACTTTGCTCTAGTCATCCACCACCCCCTGGGTCACTTCTTACTTCTCAAGGATTTTAGCTTCTGGCTCATTGTCATTGTCTAATACTAACCCTCTCTTAATTGTTAATGATTTCAATATACACAGTGATGATTGTTCCAACACTGTGGATTTTCAGTTCCTTGAATCTTTTCCTGCAATAGTTTTATCCTATCTTACCTTGCACACTACCATGCTCATACCCTATACCTTGTCATTACCAATAACTGCACCCCCTGTATAACTGTAAATTTATATACTGTCTAAGCACCATCACCTTCCATCTTGATGGCTGACTATCTTTTGTAAACCACAACTGTAATAACCCTTCATACTCACTGGAACGTTCAATCTTTCAATCTTACATCTTTGTTCCTCACCACTCTCAGGGCTTCTCCACTAGATCCTAATCTTGACTCTGTTGTTGACTCTTTGGAACACCTTGTATTAATTACTTTAGTTCTCTCTGCATCAAATTTTTTCATCTGTAAGTTAGAGAAGTTGCTAAAAGTAATAATGGTAATAATAATATGGTCAAATTTTATTGCATGCTTACCATGTGTTAAGCAATGTTTTTTATTTTTTTTAATTTGTGGTACGCGGGCCTCTCACTGTTGTGGCCTCTACCGCTGTGGAGCACAGGCTCCAGATGCGCAGGCTCAGCGGCCATGGCTCACGGGCCCAGCTGCTCCGCGGCATGTGGGATCTTCCCGGACTGGGGCATGAACCTATGTCCCCTGCATCAGCAGGCGGACTCTCAACCACTGCGCCACCAGGGAAGCCCTAAGCAATGTTCTAAACACTTTTTATTTATTAACTCATTCAACCTTTACAACAACTGTTTAAGGTAGGTGCTGTTATTAGTTCTCTTCTCCAGATGAGAAAACTGAGGCAGAGAGTGGGTAAATAGCTTGCATAACATAAGTAATCTATTTTCTGACTTACAAGGTAATGGCTCATAAGTATGTGGATTTCTTTAGGAAAAATCTCATTTGAAGGCAGTTTTCAAAATAATTTGTTTTATTGTTGTTATTTTACCTTTCAGTAAGTATAAGAAAGTAGACAAAATTTGTTCTCTTTTCTAGACTTTGACTACTTTCAGATATTATGAAATGTAGTGAATATGCCTTATATTCTAGGTAAAGAAGAAGCTGTCCAATGTAACATGGTGTTGATAGGAAGATGGGAGAGGGTGAGGACTGGAAAGATTTTTTTCTGTCTTAAAAGAAGTGATGATAAATATGTAATACCTATTCATGTTCAACTTGGAGAACTGCAAGGGTCAGTGATACAGTCTGGGTAAGCATGGTTTTCTCTCTGCTTGTAAACAAAACAAAACATACGTGGCATATAAAAGAAGCAAGGTCTACAACTGAACTTTGGAGTGAATAGTCTGCATTTAGTGTTCTCTTTATCATCCTCAGGATAGCAAGCCAGCATATTTGGGGCCTAATTAAGAACACACTTGAGCCAGAAAGTGCACCACACTATTTTCTTGGAGTTTAGAGTTAAACCAAAGGGGAAAACATCCTAATGCGAGGTGACCTGATTGGTAGGTGAGGGTGTTCTTTCTAAGGACCTCCTTCCTTCTCCTGTCTTTCCCCTACTTTTTCCCCATTTAATATTTAATATTTCAACATTATGTCACTGAGTATTCATACCAGAGAATAATTCAACTCATAAGAAAAAGCTAACATGGGTGATGGTGATCTTCCTTGTGTGAAGATCTAACTATGTGAAGTATTTTGTTTAAGATTATATGTACCTTTGTTCAGATTTCTTGTAATTGCCATCTGTCACTCAATTTATTCTTTTTTTTAAAGTTAATTTAATTTTTTATACAACAGATTCTTATTAGTTATCTATTTTATACATATTAGTGTATATATGTCAATCCCAATCTCCCAATTCATCACACCACCACCACCACTCAGTTTATTCTTAAAAACAAAAACTTTATAACTCATTCTAGCCTTGCTTATTTAAAAATGTAGAGGGACATATTGAATTTGAGGATTGCTTCTTTAAGGATTACTGTGCTCTGACAAACTTACATCTTTATTCAGTTAGGCCTAGGGTTATATCCATGTTTGTTGTACCTAAGTGGGGTTTCTGAGTTTTGTACTGCTTAAGATTTTCGTAAATATTTTTTTTCATGAAGGTAAAAAAATTACAGTAGAGACAATATTCCACAAGGCTTCTTTTTCCTAGAATCCTAGGGGTTCCTATTCCTTAGGGAGTTGATAGGTGGACTTCAAGGTCTGTGAACTTTTGGAAATTATTTGTCAAATTGTTGTCTATATGACCTTATTTTAGAGTTGAGAGTGTATAGCTTTTGTCAGATTCTCAAGTGGATCTATAACTCAGTAAAAAACATTTTTGGACAATCTCAATTAAAGGCCTCATCATCTTCTCAGTGACCAAAGCTGAAACCCCACCACCATCAGTTATTTGTGTCTCTTCACTCAGCTCCCCATTTAATCAACTCCTGAAGTGACTCTAGTTTTCAACATTTGTCTGTGTCAACACATTTGTGCACTCATTTTCATAAGTAACAATGGCTCCTAACAAAAATAATTCTCAGTTAGGCGTAAGTGGAGCAAGCCTTCTTAAAACATGCATCTCATGGAGAAGAGGCTAAGCATGTATAATTTACTTCTAAAAATATCCCAGTTTATTCTGATTTGTCTTTCTGAGGGTATGAACCAGATAGTCAAGAAGCATAGGTCTCACTGATTCATGAATCTATATATAATCTCAGTTCTCTTCCTCCATTTTCACTGCCATTATCGTAGTTTGGGCCTTCATGATTTCATGCTGAGATGATTATAATTTCCTCCTATCTGGTTTCTCTGCCTTCAGTTTCTTCCCTCTCCATTCCATTTGCCATAGGTAACTAGAATGATCCTTCTGTTAGGTTGAACCAAAGGAAATTGCTATTTCACTATTTTTGACTAGCAAAAAAAAAAAGACAGTTTCATATGGTTCAACCTAATATAACATAGATACAATTGTGTCATTCCGTAGTTTACAGTCTTTTCATGGTTCTCTATTGTATTTATGAAAAAGTTCAAAGTCCTCAGAGTGACATACAGGAGCATGCTCTGTTAACAACAGACCTTGAACTTGACTGCCTGACCAGGATTTGAAATTTCACATGCCTACAGGAATCAAATGAATAGAGTAAATGTTTGACATGACTTAGAGCAAGACCTAGGAATGGTGCACATGAGGTGTGGTAATTGTAAAGCAGCATGTCTTCTATGAAGGAGCTTCTCCAGTAGATTGCTTCAATGGTTCCATATTTCTCATCTTCCAGAAAAAGCTAGAAATCTAGAGTTTTATTAGAAATATTTTGACTTTTCAATATTAATAGCAAACATGCATATAGCATACATTATGGGCTAGGCATTATTTTAAGCTCTTTTCAATGTGGCCAGCTAATTCAAAATTCTAATAATCATTGTACAGTTAAAACATAACACATCTATGAAAAAAATCTGATCTGGAAAATTCTAGTTCCTGGCTCCTTCCAGACAATTCTGCCAACATATCAAACTATCCCAAATCTCAGAACAAATAAGTCATATATAAACCTCACAGCTTTTACTCCTGTGGTGTCCTCTACATTGACTTCATTTTTCCTTCTTTCCTCACTTTAGCTGAGATCAGCAACTTTCTATTCATTGGATAAATTCATGGGTTTGTCAAACTTTTCTGATTTCCTTTCTAGCCTTAATTGTTTCCTCTTTCCTTCCATCATTCTACTTTTCCCCCCATTTGTTCCTCAGTACACAGCTCACATAATAATTGGCATTCAAAACTGTTTGCTAAATGAATGAATGACTATTCTAGAGAATTACATTCTAAAGCCTATTTATTTTTTTAAATTTTTGTTTATATTGGAGTATAGTTGATTAACAATGTTGTATTAGTTTCAGGTGTACAGCAAAATGACTCAGTTATACATACACATGTATCTATTCTTTTTCCAATTCTTTTCCCATTTAGGTTATTAGAGAATACTGAGCAGAGTTCCCCATGCTATACAATAGGTCCTTGTTGGTTATCTATTTTATTTTTTTTTTAAATTTTATTTATTTATTTATTTATTTATTTATGGCTGTGTTGGCTCTTCGTTTCTGTGCCAGGGCTTTCTGTAGTTGCGGCAAGCGGGGGCCCCTCCTCATCGCGGTGCGCGGGCCTCTCACTATCGCGGCCTCTCTTGTTGCGGAGCACAGGCTCCAGACGCGCAGGCTCAGTAATTGTGGCTCACGGGGCTAGTTGCTCCGCGGCATGTGGGATCTTCCCAGACCAAGGCTCGAACCTGTGTCCCCTGCATTGGCAGGCAGATTCTCAACCACTGCGCCACCAGGGAAGCCCGGTTATCTATTTTAAATATAGCAGTGTGTACATGTCAATCCCAAACTCCCAATCTATTGCTCCCCCGACCCTTCCCCCCCTGGTAACCATAGGTTCATTCTTTAAGTCTGTGAGTCTGTTTGTGTTTTGTAAATAAATTCATTTGTATCATTTTTTTTTAGATTGCACATATAAGTGATATATGATATTTGCCTTTCTCACTTCACTTAGTATGATAATCTTCAGGTCCATCCATGTTGCTGCAAATGGCATTATTTCATTCTTTTTAATAGCTAAGTAACATTCCATTGTATATATGTGCTCCATCTTCTTTATACATTCCTCTGTTGAGGGACATTTAGGTTGCTTCCATGTCTTGGCTGTTGTAAACAGCACTGCAGTGAACACTGGGGTGCATGTATTCTTTCCAACCATGTTTTTCTCCAGATATATGTCCTGGAGTGAGATTGCTGGATCATATGGTAGCTCTATTTTTAGTTCTTTAAGGAGCCTCCATAGTGTTCTCCATAGCGGCTGTATCAACTTACATTCCCACCAACAGTGTAGGAGGGTTCCCTTCTCTCCACACCCTCTCCAGCATTTACTATTTGTGGATTTTTTGACGATATCCATTCTGACTGGTGTGGGGTGATATCTCATTGTAGTTTTGATTTACATTTCTCTAATAATTAGTGACGTTGAGCATTTTATCATGTGCTTCTTGGCCATCTGTACGTCTTCTTTGGAGAAATGTCTGTTTAGGTCTTCTGCCCATTTTTTGATTAGGTTGTTTGTTTTTATGATATTAAGCCACATAAGCTATTTGTAAATTTTGAAGATTAATCCCTTGTCGGTCGCATCATTTGCAAATATCTTCTCCCATTCTGTGGGTTGTCTTTTCATTTTGTTTGTGGTTTCCTTTGCTGTGAAAAAGCTTTTGAATTTAATTAGGTCCCATTTGTTTATTTTTGTTTTTATTTCCATTAATCTAGGAGATGGCTCAAAAAAGATACTGCTGCTATTTATGTCAGAGAGTGTTCTGCCTATGTTTTCCTCTAAGAGTTTTATTGTGTCCAGTCTTACATTTAGGTCTTTAATCCATTTTGAGTTTATTTTTGTGTGTGGTGTTAAAGAGTGTTCTAATTTCATTTTTTTACATGTAGCTATCCAGTTTTCCCAGCACCATTTATTGATGAGACTGTCTTTTCTCCATTGTATATTCTTGCCTCCTTTGTTGTAGACTAATTGACCATAAGAGCGTGAATTTATTTCTGGGCTTTTTGTCCTGTTCCATTGATCTATATTTCTGTTTTTTGTGTCAGTACCATGCTGTTTGTTTGTTTTTTTTTAATTTTTTTATTATTTATTTATTTATTTTGTTGTTGTTGAGGTATAGTTTTTTACAATGTTGTGTTAGTTTCTACGGTACAGCGAAGTGGAGTTCCCTATGCTATAGAGCGTGTTCTTATTAGTTATCTGTTTTATACATATTAGTGTATATATGTCAATCCCAGTCTCCCAGTTCATCCCACCATTACCCCGCCCCCTAGTACCATACTGTTTTGATGACTGTAGCTTTGTAGTATAATCTGCAATCACAGAGCCTGATTCCTCTAGCTCTGTTTTTCTTTCTCAAGACTGCTTTGGCTGTTTGGGATCCTCTGTGTTTCCATACAAATTTTAAGGTTTTTTGTTCTAGTTTTGTGAAAAATGCCATTGGTTATTTGATAGGGATTGCACTGAATCTGTAGACTGCCTTGGATAGTATAATCATTTTGACAAAATTGGTTCTTCCAATCCAAGAACATGGTATATCTTGCCATCTGTTTGTGTCATCTTTGATTTCTTTCACCAGTGTCTTATAGTTTTCAGAGTACAGGTCTTTTGACTTCTTAGGTAGGTTTATTCCTATGTATTTTATTCTTTTTGTTGCAGTGGTAAATGCGATTGTTTCCTTAATGTCTCTTTCTGTTCTTTTGTTGTTAGTGCATAGGAATGCAAGAAATTTGTGTATTAATTTTATATCCTGCAACTTTACTGAATTCACAGATAAGCTCTAGTAGTTTTCTGGTAGCATCTTTAGGATTTTCTATGTATAGTATCATGTCATCTGCAAACAGTGACAGTTTTACTTCTTCTTTTCCAATTTGGATTCCCTTTATTTCTTTCCTTCTCTGATTGCCGTGACTAGGACTTCCAAAACTGTGTTGAATAAAAGTGGCGAGAGTGGACATCCTTGTCTTGTTCCTAATCTTAGATGAAATGCTTTCACTTTTCATCACTGAGTATGAAGTTAACTGTAGGTTTGTCATGTATGGCTTTTATTATGTTGAGGTATGTTCCCTCTGCACCCACTTTCTGGAGAGATTTTACCTTAAATTCATGTTGAATTTTGTCAAAAGCTTTTCTGCATCTATTGAGAAGATCAGATGGTTTTTATTCTTCAATTTGTTGATGTGGTGTATCACACTGATTGATTTGTGGATATTGAAGAATCCTTGCATACCTGGGATAAATCCCACTTGATCAAGGTATATGACCCTTTTAAGGTATTGTTGGATTCAGATTGCTAGTATTTTGTTGAGAATTTTTGTGTCTATGTTCATCAGTGATATTGGCCTGTAATTTTTTTTGTGTGTGTGCTATCTTTGTCTGGTTTTGATATCAAGATGATGGTGGCCTCATAGAATAAGTTTGGGAGTATTCCTTCCTCTGCAATTTCTTGGAAGAGTTTCAGAGGTATAGGTGTTAACTCTTCTCTAAATGTTTGATAGAATTTGCCTGTGAAGCCATCTGGTTCTGGACTTTTTTTGTTGGGAGTTTTTAAATCACAGTTTCAATTTCAGTACTTGTGATTGGTCTGTTCATATTTTCTATTTCTTCCTGGTTCAGTCTTCGAAGTTTGTACCTTTCTAAGAATTTGTCCATTTCTTCTAGCTTGTCCATTTTATTGGCATATAGTTGCTTGTAGTAGTCTCTTATGATCCTTTTAATTGATATTTTTAGAGTATTCCATGCAAAAGCAGCAGAATACACATTCTTCTCAAGTGTGCATGGAACATTCTCTAGGATTGATCACATGCTGGCCACAACATGAGCCTCAGTAAATTGAAGAAAATTGAAATCATGTCAAGCATCTTTTCTGGCCATAATGCTATGAGATTAGAAATCAAGTACAAGAAAAAAAAAGTATAAAAAACACAAATATATGGAGGCTAAACAATATTCAACTAAACAGCCAGTGGATCACTGAAGAAACCAAAGAGAAATGAAAAAAATACCTAGAGACAAATGAAAATGAAAGCAAGATGGTCTAAAACCTATAGCATGTGGAAAAAGCAGTTCTAAGAGGGAAGTTTGTAGCAATACAATTTTATCTCAGGAAACAAGAAAAATCATAAACAAACAACCTAACCTGACACCTAAAGCAGCTAGAGAAAGAAGAACAAACAAAACCCAAAGTTAGTAAAAGGAAAGAAATCATAAAGATCAGGACAGAAATAAATAAAATAGAAATTAAGAAAACAATAAAAAAGATCAATGAAACTAAAAGCTATTTCTTTGAAAAGATAAACAAAATTGTTAAACTTTTAGCCAGACTCATCAAGAAAAAAGGGAGAGGGCTCAAATCAGTAAAATTAGAAATGAGAGAGGTAAAACCCATTTATTTTTTGACAAACATGTTTAGCCATGTATTATGCCAGACAGTGTTTTAAAAGTCTAAAATGCTTTTGTTAAAACTAGAAATAATACATTGTAAAGTTTCCAGATTTGTACTTTCCCAAAGCATCAGTTGTGATACAATTTCATCATTTGCCTAAACCCTTTGCAAGGATCTCATTCCTTGGAGCCTCTATCAGCAACTCAAAGAATATGAGATTTTGTTACATCTTGAAAATGGCAGTTAGGTAGCAAGATGCAATTTCTGAAAGCTAATCCTTTCCAAAAGCTCAACTAGCCTTGTTTGGCAGCTTCCAGTAGCTATATAGAAATACAGGGAGTATACAGGGAATTGTAATCAAGTTGCTTACTGAATGCAACATGACAGTCTAGTGGTAGAGTTTAAGAAGGTATTTTCTGCTTTGTTTAAAACACACACTCACACACACACATACATACATGCCCATGCATGCATGCATGCAAACACACACACAAAAAAGGTAGAATGAGAGAAAAATAAGGCAAAGAGCAAACAGTGGTAGAGACATCACAATAACTAGGAATGGGTTACTAAAAACAGACACATTTCTCTTATCAGTGTCTGAAATCACGTTTCCAAGTTTCCAGATTGCTATACCTCAAATGGTAATGAAGTCACTCTAGCTATGTATTAATTTCTATTGCTGAATAGCAACTTATCACAGATCTAGTGATGACACATATTTCTTTAATGACACATATTTATTATCTCACAGTTTCCAGGGTCAGGAATCTGCATGTGGTTTATCTGGGTCTTCTGCTCAGGATCTCACAAGGCTGTAACAAAGGTGCTCGCTGGGCTGCATTATCATCTGGAGGCTAGGCAGGGGTGGAATCCACCTCCAAGCTTGTTCAGGTTATTGGCAGAATTCATTTCTTTGCATCTGTATGACTGAGGGCCCTAGCATTTTGCTGACTATTGGTTTGGAGGCTGTGTTCAGATCCTAGAGGCCACCCACAGTACCTGTCACATGGGCCTCTCCAGTGTGGCTGCTCACTTCATGGAACCCCCAAGGAGAGTTTTTCTCCCTAGAAAGGGCTCAGTCCCCCTTCCAGGGTCTTAGGCCTGGCTAGCTCTGCCCCATACAGGGTAATTTCCCTTTTGATTAATGGAAAATCAACTGAGTTGAGACTGAATTGCATTCACAAAATCCCTTTGCTTTGCCATATTCTATTGGCTAGAAGCAAGTCACAGGTTGTTATGGGCTGAAATGTATTCCCTCTCCCTTTGCCCCCACCTCCAAAATTTATGTGTTGAATTCTTTAACCTCCAGTACCTCAGAATGTGACTGTATTTGGAGACAAGACCTTTAAAGAGGTAATTAAGGTTAAATTAGGTCATTGGGGGGGGGCGCCTAATCCAGTATGACTGTTAACCTTAGAAGAGGAGATTAGAACACAGACACATAGAGGAAAGACTATTAAAGACAGAGAGAGAAGACAGCCATCTACAATGCAAGGAGGAGGCCTCAGAAGAAATCAACTTTTGATCAATACCTTGATCTCAGACTTATAATCTCCAGAACTGTGAAAAAATTATGTTGTTTAAGCCACCCAGTCTATGTGTTCTTTTTTTTTTTTTAACGACAGCTCTATCAAATGAATACAAAGGTCCCACCCAAAGTCAAAGAGCAATGGTGGGGTAGGGTGGGGGTCAGGGTACATACAGGGAATGAACACCAGGGGGCAGAAATCATGAGCGCCATCCTAGAATCTACCCTCTACAAGCTGCAACCCCAAATAGCCTAATCTGGGGAAGAAGGGATCGAGTAGACATTATACAACAATTTTAGGATCTCCTTTACTTTCTGGGACATGGAGGATTACACTTCTCTATCCCTTTAAAGCCAATGAATGTGAGCAAAGGTGTCTAGTTTCACTTCCAGGATGAACCATTTAATGCTGGTGTTCAGTTCTCTAGCCCTTATTTCCCCTGCTGGTACAAACCTCAAGGCTTCTTTGTAGCATCTTAACATTGGTGAATCACCAACTTGAGTCTCTGAATATTTATTATGAACAGAGCTCCACCTACCAACCTATGCTAAAAATGTACAATGAGCAAGAAATAAAACTATGTTAATATTAAGCCGCTGACATTTTGGGGTTGTTTATCATAACACCATAATCTAGCCTAACCTAGTAGACAATTGAGATGAAGTAAAGTTTTACACTGTTAATGAATTTGGGAAGTTAAAATAACTAAACAGTGAAAACCAAAGTATTTGCACAAGCTTGTGCAAAATTAGGAGTGAGGTGCCCATTTATTTTATACCCTATGAACTGTTATCAGAAGGCTATATGATACTAATTGACACTAATGAAAAAGCAACCTGGAGTTCAGATGAAAAATAAGTCCTGCCTCCCCAGAAGATTCCTCTGATCAACAGTCTATGTAAGTAAACTTATCCTCTGAGTCATCAGCTTCTATGATAGAGCTTCATCTAACTCTCTAATATTGTAGTAGAAGGAAACTATATAAGACAGACTTAGAAAATTCCCCAAAGCTTTGAAATGAGTAATCCTCAAGGTGAATTAAAATTCTGTACAAAACTGCCTCAAGTTTGCTTTTCATTTCCCCCTCTCTCTCTCTTTTATTCCCAATCCTCTTGCATCCTTTTTCATTTTTCTACAGTGGTTCTGGTCTACATGGAACACTGGAAAAATGATTTTTTATTTTTCCTGATTTGAGAAAAAGAAAAAATAAAGTTTAGGAGGACCTGCAAGGGTGTGTTTTTTGTATAACTGTGAAGAAAATTGCAGTGAGACATAGCTAAAACAAAGGTGCAAGCTGGGAAAAAGCTCTTGTAATAAGATTAATTTCTGATTCCTAACTAGCCTTCCTGATGGAGGCAGACAGATCTAGTCTATGGAGTTATCTTTGCCTTTCTGTGCAGTGCTATCCTCAGATAAATGCTTTCAGGTAGTAATACTTTAGCTCAGATAAAAGGAAGGGTGGCTACCCTGTCTCATGGGAGGGAACTCATGCAATTTATCCACTTTTGGCAAGTGACATCACAATATGTCAAACTCTGTAGCCTACCCCCTTTGTAAGAAGCAGTTCACTTTCACTTCCTAGTCCATCATGCCTACTGAAGCGTTCCTTGGAAACTGCAAAGCCACCAGGAAAAGATCAACCTTTTTTGGTGAGGAGACTATGAGAAAGAAGAGACATCTGGGGAAGCTTGGAGAAGAAAGAATAGGTTAGATAGCATGCTACTTAAAAAAAGATGTGTTACCTCTGTTAACATTTCTCATATATACATACATATGTTTATATAAAATATATAAAAGCTTATTATAGTTTATTCTATATATTATTATATGTAGTACATATAGTTTATAATTATATATCAACGATCATATATATAATCAATTAGCAGAGAGTCAGACCAGTAAGTTTTCTGGTTAAGTTGGAGACAAAAGTGGAGCCTGGGGAAAATAAGAATTTTGATTTTTGAATGTTAACATTTTGCTACCATTCTTGAATTTTTAAAAATTCCTTAAATTAAAAGTATTTAACACCTGCTGTGAAATGAGTTTGATTATGTCTAGACAAGCACAGAATTTTTAATTTGTGCTTCTTTGTTACCCCACAGATGTGTCTATTTTCCCACTTTGAAAAGGAAAATATTCTGAAAGCATACAGTCCATTTCCTGAACATTTACACGAAGCAGAGTATTATACTTCATTTGAGCATATTTATATTCTTGAAGTTCGGGTAAACAAATAAAAGGGTTAAATGAAACCAGGAAGAAGGTAAAAAAAGAGCAATGAGATTACCTCTGTATGTGATGAATCTATACATTTGAGGGTCTGTGTGTGTGTGTATGTGTGGGCTACTCTTGGTTCATGTAATATAACAGAAAAATGAAATAAATGGAAATTACCAAAAAATGACTTGGAAATTTAAAACTAGCTTTTAAATGCTTGATTAACTAACTGTTAAGACATTGATTAATGTTAGCTTTAGTCATTTTAAAGCATTCTTTTAGATAAACTGCCTTTCACACTTTGAGCTATGAACTATTTTTATTTAGGAAGTCATGTGAAGCGTAATTCATGATGTTTTTTCCAATCTTCTCAGGTTTACTGCCTTATGTATGAGAGAGAATAGAGTGATTTTGATAGTATTAATACTAAGTTTTATGGTAATGCCCAAACATGGCTGCAACCATTCTCCTTACTGAGTCCTTTGTGCCTTTTCCCCACTCTCATTGGCAATCCATTTCTATAAGTCCTTTTGATTGTTAACATTTGATTTATTTCTCATATTTATCTATATCCTTCCATCCCCCACCATGCTTCCCCTTTTCTATGATCTCATCCCTACCCCACTGTACTAACCCCATAAATAATCTCCATGTCTTTGCTCTTGCCCACCTCTAATACATTTCCCACATTTTGGTAGAATATTGTTTGTAAGACAAATCTGATGGTGTCACTCTCCCACTTGGAATACTTCAAAGGGGTCTCATCATCCTCAACATGAAAAGCAAGATGCATAACATGGCTTACAAGTTCCTTCGGGATCTGGTTTCTGCTCATCTTCCTTGTACCCCCAAATCCACACCCCAGTCTCATACCTCTTCATGCTCTCCATCATGCAGCCTCCTTGGCTGACTTTCTCTTCTATGGATATCTCATTCTCCCACCTGTCTTTGGAGCCTTTGCACTTGCTGTTCCATGTGTCTAAAGTGTTCTTCTCTTTTTCTGCTTAACTATTAACTGTTTCATGCCTATACATCCTTCAAGCCTCATCTTAAATGTCAGTTTCACAGGGAAGACTTTTCATAGATCTCAGACTAGACCTATTGTATACTTGTGTGACACCCCGTACTTTTTCTTTACAGTGTTTTCCATAGGTTGTAAATATAAATCGTGCTTTTATGAACTTTCATAGTCACAGAGTGCAAATGTGTACAAAGATGTGATTTCATTTTGTCCAACAGGATTTAGCTCCTGGGATTCTATTTCATTCATAGTGTCACAAGTCACTTTTAGATTTTTTTTCAGTCTCTTTTAGATAAATACTATTCTTTCAGTTCACGAGCTTTCCGTCCCTCAGCTCCTTCCCTTCTCTTAGGAGGATATGAGTTCCTGGACCTGAGAAGGAATGGGGTACCTCGTTCATAATGGTTCTCTATTCTCTATGACCTGTGCTGGTATCTACCTGCTCTTCTTTGTTCCTTCCTGTACTGGCATTTCCTACTACTCTACCTGATCCTGCCATGACCTCAGATTGCCACATTCATGCCCTATGTGCCATCCTAATTTTTACCCCAGAGGCCTGCTGACTACACCTGATCCTGTTGTGACTTCTGATTGCCACATTCATGACCTATGTCTAATCCTAACTTTCATCCCAGGTGCCTGATGACCTATTTTTAGGACTCCATTTTCTCTTGGTTGCACGGGGTAGAGGTTGCTTTCAAATTCAGTTGGTTTTCTATACCGCACTGGGGTCTTCTGCGCTCTCTGAGGCTGCCTTCAGGCTCAGCTACCTAGGACACCTCACTCACCCACAGCTAGAGCAGGGCTGTGGTGTCATGGTAGAATTTTGTTTATAAGGCTTATAAGCCTTGCCTTCTTCTCAGAATGCAGTAGGGGAGGTGAGGCCCTGCTGTAGTCCAGCTTATCTACGAATTTGTCTGAGAAGGAGGCTGAGCCAGGGGTCCTTTCTCAGCAATCCACACCAACCACAGGCTTACTGTCTTGTTTTCTCTCCCAGTTTTGAAGCTCCTACTCCAGATGAAAACTGCGTCTTCCCTGATTGCCTGTCTAATATAAAGCTATGGATAAACTTTGCACCCACCTCTTTAAGGTTTTGCCTCCTTTTGATATTCGGAGTCAAGTTTTTATCTTGGACTTCTTTTCATTGGTTTTCAAGACATTTGTTCCTGCAGTGAGATTAAAAAACCCACTCAGGAACTCAATTGACCTTTTTGCTAAAGCTGATTCACACTCTTCCAGGGCAACAAGGATGATTTTGAGAAGAAACACTTGGTTATTTTTCAAAATATTCTTTCTACGTGTGACTGATTTTCTTAACTTCCACAGAATTGTAAACTCTCCAAGGTCAAGAGTCAGGTTTTCATATATCATTATATCCCTTAGCCCACATTAATAATAAATATTATTAAAGAAATAAATATATAAATAAGAATCTTAACAAAGGGAAACAAACTGATACATCACTATATTGATAGGTTGGGCCCAATCTTCCAAGCAGAAATCTCATAAGCTCTGCTAGAGTAGGTAGTCTGACCTGGTGTCTACCTGTTTCTGACATCTTCCCTAATATTAGGATCTTACCTCATCCTGGGCCTGTCCTGAACAGGTAAAGGCCACAGTCTTCTTTTGTCTCCAGATACATTGAGAGAGGAAAGAGATAAGAACATGTGTGACAGCCAGAAAAAGCTTACAATCCAGAGAAAGGGTGCAGAAGAGAGAGAATACCAGAGACAGGGCTGAGCTTTTCAGGTGAGAAAATGTCACTGGTCACTTTGTTGCAGTGGTTGTGTCGATGAAAGAGAAAAAGAATCACTCTCATTAATTTCATAATTTAATGTACAGTGACCTATCATTGTAAATGCTTCCCAACTGGTGACTTGGAGTCTGACTAATATCCCTTTTCTTTAGGTAGAAGAGGAAAGAGAGGATGAGGAGAGCTCACCCAGCTTTTTACCTGTTGTACTCTTTTCATTAAACCATTGTAGGAAAGATAGTCTAAACTGGTCCAAAGAGCAACTAATCCTTTCACTGTGTGTGACAGCAAACAAATATTGGGGCATGGCCAGCTGGTGGAAGCATATAGTTTGGGGAGCTGGAATCCAAACATAAAATATGATTCCATCTTCTTTTTCCTATTGTTGGCTTTTACAGTGAGAGGAATTTTCCATTTTAGAGGTCAAATCCCTCTTTGCTTTATTTTGACCACATTTCAGATTTCACAAAGAAAAACATTTTAGAGGAAAATAAAACTAAACTGTCTTGAGCCTCATGATGTAGCACAGTTAGAAAGAGGTTTGGAAAAATAACCAAAGAAACATTGAGGAGGTTTCTTAAGACAACCGTGAAATGTAAAAGGCCTAAAATTCTATTTAGATTATAATTTCAGAGATACAAACAGTCACTGAAGTAATTTTGTTCATCATGCATAGTAATCACTTCATTAGGTGATTTGCTTAAGGTCACACTAATTCAGTGCAACGTCCTGGGCAGAGATTTTGTCTTTGACTCCCAGCTAAGCCAGTCAGATCTCTATTCAGGTAAAGTGAATATAAACACAGGAATGGAAGGGGAAGGAAAGCTGGAGCCAAGGTATCTGATTGATGTGGCCTAAAGAAGGTCCATGTCCAAATCTGCCTTGACTGGCCCCTGTCCTTCAAGAGGACTCTTTTATTCCCTGCTAGAATCCATGAGCTCTCTATCCAGTACTCTTCTAACAAATTCCTTTGGTTAAGTGAATCAGAGGCCATTTCTGTTGCTTACAATCAAAGAACTCAAAAAGACTCATTAAGTATCTTTTTTGGTGTTTTTGTAATGCTTAAGATTTCTCAAAGTCCTTTGCATGCTAGTGTACATTTTCAAAAGGAGGTACAACATACATGTGTTGGTTTTTATATTTATTTGACTGTTCTCAAGGAGCATTATTTGGGATTTCTTTCTCTTTTTTTTTTGGCAGAACACACTCTGGAAAACACTGTAATACGCCATTGCTGCATTGCTGTCCCTTAAGGCACTGCCTTAGCCCTAGAACTAATTTTCAGCCTATTTAGCAGAGCTTCAAAAGCCTTCCCTATTTACTAAATAAGGATGCTGTATTTATGGTATGATAGTGTGGCCTCTGTGTCTTATTACTGCAGTAGTTAGAACACTGGTAACAATTTTACTTGAGACATTCTAGTTTAACTCTGTGGGTAGGGTTCCACGATTTCTATGATTTCTTTTTTATTGTTTTACTGACTCAAGTATATTCCAAAAGGATTTTATTATGCCTCAGTTTCCCTAGAAGTAAAATAGAAAGGAATGATACTTACCTGATATCTCCCTGAGCACTGGCAGGTTGAATTAAGTAATGCCTACAATGTGGCCTGAATTCTGCAGAGACAAGATTTCTGAAACACCAACAATAAATGTTTGTTATAGAAAAAACTGCACAGTGCTTTTCATGTATTTTAATCCATTGTTTAGGTAATTGCATAACAAGTCTGTTAAATCCTTCTGAGAAAAGATAAAAATACAAGTCAGAGCAGTTCACAGTGAGTTCTGTACATGTTTAAGAAAGTCAGACCTTGTCACAGGGCTGTTACTTCCCACTAATCCTGGGGGTGGAGACATGGGTTACTCTACAATCAGTGCAGGATGCATTTAATAAAGCAGCATTATGGGTCATGTCCATGGCATGTCATATCTCCACTTCATGGCTGATTGGGAAATACATATATAAGTTGTCCATTGTCTTTGATCAATACTCTGTCCTTTCATTTTGCCACAGTTATTCCAACCTGAGGCAAGATAGTTGGGGAAAAAGTATGATAATTTTTAGTAGAAGCCAATGATGTATTTTAGTAATTTATCTCCAGAAAATCTCCCACATTCAGCCCTCTCAATTGAACAAATATGGTATTGAATATTTAAAAGACAAACTCCAAGGCTTCTTTCCTTGGTCTTCACAGAGAGTTTTTACTAATGGAGGAAAGCTCTCAGTGAAGTGAATCTGTTGTTTTTCTGATACCTGTGGTGCTCAGCAAAGGGCCCACAAGTGGGGGCTTGATGAATGGAACCTCACAAAGATTGAAGCAGTAATAGGTGAGCAGCTTGTCTGCAAGAGGAAAGGGGCATTGAGGAAGACACCACTGAGCCTTGAAGGAGGACGGTGGTTCGAGATTGCTGAAAAAGGTGAATATAAACTCCTGAGTTCTCTTCCTCAGTGGTAATCTTAGCCACTCTTGGACAGAAGGGTACAGCAGAAGCAAATAATTGGGTCATCTCTTAGATAAGGTTTCAGAATCTACTATTATCTGTTGCTTCTCTGACTGGGGACTCCTGGCTGGAATCACAGTTAATCAGAAACACTTCTCAATAGAAAAGAATGCTTTTAATTTCAACCAGGTTATATTAATTAATTTAGATGGAACTTGCTTCTGTCTTCTTTCAAAACTACATTTCCAAATGTACCTCTCTTTTGAAGTGAGGTGCTATTTCATGGTGTTTGTTCATTAATTCAGTAAGTACTTACTGGGCACTATTTCATGCAGCGTTGTCCTATCTTCTGGTGATATAATGCTGTCCAGGACACATTCTCTGCCCTAGGGTATCTCATATACTAGCTGTAAATTTAGACAGTAAACAGGTGATTTTAACTGTATTGCAGAATTGAAATTTGCTAAGAATAGAGCTTAAATGTTTTCACCAAAAGAAGGGTAAATATCTGAGGTGATGGATATTAGTTAACTCAATGGGAATCCTTTCACATTGTATACACACACACACACACACACACACACATCAAATCGTCATGTTGTATACCTTAAATATCTTACAATTTTATTGGTCAATTCTACCTTAATAAAGGGAAAAAAATAAAATAAAATACAATTAAAAAACAGGTGATTTTAGTACAGTGAGATATGCATTTGATAAAGTTATGGAACCTTAGTGGAAGGAAGGAATATGTAAACTAGTTTAAAGCATACTAGATAATGCATTCCAGAGGAGCTGAGCTAAGAATTAAAAGATGAATAGGAATTAGGTAGAAAGAAAAAAATGAAGAGAACCTTCTCTCTCTCACAGCCCTAGATATGCAACTTTTACTAGCCAGAAGTTTTGAACATTTAATAAGTGATCCATGATATACATGTATCTTTTTTATTTCTCATAACAACCTTCTGAAGAAAGTACTATTATTATTCCCATTTGAAGGGTGAAGTAGAGTCTCATAGAGGTTAAGTTGTTTACTCAATCATGCAGTAAATAAATAAGTAAAGGAATCTAGATTCAAACCCAGGTTGGTCTGACCACAGAACCTTAGTTTTTCCCCATGGTGTATATTGGGTCTCGTGTCTCCCAAACTGGCCATCTTTAGTTGAACATGGGATAGAATTGTGATACAAGGCCACCAATTGATTGACTGGGTAGGATGCAGTCAGATTATCTATCATATGAATGCTACAAAAGAAAGACATAGATACCGCAATGGGTTAATGTTTAGCATTGGAAATGAAAGCTGTGATATAGTGGCCAGGAGTGACCAGGATGGAAAATGTATAAAGTGCACAAACGGAGGAATTTTATTTAAGAGAGTGAAGAATGGGGGGGTTGCAAAGAGAGGAGCAAAGAGGAGTCTTCTGAGAGATGGATAGAAGAGACTTGGTAGCTGCATCTTCAGTCGCAGTGTGTATGGAGCCAGTATATTTTGTTTTCTGCCCTTTGACACCCAGGAGAGTGTTAATGACATCTTTACAATCCATAAATATAAGTCAGTCTCTGTTTCTGGCAGCCAAAAAGTTCCAATTGAAACACATCCTATGTGCCAGGCATTGTGCATATAATGTCTCTAGTCTTCCTAAACCCCTTCAAGTTCAGCAAGTATTATGCTGGACTATTTCATACTCTACACAAAGTCACAGATCACATTGTTAGTACTTACATATACTAGAGTTCTTGTTATATCCCTGCCAATCACTGTGTGATTTGGGGCATTTGCATAAAATCTTTGGGCCTCATTTTTATCATATGTAAAATGATGGAGTTTGGTCAAATCAATGTAAAGAGATAAATACACATATATTTAAAAATTCTATAAACATTTAAATAATACTTATTATTATAAAATACCAGAGCTCTCTGTACAAGCTCTTTGTGCTAGAGCTTGCTATTTTAGCAAGTAGGGCATGGATACCATATGAAATATGATGTTAAAACTGTGTGACGTTTTGCATGTTTTAACCTTTCTGAGCATTTATTATTATATTTTGAAAGGAAAAATAACAATGCATAAGTTACAAGATAGTTGAAAGGATTAAATAAAATAATGTAAGTGAAGCAGTTGATCGAAATGCCTGAAATGTTGCATTTGTTTCCTTCCTGCCTTGGCCCTCTCTTCTCACTACTTTCTTTTCTTCCTCCCCTCTTTCTCATACTCCTTCCTTCCAAGAGTGCTTTATATGAAAATTCAGGGCTTATATTTCAAGAATAATTTTTAAAGGGAAATGAGAGACATGTTCCAAAAAGTTTAATGGTGAGAGCCACAAGGAGGAGTAGGAGGGCAGGAATTCCTGTCCACTGTCATTGTCTCTCCAGAGCACTGCCAGGGGATGGATGAGTTGAGCTAACATGTTGCCTCTAATCTCCATTATCATTGGTTCTGGAACTGATACAAGGAACAGATGTGGTTCAGAGAGAAAGTGTGCATTTGACTTTGGAAAGCCTTGGAGCTTTTAACAACCCCTTAAGAATGTTTGATTAACCTTAAGAAGAAACCCAGGGGGGCTTCCCTGGTGGCGCAGTGGTTGAGAGTCCGCCTGCCGATGCAGGGGACACGGGTTCGTGCCCCGGTCCGGGAAGATCCCACATGCCGCAGAGCGGCTGGGCCTGTGAGCCATGGCCGCTGAGCCTGCGCGTCCGGAGCCTGTGTTCCGCAACGGGAGAGGCCACAACAGTGAGAGGCCCGCGTACCGCAAAAAAAAAAAAAAAAAGAAAAGAAAAAAAAAAAAGAAACCCAGGGGACTCCAAAAGACCTGTTCTGTGTCATTTTGCCCATAAAAATGTTTTGGAAGCGGAGAGATGAGCTTGGAGGGAGTAGGAAAGGGAGGGTATAAGTATAGCGTCAGAGTGCTTCATATAAAAGGTACCAATGTCAGATCAGCACTAGAGGGCTTCCTGACATGATTCCCAAGTTGTCAGGTTGGTTATGAAGGACTATGAGAAGATAATGAGAATGGCTGGCACTTTTGGGAACAAGTGACTGAAATCTTCTCCCATTGTCCATTTAGAATAGAGCCTATCTAGAGTCAGCCTGCTAGGGCTGGAAGTTTCTTAAGCAGGGCTGTTGCATTGTACAGCTCAAGGGGCATCATTTGCATTGTAATCTATGTGAATGTTAATCCTGGGGTTGTGCAGTTGTGCAGTACAAAGCCCGACATAGAGGTATTTAATCCAGTGCCTCATTTGTAGGTAAAAGAGCTTTGAGACTCTGAAAGGGCAAGTCCTAGGCCAAGGTCATGTAGGCAGTTGCAGAACTGAATCAGAAGCCAAAATTCTGTACTTCAGTTTAGTGATCTTTCAACTCAACTTGTGACTCCCAGACTATGGGGTGCAATTATCTAAGGACAATGGAATTGTCATGAGTACAAGGAGAGGTGTGTGTGTGTTTCCCAATGTATGCTAAAAGTACAGTTATTATCATGTACTAAGCTTTTATAATTTTTTGCATGAATAAAAGGATTCCTCATTTAAGATTAGGTTGGCAAGTACTGCTTAAATCACTTTGCCTGTCAATCAAACTGCTAATGTATATTGGTCAGGTTTTTTTGCTAAAAAGAGAACAAAATGCTTTTGAAAGATGAGACCTTGAGATATACCTATCAGATCCTGTATAATGATGGAGAATCCAATGAGAGTATTTTACTTTAACTTGAAAATACATCACAGTGAGATATGACATACTTGTGGAAAATGCTCCAGATTCAACTCTAACTCTGTAACTATGTGACCTTTGACAAGTCACTTATCCTCTCTCATTTACTTAATAGGCAATTATTGAATGCTCACCAGGTTCTAGGAATTTTCCTGGTGTGAAGAAACAGATGAAAGAATCGTTTCTAACTGTAAGAATTTCACATTCTAATGAGAGAGAGAGAGCGAGATGAGAAACAATTGCCTTATATCACAATAAGGTCTGCCATCATTTTTTTAAAACGTATAAAACATTTTATAAATGTATATTATTTATTTACTCATAGGTAAACTCTGAGGCCTTTATGTGAATCCTCATGGACTCACTGAAGGTAGTTTTCTGGGTACTCCCATTTTTGAGAGAGGAGTCTCAGAGCTGGAAAGTTTTTCTCAAAGACACACAGTGGGAGCTGGGATTTGAACCCTGGGTCTGATGACGGCATACCTTGTGTATGTTTTAGAAAATTCTCTCTGGAAGCCAGAGTGGACTGGGAGCAGAGAAAGTGACATGGGAGGAGCCTGGGCTGCGATCTAGGAGAGAGGAGATGGAGCCCTATAGATGGAGAGGAGTGGGAGAAACCGAGAACTATTGATACTTAGCTGGGAAGGAGAATGCTGAGTGAAGGGAGGGTTGAAGCCCAGAAGGAAATTGATGTCAGTGTCTTGGTTCCTGGTTGGGCTCCTGGTTAGGTGGTCAGAAGATTTGTTTTTCAGATCGTTAGTACAGTCTTTCTCACTCCAAGGAGCATCTTCACTCCATTGAACTTCCTCACTGTCCTGGAGATTCTGTGTCCTCCAAGTTCCAGGCTGACCCCTACTGGGGGGTATACTTAGAGACAATGCTCTAATGAGACTACTAGAGGGCACAATTATTGGAGGGGGGGCTTTCCCAGAGCCAAAGAGTTTAGGAGGTCTAGCATCAGCGTCGCTCAAGTTATCATAAAAATATGTTTTAAATTTTATAACGAACTTCAGGTGCAGAGGTTTAAGCAGTGATATTTCCAGTCTGCAGCATTTGATCATCCTTGGTTTGTGCAAGATCCTTGTCTTATTTCATAAATTTATTCTTGTTCCTTCACCCAATTTCCTTTTTGTTTTGACAATCATTTAAAAATATTTCATGTGTACTCTTAGATTTGTATGTGTTCTTGCAAGTTATATATTTTTTTAAAAAAAATTTATTGGAGTATAGTTGATTAACAGTGTTGTATTAGTTTCAGGTGTAAAGCATAGTGATTCAGTTATACATATGCATATATTCGTGCTTTTTCAGATTCTTTTCCCATATAGGTTATTACAGAATATTGAGTAGAGTTCCCTGTGCTATACAGTAGGTCCTTGTTGGTTATCTATTTTATATAACTGACAATGGGACATTTTATATAATTGACAATGGGAGCCAATAGGAGTGAATCTACCCTAGATCTGGAAAGGGAAGTGAGTGTTAGATATTCTTCCCAGAGAATCCCATCCAGAAACTGAATTGTGAAGCAAAATTCACCCCTGGAAAGTGAAGAAAGAGGAAAAGGAAGACTTTCCAGACAGAAGGAGTGCCATGTTCAAAGGCAGGGCAGGATGAAACACTATGTGCTGTCTGGCTCTCCATTTTCTTAACCTCAATTCCTTTGAACCTGAAATTGCTAAGGAGAAGCAAACTGGAAATTTATGAGCTAATTTACATATTTCAAGAAACTTAAATAAAACCACAAAATCTCCAACTTAAGGACTGCTGAGGCTAAAATATCAAATTGCTTAACCTTTGATTTAAATTATATCAACTAAGTCAATCTCTCTGTGTATTTCATGCCAATCAGAAGTATCATGTAAGAATGCTATATGGAATTGATTTGTCATAATGGAAAAGATAAACATTGTTACTTAATAAATATAATTTTGTAGACAAAGTTTTTTCAACTATAGGATGAATAGAGGAAGATGTAATTAAATACATAGGGTCCTAGAGTACTCTTATATGCTTTTGGGAAACAGGACATTCATTGATGTGCCCAGCTGATAGATATTGCTCAAGAGCCACATGTTGAATTAATAAATACTGTAAACAGGTATCTAGGTTGTAGGCTATATCACTTGGGGAGTCCCTTAATTCCTTTGTTGTTCATTAGCTTTCAAATCCAAGTTTAATTTACTCCTTCCCCTCTTTGAGATTCATGAATCAAGAAGCAGATGGTACATATGTATCAAAATGTCTGGATTGCCATCTTTCTCCTAAAACAATTACATTTACAATTAAGTCAATAAGAACTCAAGGTACCAAACTAGGATACTAGGCTTTTGCCTAGAATAAGGATAGTAGAATATCCTTACTAAGATAAGGCTTCTATCTATTCTGAATTGTAATTCAGTTTAGTGACAACTTGCTTAGAGTATGAATACTTAAGAAGTTCAGGATACAAGGCCTGACTTAAAGGGATTTGTGAGTAAATTAGGTACAAATACATACAGATAAAACATTTCAAGAAGAGAAACTAGATAGTTATGGTGTACCATTCCTCCCCACCCACCTCCAATTTCCCAATTCCCTTCCAACAGATGCATTCTTTAGTCATGTCCATAACTCCACCAACACATCACTTTGCCATCTATATTACAGTCTCTGTAGTACTACTTGGTTTTCTTATCTATAAAATAAGAATATCAATGTAATAGTAAGCTTGCAAATTAAGGTGGCTAAAAAATATTTTGTACTGCCTTTCTTCCTAATAGTTTTACAGATGCCATCATCTCACATGATCCAACAATCATGCCTGCAACTTTAATGTGTTTACCTTGTCCCTAGTAAGAGACTCAAAATCATATAAAGCCACTGCATTCAGTAGTTATGATATCCTGAAGTCCTTTTAAAGACCTTCATCTTCATGACCCACAAACTGCAGGTGATGCTAGTTCTCCTTTAGACATATCATACTCCCAACTAAACTCCTCACTGTTTTACAACCTATAAACTAAATGGTAGTTATCAATACTAGTAATATACCAAATATATAATAGTGGAAAAAGAGAAGATTAAGATAGTAATGATTACCTTAATTACTGTTGTATTTAAAATAAGAAGAGATAGAAGACCAGTATCTTTCATTTCCACACATTATGCATTCCTTTAATCTTCAGACAACACCTCAGCTAAACAGGGATTCTACTTTAGGAGATGTGATCTTCATTCCTATGAGGTTTGAATCCTTGGTAGTCTTACCAATATGAAATTGAGGTTATTTTCCATTAACCTGCTCCATTGGATATGATGACACAAAGAGTTGCCTAGGAAACCTCCAAATTCTAGGGGTCTACCCATACTCTTTGCAAGCACTGAATATAGTGGAAGCCAATTACCTCTTTAGACTTAGTGTCAACAATTTGGCCAATACTGGTCCTATTTCCCAATAGTTCCATCAGTGGCCCAAGAAGCTAGAAATGCCCACATGACAATCGCAACTGCAAGTTAGTCTAAGAATTACTGTGCACCTAATTGGATGTGCCATTCTCTTGGAAACAAAAACTATAGGCCAGCACAGTTCAGAGCTTTTGGGATGGGAAATAAAATTTGAAAGTGATTGATTCTCAGATCTATATAATTTGGCCATGGAATAATCAGCACCATTTATGGGTCATTGGTTCAAGGCATATGCCTCTAAAATACACAGCAACTCACAGGTTGATGTCTTATAGCTGTCACTGTAGGAAAGTTTTAAATAGGTCTTTCCACCATTCAGTAAAGCTAACTGTTTTTTGCATGAGAGGCTACCTAATAATTCCAGTTATCCCAAGGGCATCAGCCCATTGCCTCCCTTCTTTCATTTGAAATTATGTGAAATTGTGTCCTTTGATTAGAGATGATGTTGTGTCTTCAGAGCATTTAACAAATTCTTGGATGGTGGTGGTCTCAGAAGCATGATAGGTGGGGAAAGAAAGTCCAGGATAAGTGTCTGTTCCATTGGCAAATGGAGTAGCGGGTATGGTGTTGGAAGAAATTTGATGTAACCTAGGTAGCACAAGCTAGCTGCAGATGCCTCTGACTGTAGGTACCAAATTGGGATGGTGGCAAAGGGCTGCTCTCTATCATTGCAAGGTTGTATATTGTAATGATACTCAGGTTAGCCAAGGTGAGGTACACATGTAAATCTCCTTTTTCTTCCAGTATCAAATTTTAACCCTATATTAAGTTCTAGTTTTGTTTATGGATTTCTACTGGTGTTTTTTTGAGGAAGGGGTAGGAGTCACCAAATGTAATAATAAAAAGAAGTTTCTCATCTCTAGGGAACAATACATGTTTTCTGAGGAGAAAAAAAGTTACAGTAAATCCCATTTTTCTAGTTTTAGTTCTGAATTACAGTAATGATGCATATTCCTTGAGTTGTCAGAAAGGAAGGCTTTTAGAGGCTAATTTTAGTTGGGGTGGGAAACTATGGAAATCAGATTATAGGACTCAACAATGGAATGAAGAAATAAAGATATGGGTATGATAACCTTTAGGGATTTCTGTCAGTGGAAAGGAGCAAAATAGGGTCTTATCAAGCAGAGAAGGAGGCTCAGGTTAAGGCCCTTAAAAATGAAAAATGAATGATTACATTTGGAGTCGGGGTCAAATGGCTGGGAAAAAAAGGAATGGATCAGGAATCATGAGTCCTAGTCTCAGTTAGTGGTTACCTACGTGAACTTGGGCAATTTGTTGGGTGTCTCTCTGCCTCAGACTGCTTGTTTGCCAATGATAAATTAGCTCCTTTCCCCAAAGTTCACCAAAATAAGTGCATCTGATTTGGTCTCATACAAGTTTTCTGTGTAACTTGGAAGGAAGAAGGGGTTGTTACTTTTGCTGAGGATCACGTTGTCCTTGATAACTCCTGGAATTCTGGCCACCTAGGATTAAAGTGTATAAATAACTATGAAAAACACCTCTTTGGCTTAGAAGGTATATAATTGGTGGCCTTTCACAAACCTTAGCTAACATCCTACACAGAAAACATCCTACTGCTGCCAGCCTTGCAAAGACAGCACCGTGTGGCCGAACAAAATTCATTCTGTTCTGCGTCATGCATCATCAACAAAATTGCCACTTAAGCCCTGACTCCAGAATCTTTATTGTTGGTTCTAATTTATGAAGCAAACATCAGAACACAGCTTGATTTTGCCAAGATGAGTTGGCAGTTGCTAAAGTCTTGTTTTGACTTGCAAATCAATTGTATTTGAGCTTAAAGCTATGAGAGATCCACAAATAGGAGACACCAATGTCCTGTGGAAATTCCTTGATTTATTGTTCTAGCTTTTAAACTTTGGGAAATGGTGTTTGAGTTAGGAAAAGATAGGGATTGGGGAGTAGTCTTGCAAAATTAATTTTATTAGCTTAACATTTAAATAAATAAATAAATAGTGCTAGCACCCAAGTGTACATTTAATTGTTCAGGATAGGAGGCTACTATAGGGCTAGGTGCTATTAGTTGTCTGGAAGACTAAGAACCTATTTAGGTCAAACTGACTGGCATTACTCGAGAGGGAAATTATCAGGACCTCCAGTAGATTGTGTTGAGAGAAAGCAGACACCTATAAATCATTTCAGAAGGGGTTGGTTGAGAGAATCAATTGATCTTCCAAGTGTTCACAAAAATCTAAAGTGAGGTCTGGGAAACAGTTTAGGTAAAGAGGGGAAGGACTCTTTAAGAGTAGGGCTCTCAGGATCTAGAGATAAGGGTTGCCTGAGGAAAGGCTTACAATTTGATTCCAGGTACCACACTATGTCCTTATCTGGTCATTCAAGGCCTTCCTTAACCTTGCCTCATCTCATTTCCCAACCTAATAACTCATGTTTTCTTTCATGTGGATATCATGCTTATCAATATAACAATATATAGAATTCCTACAGTCTCTACTATATATAGCCTGCAAGGGCATTCCAAGTACTACCTCAATCAATTTCTATAAGAAATCTACAATGTGGATATTATTATCTAAATCCATTATTATCCAAATGAGGAAAACTCAGGCACAGGAAGGATAATTCATTGACCGAAAGTCACACAGCATGTCCATGGAATGACCAGGATTAAAAATTCCCTAGATTACAAATGGAGGATAAAAGTATTATAATACTAGTAGTGCTCTAGGAAACTGAAAGAATAAGGCATCCCTACTTACTAGCATAATACAATAGTTTCAACACTGGTAGAGAGACTCCCCTCACCTCTCACATCAGCATGAGCAATATATGTGGCAACCAGGAGCCAACTTCCCAGCAGTGGGTTATATGCAATAATGTTAGTAGCAAGGCCAGTGAGGTAGAGAAAAAAAAGAATAACAGGAAAAAAAAAATCCAAGACCAACACACAATGGTCATGCCAGGACCAGTTCACATTGTTGCTTAATACAGTAAGGGAGCAGAATACAGTAGTTTAAAGCACTTTATGGTACCACGTAGGAAGAATGTCTCTAGTGTCTGCAGAGGAAACCATATATGGCTATGCTAGACAGAGCAATAGTCCCTCTAAGATGTCCATGTCTGGGCTTCCCTGGTGGCGCAGTGGTTGAGAGTGCGCCTGCCGATGCAGGGGACACGAGTTCGTGCCCTGGTCTGGGAAGATCCCACATGCCGCGGAGCAGCTGGGCCCGTGAGCCATGGCCACTGAGCCTGCGCGTCCGGATCCTGTGCTCCGCAACGGGAGAGGCCACAACAGTGAGAGGCCCGCATACCACAAAAAACAAAACAAAACAAAACAAAACAAAAGATGTCCATGTCCTAATCCCCAGAATGCATGAATATGTTATTTTACATAGTAAAAGAGAATTGGCAGATGTGATTAAGAATCTCAAGATAGGGAGATTATTATGAACTTTCCAGGTGGACCCAATGTAATCACAATGTCCTTAATAAGAAGGAAGGTGATATATCAATGAAAGCAGAATTGAGAAAGAGACAGAGACAGAGAGGAGAGAGGGAGAGAGAGGAGAGATTTGAAGAGCTGGCTTTAAAGATGAAGGGGGCATGAGCCAGGAAATTCAGGTAGCCTCTGGAAACTGACAAAGGCACGGAACTGAATTCTCCCCTTCAGAGGAAGATAGCACCACGAACACCTTGATTTTAACCCAGTGAGACCTATTTCAGACTTGTGACCTCTGTAAACATAAGAAAACAGATTTGTATTGTTTTAAGCCACTAAGCTAATGGTAATTTGTTGCTGCAGCAACATAGGACACTAATACAGTGGCCAACAAAAAGACTTTGAGAGATCCCCTGAGAAGAGAACATTTGTATGTGGGGTCACTATAGAGTTAAACAATGATTGGGTGCTGAGTGAAGGGAGAATGGGGCAAACAATTAATAAACAGAGAAATCCCTGTGCCTGTTTCCTCCAGAGTGACAGAAGTGAGGTGTTGGTTCTTTGTTTGTTTTACATTCTCTTAATTCCTGAGAGATCAGTTGTTGCCACAGGAATTACTCAAGTGTACCCTACAATTAGAAGAATTCAAAGGAATGGCTTCCTGTGGGTGTATCTGATGTGTCAGAGGAAAGGTTTCCCTGTGTGGTTCAGGCATGGAGCCTGAAATGATAGCTGCAATGCCTGCGGCTTCCACATGTCAAAATGGATATGTTTCAGAAGCAGTATTGATCTTAGGAGACAGTCAGAGAAGGTTTCCCTGAGTTAGTGCTAGGAGGAAGCCTGAAGGATTAATAGAAGAAACTAG
Source organism: Mesoplodon bidens (assembly GCF_964165515.1). NCBI lineage: Eukaryota > Metazoa > Chordata > Mammalia > Artiodactyla > Ziphiidae > Mesoplodon > Mesoplodon bidens. Next base: position 127,106,328 of record NC_138177.1, on the reverse strand, counting down.
GTCAAGTGCAAGGGTCTAGGTAAAAAGGATATGACGACAGAGGATGCAAAATGCAAAGCTCAGAGCAAGAACGTGCATGTGTGAGGCTCTGCAAGTCAGTATTCTTGCTTAGCGTGGCTTGAGGTGCTGAGCATGAAGAAGGAGGTGATGGTTAGCGACTAGAGATAAGACTGAAGGTAAAGTAGGTGTCTGGATGTGGAGAGCAGCTGGCCGCTGAAGCCTTTATGCTTGAAGGCTCATTTCTGCTAGACAGTAAGTTTCATGAAGGCAGTGACCATGTTGGTCTCATTTATCACTGGATTCTTAGTGTATGGCACAGTTCTTGAAACAGAGTGGAGCTTGGTAAATATTTAAAGAATGGAAGAAAAGGATGGAAGGAGAAAGAGAAGGAGTGAGGAAAGTGACAAACAGAAGGAGGAAAGAGATGGGGGGGGAGAGGGAAGCAAGGAAGGAACAGGGCAAGGACAGATGTCACCAAAGGAAGCCCTGGAAGAGTGGTAGGTATATTAGTTATATCAGTAGGAAGCACTTTCTGCTTGCTTTTGTCTCTGCCCTATATTTTAATGGCTCAGTTTTATTAATCTGCTTTGTACAGAGAGCAGTGAATGTAGACAGTATCCCAGTTTACAGTCCTAGCCAATTCTGTGGCCTATGAAGGAGATACTGACCTTATTTCTCAGTGTTCTAGTACAAACAGCAATATCTCTGAAAAGTGTGTTGATTTACCTGCTCACTCTTCCCCATCCTTTAAAACTTCAATATTTTCACTAATGCTGATGGCATTAACCATGATGGACACAAAAGGACAAAACAATGGACAGGGCCAGGTAGAAAAGACTCTGGTAGATACATAATAGGCTCAGCTCAGATCCCATCTAATCTGTCTTCCAGGGAAGGGTCAAGGTCTAGTTCTGCACCTTCACCAGGAAAGCTATAAAATGTGTGATTGTCCCCAAATGTGGATCAGACGTGAGACTAGTAAGTTTCTGTGCTTGGTGTCTTCTTTGGAGGACTTTAGTTAATACTGACACATACTATATGGCTGGCTTTAGATGTATTTCTGAGATACTTGTCCTGGATGAATGAATGAATAAAATGAATAGGATTCTAGAAACTTGAAACTTGAAATTAGATGCTTAAGTCACCATAATACAGGAAAAGGTTAACTCAGAAGGCTTGGGTTGCTAAAATCCTGCACATTCACAAGAAAAGCCTGTTTCTAGGATTGGGCCTTGGCTGGCCCATGGGAACTGAGAGCTCTGAACCCTTGAAATGTCTGCCTGGTGAGTTTTTTTGTATGTTTGAGCAGACCTTGGGGCATGCTGTAACAGTTTGACCAGACAGTTTAACAACGTGATTTACTGTGTCAAAACTACAGTAAGGTATCATCTCACACCAGTCAGAATGGCCATCATCAAAAGGTCTACAAACAATAAATGCTGGAGAGGGTGTGGAGAAAAGGGAACCCTCTTGAACAGTTAGTGGGAATTAAATTGATACAGCCACTATGGAGAACAGTATGGAGGTTCCTTAAAAAACTAAAAATAGAACTACCATATGACCCAGCAATCCCACTACTGGGCATATACCCTGAGAAAACCATAATTCAAAAAGAGTCATGTACTAGAGAATGGACTTGAGGACACGGGGAGGGGGAAGGGTAAGCTGGGGAGAACTGAGAGAGTTGCACTGACATATATACACTACCAAATGTAAAATAGATATCTAGTGGGAAGCAGCCACATAGCACAAGGAGATCAGCTCGGTGCTTTGTATCCACCTAGAGGAGTGGGATAGGGAGGGTGGGAGGGAGATGCAAGAGGGAGGGGATATGTGGATATATGTATACATATAGCTGATTCACTTTGTTCTACAGCAGAAGCTAACACAACAATGTAAAGCAATTATACTCCAATAAAGATGTTAAAAGAAAAAAATTAAAATTAAAAAAACCAAACAAAACAATGTGACTTACTGTGCACATCTGTTTTCCCTTTGGGGTTCTGGAGTCCAAGTAGTTGAGCTAGTTGTGCAGGTGGTACCTGCTTAAGTGACTGACTAACCTAACCCCCAATAAAAACCCTGAACTCAAGGCTGGATGAGTTTCCCTGGTGGGCAACACTGCACTTGTATTGCCATGCATCATTGCTGGAAGATTTAAGTGCATCTTGGTGTGACTACTAGAAGGCAACCCTTGGAAGCTTGTGCCTGGGTTCTCCCAGACTTCATACCATGTGCCTCTTCTCTTTTCTGGTTTTATCTGTATCCTTTCACTGTAATAAACCATAACCCTGAATGTACCAGCTTCTCGGTCCTGTGACTCCTCCTGGTGAATTACTGAACCTGCAGGTAGTCTTGCAGACCCCTGACACAGTCCTTTCAGGACATAGCTCTCTTTGTTTAGGAGGAAGTCTTGAAAGTCATTTGGTATACAAAAGAGACGCTGAGTATATGAGTATAAAGACAACAGAAAGCCTTACTGACTACATATGAAAATGGAAGGAATGTGTTTCTGAGAGAGGGATAGAAGAGGAAAGGAAGAGAAGTGAGTGATAGAAAAAAGAGAAGGAAGGCAAATGACAGTAAAATGGCATGAGGGTGATATACTCCCTGGGATGAAGTGGCCATGAAAAAAAATATTCTGATGGGAAAGCCAAAGGAAAATTTAAGCCCAGGGAAATCTAACCTGCAATTGAAAAGATTTCCTTTATTAAAATGTCAACCCTTACTTGATGTCCTCAGATACTCAACAAAGTCAACTCTACTCATGAATGAATGGGATTTTTGTAAAAATTGAGTGAAGTTTTTTGTCTGGAGTGATAGAGTTCAAAATAAAGACAGTAGCTAGGACAATAAAATGTTTAAAACTGATCAAATGGTCAGTGCAGCCCTGAGATCATTATTATTACTTTTCCTCAATAATTCATTAAAAAAAATCAGGGCTTTTGATTTTCAAGTGGCATGGAATGAGGAGGGGCTTAAATTGATCTCATCTCATTGTCAAGAGTTAGGTAGAGCCTAAATTATATCTAAGTCGCATCTGTATCACAAACGAATGATCTAATTGCCTGTGAAGAAAAAAGGGGTATTGAAAATTATTATCTCCTTGACAGGCAACTTTCTTCTTTGAATTTCCTATGTAAATTGGCCAGTCAAGTTCCCTATGAACCAGATTCTGTGTCTGAGACTTGCTTGCAGAAGGTTTATTAAGGAGTGCTGTCAGCAAAATTTTGTGTTTCCTCACTTAAGTGGGGAGAGGACAGGGAAAGCAGGATTGGGAAGAAAGAGGATATGAACTGGGTACAGTGGCAACAGTGGCCCCAGCCAGTCCCACAGGATGCTGTGGAGCTAGAATGCCCTTAAGAGATGTCCTGAACAGAGGTGAGAAACCAAGTCTTTGTATCCTTACATAGATCATTGGATCCAAGCTGTCTATAGGGAGGAAGAATACCCTTGTGCAAACCAGCTTCTTGGCAAAGGGCAGCTCCTGGGGAGAGGCTCATTTGTGAGCTTCAGTGGGCAAGCACCCCCTGCAGCTGTGATCATGAATGCCTCCATCTTGAAGAGGAGGATCTGGGATCAAAGTTTAGCAAGTTTATGAGTCCTACTATTTACCTGTGACTGCTATTGTTGAGGCTAAAGAAATTGTTGAGCCACGCCGCCTGCTGTAATGATGCTCATAGCCCAATAGGGGGAGATAGGTATGTAAAAACGAAGACAAATAAATGACAGCAATTAAAAAATGGTGTACATGCTAATAGAAAGATGTGTGAAAGGCATAGAAGTAAAGGAAAGGTGGAATACCACATGATTCAGCAGTACTACTCCTAGATATCTACCTACGGAAAATGAAGAAAACATATGTCCTTGCAAATAATCTTATGTGAATGTTTGTTCGTCGCAGTAGTGGCTAGGAACATGGCAGATAGAAATGAAGGTAAATATTAAGGAATAAAAAGAGGTCAGTGGATTGTTCTGTAAGGAGTCAGCTGATCACTTAGGGGTAGCAGTTAAAATGGAGTGCTTTACTCATTTGACAAGCATGTATTGAGTATCCAATTTATGCCATGCAGAAGCCAGATTGCACTGCTTATGTGTATTAATTACATTGTATGAGCTCTGTGAAAGTTATATAGCCTGAAAAATATACAGATGTATATAAGATTAGACTTTTAAAAATAGGGAACAAAATGGACAAATCACCAAACACACAGGTGCACCCTCTGATTGAACAGCTCAGAGAACTACAAATATTTGAAAAGATATGTGAAAATAAAGGAAAACTTTATTTTAAATGAAGTCAGGAATCCCTGAAAGGAGAGCTCTCATGCATATACCACTTTTTGTAGTCTGCATAACCAACGGGAAGAAGGAAGATAAGAATTATTTTAAAAGGTCTGTTTGTGTAGAATTCTTTGTATAAAATTCTCTTGGTCTCAACTTCCTATCCATGATGATTAGAACGTTACTTTCCTTCTGGTAGGGAGGACAGTTTTCTTATGGGAATTTCATCTCCTGAGTTTAAGAGAAGGAAGAAAGATCCACCACACCCCTCCACCCTTCCCAACAACTATGCACTAACCACCACCTGCAGCCAACAACCAACTGCCACAACCTCTAACTCTTGTTCTTCTCCAATCAACTTTTATCCCAAACAACCCTACCCAATTTCCCCCTACAACCTGCTAAAAGCTGACTTTCCCTTTGTCTCTTTGGACATGCCTATGATTCACCATAGCTTGCCTGTCTGGATTTGCAACTCTCTGCTCTTCTTAAATTTTGCTGATAAAATAACTGGATATTTTATTTTTTAGGTTGACAGATGGAATGCTTGAAAGGCAATGCTACTCTCACAGAGTTCCATACCTTTTTTTGAAAAGCTAACAGTTTCTTTTTGTTTAATTAACCATGGGTCAGCACCTGGCTATCTAGCACCTTTCAATAGCAAGAGCAGCCACTTTGAATATTTTGAATTCATTAAGAAAGTTGAGGCTTCCATTTGCACACTATTTAAGAATAACACAGGCTTTAAAAATTACATTAAAAATGGTTTAATTTTAGGGAATGCTTTTGGTTTTTTAACTATAGCCTTTTATAAATTTAGTTCAGAAGGAATGTGGGTATTTTTTTCAATTAGTATTTTAAAGCAGATACTATGTGTTTTTTTTTTTACAACTTTATTGGAGTATAATTGCTTCACAATGGTGTGTTAGTTTCTGCTTTATAACAGAGTGAATCAGTTATACATATACATCTGTTCCCATATCCCTTCCCTCTTTCATCTCCCTCCCTCCCACCCTCGTATCCCACCCCTCCAGGGGGTCACAAAGCAGATCTGATCTCCCTGTGCTATGCGGCTGTAAAGCAGATACTATGTTTTTAACTTTTTACTAACTTCTGTCCCTTAGGGCAAGGTGCTTCTCACTGATCGTGGGTAGAGTCTAGTCTGGAGTGTGTTTTCCTGTCCTTCTGCCTTCTTGTTTTCTCATCAGTACATAGCTAAAAGAATACTTACTGCTAAATATTATATAGAAAGAATTTTCATAAATTTTATACAACTTTAACCACAAACATTAATATTTCACCATCTCTACTCTCCTCACATCCAGTAAAGGTAATGAATACAGCTCAGGTCCTACTGGATTAAGGGTGATTGTGGAACATCTGAACAGGGATGTTTAGTAAGCAGTTGAATATTTAGGATTTATACTCTCTGACAATCAGGAGAGTATAGGAAAACATTTGAGGATCATTGGTTTATGACGAGCACAAGCTATGTATATGGCTGGCCTGATTACTGACTGGGAATGTAGAGCATATGGAAGAATATGACTATAATGTAACAGATAGATACAGATATCAATCTAGGTGTGTCTATATGTAGACATAAAAAATAGAGAAAAAATAAGGGGGTCAATCAAAGAGGATGATGAAATGTTTGGTTTTCAGACCTCTGCCATGTACATTTATGGACTGATCTCATTAAAACCCATAGCTTTGACCACCACTTACACACTGATACCTGAGCTCTGGTGGCAGTGACACAATCCTGTTACCAAATGCAAGCTCATGTGCCCGATATACAGTAAGGCCAAACAAACCAAAACGTTGGAGTTTGGAGCTGAGGAAGGTTTATTGCAGGGTCATGCAAGGAGATGGGTGGCTTGAGTCCAGAAAACCCCCGAACTCCTCAAAGGGTTTCAGCAAAGCACTTTTAAAGGCAAAGCAGGGGAGGGGCTTGGTTATTTGTTGCATACTTCTTGGTGTCAGAATCCTTTGTTCCTGTAGCTGTCCACATAGGTCGGGTCATGATGTTCCTGTAATCCTCCAACAAAACAAATATGATTCTCTGTTCTGCAACTTCTTCTGTCTGTATGAATGGACTCTTAAAGGTCAGAGCCCTGAGAATAGGCTGGCTATCCTATATATTTCAAGCTATAGGCAACATTCTTTTACAAATGTGCAGAACTGGCATGAATAAGCATGGGAACAGAACAGATCTAATATGGAGTCAGATTTGTTCTTCCCTATTATAATCCCCCTGTTATAGTTACAGAATAAAGAGGTGGCCTAATGAAATAAAGTGACTACACCCAAGTAATATAGGGAAACAATGAAATGACATCTTTCCATTTCTTTTTATTCTCACTGTCCATCCCCTACACAATATGTTTAGGTTATAAGTTACTTAGTCATAACTAGGTTACTGCAGTAGCCTTTTATCTGTGACCATTCTCCGGAAAGCTATTAGATTACTGTTTCTAAACAACGTTTTTTATTCTGTTGTTTCCTTGCTCAAACACATTCACTTGCTTTCCATTCCCTACAGAATCAAGTCCAAAATCTCTAGCTTGGCATTCACGGCCCCTAGTAAGACACCAACTAGCATTTGTAACCTTTTTTTCAGTTGATTTAGCAGAAATTAAGCACCTCTTATTTAATACTGTTGACTAATAGCTGTAGAGAGCTGCATAAAGAAGTTTTATTTCTAGCCTCACAGATCTTTAAAAAAGTTGAAAATATTGACATTGTCCTTATCACAATGAGGATGAAACAAATTCATCCTCATTGTGATAAGTATTAGGAAAGAGGAAATATAAGGTGATAGAGCATACATATCCTGAGGATCTAATCTGGAGGGCAGGAAATTCCCTGTATTGTCATTGTTTTTAAGGGCTAGTTGTCTCTTCAGTAGGAGTTAGCCAAACCACAATGAAGAGAATGATGGTTTGGGGTCAAAGTTCAGATGACTAAATTTTAGAGAACAAAGTTGAGACAGAAAAAGTCAAAGAAGCTGAGGCTTGAGATAGAAGCAGTACTAGGAGCCAGGAGGGCCGCCTAAACCAGGATTAGAGTTTGGAATTTTAGAGCAATGGAAAGTCACTGCAGAGATTTAAGCTTTGTAGGCAATTGATCAAAATGGCTTCTAAAATGATACTTTGTAAGTGTGGAAAGCTGGAAGGAGGCTCTCTGGAGGCCTGATTGTTAAGATTTTTAAGGAATCTGATTCTTTGTTACCCATCATTACATTTTTGGAAATAGAGATGGAAAGAAATTAAATGGATTTTAAAAATCTATTTTGAAAGGAGAATTGGCAGGATTCTGTTATTGATTGTGTGTGTGTTCCTTTTTGATCATTTACATTTCCTTACTTGATCTCATACTTTTTATGCTGGCTAGAGAGAGATTTCCAGCAGAACTAAGAAAATGGACTAAATGATTTATGCTTTTGTTTTTCTTCCTACTTTCATATTTGGGGTCTAGGTTGATAATCTTGATTAATCAGAATATCACTCTGATAGGCTGAGTTCTAAAGGAAGGTAGGTCTCCATATATGTCACATACACTCCCAGACATTAATCAATTAAAAAAATTCCATTTTGTGGTTTTCAAAAGTTACCTTCACCAGTATTTTACACACTTACAGTTTAATTTCAGGGGACATCAGATTAGAGCATAGGCAATCTGTTCCACCCACTGTTAACAGAAACAATACAAAACTGGCATTTCAGGGATACCAGGTTAAAAATATTGTAAGAAAAATGGCTTTAAAACAAAGAAGGATGAGTACATCTAGACATGATAAACACCTACTTTAGCTAAGTGATCTTTCATTTTGTTGTTCATGAATATATTTAATATTATATACTGTTCAGATATTAACATGAAAGATCCATAATCTATGTGTACTAATGATGCATGGAAACTATTAAGGTTTCTCATGAGCACAGGAAATACTATCAGCACCCTTCACCGTGAAAAATGACATTTCCATTCTCAGAAGTGTTATACCTTACAATAGATACATCTGACACGTACTTGAATGGGTTAAAGTGTTGGATCAAGTTCAGCAGGTAGTATCCTGGTGCCTGCTCTGAATTCTGTGGGATTATACAGAGACATTTGGCTTTCTTTTTCATAATTGCTCTGCAGTTCATTGACTTTTTGTACAGTAGAAGGAGCTATTTAGAATGTGAGTGGTCCTGAGCCTACATCTGAGAAATTTTCTGCATATTAATATGAGTCTCTTTTCAGGAAAAAAAAATAACCTTGACCTTTTGAATCATACCTATTGGGGAAGACTATGGATCATGAATTGCTAACCAATTCATATTAATAAACCGTGTGCCGACACAAATCATATTCATTTGCATAAGCTTCTTCTCTCTGTAGCCCATGAAATTAACATTGCTTAATGGCTGGAAATAAGATCACCTTTGGCTGTACCAGTTATATTCTCATCTTGAAAGGAAAAGATAAAGGGGTCTTGACTCAGTAGGCAGAAAACTGCTTTAAATTACAAGTACTTTCTTTAGACAACCAGTGTGAGCCCGTGACAAAAGCAGTGTCATCTCTAGATGAGTGTAGGATTCTAGGGCAAATCATAGAATAAAAAGCCTTTTTCTACTTAGTTCCTTGACCATCATTTCATTCAATGAATTTTTTATTGAACGCCTACTTATGTGCTAGTTATTGCAATAGTTCCCAGGCCCTGCCTTCAAAGGCATCACAGTTTATAGTGTGAAAGCAGTACCCAACTTTGTCCTAGAGGCTTTGGGAAAATTGTCACAGAGAAGGTGACATTCATGTTGGGCTATGAAGAATGAGTAGGAATTCTCAGGTTTAGAAGGAGAAGAACAGTGTAGGCAGAAGAATGCACGTGCTATGAAAGTATTTTGAAGAAAGAGCAAGAAGTTAAGTGATGCAGAGCTGGCTACATACTTTTCAAAGCTCTGTTGCAAAATGAAAATGTGGGGTTGTTTGATTTAAAGAAAATCAGTAAAAAAAATGTTATTAAAGGTTTCTTCCACAGTTTTTCTCTTGACTTGTCATGGTGTTTGGTATTTGCTACTTAATGTTGTCCTAAGTAAAATAATTAAAAATTTTAACTGCTATCATGAATTTTTCCATTCATCTTTATATTGTGCAATGCCAGTTTTAAATGCAAATATTTAACTCATATGTGGAATCACCAAAATTACACAATTCTTTCAAAGAAAATACATGCATCTATATTTTGTTCTTATCACAACAATGAAAATGCCACAGAAAACTAACTCAGCTATTTTACATCTTGATCTATGCATGTTCTACCACTACTCTCAACCTTCAGCTTACCGAGCAGTAAAAGGGAATAAAAGGAAACTATAGGTTTTCCTGTCTCTTCTTTCTACATGATCATGTTCAGTAGGTAGCTTGTTAATATAGGGAAATAACATGCATAAGAAAGCATATGATAGGATTTCTTGGTTGTTTGTGCTTTTTAGAATGCCACTGCCTTCTTTTTGCATTTAAAGTGAGTGCTTGTTCAAAGTGTCGTGTCAGACTCTCAAGGCTATCATAAACCCACTTACTTAGTTTTAGTTGTAACACGCATACCTTGTATTTGCTTTGAGTCCTACTGAACTCCCACACATTGTGTGTTCCCTGGAATTCTGTGTTCATGGGAGCATCACAAATGCTGTTTGTGGAGACAGAAGCAAAGAACTGCAGACATGCATACTGTGTGTACCTCCTCTGCTCATGCACATGTTCTGTTGTTCCACTGGCCTTCACTTATAAAACAGATGTTGAAAGATAGAATTATTAGGAATTTCAAGAAGGCAACGACAGAGCATTAAACCAAAAGAGGGGCCCCTCTGAGGACAGGACCCTGTGCGAATGCAAAGGTTGAACAACCATGAAGCTGGCTATGATGTGATAGCTATAGAGTGCATGGAATAGAGATTATGTTGGAAACTCATTTGGGCCCAGATTATATATTAGCATATATGCAAAACTGTGAATTTTGGAATTGATACTGTTTCATATAAGGAACCAAAACATTTGTATGTATAGCAGTACTATATCATATTTAGGTTTACAAAACTAACCCTGGAGGCAGTGTGCAAAATGTATTGGGATGGTGGCAGAGATGTTGGGGGACTGAATGCTGCCAGTGGCAGAAAGACTGTGAGATGAAGGACATGGATGACAGTTCTGAGAGACAGAATCCTTAAAATTTGGTTACTGCATTCAGGAAATGAGGGAGGGGGAGAGGAATGTGAACAAAACTGACTTCTGAAGTAAGCTTAGCTCTAACCTTTCAGCCTGCAAATCACACCTTTCAGCTCCAAGTCTCCTAAATTATAATCAATAAATGTGCAGCATTATATGTATTTCCCTCCTTTTAAAGTCTTGAAAAATTGGTGACAAATGCTTAGATTATATAGCAGATCTCATTTATTGACAACCCCCTATGCTCTGCTCATGTGTTGTAACTGAGCTCATTGGAACCTTTTAAAATGGGTGGATCAACAATGCTACTGTGAAAGGGGGAAAGTGGCAGGGGGTGGTGGTGGTGGTCGTGGGATGAACTGGGAGACTGGGATTGACATGTATACACTAATATGTATAAAATAGATAACTAATAACCTGCTGTATAAAAAAATAAATGAAATAAAATAAAATGGGTGGATCAAGAATGCTATCGTGAAGGGGGGAAAGTGGTGGTGGTGGTAGTGGGATGAATTGGGAGATTGGGATTGACATGTATACACTAATATGTATAAAATAGATAACTAATAAGAACCTGCTGTATAAAAAATAAATAAAATTAAATTAAAAAATTAAAAAAAAAGAATGTTATTGTGACTCTGAGCTTTTAATAGGTGGAACACATATTTTACACCAAGCATAATGACCTGGCCATATTACAAAAACCGGAAAATATACTATGCATGCAAAGCAAGACTTGAAATCCCATTGTTTCATATAGTTTACTGATAATTAGGAACTCAATTATCAAGACATTTCAAATAAGAAAATCCGTTTCATATTTGAGTCAGTGATTAAGAATGAGAAATATGAATGATATTGCCCTTCCAGCTGCCAGGATCAGCTCTCTCCTAGCTGGAATGGGTGAGATGTGTTAATTACTCAGTTGGTAGTTTACTTGAAAGAAGGTGTTAATTGAAAAGGGTGACGTACTCAACTTTTCATTTTATTAGCCAAGATGCTTTCCTGGGACTTTCTTTGTTGCTGCTTTTTAGTTGAAAGCATTCTTTAAAATGTTATCTTTTATTGTACAGATATTTTTATTAACTTTTAAAAAAATTGGCAATATATCTCCTGTAAGGACAATGGTTTTCAACCCTGGCTGCATATTAGAATCACCTCGGGAGGTGCATCACAATGTACTTTTGGCCCTACCTAGGCCAATTAAATTAGAATTTCTGGGAGAGAGTCCCAGGCATCTGTGTTTTTTAAAAAGCTTCCCAGGTGATTCTAAAGTATAATCTGGGTTAAAAACAACTATGATTTTTTTTTCAGATTCTCAGAGACACAATTTTCATTCCAGTTCAAAGCATATGAAAGAAATAAAAGTGGGGAAAAATTGTTTCAATCAGAGGTGGAAATAATTCAACCAGTAAAGGAAACAAAGGTTTTTTTTTGTTGTTGTTATTTCCTTTGTGTGTGTGTGTGTGTGTGTGTGTGTGTGTGTGTTTCCAAATAAAAGAATTAACAAACGTGTTTCTTTAATAATGGTTGATCTGGTCAAAGATAACAATAATATTTTAAAGGGCATTAATCACCTGATATCTCAATTTCATTATATTCCTATTAAAACATGGAGTTTTATTTCTTTTCTATTTTCTTTGCATAGAACCTTACTTAATTGCCTTTAGGAATACTAGTTTAGAACATATAAGAACACCATTTTCCAAAACCTTATATTCTCCTTTTATTATTATTGAGCTGTTTCTAGAATTCTCCTTATTGTTCAGATACATTTTAAAAGGCATAAACATGGAAATTACTGTTTTCCTAAGGATGATTTTAACAGTATAGTAGTCAGGTTTTGCTGCAATAATACTACATGACTAGCAACCTCCCCAAATCTCAGTAGCTTATATCAACAAATTTTTATTTTTCTCACTCATGGACCTGTGAGTCATGTGCAGTTCTGCTGATCTTGGCTGAGTTAGGCTGGACTTAGCTCTAGGCTGCAGGTCAGGTCTGGGTCTGCTTCACATGTCTCCTTTTGTGGCTAAATCAGGGGCAGAGGAGAACTGGGACATGCTCCTCATAGAGCCAATCACAGGGGTCAGGAGAGAAAGTGGAAACACATGATGCCTCTTAAGCCCTCAGAAACAGACACAGTGTCCCTTCTGACCTCATCCATCTGCAAAGAAATTTGCTTGGCTAGGCCTGACATCAGTCTGTAAGGGAAATATACTCCAACTACAGGGAGGCCTTGCAAAGTCACATGGTAAAGAGTTTGATGTGTAATTTTATTAAAGAATTGGGAACAGTAATCCAATCCATCCCAAACACATGGTTTGCCCTTAAGAAGTTATTTAGATGTATCAAAACTAATTTCAAATGAATGTGAAACACAGAGTCCATTATTCTGGGGTCTGATTATTCTGGGGTAATGGGCTGTGATCATGCCTGGAATATCAGTAAAGTTGAGAGTAGGGTAGACAACTTAAAGAAGGTGTTAGAGGCACAGATCCACTGGTGCCTCAAAACCCAGTTCTGCCATACATTCCAGTGATGTTAAAGCAGTTTTCTTAGTCTTTCTGGATCCATTTTCCTCAACTGTAAAAAATACCTAAGAATACTTACCCTACTTATGAGGAAAATCTAAGACAATATACTTGAACACACTTGGCAAAACTAAAATACAATAAAAAAAAGAAGTTTGATATAATTATCAGTTTTACTTAGTTATTTCAAAGCTCCAATTTGAAATTACTTGTAATTATATAATTGAGAGTGCCATATTTTTCCTCAAACTTGTTTCAAGTGTGACAGATGAAGAAGCTCTGACAAGGTCACAAAAACTCCATGATCCCTAAAGCAGAGGTCACAAACTTGTGGCCCATGGGTTTGGTTTGGCACACACAATATTTTGCAAACATCTTTCTTTATTGAAAATGTTAAGAAATTATGAAGTTCCTCATTAAAATAAAAATTTCCAGCTTCTTTTGAAATATCAGAATCTTAAGCCCCTAATATTAACCTACTTTCCCACGTGACAACAATCTTCCACAGCTACTTCTTTAGGGGTATATGCTTTCCAGTTTCCCACATTTCTTATCACCTCCTACTGTATTATACCCACTCACTTAATTTAATTATTTCCATTGTCTTCTTGACCTTTTAAACAGGGCTAATATTAAATATTTTTAGCTGCTAGAGCCAATCAATCAGAAAGGACACCAGTTAGTATAGAGTGCTGAAGCAGGGTCCTGGGGCACATCTTTTGTGATGCCAGATAGTAACCCTTTAGGTGGTTATGTGGGAAGATTCAGGGGTTCCTGGGGATGGGGCTCTGGTGGCTGTGGTGATGATAGTACTCTAGGGGCTCAGAGTAGGAGTCTTTATCAAATGTTAAAAAAGTATTTTAACATTTTAATGACAGGCATGCTTCTATTTTACATAGCTCTGAATATCAGTCCTATTGTAAAATTTTCGTTTCTATCCTAGAAGGCAAGGATATGGATTAGGAATAGGAATTATTGAGAACCTAAGTTCAGAAAACTTGACTAAGTTCCTTGGGAGTAAGGCTAGAGTATAGAAGATCAAAAGAAATAGTTGCTTATTCTGAAAAAGCTGTTTATCTCTCCTATTATGCCAATGTTATTCTGTTGTCTGTCTTAGGATAGTCCTTCAGTCATTCATTAGGTGAGCTTCTTCTTGGATCTGAGAACTCCTTGGCTTTCCTATGACTGGTTCATCTCAGCCTAGCTCCTCTTGCTGTTAGGAGTTTGGGTGATGTCAGTGAGGAGCAGATGCTTGGGAAACTGCTGGACAGCTTTTCATCTTTTAGAAATAAGATAGCACTGATTTATGGTGTCTCTTAATGAAATATAATGGGTTTAGCATTGAAAGTTATAGCTCCTTTATGAAGGTCTCTATAAAATATCCATTTTTGGTTTATAAGGTTTTTAATCTCATCATCCCCCAAAAAGGTAAGTGTGCTATTTCAGTTATGATAGAATATCTTTTCCCATGATCATCTTGAAGATTTTGTGCTTATAGCAGGATAAATGAGTTTTTAAAAAATGTCAAATTTATGATTCTTCCAATAGCATATTTCTCTGAATTTCCATTTTTAGATAGAGTAGAATGTGTCATTTAGACAGAATAGTCCATTTTATGGTGAAAAAATCTGATGTTTCAGTGAAAAAGAGCAATAATTCAATACCACACTAAGATGTTCACCAGAGAAGATGGAATAGGACAGTTTGGAGAACCTCGAGCTATACCTGTAGTAAATTCTTACTTCATATGCCTCAAACCTGGCATCAAACACTGTCAATTTACTTTCTTTAGAACTGTGCAGCCTCAGGGCACTGAACTCAGTTTTTGGAGGAGGAAAGTGATTTGCAATATTTCTCTGGGACCCCCTGCAAATATAAAGTTTGGGATATTTTCTTGAAAATTAAAGAATCTGTATGATGCGATCTGCATTAATTTAAAGTCTCCATGAGATCAAGGAAATTAGCTGGCATATTAAACCAGCTAGTTAAACTCCAGATTTTTAAAAAATAATGATAGTAGGTTTTGCGAAAGTAAAACAGGTAATGGCAAAGATTTCCTGATGGTTTATTTTCTCTGCCAGCACAACTTCTCTACATGTAATTGTATCTGGGATGATTCTCCATATTTCAAAACAGTCTCCATGCCAGCTGGGGAATGTAAAATGAATAAATAACCCTACAAACTTGTGAATACATTATTATTTTCTCTTTTTCTTTCTTTTCTCTTTCTCTGACCCTTGCCTTTTCCCTTTCCCACTTTCCCTGAAAGCCTTCGCTTTTTTCCTCATTTACTTCTTGCCGTTTCTTAACCTCCTCTGGTTTTTACTGAGCAAAATCTGAAGCAATTGGAAATGAAGTTCCAGGACCATGCAGGGGAAGTAAAGTGAAAGAATACCCATCAATGTGGAATGTCTTATCCAGGTTATCTCATCCCCTTTTACAAACTTACATGACAGGTATTCTTATTGCTTTCCTTTTACCATTTGAAGAAATTGAGGCCAAAGGACTTTAAGTTAAAAGTCTTGACCCTAATATTTGTATCCAGGTCTACTTTACATTAAATCTTCCACCTTAATTTCCCCGACCACCATGTTGAAAAAGAATTGGATGAAAAAAAATCTTCATTCTTTCCTGTGATTTTCTTTCCATTTTTTTGATGTACATTCCTCTCCTCTTTTCATTTGACCTTCCTTAACTTCTAGGTTGAATAGCATAGAAATGTAAATCTTATGATTAGTAGGATGACAAGGAGCTTGAATTTAGGTATAGAGTGAATGAGCAATGGGGAGTTATAATATTTTATTTCAGAGAGCAAAGAACAGACCATGGGTAGACAAAAGTATTCCCAAGGTAAGTTTAGAATTAGTTGGATCAACCTACTGGTGAGCACCTACCATGAGCAAAATACCCTATTGAGAATACAGAGATAAAAAGATGATTAATACAGAGTTTGTCTCTTCAGGGAGTTTATTCAAATTGGCAAACACATATGGATATCCTAGTCTATAATACAGATAAACTAAAATAGATGCTGTAGTTGAGATACAAGTAATGGGTAAGGAAACACAGAGGACAAAGTAAATTCATTTTCATCAGAGTTAATTGGGACCCATTTGTCAAAAAAACTGCATTTAAAATTTTCCTTGAAAGATAAGGAATTTGATGGGAGAAGAAGATGGATATTAACATCCTCAACTAAGAATATACCATGATGTAGAAGATATGAGAAGTTGTTTTGGTCTGGCTGGATCATAGTAGGGTTCTTGAAGGACATAATAGAAGATAATACTGAAAAAATAGATTGATATTAGATTCTGGAGAACCATTTAAAAAGTCTGAACTTTAACCAAGAGGCAATTAGAAATTATTGAAATGTTTTTAAGTTAGAAAATAACATGATTTGACCTGTGCCAAAATAATTCTGACAGTGTAAGAAGGATGTACTAGGGAGAATCTGTGGGCAGAGAGATGTGTTAAGAAGCAATTGCAATAGTGCAGGTGAGAGAAGAGGGATAATCCATTAGTTATTTATTGCTGTATAACATATTACCCCTAAACTTATGATTTAAAGCAGTAAACATTTATTATCTCAAAGTTTCTATGGGTCAGGAATCCCAGGATGGCTTACTTGGGTGCCTCTAGTTAATTCAGTCTTATGAGGCTGAAATCAATTTGTTGGCCCTGGTTGCAGTCATCTCAGGGTTTGACCCAGGGACAGTCCACTTCTAAGCTTATTCATGTGACTATTTGCAGGCCTCAGGTCCTTGGTAGCTGTGGTCTGGAAATGTCAGTTCCTTGACTCATGACCTTCCATAGGGAAACACAAACATGGCTACTAACTTCCCTTAGAATAAAAAAGCAAGAGAGGGTGCCCAAGGCAGAAGCCTCAGCCTTTTTGTAATCTAATACTGGAAGTGACAACTCAAAAATTTTGCCATGTTTTGTTTATTATAAGCAAGTCACTGAGTCCAGCTCATATTCAAGAGGAGGGGGTTACAAAAAGAGATAGCCTTGATGTTGGATTTCCAGTCTGCTACTGCTCTTCCTGCAGTTAGGCAGAAAGTTCTTTCTTGAAGAGAATCAGGTGACACATCTCCAGCTGTATCAAACCTTCTGTGCTATGGGGTGAAATTCATGTTATAAGACAGTATGGTTAGCTGAACTCAAAATTAGCCTACATGTAAAAATATTGCCAATTAGAATAATACTTAACATTTTTTTAAAAAGTTGATTGTGTTGTCACAATGCTATGGTCTATAACATAACCACTTATTCTTCAATAAAGCTTTATGAGGATATCTTATTATCATTTCCATCACAGATTAAAGATTTAGACAAGTAAAATTACTCCCTCAAAGTCGTACTAGGTGGCAGAGCCAGGAATAAAATCTAGGCCTCTTGACTCTAGAACTCATAACTTAGTTACTAATCTATATTCCATGTTGATTAACAGATGGTGTCAAATTTAAAGCATTTCTTAAATGATGTGCTACAGGATCTTGCTCATGTATCGGTACTCTTGGGTAACACTTTCCATGACTTGTTGAAGGCATGGTAGACTAGCTTGTCAGATCTGTAGGTGACAAAAAGCTGGGAAGGATAAAAAAATACTTTGGACACAAGAATCAAAGGCATTCCTAGACTACAGTGATGTTCAAAATAATCAAGATGAAATTTAGAAAGGATACACATTAAATTTTACACTTAGGTTCAACATTTTCCTGCACAAATTCTGCATGAAAGAAATCTAACTTAAGGGCAATTCATGTTGAAAAAAAAAAAAAAGCCTTAGGGGATTTAGCTGACTCTAAGACAGCTCAGCAAAAGGAAGATTAAGCCTGACTATCAGCTAGACCTGAATCTGGATTCTATTTCTAACACTTAACACTTGGCCAGATACTTTGACTTTCTGAGGCTGAGTTTAGCTATCTAAAATGGGGATAGTAATAATATTTGCCTTAATTCAGAGACTTCTCAAGCACATTTTGTGGAAAAAAAACACAAGTAAAAAGAGCTTTATAAACTTTTATATAGAAGATAGATAAAAAACCTTCACCCCTGGCTCTGGAAAATTTATCTTCCACAAAACCGGTCCCTAGTGCCAAAATGGTTGGGGACTGTTGGATTAGTACATAGAGCAATATGAATGGATCTCAGTGACATAGTGCTGAGTGAAAAGAGAAAGGTATTATATTTAATAAATACTTTTTAATGTGAATTTAAAACATGTGCACAAACACCAATACAATTTTTGCAAGAGCCCATAAAAAGAAAAAAGATATATATTAAATACATTAGTATGCTGCCATAGGGGGAAGGGAATGAGAATGGAAGATGAGGAAAAAAGGCAATGAGATGAATCAGCTAGTGAACAAGTGAGACCTAAAGGAGCAGCACTGAGTGGGCCGATGGTGCTAATATGTCATGATTAACTTAACTGACACCCAAAGTCTTCTCATTTCCAGGGTAAGTAGGGCTCTTTGAGCAGCTCGTCATGTGTCACAGTTTACAGGACCCATAGCACCCTGGATCATCTCTTCTGAATCATTTCACTCTCTCTCCTGTTTATCTACTATCCAGACACATTTTCCAGAATTCCTACAGCCATGTATGGAACAATAATTCCTAAGAGTCAAAGTTATATCCTTGGGAACTTAGGAGATTCTAAATTTGAAGATAAGAATTCAGTTGCATTCTGTATTCTGTACTTACTAAGGCAGGGGAATGGTTACTAAAAATGTCAATAAAAAAATTCAGTTAGCTAGATGCTGTGAACTTTCCAGTTGACTGATATTTTATGGTATGTGACTTAAATAAAGTTACAGAGCACACTCAACAATCACGAGCAGCAGTAAAAATGAGTCATGTAGTGACCCAGACCACTGAATATTGATTTCTTAGAAGACAATGTAGTGAAGTGGTTAAAAGAGTGTTTCTGGATTCAGACTACTAGTGTCAAATTCTGTTTCTTCTACTTGCTGACCACGTGACTGTTATGCTTATATAACCTCACAATGCCTGAGTACCTTTATTGTTAAAAAAGGGATAACATCGTAGCTTATAGGTTTGCTGTAAGGATTAAGTGAAATATTTCATGTAAAGCACCTAGAATAGTGCTTAGTATCCAATACATACTCAATAAATGTTAGCTTTTTCTATCTCAAAGTAGCTCATTCTTTTCTCTGACAGTATTCAGACTCCACTCCCATACCAAGTGCTGTGTTTGATGCTGAGAGAAAAGAAGACCAAGAACTAGATTTTTTCTTTGATAGTCTAATAATCTAGTGGATGCAATTAATACATGCACAAACGCCTGCTGTACAATTTATTAAGAACTCAATATGTACAAGATGCTGGATGTAATGTATTAATTCTGTGTGAAGGTGTCAGGAAAACCTTTTAGAAGTGGTGACCCTTGGAGTTAGGACATTCAGACTGTTAGAAGTCTACTATATGACGGAGCTTTGTTGTAAAGGCAAGGAACATAACATTAATAAACATAGTTCCTTAATAACATCTCAATTTAGTGAGAAAGGTAGACATACAGTGATACAAATTATAATGTATGGTCAGTGTTTTGATAAAAGTATGAGTAAAATATTATAGGATGTCATGTCATGTCATGTCATGGCAGGCGTCTCCAGAGATGAGGTAATATGTTAGCTGCATATGAAACAATGAGCAGGAATATGGAAATAGAGAAAAGAAAGGAGAGACTTCCAGGCAGAAGAAACAATGCCCGTAAAAGAATCATCAAGGTAAGATCTGTACAGGAACAGAACTACCATGAAGCACATGAAGTTTAAGTTTCAGGGCCTCTTATTTGAGTGTGCCCCTTCTATCTCTCCATGTGTTCTTCTCTAAGATGGTAGGAATCAGCAGAAAAATGGGATATTAGAGGCATGGAACTCTGCTCCTGATGATGGTCCTGGGGCTGTAGGTGGGGTCAGCAGGCTGCCAGCACTACTTCTACCTCTGCCTCATCTCCATCAGCACCCTGTCCCCAGAGTACCTCCTCAGTCATCCCAACCCTGTCTTAGATTCTCAAGAATAAGGATTTGAATAGGATGCTGCTCTGTGTCCTGCTTAAGGCCATTATGATTCAGAGTATAGCAACCAAGACCCCCCAATTCCCAGGATCATCATGGTAGGACAGTATGGGGTGGGGGCATGGTGCTAAGGTTAGTGAGGAGCTGTCTGGGCTGTGCTGGACCAAAGGAGAGCAAAGGCTGGAGTTCTCACTGGCTTTGTTACTGAGCCAGAAATGGCACCTTAGCAGAACCTAAAGAAAGTCACAGAGGAAATGGAAATAAATATTTCTAAACTACCAATAATAAAAAACAAATATAGATCAACCAGCTAGAAGAAATTCAGAATAACATTACTATTCTACAGAAAATATTAAAAATTATTGCATATGAAGAGACAATCAAGAAATTTGCAACCTCAAAATTTAGAAAAAGATATTAAAGAAGTATGTCAGGACTCTAGATAATAAAATACTAATTTTCTGGATTGTTTTTTATATTTATGGTATTTGTCAGCTTTCTAAAATGTATAATTTACCATGAATTTATGTTTATAATTTTATAATTTTATAATTTTTTTCTTAACAAAAATGCCCCAAATTTATGTAAACATCTGGCCTCACAAAAACTAGATACCTTCCTGATTTATGGTGCTAACAATGAGAAGTGAAATATTTTTCCATTGCAATTTCTCTCTTCTCTTCATGTAATTTCTAACCAAGAGAGCTGTATGAATGACAATAGCCCGAAGTATTAATGTATGTATGAGCACACACATACAGAAAATGTATTAATAGCTGGACAAAGTATGATAACTTCCAGTGCAGTACTTTAATACTTTCTTGCAAAATGTGGTTTGGGAAATATTGTATGAGTGAGGGGTAAAGCCTTCTGCTGTTTTCCCTTGAATTTATTATGGTTGTATCTATATACCAGGGTCCAACTTAACTTATCCACTCAAGTTAAGTGGGGTCTGAAGACTGAGTAGAAAGAAAATAACTATTACATCTAATGAATTCACTCACCCAATAAATATGGCCCAACCACTGTCCTAGACTCTGATTAATCCAAATTGTCAGCCTCTCTTCTCTTGGCCAGTGGTGTTGAATGAAGGAAGATGGATAGAGGCAGACAGTCCTTGTTCAGTTAAGGGCACTTGTGAAGAGCCCTGTATTATAAACCTGATTTTATATTGTTTACAATTGGGAGTAACTGTAGGTTTTTAAAAGATTGATTTATTTTTGTGGAAAATAATTTTGGAATGAATGGATAAATGAATGGAAGTGAGAGAGACTATTCAGAGACATAGCACCACATTTCAGATGAAAGATGATAAAGACCTGGACAGTGGCAACGGCAGAGGGAATGGAGAAGAGTCTGGATTTCGAAGACCTTCCCAAGGGATGTTTGAAGGTAATAGATGACTAGTTCGATTCAGAGACTGAAGAATTAAGAGAGGTTTAGGTTTTCTTCTAGGCTTCTAGTTTTGGAGAATAGATAACTTCTAACATTGTTTGGAGAGAATGATAATCCCGAAGAGTAGGTTTTATAGGAAAAATAATCAGCTCAGTAGCTAGATAGAAATCTAGCTACTGGATCTTGAGCTTCGGTGAGATGTCAGGGCTAGAAATAAAGATGTGGGTGTTGTCAACATATGGGTGGTGGTTGAAGCCATGCAAAAGGAGAAGATATATAAAGAGAAGAGTAAAGAACAAAAAAAGAAATTTCTGGGAAGAAAAAGAAAAAAGTACGATTAAAGAGGGAAAGTAAATAAAGCCAATGAGTAAAAATAAGAGGGGGCTGTCACAGAAGTTGAAACCCCAAAAACTGTTTAACCTGAAGGCTAAGGGAGGAGAGAATTTCAGGAGGTAGAGGATGGCCAACTGGAAGAGTTGAATATGATCGGTATTCAATATTGGGATAGAATATGATCAAATTTGCTTTTAGAAATTGAACTAAATGGAAGAAAAACTTGAGGCAGGAAGCTACCATAATACTCTCAGACAACGGGAGACCTCAATCAAGCATTAGAAGTGGGAATGCAAAGAGAAAAAAAAAAAGAGGCATTTAGAAGTTGCTTTGGCAGAAACTGATGGTGGCTGGATATGAAGAGTGGAAGAGGCGAGTCACAACTGATTTTGAGTTTTCTATCTTGATGAATGTTGTGCTGTTAGCTGAGATGGAGAGAACCTGGTTTGGGGAAATTTGCAGGGAGGTAATGAGTTTTGTTTTGAATTTGTTTAATGTGGCATGCCTGAAGACACTCAGGTAGAGATGTCCTGAATGTGTCTAGGACTCGGGAGGGAGTTTTGGGAGGAAGTTTTAATTGAGAGTGGGAAGAGTAAAGGTCCTAGGTTAAACCACGATAGAGAACTGAGATTGCATAGGAAGAGCACATGAGTGTGAGAACTATGCTTAGGACAGTAAACTGTCAGATGTGTGAGAAAAGTGGAGCCAATACATAGTCCTAAATTTAAAAAATTACTCCATGCAGCCAAAATAAATTACTAAATGCCTTCATAGAAGGTAACCAGCAACATCATAGTGAAGCAGTAAATTCACACTAAGCATTTGGCTTGGGATGTGTGATGATTATTAATAACATGTAAACTAGATGGGAAGAGAAGAAAGAACATGGACTTGAGTGTTCCAATGTATAACTGATTCACTTTGCTGTATGCCAGTAACTAACACAATATTGTAAATCAACTATACCCCAATAAAAATTAATGAAAAAAAATTTAAAAAAAAGAGTGTTCTAGAGTTGGATTCAAATCCTGGCCCTTCTAGTTACATTTTGTGGGACTTTGCACAGAGTAGGCGCTCAGTAATGCTAACTTCTCCCATCTCTCCATCTCTCATCCTTGTCTTTCTCTCTTCCCTCTCTCTCTCCCTTTCCTATGTGGGTTCAATTGTTTGAAATGAACCCTTCTTTGGCTTTAAAAATCCTCAATTGAAACACAAGGGTTCAATTATGTACATACTGATAAGGAATGATATCTTAGGGGATGTAACCATAAGTTAAAACAGCTGTACTGATACCCACATAAGCAGCACTTATTTGAGAACATCAATTGAGCAGGTTCTCTTCCTAAGATGAGTCACCTACACACGAGGAAATAACTTAAAAGAGAAAGAGGAGAGAAGGAGGAGGGGAGAGAGAGAGAGAGGTGTGTGTAAAAATGTTAATTACTTACAGGGTAAATAATTTCTTTTTTTTTTTCAAAATAAAGACAATTAAGAAATAATATGTCCATAGACATATTATAGAATCATTGAAGGAGCTGGTGGTAAGGCTTTTAGAGGTTATGGAATATGTTATTTTCTCTTTTATTTTCTTTTGCAGCAGAATCTTCCTCTCACAAATGAAATCTTATACAAATAACAGAGTTATTAACAAAGTTAACGTTCCTCAGATTGATGCAGGGGTAGGAGACCCTGAATCCTTCTTTCTCAGTCTCTCCTAAACCCCTGCTTCAGCTGGTCCCTGAGGTGCCACTGTGAAACTCGAAGGCTCTATAGAAGACAATTTCTAATCATGGCTCTAGTCCAACTGCCTCATTTAATGAAGAGGAGACTGAGTAAAATGGCGAGGGTAAGTAGCTTGCTGTAGGTCCTGATGGTAGTGTGGCAGTTTTGTCTTGATTTCTCCTCCAAGGCTTTTGTGGGAGGGACGTTTTAAAGCCTGCATTTTGAGCAAATGACCATCTTCCCACTTTATTTTTGCATCCAGTGTTCCATAAAAATAAGATTCAGAATGTTACTCCAACCCTTTCATCTCCAAGCAGAGTCCCAGGAGGTTGACAGCCTCATGAGAAAATACACAAAGCTTTTCACTGGGGGGACTGCCAAATTTGATTAAACAGGAGTGGTAGTTGGCCATGAGTAGATTCCTTGAGGGCAGCCAAGAAACAGAAGTCTCTCACATGGCAATTGGGTACAGAATCCCACTGGAACTAAAATTCATGTCTGGGAGCCAGGACATAATGAGCACACATTCATCTCTCATGCTCAGATGAATAGGCCATTCTGGTGCTTTCTGAAGACCATGTAGGAATGTATATGAGAGGAAAACTGAGAAGGCTGAGCTCTGTCTTGGCCAGGAGACATCGAAGACAATTAGCGGGCACTGGGGAGGGTGTCTGCTAGTTTTAGGAAGAGGAAAATGCAATCAATGCCCTCTTCTGAGTTAAAGTTTTAACCCAGTTGTAACTTTATCCCAGTGGAATATTCAACGGATTTAAAATTATTTTCGTGAGCATTTTCTGAGTCCCTACTATGTCCAAAAAGTTGTATGGTGAGCTTTGGATGATCAAAATAAGTTCTTTCCCTCAAGAATTATATGTCCAAAGGAAGTGGAATCACTATCTCAAAGATATCTCCCCTCCCATGTTCACTGCAGCATTATTCACAAAAGCCAATATGTGGAAACATGTCTTGTGTCCATCAACAGATGAGTGGACAAAGAAAACTAAATATACATACACGCACACACTGGAATATTCTTTAGCCATAAAAGAAGGAAATCTTGACATTTGACAACATGAATAAGCCTTGAGGCATTATGCTAAGTGTAGTAAGTCAGACGGAGAAAGACAAATACTGTATGATCTCATTTATATATGAGCTCTAAAAATGTTGAAGCTGTAGAAACAGGGAGTAGAATGGTATCTTCCAGGAGCTGAGAGGTGGGAGAAATGGGGAGATGGGGGTCAAAGGGTACACATTTTCAGTTATAGGAAGGATAAGTTCTGATGATCTAAGTTACAGTGTGGTGACTATAGATAACAATACCATATTGCTTACTTGCAAGTTGCTATGACAGTGGTGCTTAATGTCCACACCATAACAATAACAACAAAATGATAATTATGTGAGGTGAAAAATTTATTAAATTAACCTTATTGTGGTAAATATTTTACAATATATACCTGTATCAAATCATCACGTTGTACATCTTAAACTTATATATATGTCAATTATATCTCAATAATAGAATTAAATACAGTGAGAGAAACAGACGTGTGTAATTTAACTGAAATAATAGCTTATACATCTTTTGTCTTCATCATCTAGTAAGATGCTTAACTTATAGTATATCTATTTATTGAATGTATTGATAGTCCATCTGTATATGAAAAGGATCTGAAGCAGTTACAAAATGCTTAATAAGTGTATGAATAAAATGGAAAATCAGGACCAGAGCAGAAAGAATAACATGATTTTAGTCTGCAGAGGAGAACTGCAGTAACTTGGTTCAAGTTATGGCTCCCCCACTTATTACCTGTGTGAACATTTGTAAGTTATTTAAGTCTCCTCATCTGTAAAATGATGATAATAGTATCTACCTCATGGGTTATCGTGAGGATTAAATGACATAATATGTGCTAAAATTAATAACTGGTCAATAAAGTTTAGATATTATTTTGCTTTGCTTTCTGGGAAGATTCTTCCCTATTATCTTCCCATTATTTTATGAAGTTTTAAATTGCTATTGCATCTTGATGGTATTGTTTAACTTCCAAGTGCTCCTTTTGGTTTTATGTGTTCCTTTTACTTTTTTTGTAACTTACTTCACTAATGCAATTATAATGTCTCTGATTATAGTAAGGGTCTTTGTCCATAATTAATTTTAGTTTTCTTCTATCTGCATAGATTCTGATTCTTCTAGGTTTATTTTTATCAGTGTTTTTTTGTTCTAATTATTATCACTAAAATTAGAGTATTGACTTTCAAAAATGTTTGACTATGACTCTCAATAAAGAGTAATTTTTATATCAGGACCCACTACACAGCACACACATACACACAAACATACAAACACAGACACAGATACACATATTTACACACCATCTGGAATTTAAAATTCATATAATAATACTTACTATGTGAACTATCAGACAAATGATAACCTATGATTTAAAAACCCTGAGGTGAGGGCTCTAAGTGCACAGATAGGCATTATTGACTGAGTTTCACTGAATTGGTCTGACTGGGCCGTTCAGGAGATGATACTTCAATGTTAATATCATTAAGTCTTTCCTCTTAGTCTGGTCAAATTCCTAGGGAGGTTGCTACCAATTTCCTGTCAGCAGGGTAAAGGCACCAGCATGTCTGTCAGCACCGGGAGCTATGTCAGGAAAAGGTGCTCAGTCTCAGCATCAAAATACATGTTCATTTCCTCTTTTCAGTACAATATATCAAGCCATGGGTGCGATTTTTTAAATGCCAGACTCCTACCCTGCTACCTCATTAGGATGGGGTGACTCAGGTAGAAAGTAAAGGAAACATTTTGGGATCACTGAGCTTTCTACTCCCCAACCAGAGACTTGAGAGTGATAATCTCTCAAGTATATATATTATATCTACAGATGTATATATATTATGTCTACAGATCATAAAAAGACATGTACAGAAGAGGAAAAGGAAGATGGATAACAAAAAGGAAGAAAAATAACTTTAAGCATAGGAATGTAGCATGGATTGGCAAGAATAGTGCAGGAAGGTCAACATCCATAATGAGCTGAGGTTTGCAAAATTTGCTACCAGCCATTGAGTTTGGCCTCAAATGGAAATGAATAGGGCTATTTTGGGTGAAAAGTCAAGACTGTCTGGTTGATATATTTCCCCCCTTGCTCTCTTGCACTTTGCTATTTCTTTCTCTATTAAACAAAGACATTATCTAATATTAAAACAAATTTCCTTTACTTTCCAGTATTTTCCCTAAGCCTTTCTCAGTCCAATATGTAGGATTCACAGTTTAAAAACTAATTTTCTAATCTACCAATGTAGGAAATGGAAGGGCCCAAAGCAAAGATGTTAAGCTGAATGTATTGAGGCCACAAGTTCATAGGTAGAAGATATAAGGAGACCTCAGGATACATTGGTTGGGGCAGATGGAGATAACTTTTCCAAACAGAATGAAGAAGTGGGTGAATTTGACCAGGAGGTAATGTGGCCACTTCATTGCCCTCCCATAAAGAATGGCAAACATTGTAAATGTGTTAATGAGAAAGAAGAAAAAGAAAAAACATCTCAGTCAATGTAGGCTTCTATATTAAAGAAAAAACATCTCAGTCAATGCAGGCTTCTATACTACAGCTTTGGACTTTTCCTCACCATCTTTTTCTGGGTAGAGCAGACAACCATATCCCATTTAAGAGGTACTTTCTGGTTTCATTATGCTTTTCTTTTTCTTCACCACACTCACAGTTGTACAAGTACCTTATGCAATTTCAGTGAATTGTTGCTCAGCATAGATCAATACCAGTTCCGGTACTGACGATTTCTCAAATCGTGTACCCCTATAAAGCCACCTTGTGAACAGTTCCATACAAGCTCATTTAAGGCTCCTTCGGAACTTAAGTACTCTGTAGGGATGGCACCTAATTGATTTTCTACAGCAAACTGACCCCCTCAGACCTTGAGCAAGCATCCAAGCTTGCTATAATACAGTGAAAAGAGAGCCCTTAGGATAAACGGTTGTGGCTGGGGGAAAAGGTTCAGAAGTGCTGACCTGAAATGGAAAATTCTGACTAATTCATCCCCCCCAATAGTATGTTAGCATGGAAACATGGAAACTCTCATAGTGGTGAGATAACTAAAATGTCTGAATTCCATCCTTTGCTGAAAACTCCAGAGCCTTTAATTCACATTTTTGTGATATTTTCCCCTAAAGATAGAGAATCACACTACATATACTGATTATATTTTTAAAGATGATGTATGTATTTTTTCCATTACAAGAAGAGTACATACTTATAAAAAGAAAATGTAAAGCCCAAAAGAAGCAGGGAAATTACCATCCTGCCACATTTTTAATCCACGGAAATAATCACTTTTTATGTGTGTGTATTTTTGATTTTTTTCCCAAATATAAATTTTTGAATCTTTGAAATAATACAGTTGTAATCCTATCACTTCTAGAATTTAGTTTCTTGTTTCCCCCCCCCTGCACACTTATCATAAGATAAAAGCATTTTTAGGATATTGCAAATTAATTATAAATATAATATTTAATTATATCTCAATATGCTATTGAGTAGATGATTTAATTATCTTTTACTGTGGGATATTTAAGTTATTTCCAACTTAGAATAAAATCATGGTAGCATTTCATAGTAGTGGGGAATAAAAGGACTCCCCAACACCATACACTCAAAATGGATAACTGTAAGTTAAAGCCCACTTCTTACCTTAATCCTAAATAAATTCCAGATGGATTAATGATTTAATATTTTAAATGGTATCATAAAAAGCCAAGAAATATATAAGGGTGAATATTTATATAATTTTGGTGTGAAGGGTCTTTCTAAGCAAGAAAACAAAGCAGAAACCACAAGGGAAATAATTGGTAGATTTTAAGGAAAAATAGCAAACAAAGCTACCTAAAATAATTTAGAAATCAATAATAAAACAAAAAAGGTATATGTATAGTTGATTCACTTTGTTATAAAGCAGAAACTAACACACCACTGTAAAGCAATTATACTCCAATAAAGATGTTTAAAAAAAGGTATAAAGATGGTTTAAATTTGATGTGTAGATGATTCAGTATAGAAAAAGTGACAATCACTTAAAATATTCACATATGCTAGTAATAAAAGATATATTGAACATAAATTAAAATAATGATATATCATTTCCCTTATTATACTTACAGTTTATTTTTTTAATTTAATTTAATTAATTTATTTTTTTATACAGCAGGTTCTTATTAGTTATCTATTTGATGAACCAGTTTGCAAGGCAGAAATAGAGACACAGATGTAGAGAACAAACATATGGACACCAAGGCGGGAAAATGGGTGGATGGTGGTGGTGGGATGAATTGGGAGATTGGGATTGACATATATACAGTAATATGTACACTTACCATTTAAAATGGTTAAAACACCTTGTGCTGTCATGGCTCTGGGAAAATAGATACTTCTAAACACAGAGTGGAATTGTAAGTTGGTACAACTTCCCTGGAAGACATTTTGACATATATATCGAAGACCCTAAATATTGAGTACTTTTAAGAAATTCTTGGAATTTACTCTAAGGATTAAATGTGTTCATAGATATGTATACATAGATATTCATCTCAGTGTTCTGTATTATCATGAATAATGGAAAGCAGCCTAAATGTCCAACAGCACTGTATTGTTAAAACATTTTGGCATGACCATACAATAGAAAGCCATGTGGTTCCTAAACAAAATGATGTAAATTTATATACAGTGTTAAGAAGTTGAGGACAATCATTATCTATTAAAGAGAAAGAGTGTTACTGAAGAAAATATATGATATTCTATCTTTGTATGTATTTATGTTTCTGATTACTTGGGAGAAAATCTGGAAGAATAGGCAAGAAAATGTTAACAGCGGTTATTTCTGGGGAGTGAGATTTTAGCTGGTATAAATTTATGTACCTCCCCCAATCTATATTTCCTATTTTTTTGTCCTATTAGAATGTACCTTTTTGAATAATAAAAACATATAAATGATGTTTTAATGTATACTTAAGCCCATATGTCCTTAAGTACATTTATTATTTTTTCTTTTAGGATAAATGACCTTCTCTTTAGAAGTGGGAAGGTCACTTCAAAGGATGTGAATAATTTTGAAACTCCTGATATAGCTTGCAAATTGCCCTGTATCAACATAACACCCTCATGGACATTAAGATAAAAGTACCATTTTCACCATACTCTTATCATCATTGGCAAAATGATTAATAGTAAGAGTACATTTTTAAATTTTAAATATTTGTTAATCAGTTGACTTTTCACTGTTGGAGTTTTTTCTTTGACGGCATATTTTAAAAACCATAACAAGAGCTTATATTGTAAGCAATGCATTTTCGGATAATCATAAAAGCAAATTCACTTTTTACAGGCCACAAAAATGCTAACGAATTATGATGACTTTTCTCACTTTTTTAGCTAAGAGAACATAGTGGTAGGCAAATTCACTGATACTGATCATTTTCTTTTTTTTTTTTTTTTTTTTGATCATTTTCTTATTGTCTGTCTTTTGCAGTTCAGTTGTGCCCTTTGGAGGACCTTATGCCTTTTCCCTCTTCATTCCAAAGAACAAGTCAATGTTAAGGTAAAGGATATTTTATTGAATCCTGTTTCTAATAGATGATGCTTTCACTGTACTAAGCAAAGGAATTTAACATTCTGTACCCTGGCAGCAACTAATTGTCTGTTGGTTTTTTTTTCTTTCTTTCTTTACTCTTTGAATCATTTTCATACAGCTAATGGCGAATATGGACTCAATCTTGAGAAGGACTTATGTGAGTTGCCTAACAACTCTAAGCGCTGGAACAAATGTTCTTTTTCTTTCTTTCTCTCCCTCCCTTCCTCCTTTCCTTTTTTTCCTTCCTTCCCTTGCTCTATTTCCCTCTCTCCATCTCTCCCTCTCCCCTGTCTTGTATATGCTGCTTCTCATTGACTACCTTGCTCTTCCTTGCTCTAGCCTTTCCTCACCATTCTCCTTGGAATATACAGAGGATCAAGTTTGAAGTTAGGCTAACGTAGAAAGGAGCTAGGAAAGCTACTAGGCTGTATTTGGTTTACATCACATTGGTAAAACACATTTTTTTCTGAGGTCTACATTGGCTCATCAGGGGACTACATTTGGATTATAAGCAAACGGTTCAAAGCCCTATAGAGCATGCATTTACCTAGCTTTTTCCTCTGGGCAGTATAGTTCATAGGAACATTGGGAATATTGGGTTATGCTATTATAGTAGGGAATACTAGTTGCTCATGAAGAGCAATACTCTTCTCTTCTTCTTGGGCACAAAGTTGAACTATATTTCCTAGCTTCCTTTACAGTGAACCGTGGTCATGTATTGAGCTGGAGCCAAAGCAATGTGAGTGGAAGTGATTAGTATAACTCCTAGGCTATGCCATTAAAACCTCCTACGTGTGCTTCATGAATTTTCTACCTCTAACTGGAATGGACACATCACCCATGGAGACCTCGAGATTCATGAGTTAATGACTGTATAGCCTGTCGGTTGGATAAAGAGTGTTTATCAATGCAAGGATACTCTCACCTGATATAGGATTTAATACCAAGGCAAAGAGCCTGGTGATGTTGCTAACATGCTGCTAGGATGGCTCTTGAAAGTCTGGAGAAGACAATGGCCTGCACTAAGTGGGGTAGAAAGGCTCCATGGTGGAAAAGGATATCCAAAGTTTCAAAGAAGTGTGCATATTGGAGTGACTGTAGGGTTGGAAGGTCCACCAGCCAACTGTAGTGGGTGGGAAAGTCTAGAGTAAAGAATTACGCAGGTTAGAGGATCACCAGCATCACTGAGAAACTCAGTGGTGGCTGTCCTGTGTAGGCCAAGACTGACACCAGGAGAAGCTATTAAAGAACTAGCTTGCCTAATAACAATGGGGATGATAGGACCTCAGAATAATAAAGACCAGGTGCAGGCACTCAATCATGAGAAACAAAGTGAGTGCAATTATCATAATGGTCAGAATAACATAGAAAGGAACTTGACCTGCAAAGAGCTGTAGTGATGATTAATAGAACGGGGCATCCCTAAGGGAAAATAAATGGGCAGCCAATAAGGGAGTTGCTAACTTTATTCAAACAAAAGAAATCAAGGGTGGGTGATGAGGAAGGTGATGATAACCTCCCCATTAGAAGACACAATCCGTTGTATGGTTTCTGGACATGAGACTTTTTTTAAACCTGTAACTTGATGACTGAAGGAGATACTGAATCTCTAGGAAGAAGGACGCTGCAGTACCACAGTAATTGTACACAGTAATGATTTTCTCTGTTCTTCTTCAGTGGTATCTACAGTCATTTACTTAGCTATCCATATGCTGAGACAAAGGGTAATATCCAGCCATTTCAAGAACAACTGAATATAGAATACGAACTGACATCGATGTCTAGGGGCCCAGTGCCATCAGAGCCCCCTTGCGTAACTGTGGGAGTATATGGTGTCCAGGTAAAAATGGAATTCTGGCCCAGGACCTGTTCACAGAGGATCCACTGGTTTCACAGATCCACATAATGGTTAATTCTCTGTCCCCAAATGTTTAACTGGAATGGACCTACTTGGTAGTTGGCAGAACTCCCATATTAGTTCCTTGGCCAGTGGAGTAAGAGCTATTCTATGGGGGAAATCCAAATGGAAAGCTCTGGAAACCCTTTACTCCAGGAAAGATAATAACAACAGAAAACAACAATAGCCTTATCCTGAAGGGAAATGGTAGAAATAGTGTCTACCTTAATGCACTTAAGGTTTACTAGTTTGGTGATCCCATTATATTCACCAATTAATTCACCATTCTCACCATGAAAAAAGACGGGTCCTGGAGGATGATAGTGAACTATCATAAATTTAAACAAGTACTAGTCCCAACTGCAGCTGCTGTACCAGATATGATATCTTTGCAAGAGTACATTAATGCTGCCTCAGGACATGGTATTTGTCCACTGATGTTGCAAATGCATTTTTTTCCATCTTTATCAGGAAGAAGGACTGCAAGCAGTTTGTGTTCACATGGGATGGACAACATTTTACATTCATGATTTTGCCCCAGGGCTGTGACAACTCTCTGGGCCTGTCATAATGTAATCCAAAGGGACCTGGATTGTCTGAACAGAATATCATTTTAGTCAGCTGAATCAGAGTCATCATATATATAAGACCAGATAAGAAAGACAGGGCAAGTATATTAGAAACACTCCTCTATGTAAGAAGAGGCTGGAAGAGAAATCTTATAAAGTTTTAGTGTCTTGACAAATCAGTAAAGTTTTCAGAGGTTCAGTATTCTGGGGCATGCCAGAATAACCCCTCTACATTATGGGACAAATTTATTTTATTTTGGACTTTCCACTACTAAGAAGGAAGCACAACACTTGGTAAATACTCTGCATTCTGGAAGCACATAATCTACACATATGGCTCTGACCCATTTGCCAAGCAATTAGAAAGACTATTAGCTATTAATGAGCCTAGAGCAGTAAAGCTCTTCAGCAGATACAGGCTACATTGGGGATATATATCTGGATAGTTCCTATAGTGTTATAAATATCTGTGATTGGAAAAAAGCTGCTATGTGGAGTCCATGGCAAACTGCAGTAGAAAAATCACAACATAATTCTCCAGTGTTCTGAAGCAAGATCAAGCCATCTGCAGCAGTGAACTGCATACCAGTCAATAAACTGCTCATGCCATGCTACTGGGCCCTGATAAAGCAGAGCTCCTGACCATGAGCCATTAAGCAAGCATATGAACTGAAATGCTCATCACAGGCTTGGTTCTGTCAGATCCACTAAGTCATATGGTTAGACAGGTCCAGCCATGGATAGGGTCACTTTGAAGAGTGCCATGCAAGAGCCCAGGTGTCACATTGGAATAGAGGACTAAGAAAGACTCTCCAGAGTTGGCCAGCTCACTGATTGAGTGGGAACATTTTCCAGTCATCCTTCAAGACCTTGTTCTCTAAGAATTCTGTCATGAAATGAGCCAGTACATTGTCCTGCAAATGTTCATGAATTACTGTCAAACTTCTAGTATTCAAACGAGTAAGATCATTTTTCTGCAAGTGCCTTGAGACTGGTATTTTGAATAACTGTATACATCACAAGATTAATTCTCAGTTAGATCCCAGAGCTTTCATAAATGCTATCGTGATGCTGGTACTTATCTTGTTTATTATCTCTTTCCCCAAATAGAACGCAAACTCAACAAGAGTAGTAATTTTTGTCTGTTCTGATCACTGCTATATCCATCCCTAGAATGTAGGACTGTGCCTGACATACAGCAGTTGCTCAATAAATATTTTGGGGAATAAATGAATGATACATAGGAATCTAGTACAGTATACTATTTCTGTTCTCTTTCGTTAATGAGGGCCCATTAGTGCACTGAATTTGGAATGAAATAGAATGGATACTCAAGTTATAGAGACAGGAGATATGGGGAAGCCACTTTATGAAGGTGTTGACTATTTCTTTATATCCTCCCTTGAGAGGATATTAGCAGCCCTAATTAACCATACACCCAGCTGTAAGCCATTCATCTTAAGGAAAAATCAAAAGTAGGAAAATGCTGGTCTCTAGGGGCATTTTAAAGTTTTCCATTTGACGAAGGACTACAGGTACAGAGGATGTCCTACTGGCTTGGGGGCTGCCCAGACTTGCTAAATTCTGGGTATTGTGAAATTCTCTCTTACCCTTGCTTCTTCTTTCCTTTATGTCTTTAGGCCTTGCCCTCAGAGTGATAGATACTGTGGGTTAAGTTTCAGGGTAGATAAATGTAAATTTATAGTTTGGTCAGTATATGAGCACACCAAAAATGGCATGTGGATTTAATTCAAACCACGAGCAAATACAGTGCAGAATGGGAAAAAGAAAATTATTTTTTATGTCTAACAGCATGCCTAAAGGCAAAATAATTTATTGTGATGGTGAGTCTATGAATGTCTTAAAGAATAGGGAGTTAATAATGATGCCTCTGTACCCTTGGAATCAGACTTGAATTCACTAGTTCCTGGGGATTCCAACAGCTACTTCTCATCAATATTCAGATTGAATTCATATCAGTATCAAAATAAGAAAA
This sequence comes from Mesoplodon bidens, assembly GCF_964165515.1. NCBI lineage: Eukaryota > Metazoa > Chordata > Mammalia > Artiodactyla > Ziphiidae > Mesoplodon > Mesoplodon bidens. The sequence continues at coordinate 127,071,679 of NC_138177.1, read as the reverse complement.
AGTATACCTGCCAATTTATTCTTACAAATTGTCACATATCTACTTTCTATCTTATGGAATTTATTACCTAAAACTCTCATTTGACATAGAGAATCCCTGCCACGGCATGGTAGTAAAAGCCTATTTAGGTGAGAATTTTTAGCTAATATTGCATTCTAGTCCCAAGTGAAAAAAATAACAAAATAATAAATTGACGCAAGTACTTGACAACCTCTTCAGTGTGCTTACGTAAACTTCTGTACTGTTCCATTAGAATATAATCACTTGAAATTCATTTTCTGTTGAGGGTTCATTGCAAATGATAAAATTATTCCTAAGTACTATGACTAGAGTGAACTAAAATGAATTTTTGAAGCCTCAGTGTCTAAAATAAATATATTTTTTTCAAATCTGTCAAAAAGCTAGGGGTTCATAGCATGACTCTTGAGGGAGTCTATCTAGCAAAACAACTCTGACTTTCTGCATCCTTTAAGTTTTAACTGAATGCACTGAATACCTTGAAGGAAGTGCAGTTTGCTATAAACTGCATTCCGTTCTGTCCCATTTCCAGCTGTCTTTGCTTACTGAATGACCTGCTGCCAACAGTTACAGCTATAACAGTAACTACTACTAACTGACAGCAGTCAATTAAGTCAGGAACTTAATGAGGTTATATATATAATATAATGTATTCCTCATAAATTCTTCTGTGGATGCAACTATGAACAGTTGGTATGAGTATTGCCATGTTAAAGATCAAGGAACTAAGGTTCAATGAATTTAAATAATTGTATCCCCAATACTATGTAGTCAGTAACTGTGATTGGCACATATTCAAAACCAGATTTGTCCAACAACAAAGCCCATGCTCACTACCATTATGTTGGGCTGCTTGTTACCACTGTGGTGACATTTTCTGACATCCATATCATTGTTTAATGTTTACCTGAAACTATCTGGAAAGGTGGTAGAAAGGAAGCCGATCACTTTCCTGCCTTATTTTTTTAAAAACAAATTCTATTCTATGAACTAAATGGTTTTAAAAAGGTACAAACAATAAAAGGAAAAGTTTCTTTAAGATATACTACATACAAAGAACTATATTCACTTGAAAGACAGCACAGCATATTAGAAAGACTAGGTCTAGATGTGTCTTGGGAGGTATATAGGCCTGAGTTTCAATGACAGGTTTCCCTGTCATTTATGTGCTGTGAGCCCTTGGTTGATATTCTGGTTACTTGCCTATTTGCTCTTAGATCCATTCCTTGTGCTTCCCCTGTTCTATTCTGTATTGTAGGTCACTGGCTTAAGCAAATTGCATTTCACATGCTCTTTTGCCAATTGAATTCTAGCTAGGATCAACTAATGGAGGGCACGGGGAGAAGCCTAGAATTGAGAGAGAAGCTGGGTAATTTCTCTCACGCTCTCTCTGCTTTAGGCAGAACCTTGGCTGTAGTTTCATCTTTTTTCATATTTCCCTGTTTTTGAAGGATATTGGTTCTAGCTTACACTGGGCTACCATAGCACTTGGGCTCTGGTAACATCACCCACACTTTGTCCTGCTAGTCCTAGATCTGGTGGTGGCTTCCCTCTTTTCCTGTTCTGGGTTGCCTCACTGCTCTTATTTGCCCTTTCAGCATCTCTAACCCCTTGGTGAGTAGTTCTGCATGTTAAATATCCCTTATTGAACAACTTAATGTGGGTTCTGTTTTGTTAACTTCACCTGATTTACATAGTATAACCAAATACTCAACTTCACTGAGACTCAGTTTCCTTTTTTATAAAGTAAGGATGATAATAACTACAGTTGACCCTTGAACAACGTGAGGGTTAGAGTTGCTGATCCCCACACAGTCAAAGGACACATACTGCTACCTTTGTCTCAAAAACAAAGGAATTGATGAACGACTCACCCAAGGGCCAGAAGCTGAAACAGTTTGGATAGAATCAGAACTCAAACCCTAGTTCTTTTGATTCCACGTATTGTGATCTCCAATCAAACACAAACTTTCCCCCACACTTAGTTAATTTAAAGATTTGTAAAGATTTGTAAAATGAAAATACAGTACTATATTTATTGAAAAAATCCACGTATATGTGTACTGGTGCAGTTCAAGTCCATGTTAATCAAGGGTCAACTGTACTTGCAAGTTACATAAATTCTCTGTGCCTCGGTCTCCTCATCTATGAAATGTGGATAAAAACACTACTTAACTCAGAAATAAGCTAACTACTCTAAGAAAGAAGCCATCCAAATTCCGCAGCTTACTCTAACAGATGAGCAGTCCAATGCCGATCTAGGCAATATAGGGTGGAGATGGGGGTGGGGGTGGGTCTCTAGTTCACACAGTCATTCAGGGGCTCAAGCTGATGGCAACTTGGGTATCTTCAGCACATGGCTTCCAAGGTTGCCTTGGGGGTCATGTCCATTCCACTAACTGGAAAAAATGAAAGGATCGTGTGAGTAATTCTTATGGCCTGAGCCTGGATGAGGTTTATATCACCTCCACCCACAATCCATTGATTACATCTCCATTACACTCCCTCATCTAATAGCTGGGGAGACTGGGGAATGCAGTCTTGCTAACTGTCAAGAAGGAAAAGGAAATGATTTTGGTGATCAGCTAACAATTTCTGCTGCAGCTTCATAGGGATCTTGGGAGGATTAAATTAGTCAATACCCTAGACTGTTTAGAACAGTGCCTAGCACAAAACTAGCATTATGTAAGCATAAGGTGTTACTGTTATTATTAGTATTAAAGAGATAATGTTTATAAAGAGCCTAGCAAAGAGTCTGACACATATAAAATACTGGAGAAATAGATTGTATCACTATCATCATCATCATTATCATCATCATCATTGACATAACCATCATCTGAGAACTGAGATCGCAATATAACATTTGGCTTTACCACTATCTTGGACAAGAATTTTCTTTTTAATTCACAGTTTTCTATCTATGAAACAGAAATGTCAGTATTTTTATTGGTGAAGATGAGGATAATGATTTAACTACCCTAAATTATAGAGTAGCTAGGAATATTAAATGAACTTAGATATGAAGTTATCTACTGCAATATTTAATGCATTATATATACTCAAAAATTATTGTCTCACCTCCTTCCATAGATTCCAAGGATAAAAGGAAGGTGAGAGAAACCCAAAGATTAATCAAAATAGTTATTATATATAAAGCTAGATACAATCTGTAGGAAAAGAAATATATCACACAATATTCTAGGTACTTTGCCCTTCATGGAAGATACATTTTTATGGTGAAGAAAATGATAAACAAGTAAACAAATATATATGTGTATATGTATATTTGTGTGTCACACATATGTGTTCAGATAGTGAGAAGTGCTACCAAAAATCCCAAAAGGCAGAGAAAATGTTTATAAAGTAATGGTGATGGGGGGACAGGTACTTCCATAGGGTACTTAGTCCTAGTTAGGGATCACTGTAAAGAGTCATTTGAGCAGAGATATGAAGTCTGTGATGGAGTTGGTAATGAGGGGAAAGGAATGTGAAGTGTGGCCTGCCATAACCTCATGGCCTGAGGATCAAAACTGGAATATAAATGTGGTGGGATGTCCTGATTTTAACTTTTAGACCACCAGTGCTCTTTGTCAGGAAATCTTTCCCATGATTGGAGATGGGAAAAGAAGCCTGATGAGGGACCCATTTCTAAGTACTAACTCAAAGGTCAAAGGTAAGGATCATTCCTGGGATTAGAGAGAGAACAGCACTGGCAGATTCCACCCCAGGTTAGTCCCCTGGCAAGAGTCTTCCCAGTACTTGGGGAATGGCAAAGCTGAGTTAACTGAACATGCTATGTGTGGCCAGCATAGAAAATTTGAACCAAGGTTGTCAAAGAAAAGGTGGTATATGGGAAGGGTTGTTCTAGGAATCTGCCTATATATTGAGCAGAAAAACATTATGTCTTAGATCCCCCAGGTAACCTGATCCAGTCAGAATTTTATATGAAGTGTGAGGATCATGGAGGAAAGAATGACAATGACAATAGAACTTATATGGTGTAGTGGTAAGTCATGGACCAAGAATGGACTGTGTCTTCACTCCAACTCTGTTACTGGTTTACTTGGTGATATTCTGTTTCTTGATTTGCAAATACTTCCCGATCCACAGGACTGGCCTCTGGTAATGTGAAATTCAATCCAACAGGTATTTGTTGACTTTTATTATGTGCCAGGTATATGTCTGGGGGTGCAGCAAGGAGATTACGCTTCATTAAAGGAGTCAGACAATTAAAAAATGTGAGTAGCGTGGATAGTGTGTTAGATGATAGTAAGTATTATGGAAAAAAATAAGTAGGGAGTGTGGAGAAAGGATCAGATTTTAAATAAGTTGATCAAGGAAGGCCTCAATGAAAACATGAAATATAGGTAAAGACTAAAAAAATTAGGAAGCAAACTGTTGGCTTTCTGGGGATAGGTCATTCCAACAGAGGAAGCAGAAAGAGCAAATGTCCTGGTGCAGGAATGTACCTCGGGTATTTACAGAATAACTAGAAAACCAGCATGTGAGTGAGAGAGAGAGAGAGGGTAGGGGATGATTCAGAAAAGTAATGGAGAAGGGGGTGGTGGAACAGACCAAAGGATGGAATCAGATCTATAGGATCTTGGAGGCCACACTGTAAGGACTTTGGCTTTTAGTCAGAATGAAATGCAAAGCCATTCAAGTGTTTTGAAAAGATGAATAATATTACCTGATTTATGTTCTAACATGATGCCTATAGTTGCTGTTCATTGATAGAATGAAATAGGGCAAGGGCAGGAGAAAGGAACCCTATTAGGAGAGTACAGCTTCTGCTTGCTTCTTTCTGTGCCCTTAGCCTCTCCTTGGTGGTGATATACTTCCTCCTCAACCCTTCTTCCATTGCTCTCAAACTTAAAATTCTCTCATGTTCTCTTTCTAATCTCCTAATATCCTCAGGAAAAGAGATACTAAACTCATTCACTTTGAGATGTAAATGATTTATAAGCAGAGCATCTAGTTTAAACAGAAGGAATGGTGCTCTAATTGTAGAATTTCAGGCATAAGTGGGCATGTATTTTATTTGGGTAAGTGGGTCTTTTGAAAATAACTAAAATTACTTTATACAGATACCCAGATACTTTGTATCTGTGTACATAATAAGGCCAGCCTTAGTTCAACTCTTTTGTAATAGAAGCCAAGTTATACAAACAGAAATAAAAATATAAGGCCAGACTTGCTTATAATTCTCATAGGATGACAGGATAGTATATTCACATACCCAATCCTAACCCAATCACTCACTAAATCATTATAGATTCCATATCTTTTATCTGTCTCCCATTTGTCTCCCCCTCCCATTTTATTGTTAAGACTTTCATCTTTGACTTGAGAATTGACCTAGTTTCCTAATTTGTTTACAGCATTTCAGGCTTAATCCCTTTTCCCCTATCCAATCCAATGTCTACACCAGAATGATCTTCCTAAAATGCAAACAATGTTATTTACCTTTTTAAAACTCTTTCATTGTTCTCTGGTGCACTCACTTTAGGACAATCCAACCTCCTTTGGCAGACATATGAGGTCCTTTAGGAACCAGGCTCTTCCTCCCTCTTCAACTAATCCCCTGACCATTCCACCTTCATCTCAACACCCAGCCCCCACCAGACACATTTTCTGCTCCCTCCACATTCCATGCTGTCCCTTTCTTCTGGGACTTGGTACTTTCTTCTTCTCTTCCTGGTAAAACGTTTTATATTTTTAACCTCCCTACTTTCCCTTCAACTTTGAACAGTTAACTTCTATTTGCCCTTCAGGTTTTAGTATAGATGCTCCCTCCTCTGAAAATCCTTCCCTGATGCCTGTGACTTAAATACACCTCCCAAGGTTTCCATAGCAATCTTCTCTAGAGCTTTTGCCTTAAAAAGCAAGGAATTTTCTGTTATTTCCTGGTTTGTCCTCCACATCAGAGTTTGAGCTCTTAAGGGCAGAGACCTTGCTTTGTCTGTGTGTTTATGATGTCTAAGAGAGCACTTAATATATAATGGAACCTCAATAGATGATTGAGTGCATAAATGAAAGATATATACAGAACTTCCTATAAAAGTTCAAAACATGAAACAAGGTATTAGTGGTCTCCAAACAAACTAGTTGCCTGGGAGAAATACAACATACTTCCGATACTGAGGCCAAAGGAAGGTTTCTCTCTTGAGTCCTCATAGAAAAAGCACTAATAATACAAAAGGCTTAGATACTATGTAAAAAGAAGTAAATAAATCCCTTATCAGTCTCATCATTTGCAAATACTTTCTCCCATTCTGTAGGTCATCTTTTCATTTTGTTTGTTGGTTTCCTTTGCTATGTGAAAGATTTTAAGTTTAATTAGGTCCCATTTGTTTATTTTTGGTTTTGTTTCCATTACTGTAGGAGGTGGATCCAAAAAGATATTGCTGCGATTTATGTAAAAGAGTGTCCCACCTGTGTTTTCCTCTGGGAGTTTTTATAGTATCTGGTCTTGCATTTAGGTCTTTAACCCATTTTGAGTTTCCTTTTGTGTATGGTGTTAGAGAGTGTTCTAACTCACTCTTTTACATGTTGCTGTCCAGTTTTCCCAGCACCATTTATTGAAGAGACTGTCTTTTCTCCATTATATATTCTTGCCTCCTTTGTTGTAGATTAATTGACCATATGTGCATGGATTTATTTCTGGGCTTTCTATCCTGTTCCATTGACCTATATTTCTGTTTTTGTGCCAGTACCTTACTGTTTTGATTACTGTTTTGATTTGAGGCTTTGTAGCATAGTCTGAAGTTAGAGAACCTGATTCCTCCAGCTCCATTTTTCTTTCTCAAGATTGCTTTGGCTCTTCATTGTCTTTTATGTTTTCATACAAATTTTAAAATTTTGTTCTAGTTCTCTGAAAAATGTCATTGGTAATTTGATAGGGATTGCATGGACTCTGTAGATTACCTTGGGTACAGTGGTCATTTTGACAATATTGATTCTTCCAATCCAAGAATATGGTATATCTTTCCATCTATGTCATCCTTGATTTCTTTCATCAGCCTTTTATAGCTTTTAGAGTATAGGTCTTTTGCTGCCTTAGGTAGGTTTACTCCTAGGTATTTTATTTTTTTTGATGTGATGGTAAATGGTATTGTTTCCTTAACTTCTCTTTCTGATCTTTCATTGTTAGTGTATAAGAATGCAAGAGATTTCCATGTATTAATTTTGTATCCAGTAACTTAAAATATACAAACAGCTCATACAGCTCAATATCAAAAAACAAACAACCCAATCAAAAAATGAGCAGAAGATCTAAATAGATATTTCTCCAAAGAAGACATACAGATAGCCAAAAGGCACATGAAAAGATGCTCAACATTGCTAATTATTAGAAAAATACAAATCAAAACTGCAATGAGCTACCACCTCACACTGGTCAGAATGGCCATCATCAGAAAAGTCTACCAATAATAAATACTGGAGAGGGTGTGGAGAAAAAGGAACCCTCCTACACTGTTGGTGGGAATGTAAATTGGTATAGCCACTGTGGAGAACATTATGAAGCTTCCTTAAAAAACTAAAAATAGAGCTACCATATGATCCTGCAATCCCACTCCTGGACATATATCTAGAGAAAACTATAATTTGAAAAGATACATGCTCCCCAGTGTTCATAACAGCACTATTTACAATAGCCAAGACATGGAAGCAAACTAAATGTCCATCAACAGATGAATGAATAAAGAAGACGTGGTATATATATACATACACACAATGGAATATTACTTAGTCATAAAAAGGAGTGAAATAATGTCATTTGCAGCAACATGGATAGACCTAGAGATTACCATACTAAGTGAAGTAAGCCAGACAGAGAAAGGTAAATATCATATGATATTGTTTATATGTGTAATTAAAAAAAAAAAGATACAAATGAACTTCTTTCCAAAACAGAAAGAGACTCACTGACATAGAAGACAAACTTATGGTTACCAAAGGGGAAAAGGGGGTGGTGGTGAGAGGGATAAATTAGGAGGTTGGGATTAACATATACACACTACTACTATATATAAAATAGATAACCAACAAGGATCTAGTATATAGCACAGGGAACTATACTCAATATTTTATAATAACCTGTAAGGGAAGAGAATCTGTACATTGTATATGTAAAAATAATACAATGTTATATCATTATATCTCAATAAAAGATAGTTAAAATGTTAATAAGTAAGAGAGTGAACTGAATAATGCATTTGGAGTCATTTAACAGATGTGAATTTTAAACCCAAATTGTGCTTTAAATGGCTGTGTAAATTTGGGTAAGGCACATTATGCCTCTAGGTCTATTAAATGAGATGTTTGGATCAGATGTTCCCTAAATTTCATTTCAATTTTACTGTCTTAAGTTATGTGACCCTGATTTGTACAAGAAACCTCAATTCTTTCTACAAGTCTTCTAGCCAGGCCGTAACAAACTGATGCCTTGAGCAATGTGTAATTCTCTGAGCCCCAAAGACGGGTGAGTACTGACATTATCAGTGCTTCGATCCCCACTTTGGGACCAGGCAGCTTGGGGTCCAGGATAAAATAAAAGAAAATGCATATATTTCAACCAGCAAAATTTTTACTACTCCCATGTAATCCACTATGATGGAAGTTAGGTTGTTAGGTTCTCAGTCCAAGCTTGCTCAGAGAGAGCTGCTAAAAGATATTATCACCTTCAATAATGACAACATTTTCTATATCTTCTCATCATCACAGTAACCCTCACACAAAGGAGAGGTCAACTGAGATTTCAAGTTCCACATGGGCTGGGTTCCAAGTTTAGAAGGCTTGTCAATTCAAAATTATACATGGAAGATTCCAGGGTACTTTACATTCTCTTGGGGCTAGTGGGAACAGAAATCAAAGGGAGGGAAAAGAAAAAAGTGAAAGTCAGTATGCAAACTAATTGCCATTTAAATCTATTTGACCTTGAAGACAAGAGATAACAGGGAGAAAATAGATTTAAATTTTTTATGCTATTTACTCTCATTTCTACCATGAAGTTGGTCCCTAAGTGCAGAAGTCTAACTAATTAAATATATTAATTGAACTTATTGCGTCTATATCAACAGGTTCAATGATCTAAAGTATACCATTCTTTAAGAGGTAGGAAGTGTGGTATACTTAATGATGGTGAATTGTTTCAACTTGACCTTCTGAAACAAAACTTTCTACGTCATATCTCTATTATCAACTCTGGCCTCAGTTACTTTAGGAATTTCTTTCTCCTGCATTTAGCTCAACAAATTTGGAGAGTTCTTAGAACAAATTTAGACATGAGGATTTCCAGATCAAGGAAAAGTTGTTTTCCATTAGATATTTCATGTCTATCAAAAGCAGATCATGGCGATTAAATTTATTTCCTCACCCCAAACGCTGATTTGATGAGGATACTAAATTATTATGGATGATTGAATCTACTGAATAATATAGAGAATCTAATTTAGCAATCTAGGGATTGGTAGTTGTCTAACCTAGTGAGTTACTCAGGTGACAAGACAAATCTTGATGTATTATAATCTATCCTAGTAACATAGGCCTTAGATTTTATTGAGATGGCAATATAAAAGTGATCTAATCAAATAATAGTAACATTGTAGTGAATTACCTCATATCTGTGCTCCAGAGAGAAGGAGACGAAAGAAAGGAGAAGAAAGAAAGAGGAAGGAGAGTGCCTGTATCAGGAAAGCAAAAACCTTCCCAGAGGTTTTGGCGTCAATTCTTGGAAGAAACGATCTCTGAGCATGAGGTGGGAGTGTGGGTAGGGGAGGCGTCAGGAGACATGGGTGCCATTCCCACACATCAGGACCCACTCTGGATCTGTAAACATTGGTTCTGGGCTTCTCATATTTTATCTGTATTAACACTAGGCCGGTTTAATGGAATGAATCAGAGACATTTCCATGTTCATTCATGGCCTGGAATAGTTCCTATAGTATCTGATTTACCTGTTCTTTAAATGCTGACTTCAACCCATCTTTCAAACTGTGTGTTCCTGGTACCATTATTAAGTTATTACAAGAGGAAAAAAAAAGTAAAAACAGGGGAGGAGAGACATGAGCCATCTAACTCTGGTGGTCCTGCAAGCCCTGGTTCCTGCAAACCCTGGTTCCAGCTGTGTCTGAGGTCAGAAAGCAAAACTATGTCCAGAAAATTCACATGGAGATTTAAATGGTAATTGGAGATTATATAATTTATGGTTGGACTAGATGTATGATGTGACAGAGAGAAAATAGTCAGGAATTACGATTTTTGACCTGAGCAAATAGAATGGAATTACTGTCAACTGCTAGGAAAAAGACTATAGGAGAGACAGTGTGTATTAATACCAGGCTGGTCTTGTGAGATGAATTGTGCATCTTTCCATGTCCATCCATGGCCTGGAATAAGTGCAGCACCATCAGATTTGTATCTTCTTTATGTTCCCTCTAACTTGGATTTTAAAACCTGTCCCTAGTTCCCTTTGTAGAGGACAAACCTCTCTTGGAGATATAGAAACAACCAAACCACTTGAAGTAAGGGACTTCCATCTCAAGAAAAACATTCAAGTACATGTCTTTGATGAGGAATTTAAGAATAATGACAAAGCTACTACTGTGAAAATCCAACAAATCTTCTCTCTTAAAGTAAACCTCAGTTTTATAAATTCTCCAAAAGAAACATAAAAGTTTGCAGACATTTTTGCATCCAAAAAGAAAACAAATTGGTTCTGTGTAATTTGGCTAGAGCCTATTCCAGAGGTAAAGTGTTGGAAGTCCTCAGAGTACACTATTTAAATAGATTACAGTGTCCATGGAAGTTGTGCAATGCAGTGGCCCTGACCTGATCATTCTACTTTGATTTAGAAGAGCTGTGGATAAAACGAATTGGGAAGCTGTGCATATGGTAATTGTAATAAAGTGTCCACTGTGGATACCTAACTTAAAATCTTGTGAATGGGTAAAAAGCTTTTTAAAAAATAATTTCCAAAACTTTCTATAAGATTTCCATTCACTCATCTCTTTGTCCAGAACCATGTGACATGGACACCCTAGCTAAAAGGAAGACTGGGATTTATGTACTTATTTTTTTTGTAAGATGGGAACATTGATTCTTTTAACAGATGAGTCTCTTAGTCACAAAGAAGAGAATGGATAATTTGGTAGGCAACTAGCACTAGTAGTGTCTGCCACATATACCACTTTCTTACATTATATAAATGAACTGGGTCAACCATTTGTTTTCTTTGCAAAAAACATTTAGATACCAGTGAAGAATTCTAGTTAGTATTTCAGTTTTCCAATGATGATACATTTCTATATATAATACACTTTGTCACAATGAGAGGCAATAGAGACAGTTATCTGGGTTTTTGTTTCTCGGTTTTCCTTTTAATACAGAATGGACTATGAGAACTTTCTGAAATCCCTTAGAATTAATGTCTTATCCTAAATTTTGATTTTACCAGTTCACTCATTGGGAGTGACTCATGGTGTAACAACTCAAAGAATCATGTATTTAAGCACATTAAGTGTTTATTAATATAAAATGGAGCATTCATCTTAGTGACCAAAATTGCCTTTATTCTAGGAGCCCTTAAATATGGCAAAGTATTTAAAATAGTAGTTTGATTTTGTTAGGCTCTCAATCATGACTCTTCCCTTTTCCACCCTCACCAGGAACTGGGATGCCTGGGAAGCCAAATTAGAAATAAGCTGGACATGAATGGTACAGTCCATGTGGAGACCACGGAATGGTCATTATTTCAGTTTGACAGTTTGATGAGGAAAATGCATATTTTCCATATGCCTCTCTCTCTCTCTCTCTCTCTCTCTCTCTGCCTCTCCTCTTCCCTCTCACTCTCCTTTTCTCTGTCCCTTCCTCTCTTTCCATGTGAGGATAAGCTCTGACCAATGACATTTTCTACTCTCTGGTCTTTCATTTCTAAAAACACAAGCTAATCAACATCTTATATCTAGTTACAAAATTTCTTTATGATAAACATTTTCAGGTTTTCATACTTGTTTCTTTTTAAATAGATTTCTTCCTTTTCAGGGGAATTCACTTGATTCCTTGCCAACCTGAAGAAAACATCCCAACCTGTCAGCATCAGAGCTGCAATCATATCTTATTTCTTGGAAAATCTTATATTATTTCCTGGGAGAATGAGTAATGCCATCTATCTACTTTTTCTTTCACTATATTACCTTAGGTTCAGAAAATGCCATTTTTTTTTATCCTGTCTTTTTGATTCCAGGAGTTTTCCTGATTGTAGTCCTGCTACCTTGTATTCCCTGCTTAAAATAATAATCTATTTTTTGGAAACCATCTAATGTTTAATCTTAGAAAAGACCCACTAATGAACTGAAGATTGACATAGTAATTGTTATTCCAATGGAAAACCATTTGGGGGTGAGGGATATAAGTTTCTCTTGTTTCATTTCAATAGTAGCAATCAAATTTCTGATTAAAATTAGTCACTCAACTGCTTTTTAAATGATTCTGGTGACTTCATTAATCTGCAGTGATGAACTACCTCTGTAATATTTAATATCCTGACAAGCTATATATTATCAAGTCTGAGTCAAATTTCAGTCAGCCCTATGATATTTCTGGACACTAGAAATCCATTGCTTCTCTTTTGTGATGAGAGCATATTTTCAGACACAGTTCATGTCCTAAATAGACTGAATACTTGTCTAACATTGTAAACTCCCAGAGGGCAGATACCGATGGCAGCTACAGTGCGTTTCAGCTCACTTGAAGGAATACTAAAAGGAGGTGACAAAGCTGCTTATCAACTCCCTCAGTCACTCGGCTGGATCTCCTTGGTTTTGAGGGTGGAGAGATTATTCTCAGAGGTTGGTAGGGTGTCTGTTATCTCTGAGGTGAGATTTGCCCTCTTGTAGGCATCATGTCTCTTCAAAACAATTTTATTGTAACATGTCCAGAAGTTGCTTTTCTCACATAACCCTGTCCCTGGTGGATTCCATCTATGATTCTGTCATGCTCCTAATCTTTATTTCTAGTCCCATTCCTTGTGATTCAGACTTAACCATCCAACTGATTTCTACACATCACTTGAATAATTAAGAATCAGGGCCAACTAACGTGTTCAAAAGTCAACTCATTATCTTTACTTCAAAATATGCTTATCGTCCAGGAATTCTAGTTATCTGTGTCAGCAAGTTGAAGTCTTTCTCAAATCCTTTCTTTCTTTGCCTCCCACATTCAACCAATGACTGAGTCTTAATCCTTCCATCTTTTTAACATTTCTCTGTCCTCTCCTTTACTTCATTCCTGACACTTCTTTTACTCAGGTCATTATCATACAAGGTGGATCTGATGACTGCATCCTAAGAACCACTTTCCCCTTCCTAGTAGTGACCTAAATCTTGTCCATATGTGCAATTCATCTCTATATGGGTAATTCAGGGAGAACTGATCCAATTCCCAGATTCAGGGGTAGGTCTGGTCAATCCTATGGTAATTCTGTATATACACCTTACCCCAGTAATTGGTCCAGGAACCTAGGTTTTTCACATTCTGGGACAAAAGATTGGATCAAGAGTACATGACTCATTTTGCCAAAGAGATGCAAGGAGATTACTTCTGGGATACTGCAGTGATGATATAAAGCCTGGATTAATTTACCACCATGAGGGAAGCCAGCCAGAGGATGAAGCATAGACAAGGGAAGAGCAGAAAAATGGATCTGGAGACACTACATTAAGACATATTTGAAGCTCACCCTATTTTACTACTTTCATTACATGAGCGAATAAGTTTACATATTGATTAACTAAATTTGGTTAGGAATTTCTCTCATTTGAAACATACAAATTCTCACTGATACATCTTGTCTTGCCAGTTATCATAATGGCCTGGCAACTTATTTCTCTATCTATGGCATATACCCCTCCAGTTGACCACACACTCTCCTAACAGGGTGATCTTTCACAAAACCCCACAGATCTATTCATGTGCTCTCTACTTAATCCCCTACCATGGTAACTTATTATCTTCAGAATAAATTAAACCTCATCAGCATGACACACAAGGTATCACATTATTGGATTTTTTTCCTGCCTCCCCAGCCTCATATCTCATTTCTTCTCAATGTGAATTCTATACACAACTCTGCTTAAATAATTTTGGCTCCTAGAATAGAAAGTCTTTATCACTTACCTCTTTGTCTTTGTACATGCTGCTTCCTCATCTTAGAATTCAGCTAATTCTAGTCTATTCTGTAGCCAGCTACTTTGAACCTACAGTAAACCCAAATATATGCAATGTGCTGGAAAATCTCCTCCCCTTGTTGTTTACCTGGTGAGGTTCTGCCATAAAACTTGTCTACCCCTCAGAAGAATTTGTGCTTTCTCTCTTGTTTCATGCCTATCTTCCTCTTGGGACTTATCTCACTCTGTTTCAATAGTTTGCTACAATTGGTCTCTCCTTAGTTCCTCCCTTGAAGATAAGAGCTACTTTTAAATTAATCTCCATATTCCTAATTCAAGCATAGAAGTTGGATTAATGACTTTTTCACAGACTTAAGTAAGCAGAAAGCCAGATTATTCAAATTGGGAGGTACATTAGACATCAACTAATCCTAAAGTTTGATGAGGGAGGTGACCTACTGCCTGATGAAAGTTGGCAAATGATACTTGATACCCATCTAAGAGAGTTCATAGAGTCACTGAAGAGTACATGCAGATGCAGAGGGCATCCATATTCCAGTTCAACAGATCATTGTCAGTGGAAAAATGGGGCCCATGTTGCCAACGCTTCTCATATTTGTTCAAGAAAAAAAAAAGAAACCTCTGTGCAGGCCATTACTGTAGGTGGATCTCGCATCTGTGAGCTAGACATACCCATGGTCTGAGAGTCAGCCTCCTTGGATTTATTTGAACGCCTTCATTTTACAGATGAGGAACCAAAACTAGAACCAAAACAAAGTTTTCCCTAAGAGATCCCTCAATCCAGGGTACATCCTCTTCTATATTTTCTCATGGGCCCCTGTGCCCTTAACTCATGTTTTATAGCAGTCTGTCTATCTCCCTCTTCCAGCACAGCACGCGTTCTCTGAGCACAGAGAGTGCCCTTGTCTTTTGTCATTCACAGGACCAGGTGCTGAGTAAATGCTCAGTAGATATTCCCTGAATGAACATTGAATGGAAATCATGCTCCTGACAGACAGCCTTTGACTCTTGACATCACCAGCACCTTTAACATGTAGATTTGTAGATTTACCTCGTGGGACATTTAATAAAGCTTTCTGTGCTGAGACCTTGGAAATGGGGAGTGGGATGGAAAGTAGTCACTAAAATACTGGGAGAGTTATATAGATCATAATCTCTACTACAAGGCATAAAAATCAAGTAGATGAACAATGTGTTGTATTAGATAAAGAGGAAGGAGCATTAGTTATGGAGGGAAGTGTGGAAAGATGCCTAAACTGAGTGACCAAGGATATGTAGGATTTTGATAGGGAGAGAATTAGCTGTTGGCCTGGGGAGTTGGTTTGCAGTCTCCAGTGAGCCCTGGTGTGCACTCATAGTGTCTTGCTGCTTTCACTTTTTCGTCTCTAAGCATCTCTGTACTGGTTAGTCTTGAGGAAGGGTCCCTGTTCAAGGTTTAGAGCAAGACCCTAAAGGAAAGCATCCTCCAGATAGAGCCATTTTATTTCCAGTCTGTGGTTCTGGACATGGGATAATGCAGTCAATACAAATAAAACATAAAAACACAAATAAAACAAATGAATAAAACACCACCAACAAAATGAAAGTCCTGGAGATTCTAGGTGAGTTTTAAAGTCTCTTGCTGATTATCTTTAGCCCAGTCAAATTCCACCTCAAGGTGAATTCTAGAAAGCCATGAAAAGAGGCTGCTCCTCTCTGGAGGAATAAATTATTGTCATGAAATGGAGAATTCTACCTGTTTTGAACTCTGAGGAAGCTAGCTCTAGTTGCACATTACCAAAAACACTAAGATGTGATGCCATTCTTAAAGAAATTGTGAAGCCAGCTGGTTTTTCATGCAGTAATAACTGGACACCATTATTATGCACCTATTAATAACTGGATACTATTATTATGCACCTATTTTGTGTCAGGCTACTTCTATCATTATCACTATTTTATCTAACAAGCTTTCAGAATAGGTGTTCTTGTTTTCCATTTACAAATGAAGAAACAAGACTCAGAGGGTTTGAGGGGCTTATTAAGTGCCACATAGCTAGAATGTGGAGGAGTTGCAATATGAGTCCAACTTGACTTTTTAAAACTGGAGTTTTTTTGATATCACCTGGTGTAGGGGAGGTGTTTAAAGAGGCCAGATCAAAACCTCAGGGTTTGAGATGGTTCTGTCGTTTATTAAAAGTGAAACTCTGCTCATGACACTTATTTTCTCTGATCCTACTACCTGAAATGGGGATAATAATAACCCTTTTGCTGCCCACTTTATTCCGCTGTTTTTTTTTTAACATCTTTATTGGAGTGTAATTGCTTTACAATGGTGTGTTAGTTTCTGCTGTATAACAAAGTGAATCAGCTATAAATATACATATATCCCCATATCCCCTCCCCCTTGCATCTCCCTCCCACCCACCCTATCCCACCCCTCTAGGTGGACACAAAGCACCGAGCTGATATCCCTTTGCTATGCAGCTGCTTCTCACTAGATATCTATTTTACATTTGGTAGTGTATATATGGCCATGCCGCTCTCTTACTTCATCCCAGCTTACTCTTCCCCTCCCTGTGTCCTCAAGTCCATTTTCTACATCTGTGTCGTTTATTCCTTTCATGCCCCTAGGTTCTTCAGAACCTTTTTTTTTTTTTTTACATTCCATATATGTTAGCATACAGTACTTGTTTTTCTCTTTCTGACTTACTTCATTCTGTATGACAGTCTCTAGGTCCATCCACCTCACTACAAATAACTCAATTTCATTCCTTTTTATGGCTGAGTACTATTCCATTGTATATATGTGCCACATCTTCTTTATCCATTCATCTGTCGATGGACACTTAGGTTGCTTCCATGTCCCGGCTATTGTAAACAGTGCTGCAATGAACATTGTGGTACATGTCTCTTTATGAATTATGGTTTTCTCAGGGTATATCTCCACTAATGGGGTCGTATGGTAGTTCTATTTTTAGGGAACCTCCATACTGTTCTCCATAGTGGCTGTATCAATTTACATTCCCACCAACAGTGCAAGAGGGTTGCCTTTTCTCCACACCCTCTCCAGCATTTATTGTTTGTAGATTTTTTGATGATGGCCATTCTGACCAGTGTGAGGTGATACCTCACTGTAGTTTTAATTTGCATTTCTCTAATGATTACTGATGTTGAGCATCCTTTCTTATGTTTGTTGGCAATCTGTATATCTTCTTTGGAGAAATGTCTATTTATGTCTTCTGCCCATTTTTAGATTGTGTTGTTTTTTGATATTGAGCTCATGAGCTGCTTGTATATTTTGGAGATTAATCCTTGTTTAAGTTGCTTCCTTTGCAAATATTTTCTTGCATTCTGAGGGTTGTCTTTTCGTCTTTTAATGGTTTTCTTTGCTGTGCAAAAGCTTTTAAATTCCACTAGATCCAATTTGTTTATTTTTGTTTATATTTTTATTTCTCTAGGAGGTGGGTCAAAAAGTATCTTGTTGTGATTTATGTCATAGAGCATTCTGCCTATGTTTTCCTCTAAGAGTTTGATAGTGTCTGGCCTTACATTTAGGTCTTTAATCCATTTTGAGTTTATTTTTGTGTATGGTGTTAGGGAGTGTTCTAATTTAATTCTTTTACATGTAGCTGTCCAGTTTCCCCAGCACCATTTATTCAAGAGGCTGTCTTTTCTCCATTGTATACTCTTGCCTCCTTTATCAAAGATAAGGTGACCATATGTGTGTGAGGTAATCTCTGGGCTTTCTGTCCTGTTCCATTGATCTATATTTCTGTTTTTGTGCCTGTGCCATACTGTCTTGATGACTGTAGCTTTGTGGTATAGTCTGAAGCCCGTGAGCCTGATTCCACTAGCCCTGTTTTTCTTTCTCAATATTGCTTTGGCTATTTGGGGTCTTCTGTGTTTCCATACAAATTGTGAAATTTTTTGTCCTAGTTCTGTGAAAAATTCATTGGTAGTTTGACAGGGATTGCATTGAATCTGTCGATTGCTTTGGGTAGTATAGTCATTTTCACAATGTTGATTCTTCCAATCCAAGAACATGGTATATCTCTCCATCTGTTTTTATCATCTTTAATTTCTTTCATCACTGTCTTATAGTTTTCTGCATACAGGTCTTTTGTCTCCTTAGGTAAGTTTATTCCTAGGAATTTTATTCTTTTTTGTTGCAGTGGTCAATGGGAGTGTTTCCTTAATTTCTCTTTCAGATTTTTCATAGTTAATATATAGGAATACAAGAGATTTCTGTTCATTAATTTTGTATCCTGCTACTTTACCAAATTCATTAATTAGCTCTAGTAGTTTTCTGGTGGCATCTTTAGGATTCTGTATGTACAGTCTCATGTCATCTGCAAACAGTGACAGTTTTACTTCTTCTTTTCTGATTTGGATTCCTTTTATTTCTTTTTCTTCTCTGATTGCTGTGGCTAAAACTTCCAAAACTATGTTGAATAATAGTGGTGAGAATGGGCAACCTTGTCTTGTTCCTGATCTTAGTGGAAATGGTTTCAGTTTTTCACCACTGAGAACGACATTGGCTGTGGGTTTGTCATATATGACCTTTATTATGTTGAGGTAAGTTCCCTCTGTGCCTACTTTCTGGAGAGTTTTTATCATAAATGGGAGTTGAATTTTTGTGAAAGCTTTTTCTGAATCTATTGAGATGATCACATGGTTTTTCTCCTTCAATTTGTTAATATGGTGTATCACATTGATTGATTTGCATATATTGAAGAATCCTTGCATTGCAGGGATAAACCCCACTTGATCATGGTGTATGATCCTCTTAATGTGCTGTTGGATTCCATTTGCTAATGTTTTGTTGAGGATATTTGCACCTATGTTCATCAGAAACATTGGCCTGTAGTTTTCTTTTTTTGTGACATCTTTGGTTTTGGTATCAGGGTGATGATTGCCTCATAGAAGGAGTTTGGGAGTGTTCCTCCCTTTGCTATATTTTGGAAGAGTTTGAGAAGGATAGGTGTTAGCTCTTCTCTAAATGTTTGATAGAAGTGGCCTGTGAAGACATCTGTTTCTGGGTTTTTGTTTGTTAGAAGATTTTTAATCACAGTTTCAATTTCAGTTCTTGTGTTTGGTCTGTTTATATTTTCTGTTTCTTCCTGGTTCAGTCTCGGAAGGTTGTGCTTTTCTAAGAATTGCTTCCAGGTTGTCCATTTTATTGGCATAGAGTTGCTTGTAGTAATCTCTCATGATCCTTTTTATTTCTGCAGTGTCAGTTGTTACTTCTTTTTCATTTCTAATTCTATTGATTTGAGTCTTCTCCCTTTTTTTCTTGGTGAGTCTGGCTAATGGTATATCAATTTTGTTTATCTTCTCAAAGAACCAGCTTTTAGTATTCTTGATCTTTGCTATTGTTTCCTTCTTTTTCATTTATTTCTGAGCTGATATTTATGATTTCTTCTGCTAACTTTGGGGTTGTTTTGTTCTTCTTTCTCTAAATGCTTTAGGTATAAGGTTAGGTTTTTTATTTGAGTTGTTTCTTGTTTCTTGAGGTAGGATTGTATTGCTATAAACTTCCCTCTTAGAACTGCTTTTGCTGCATCCCATAGGTTTTGGGTCATTGTGTTTTCATTGTCATTTGTTTCTCAGTATTTTTTGATTTCCTCTTTGATTTCTTCAGTGATCTCTTGGTTATTTAGTATTGTATTGTTTAGCCATCATGTGTTTGTATTTTTTACAGATTTTTTCCTATAATTGATATCTAGTCTCATAGCACTTTGGTCAGAAAAGATACTTGACACGATTTCAATTTTCTTAAATTTACCAAGGCTTGATTTGTGACCCAAGATATGATCTATCCTAGAGAATGTTCCCTGAGCACTTGAGAAGAAAGTGTATTTTGTTGGTTTTGGATGGAATGTCCTATAAATACCAATTAAGTCCATCTTGTTTAATGTATCATTTAAAGCTCATGTTTCCTTATTTATTTTCATTTTGGATGATCTGTCCATTGGTGAAAGTGGGGTGTTAAAGTCCCCTACTATTATTTTGTTTCTGTCAATATCTCCTTTTATGGCTCTTAGCAGTTTCTTTATGTATTGAGGTGCTCCTATGTTGGGTGCATAAATATTTAAATTGTTATATCTTCTTCTTGGATTGATCCTTTGATCATTATGTAGTGTCCTTCTTTGTCTCTTGTAATAGTCTTTATTTTAAAGTCCATTTTGTCTGATATGAGAATTGCTACTCCAGCTTTCTTTTGATCACCATTTGCATGGAATATCTTTTTCCATATCCTCACTTTCAGTCTGTATGTGTCTCTAGGTCTGAAATGGGTCTCTTGTGTACAGCATATATATGGGTCTTGTTTTTTGTATTCATTCAGCCAGTCTATGTCTTTTGGTAGGAGCATTTAATCCATTTACATTTAAGGTAGTTATTGATATGTACGTTCCTAGTACCATTTTCTGAATTGTTTTGGGTTTGTTATTGTAGGTCTTTTTCTTCTCTTGTATTTCCTGCCTAGAGAAGTTCCTTTAGCATTTGTTGTAAAGCTGGTTTGGTGGCACTGAATTTTCTTAGCTTTTGCTTGTCTGTAAAGGTTTTAATTTCTCTGTCGAATCTGAATGAGATCCTTGCTGGGTAGAGTAATCTTGGTTGTAAGTTTTTCCCTTTCATCATTTTAAATATGTCCTACCACTCCCTCTGGCTTGTAGAGTTTCTGCTGAAGGATCAGCTGTTAACCTTATGGGTATTACCTTGTATGTTATTTGTTGTATTTCCCTTGCTGCTTTTAATATTTTTTCTTTGTATTTAATTTTTCATAGTTTGATTTATATGTGTCTTGGTGTGTTTCTCCTTGGATTTATCCTGTGCGGGACTCTCTGCACTTCCTGGAATTGATTAACTGTTTTCTTTCCCATATTAGGGAAGTTTTCATCTATAATCTCTTCAAATATTTTCTCAGTCCCTTTCATTTTCTCTTCTTCTTCTGGGACCCCTATAATTTTAATGTTGGTGCATTTAACGTTGTCCCAGATGTCTCTAAGACTGTCCTCCCTTCTTTTCATTCTCTTTTCTTTATTGTGTTCTGCAGTAATTATTTCCACTATTTTACCTTCCAGGTCACTTATCCATTCTTCTGCCTCAGTTATTCTGCTATTGATTCCTTCTACATAATTTTTAATTCCATATATTTTGTTGTTCATCATTGTTTGCTCTTTAGTTCTTCTAGGTCCTTGTTAATGTTTCTTTTATTTTCTCCATTCTATTTCCAAGATTTTGGATCATCTTTACTATCATTACTTTGAATTCTTTTTCAGGTAGACTGCCTATTTCCTCTTCATTTGTTTGTTCTGGTGAGTTTTTACCTTGCTCCTTCATCTGCTGCGTAGTTCTCTGTTTTCTCATCTTGCTTAACTTACTGTGTTTGGGATCTCCTTTTCGCAGGCTGCACGTTCATAGTTCCTCTTGTTTTTGGTGTCTGTCCCCAGTGGGTAAGGTTGGTTCAGTGGGTTGTGTAGGCTTCTTGGTTGAGGGGACTCTTGCCTGTGTTCTGGTGGATGAGGCTGGACCTTGTTTTTCTGGTGGGCAGGATCATGTCTGGTGGTGTGTTTTGGTGTATCTGCAAAGTTATTATGATTTTAGGCAGCCTCTGTGATAATGGGTGGGGTTGTGTTCCTGTCTTGCTAGTTGTTTGGCACACGGTGTCCAGCACTGTACCTTGTTGGTCATTGAGTGGAGCTGGGTCTTAGCATTGAGATGGAGATCTCTGTGAGAGCTTTCGCCATTTGATATTATGTGGGGCCAGGAGGTCTCTGGTGGACCAATGTCCTGAACTCTGCTCTCCCACCTCAGAGGCTCAGGCCTGACATGCAGCCAGAGCACCAAGAGCCTGTCAGCCACACGGCTGTTGAGCGTTCAAGCGAGGTGACAG
Organism: Mesoplodon bidens; assembly: GCF_964165515.1. Lineage (NCBI taxonomy): Eukaryota > Metazoa > Chordata > Mammalia > Artiodactyla > Ziphiidae > Mesoplodon > Mesoplodon bidens. Next base: position 127,049,590 of record NC_138177.1, on the reverse strand, counting down.
TCTGGACAGATGATGACTGTAGATCACCACCCTCCACCTAGTGCTTTGACACTATGTAAGCTGGGTCACCTGGAATAGTCTGAGGTGGTCTGCCTCTTTCTTCAGTCTCTCCTTTCCCTCTGTGTACAGGGGCCAATTTGGGAATCAACAATTATGATTACAAACTAAGTAAAATTATACATATATTTGGATGAGAAATCTGGGTATCTAGAAAGGAAGTCTTCATTTCAATCTCATGCCATTGTTACTGACCCTTTGGAGTCAGACCCTAACAAGGGTCCTCCTGACCGATGTCTTGCTCACCAATATAATGAGACCGAGTTTGGCTCAGAAGCAAAGGAAAGCGTTATTCTAGAATCCAAGAATGGAGAATTTCGAGCTCCAGCCTTAGAGTGTACCGTTCTCCCTGACAGGCCAGCAGCAGGGCTGCTTTATAGGATTCTCATCAGCTGGCAGAGTTCTCTCCAGGTGGGTGCAGTTCTCGTGAGGTGAGCATAGCTGTGCTGCTCACACCCCAGAATATAGTGCCGGGCAGGTGCAACCCCGCTTTTTGTTGTGCTCAAATAAGATCATAGAGTATCAGATTAACAACATAAATATTAATCATTAAGTTGCTTGTGGGAATAAATCTGGTGAGAATCATCAGAACCATTCTCATTCATTTCCTTTTGAAGATGAGGACCTGATGTTTTTGCAATAGTTTGGTATAGTGTGATGGTTAAGAACACAGCCTTCAGAATCAGATATATTTAGGTTCCAATCCTGGCTTTACCACTTCTATTAGCTGTGATAGGCAGAATAATGACTCTTCAAAGATATGCATATGCTAATTCCCAGGACCTGGACTGTGTTAGGTTACATGGCAAAGGATTTTTAAGTTGCAGGTGGACTTATGGTTGCTAACTGGCTGATCTTAAAATGGACACAGTATCCCAGATTAGCCAGGTAGGACCAATGTAATCATAAGGGTCCTTATAAGTTGAACCCTTATATGGGTCCTTCCAATTCTAAGATATAAGTAGAAAGCAGAGGAAAAGATGTGACCAGGAAAGCAGAGGTCAGAATGATGATATTGTTGGTTTTGAAGGTTGAGGAACAGGGCCATGAGCCTGGGTATGTAGACAGTCTCAAAATGTAGGAAAGGCAAGGAAATGGCTTCCTAGAGCTTCCAGAAAGTTCTATTGACTCCTTCATTTTAGCCCTGTGAGACTTGGATTTCTCACCCCCCAGAACTGTAAGAAAATAAATTAGTGTTGTTTTAAGCTACTGAATTCATGGTCATTTGTGATAGCAGCCATAAAAACTAATATACTACCTGTGTGTCCTTGGACAAATTAGCAGACCTCTTTGAGCCTTACCTATATGACACAGTAAGTAACCAGCCAGTAAAGGTAGCTTTGCTAGTATGATTAATCTCACATAGACAATACTAATAGACTAACAGTAGTTTTAGTAGGGTGTAGGACCCTGTCTTTATCATAATTAGGGTCAACCTTGATTTTCCTGTTTACACAGTACTATCAACCCTAAGAACCTCTGGGCAGAGAAATCTCGCTGACTCACTGCAAGCATAGCTGCACACCCACTGCACATTGCCACATTAACTGACTGAGGTTTCTGCCAGAAATATCTGTTGCCTAGTTAAGGGAGTATTCCTTGCTTTGGAAGCCTAGGCAACTGCATATGTGAAAGTTTCTGGTTTCCTGGGATTGCAAATTAAATGTCAGGGAAGATAGAAATGCTGTACAAGGATTCCAAGAAGCAGTACAATGAATTAGATAAGGGGAGAGATCCTTATTTGGCTCAGAAAGACCTTTCATAGAAGCCATTAATGGATAAGCCTTAGATGATTGTATCTACCTCATCCAAAGTTTCTTATGTATCATAATGAAATTGGAAGTTGTGCTGGATGGAAGCCATATGCTTCTTCTCTCCTGTGTAAGATCAGGAATCAGAAGAGCCTGATTCTGATTGACAAGTTACTTAACTTCTCATTGAGATTCTATTTCCTCTTCAGTACCCTGGCACACATAGAGTAATAAAAAGCACTGTGAAATTTAAACATGATAATGATAGCTGTTGCTTATTGATTGCTTACTATATGCAAGGAATAATTCTGAGTACATTATATTTCACTTATCTTTACAGAAACACTGCAAGACTTTCTATTTTTACAGATAAGAAAACTGAGGCATAGGGAGATTTCATTTCCCAAGGTCATACAGCTAGTAAGCAGTGAAAGCACTTAACTAACATGCCTCCCTAAGAGGAATCCCTAAGATTTGGTATGTGGTGTGATAATGGCTCAATAAATATGAGCAGTTTTTAATATACAGTTGACCCTTGAACAACATGGGTTTGAACTACATGGGTCCACTTATCTGCGGATTTTTTTCAGTAGTAAATACTAGAGTATTACATGATCTGAGGTTAGTTGAATCTGCAGATGGGAACTGCGGATGTGGAGGAACCATGTATATGGAGGGTTGACTGTACGTTATACGGCTGGGATTTTCTATGATGGACGGTTGGTGCCCTAACCACCGCTTTGTTCAAAATTCAACTGTGTATTTATCTTGCGATGTAGTTGTTAGGATTAAATAGGAAGTCTTTAAAAAAAATTTTTTAATAATATTTAAATAGATTCTATAATTGAAATGCTGTTGTTTCTTCCCCTTTCATGTACTCCTGGCTTGCCTGATTTTTTGTAACAGCCTCCTAACTCTTCTTGCAGCATGTTCCCTGACCTCACAATGCTGGAGGATAGCATTCCCTGACTGAAAACAAATATGAAATACAGTTGAATCCTATATAGTACACCAAAAGCCTTTCAATATGATGTGATTAATGCCAATCTTCCAATTCTGTCTGGATCCCCATGTCCACAAATCAACTCTCTGTCAGAATACTTGCTAGTTTCTAGTTATGTCACATTACTCTTTAGTTGGGCACATCATACATGCTATGCACAGATTACCCTTACTCCCTCTTCCTGCCAGATGAGCTCATGCCCACCTTCAAAACTTAGTGCCTGGACTGATGCAACATGTTTAATGAACATTATATACATGGTGTAAAGTGCCTGGTCTGTAAATACCATCTTTGCAAAAAGGAAACATCTCAACTTTTGTTCACTCTTATTTAGTTCCCTGGATCATCCAAATACACTTGTCCCTTTCTTTATTCATTCAAGCCCCCTTGGCCATTTCCTATACATATCATCTTTATTCTCCTGCTTGGTACATAATTCAGGATCTCCTAACTCCAGGGTTCAGCTTACTTCACAACTCCATCATTGTTCCCCTTATGGACAACCATCCTGGTAACAGCTTTCCAGGCTTTCCCTGGCCTCAGGACCTTCCCTTACCAAATGCTGAAGGTTAGGACCCAGAATCTAGGGTCACCTTCTTTGAAGAAGCCTTTGCTGACCTCTGCAAGTATAGTTGTGTTCTCTTCTCCTAGTTCCTACAGAGCTGATTCACTACTTTATTATGGTATCTCTCTTGTTGTAGTAACTATTATACACTGATTTTTTTTTTTAAATCCAGAGTAAGCTAGACCTCTGGAAAGCAGGTATAATGTTTTCGTTATTCCTGTTTCAGGCCTTGACACTAAGTCTTGAGTGAACCACTTACCCTTCTTTTAACCTCACTTTCCTAAACTGAAAAAAGGGTATAATAATTAATATTCTGAAGATTTATGGGGATTAGGGATAGCGTATAAAAGGGGTCCAGCACAGTGTCTTGACATTTGGTAGCAAATATTTCTATTGCAATTCATAGAGAAAATGAACAATTTGCTCGAGTGGAAATGAAGAAAATGAACTGTGTTAAGTTTTGCCTTCTCCAACTCATATAAGAACCACAACTGATTCAACGTTAGCTATGGTATTAACCCTAACTGCCAGGTTAAGGGGTGAGTGTTCAGGATTATAAATTTGTCTTTTTGCCATTGCATCTGGTGTCTGGTGTGTCTGAAAGAACAGATCGTGGGCACCTATTAATTCATCAATGTTTAGCTTTTGCCAGCCCATCTTTGTGGTGGTGGTTATTCTCTCTGCTGGCTGATTGGCTCTCCAGGCTGTCCACCAACCCAGCCTATCTTCTTACCTGCACCACAGTTGATATCTGATCTGGACATTGCCAACTTTCTTCTCTGAGAGCCAGATATGATCCATTCTGAGTCTTGGCTAAGGTCTCCCAAAAGCCTGTGTTTGCTCTACCTCTTGAACACCATCAATTGAACTACTGCCTGGGGAGAACACAACCCTGCAGCCTATTTTGGTCCCTCAGTCCTGGCTTTCTCTCACTACTTACCTGTTGGCACTTCCAAGGTTCCAGAATTTCTTGCAACTCAGAGTTCACATGAGTTATATGAGGGTATGACACATGTTTTTGCAAGGATAGAAAGACTAATGACACATAGCTAGATTCTGATGTTCTATTTCTTCCTCCCAAGCCAGTTTATTCATTCTAGTGATGCATTTATTGGCAGAGATTCTCCCTTCACTTTAATAAGCTTTATTTTTCTGTGCTCAGAGACCATCACTACATCTTTCAAGAAGGGAAGTTGTTTGAGCAAACTCCTTAGATTGCTTGGTTTCTTCAAATGTCTTTTAAAAAATTTAGAGAGGAAAATATTTTTCTCTGAGACCTAGATATTGATACAGGCTATTAATTTGAAAATAACTCATAGCAAGTATTGTTCATTAATACTGTCTTTAAAGTCCACCCAGTACCTAAATTCCTAATGTTAAAAGAGCTTTTGTGGCACAGAAAAATTTCTAAAAGAGACTTTATGTAGTGGAAAGGGGTGTAACTTTAAATTAAAAGAAGTGAGTGTTCACCCAGGCCCACCTTATCTTTCTTTCTAAAATTTTCTTTGAATGAAGGAGAGGAATTCATCTTTTGGCATACTTTTCAGTGCATAGATTGCCTCTTTCTACTGTACCCAATAGCAAACCTCAAGTTAGGGACCAGATCTCATCTGTAGAAATTACATTCCTCCTTCATTTGTAAGTCAGTTGAGAATTCAAAGTAAGTTTTTCCTTTAAGCACTGAATTTCCAAAAGACCTTAAAAGGTACCTCCTCGAAAGTTTTCTTAGTGAATTAAATTGTGAACTGGACTATGTGACTTATCATTGCATAAACTGTTCAGCCTGTGTCCCTCTTGATAAGAACAGAGAGAAACCATGAATCATCAAAAAAAAAAAAAAAAGTGCCCACAGAATTAAGTAGCCAAGTATAAGGATAGGGATGGATAATAATGTGGATCCTATAATGAATTTATAAGACTATGTTAGGGAACTCTTCATCTGCCTATTGGTCTTTTCACTCTTGCTCTGGGCTTTGGATACTATTGGATGTTCTTTTCCATCCGAAACTCCTTATTTGGATTCTGAATTGATATTATCACTCTTTACTTTTAAACTAGTTTATCTTCCTTGATACCCTTGATTCCCTGTGTCAGGAAAGATTATCTTCAACTCTTCCCTTTCCCATGCTTTATAGTCAGTCAACAAATCCTGCCAGGTTTGCATTTGAAACATTTCTCTAGTTCACGTACACTACTACCACTGCAAGACACAAAGACTCTTCCAATTACATTTCCAGTATTCTAGTTCAGGGGTCAGCAAACAGCTTCCCACAGGCTATATCCAGCCTGCCAACTATTTTGGTTAATTTAAATTTTATTGGAGCACATCCATGTTCATTTGTTTATGTATTATCTGAGATTGCTTTGTTGCTACAATGGCAGAAGTGAGTAGTTTCAAAGCCTAAAATATTTACTATCTGGCCCTTCTCAGAAAATGTTTGCTGATCTCTCTTCTAGTTCATGCTCTATTCATCTCTCACCTGGGTAATTGTGAACAGCCTTCTACTTGGTTTCCTTGCTGTTAGTCACTCTAACACCAGTCCATCCACCATGTTGATACCAAAATCCCTTTCTATCTCAAATCCTAGCAAATTCCTTCTAATCCTTCAAGGCTCAGTTTATTTATAACCATTCTTTTACAACTTTAGGCACTGGAGAAACAATAGTGAGCAAGATAAACCAGATTCTTGCCCTCACAGCTTTTGTTCTTTATTCTAGAAGAACAGATAGGCAAAGTGTGAACTGTGCTGTAACAGGTATGCTAATCTAGACAAATTGGCTAGATTTAAATACTTGTTTCATTCCATATCAACTGTGTGACCATGAGAAATTTATTAACGTTTAGCCTCAGTTTTCACATCTCTACTCTGATTTTGGTGATCAAATAAGATAATTCATGTTGGGCATGTGGCCTTGTATCTGGCACATATTCAATACTTTTAAATAAAAATTATGGTGAAAGTATAGCTCTTGGGAAATATTAGGCAGAAATGTTTAAGCTAGTCTTGAATGTCAGGGACTGGCTGTTATAACTAATGTTTATACTGAGATCTCAAGGCTAAGTTATCAATAGGAAGAGGAACAGTTTCTGGGCACAGGAAATGTACCTTATACAGAACTGGAGGGGGAGGAGTTCAAGATGGCAGTGTAGGAAGAACCTGAACTTACCTCCTCCCATGGACACAACAAATTTTCATATATGTATGGAATAATGTTCCTCTGAAAAGTACCTGAGAACTAGATAATGGCACCCCCCCACAAAAGACAAAGGAGATGTATTGAAAAGGGTAGAAGAGGCAGAGACATGGCCACATCCAGGATCCCACCCCAGATGCAGTGACTCCACAATTAGGAGGGCTCTCCAAATACAGATCTCTCCCCTGAGGAGTGAAGGAATTGTTCCTCACATAAGGCACCTCCACCCTGGGAGCTGGCACCAGAAAGACAAATCCCCAAAATGTCTGATTTGAAAATCAGTGGAGATTAAGACCAGGTGAATCATAGAACTGTAGGGAATGGAGATCCCACTCTTGAAGGGCCCATACGAAAACCCAATCTTCCTTAGATTCAGCACAAAAAGAGCAGATTGAAAAACGCCTAGACTGTAAGTGAGAGAGACCCAATTACTAATTTTAAAGCAGTTTCTGGAGAACCAGGAACCTGCGGGGACTTTATCCAGGGACAGAAGCTCTGGAAGATGCCATTTTTGTAATCTAATCCTAAGTTGCTGGTGACAGAGCTGATGGACACTATTTTTGGTGCCCTCTCTCTAGCCTGCCAGCACTGGAGAGCATGCTCTGCCCACCCCACACTGTAATCAGGTTGGACAAGCACCCTGTGCCCCACCGACCCTGCACAGCATTGAGCTGCAACTGGGCTGAGTGCCCTGAACCCTGGCCACCCCATATAGAGACCCAACTGCAACAAGACCAATTGAATGCCCCTAGCTCCACTCTTCCTGCACAGGAGACAAATTGGCTAGATTTAAATACTTGTTTCATTCCATATCAACTGTGTGACCATGAGAAATTTACTAACATTTAGCCTCAGTTTTCATATCTCTACTCTGATTTTGGTGATCAAATGAGATAATTCATGTTGGGCATGTGGCCTTGTATCTGGCAATACTTTAAAATAACAATTATGGCGAAAGTATAGCTCTTGGGAAATATTAAGCAGAAATGTTTAAGCTAGTCTTGAATGTCAGGGATTGGCTGTTATAACTAATGTTTATGGCATAGGAGATGAGCTGTACCCAGGCTGGACAGTGCCCTGAACACTGCCACACCAACAGAAATCAAGCTACAACTGGCATGGGTAAGCAACTTGGCCTCCCACCCTCCCTGCACAGTGACCAAGCCACAACTGGGCCAGATGAGTGCCCTGAGCCCTGCTATCCCTATGTAGCAGCCACAGCCCTATCACAGCTGATGGGTGCATGCAACCCACATGAGGGACACCCATAGAGTGCCTGGCTCTGGTGGCCAGGAGAGATTGTGATTCTAGGCCACACTGAACAGCTCCTAAAGAAGACCACTTCTTCAGGACTGAGGTAGGTAGCCACTTTGCCTAAGACATACAGACAAACACATAAAGACAGGCAAAATGAGAGAGAGGAATATGTTCCAAACCAAAGAACAAGGCAAACCCCCAGAAAACTACTTTAATGAAATGGATATAAGCAACTTACCTGATAAAAAGTTCAAAGTAATGGTCATAAATATGCTTACCCATCTCAGGAGAAGAATGGATGAACACAGTGAGAACTTCAACAAAGAAACAGCACCAAATAGAAGTTATCAGTGAACTAAAAAATACACTAGAGGGTTTCAACAGCAAAATGGATGAAATAGAAGCATGAATCAGCAAACTGGGAGACAAAGCAGTGGAAAACACCTAGACAGAGCAGAAAAATGAAAAAAAAAATTAAAAGAAGTGAGGACACCTAAAAAGCCCACCTCTGGGACAATATTGAGTGGAATAATATTCTCAATATAGGGATCCCAAAAGGAGAAGAGAGAGAGAAAGCGTCAGAAAAATTATTTGAATAAATAATGGCTAAAAACTTCCTTTATCTGGAGAAGGAAACCACCATCCAGGCCCAGGAATCCCAGAGAGTTCCAAATAAGATGAACCTAAAGAGAACCACACTGAGGCACACTATAATTAAAATGATAAAAGTTAAGGGTGAAGAGAGAATCTTAAAAGTAGCAAGAGTAAAGCAAATTAATACAAACAAGGGAGGGGCTTCCCTGGTGGCGCAGTGGTTGAGAGTCCGCCTGCTGATGCAGGGGACACGGGTTCGTGCCCCGGTCTGGGAATATCCCACATGCCATGGAGCGGCTGGGCCTGTGAGCCATGGCTGCTGAGCCTGCACGTCTGGAGCCTGTACTCTGCAGTGGGAGAGGCCATAACAGTGAGAGGCCCGCGTACCGCAAAAAAAAAAAAAAAAAAAAAAACATACAAGGGAAACCTCATAAAGCTATGAGCAGATTCTTCAATAGAAACCTTATGGGCCAGAAGAGAGGGGCATGACATATTCAAAGTTTTGAAAGGAAAAAACTGACAACCAAGAATTCTCTACCCTGCAAGGTTATTGTTCAGATTTGAAGGAAAGACCAAGAGTTTTTCAGATAAGCAAAAGTTAAAGGAGCCCATCATTGCCAAACCAGCCTTAAAAGAAATGTTAAAGGGCCTTGTCTAAACCAAAGAAAAGGGCACTAGTTAATAATACAAAAACATATGAAAGTAAGAATCACCAGAAAAGGTAACAAATAATAAAGGTAAGGGGCTTCCCTGGTGGCGCAGTGGTTGAGAGTCTGCCTGCCGATTCAGGGGATGTGGGTTGTGTCCCGGTCCAGGAAGATCCCACATGCCACAGAGCGGCTGGGCCTGTGAGCCATGGCTGCTGAGCCTGTGCGTCCGGAGCCTGTGCTCCGCAACGGGAGAGGCCACAACAGTGAGAGGCCCGTGTACCACATAAAAAAAAAAAAAAAAAAAAAAAAGTAGTGGATCAGTCACTTATAAGGAAAGTATGAAGGGTAAAAGGCAAAGGTTGTAAAATTAATAAAAAATACAATAATTAATTAAAGGATACATAAAATAGAAAGAGGTAAAAAAGTGTTATCAAAAATATAAAACATTGAAGAGGGGAGGAAAAATATAAAGCTTTGGAATGTGTTCAAAATTAAGTCACTGCCAACCTAAGAGAGACTTATATACATCGGATGTTATATGTAAACCTTATGGTGACCACAAAAAACCCAAACTTATCGTAAATACACAAAAGAAACTAAGAAAGGAACCTAAACACAATGCAAAAGAAAACAAACTACAAACAGAGAAAGAAGAAAAAAGGAAGAGAGAGGAACTATAAAAACAGGCAGAAAACAATTAATAAAATGGCATTAAGTACATACCTACCAATAATTACTTTAAATGTAAACAAAATAAAATCTCTAATTAAAAGACATAGGGTGGCTGAATAGAAAAAAGAAGACCCTTCTATATGCTGCCTATAAAAGACTCACTTCAAAACTAAAGGCACTCACAGAATAAAAGTAAAGGGATAAAAAAAAAGTAAAGTGATGCAAATGGAAAAGAAAAGAAAGCTGGGTTAACAATACTTGTATCAGTAAAATAGACTTTTAAACAAAGACTGTAACAGAAGACAAAGATGAGCATTATCTAATGATAAAGGGGTTAATCGAACAAGAAGATATAACATTTGTAAACATTTATACACCCAACATAGGAGCACCTATATAAATAGGTATTAAATACAAAGCAAATATTAACAGAAATAAAGGAAGAAATAGATGGCAATACAATAATAATAGGAAAATTTAATACCCCACTTACATCAATGGATCGGTCATCCAGACGGAAACTCAGTAAGGAAACATTGGCCTTAAATGACACATTAGACAAGATGGACTTAACAGTTATTAAAAGAACATCCACTTTTCAGGGCTTCCCTGGTGGCACAGTGGTTGAGAGTCCACCTGCCGATGCAGGGGACATGGGTTCGTGCCCCGGTCCAGGAAGATCCCACATGCCACGGAGCGGCTGGGCCCATGAGCCACGGCCGCTGAGCCTGCGCGTCCAGAGCCTGTGCTCTGCAACGGGAGAGGCCACAACAGTGAGAGGCCCATGTACTGCAAAAAAAAAAACAAAAAAACCCAGCACTTTTCAAGTGCACATGTAACATTCTTCAAGGTAGATCACATGTTAGGCCACAAAACAAGTATCAATAAATTTAAGAAGACTGAAATCATATCAAGCATCTTTTCCAACCGCAACAGTATAAGACTGGAAATCAACTATAAGAAGAAAACTGGAAAAAATACAAAAACGTGGAAACTAAACAACATGCTATAAACAAAGAATGGGTCAATAAAGAAATCAAAAAGGAAATTAAAAAATACTTTGAGCCAAATGAATATGGAAACACAATATTCCAAAATCTTTGGCACCCAGCAAAAGGCATTCTAAGAGGGAAGTTCTCAGTGATACATCGAGGCCTACATCAAGAAACAAACAAACAAAAAAAGCCTGAAACAATATAACTTTATACTTAAAGGAGGAAGAAAAAGAAGAATAAACAACGTACAAAGTTAGGAGAAGAAAATAAAGATCAGAGTGGAAATAAATAGAGCCTAAAAGAACAATAGAAAAGATCAATGAAACTAAGAGCTGGTTCTTTGAAGAGATAAGCAAAATCAACAAACTCATTAAGAAAAAAAGAGAGAGCCCAAACAAATATAATCAGAAATGCATGAGGAGAAATAATAACCAATACCACAAAGATACAAAGAATCATAAGAGAATACTACAAACAGTTATATGCCAACAAATCAGACAACGTAATAAAATGGATACATTCCTAGAAGCATACAATCTTCCAAGATTGAATCCTGAAGAAATAGAAAGTCTGAATAGACTGATTACTAGTAACAAAATTGAATTAGTAATCAGAAAACTCCCAACAAACAGAAGTCCTGTCCTGGTCCAGATGGCTTCACAGGTGAATTCTACCAAACATTTAAAGAAGAGTTAAATGCCTATCTTTCTCTAATTATTCCAAAAAATTGAAGAGGAAGGAACACTTTCAAATTCATTTTATGAGGCCAGTATTACCCTGATACCAAAACCAAAGACACTACCAAAAAAGAAAACTATGGGACAGTATTCCTGATTAACATGGATACAAAAATCCTCAACAAAATATTAGTAAACCAAATTCAACTATACATTCAAAGGATCATATACCATGATCAAATGGGATTTATTCCAGGGATGCAAGGATGGTTTAACATCCACAAATCAATCAACCAGATACACCATATTAACAAAATAAAGGACAAAAATGATATGATCATCTCCATAGATGCAGAAAATCATTTGACAAAATTCAACATACATTTATGATATAAACTGTCAACAAAGGGGTATAGAGGGGATGTACCTCAACATAATTAAAAGCCATATATTACTAACCCACAGCTAACATACTCGATAGTGAAAAGCTGAAAGCTTCTCCTATAAGATCAGGAACAAGACAGGGTTACCCATTCTCACAACTTTTATTCAACATAGTATTGGAAGTCCTAGCCAGAGCAGTTAGGCAAGAAAAATAAGTAAAAGACATACAAATTGGAAAGGAAGAGGTAATTCTGTCACTCTTTACAGATTGCATGAAATCTTATATAAAGAAAGCTGTAAGACTCCAGAAAAAAAAAGAAAAAAAACCATTATAACTAAGAAACAAATTCAGTAAAGTTGAAGGGTACAAAATTAGAATACAGAAATCTTTTACAAAATATCAGAAAGAGAAATTAAGAAAACAATCTCATTTACAATTTCATCAAAAAGAATAAAATACCTATGAAGAAATTTAACCAAGGAGATGAAAGACCTGTACTCTGAAAACTATGACATTGATAAAAGAAATTGAAGACAACACAAATAAATCAAAAGATATACCATGCTCATGCATTAGAAGAATTAACACTTGATAAAATGTTCATATTACCTAATGCAATCTACAAATTCAATACAATCTTTATCAAAATACCAGTGGCATTTTAAACAGAACTAGAACAAATAATCCTAAAATTTGCATGGAACCACAAAAGAACCCAAATAACCAAAGCAATCTAAAGAAAGAAGAAGAAAGCTGGATGTATCATGCTCCCTGATTTCAAACTATGCTGTAAAGCTATAGAAATCAAAACTGTATGGTACTGGCATAAAAAATAGAAATCCCAGAAATAAACCCACACTTATATAGTCAATTAATCTACTACAAAGGAGGCAAAAATATACAATGGGGAAAGACAGTCTTTTCAATAAATGATGTTAGGAAACCTGGAAAGCTACATGCAAATGAATGAAATTGGACCATTTTCTTACACCGTATACAAATATAAATTCAAAATGGATTAAAGACTTAAATATAAGACCAGAAACTATAAAACTTCTAGAAGAAAACATAGGCATTAAATTCTTTGACATTGGTCTTAGTTTTTTTTCTTTTTCTTTTTGATATGTATCCTCAGGCAAGGACAACAAAAGCAAAAGTAACAAATGGGACTGTGTCAAACTAAAAAACTTTTGCATGGTGAAGGAAATCACTGACAAAACAAAAAGGCAACCTGTGGAATGTATGAAAATATTTGCAAATGATATAGCTGATAAGGGGTTGATATCAAAATATATAAAGAACTCATACAACTCAATATAAAAAAACCCAAACAATTCAATTAAAATGGACAGAGGTCCTGAATAGACTTTATTCCAAAAAAGACATAGAGATGGCCAACAGACATATGAAAAGATGCTCAGCATCACTAATCATCAGGGAAATGCAAGTCAAAACCACACTGAGGTATCACCTTGTGTCCATTACAGTGGCTGTTATCCAAAAAGCAAGAAATAGCAAGTGTTGGAGAAGATGTAGAGAAATGGGAACTTTTATACACTGTTATTGGAAACTAAATTGGGGCAACCACCATGGAAAACAGCATAGAAGTTCCTCAAAAGATTAAAAATGTAAATACCGTATGATCCAGCAGTTCTACTTTGGAGTATATATCTGAAGAAAATGAAAACCTGAATTTGAGAGGATATATGCACCTCTATGTTCACTGTAGAGTTATTTACAACAGCCAGGATATGGAAGCAACCTAAGTGTCCATCGATAGATGAATGGATAAAGAAGATATGGTATATATGTGTGTATGTATATATGTGTGTGTTTGTGTGTATGTGTGTGTGTGAGTGTGTGTGTATATAATGGAATATTACTCAGCCATCTCAGCCATAAAAAGAATGAAATCATTCTGTTTGCAACAATGCAGGTGGATCTAAAGGGTATTATGCGAAGTGAAGTAAGTCAGAGAAAGAAAAATATCAATACCATATGAGTTAACAAAACAAACAAGGAAAGCAAAGCAGAAACATACTCTTAGATATAGAGAACAAACTGGTGGTTGCCAGAGGGGATACAGATGGGAGATGGGCAAAATAGGTGAAAGTGATTAAGAGGTACAAACTTCCAGTTATAAAATAAATAAATATGTCATGGGGATATAATTCACAGCATAGGGAATATAGTCAAAATATTGTAATAACCTTGTATGGTGACAGATGGTAACTAGACTTATCATGGTGATCATTTTATAATGTATAAAAATATTGAGTCACTATGTTGTACACCTGAAACTACAATTAAAAAACTAGAGGGAAAATTTCCTAATTCCCTAAATGCTAAATTATTGTTGTCATGTCTGTGTTCCCCAAAGTACTTTGTTTATACTGCTAATATAGCTATCATCATAACATATTAGAGTTGTATTTTTGAGGGTAGAAGCTATACTTAACATTTTATATTTCCAGCACTTAGAAGTGGCCTGACGCACTACACAAGTGATCGAAAACGACTGTTTCATGGGAAGTAACATAACTGAGCCAAACAGCATGATCTTTGGGGGAAAAAAGTCTATGCTTAATCCTGTTTCTACCATTAAAGTGGTAGATGACCTTGGACCTATTAAATCTCTTTTCTGATTCCCAACTTAGCTCTCAAGTGTGGACAGAAATATCTGCCACATAGTCTTGTAGTGTTTAATTAGAGGACGTGAGTAAAACTCTTGTGTCTGTGTGTAGTTGGTGTTTGATAAATGACAGTTGTTATTGATAATAAAGCTTTTTATTAATTCTGACCCAGGGTATTAGCACAGATCTTTTAGAGGTAAATGAACTGAACAGCTGAGAGACACGGGTTAACTTCACAAATACTTAGTCTGTGCAAACCCAGAATTCTATCCAAGTTTCATGCATACTTCTTTTCATTTCAAGCAATGAATATTTATTGAGTGTCTACTATGTGATGGGTGCTGGGCAAGATGCCAGGAAATTTTCACTAAATAAGACATGCCCAGCCTCTGCCCTCTTGGAGCATACAATCTAACACAATGTGATTTTCAGGCATATCATGCATTTTATTCTGGACTATTTTCTTCCCCCAAATAACCTTATTGGAGGCACTTTCCATTCCCATACATAGGTTTCTATTTTGCTTTACCACCTCCTTCTTATTTTTCTTTACATCTGATAATCTGATAATCAATTAATTAATAAATATTTATCTTTTGGTTAATATATGTTCTGGAAAAGGAGGTAATGATTAAAGAAAATAACATATTTTAAGTTAAATAAGATCGATAATGGCTACTCTTGACTTTCTTTCTACCATGACCCAGACATTTTATATTGGGTTGGACAAAAGGTTCATTCCGGCTTTTCTGCAAGATGTTACAGAAAAACCTGAACGAACTTTTTGGTCAACCCAACATAAGATGTCTGGATTCTGTAACATCTTACGGAAAAACCCAAACCAACTTTTTTGGCCAACCCAATATTATTGTAGTCCTCAGGACAAATCTTGCAAGTTAGGAATTACTAAACTCATTTTTCAAATGGAAAACTAAGACTCGGAGAGGTTAAGTTATCTAGCCAAGCTCATTCACTTGGTAAGAGGCTACTCTGAGATGCTAGTATAGACCCACCTGACATTAAAGCCCATGTATTTTTCCATGATGCAATAGCTTTTGTAGGAGGCAAAATAATGCACACACCCCCACACCATATCTCCACATCCTAATTCCCAGAACTTGTAAATATGTTACATTCCATAGCAAAGGCGAATGAATTTTTCAGATGGAACTATCCTGCATTATCTGGGTAGGCTGGTGTAATCACAAAGTCCTTAAAAGTGCATGGGGGAGACAGAAGAGTAGGTCAGAGTGATGCGATATGAGAAAGACTCAGCCCGCCTTTGTTGGCTTTGAAGATGGAGAGGGGCCATAAGCCAAAGAAGGCAGACAGCTTCTAGAAGTTGGACAAGGCAAGGAAACAGATTCTTTTCCATGTCCTCCTGAAAAGAATACTGTGCTACTGATGCCTTGATTTTAGCCATTGAAATCCATGTAAGACTTCTGGTCTATAGATAATATAAGATAATAACTTTATATTGTTTAAGCCACTAAACAATATTACTGTTATGACAGCAATAGAAAACTAATACACTACCTCTCTAGGTGTAAAATGATTTTTAAATGTGTGCAAATAAATAATAAAGGGCTATATTTTATCATCCTACCAGAAAGAACTTTAGAGCAAGATGCATTCAGTGTCAATTTTGGTATATGAGTAAGACTTCAGGTAGAAGTTAAGTATTGTAGGGGTGAATTTAAATCAGGGCTTATTAAAATAGAATGTGATTACATATTATGGCTTGGAATTATGATGACTGAAAGGAGGGAAGAAAGGGAAGGAAGAAAGAAAGAAAAGAAAAAGGAAAGGGAAAGGAAGGAAAAACTTTTAGATTATGTTCTATTAAAAAAGAAAGAGCAGATTTAAATATTTTAGTTTTTCAATTGTCAAGAAAGAAGCAGCCTGAAAACAAAAATAATCAAGCAGGAAACATCTTTTATCATTCCTTTCAGTTCTCAATCTTCACATTAGATTAATCCAATGGGGAAGTTTTTTCTTTTCTCTATGACTTATCTGAGCAATCATCTCAGCTTTTTTTTAAAAAAATAAATAATACAAATAGGCTTCATGGAGATCTTATATTCATTCACGAAAATAATAGACAAACTGAATTATTTATAAAGCCAATTAGTTTTACAAAGACAGTGAATGAAAAGTAATGGTTAAGGAGTGCTTTGCTGGTAGTTTAATTTATAAAAAATTGTGAAGAAGTCTGTGCCAGCTTTTAACATTTAACAGTAAATCTGCAGTGGATTAATAGAAACTCTTAAAAAGAGACCCATCTGGTTGTGACTTTGATCAAACTGGGAAAGCTATAGATAAACCCGTAATACCTAGGTTCTCATGTAGTTAATACGACCCTAGGTATTTTGTAGTTTCCAGTGGGAATTTGGTGTATAAAAATCATGCATAGCCTAGAAATTTCAGGCAGAGGCTCAAATCCTTTTCCTTGGAAAAGATGAAGTACTGCCAAACAACAAGAGTTGATAAGGTAGAAAAGAGGTGAATTTCTGTTGGTGTCTTGCTATTGGATCACAACAGGCAAAGGCAGAGAAATGCTTCCCATGGGCTGGTTCTGGCCCACAGTAGCCATGTTAACACACATGTGCACTCTAGATCAAAGGAATTTATGACGAATTCCTTTTTCTCTTTCCTTTTCTTTACTAAAACAAAAAAATTTCAAAATACTTACTTAATAATTGTTCTCAAAATATACATGTTATGTATATGACCATTCACTGCTTAAATAATGCCAGATGAGGGGTTGAAGGTAGTAGAGCATTTTCACATTCAGGGAATGCATTTCTTGCCCTTTCGAACTTTTACCTGCAAACCAATGTAAAGACGTGTGATGATACCAACATTATTCTGAGTTATACTCTAGGAGAAAAGCTGAGTCCCAAAGGCTAAGAGCTAGAAGTCCTGACATAGGTCACTAAACTCTTTAGGTTTACCTATTTTTCCAGAATTCCAAGGAGATATAATTTCTTCTCAGGTGAAACATTCCTTAGGCCGTCTATTCTTTGTTAGACACAACTTTCTGAGTTTAAGCTATGATTACATTTTTGTGATAACGTCTTTTTTTCTTTACTCTTCATATCAATTGAAAACTGTGATTGGGTACTAGATTTTGTTTTTTGAACCCAAAGTAAAACAAGCATAGGGGGAAAGGAACTAACAGCACAAAAGTATGTTCAGTGCAAAGTAAATTTCCACCATTCCAGATCACTAGTCCACTTTCTAGTGGCAACCAGTATTACCAGTTTCTTAATCAGCCTGCAAGAAGTACAGCGCTTCTACAGAAAGCACACATTTCTTTCTTTCACACATTATTTCACATTGGGCAGTATGCAGTATTCTGCACCTTGATTTTCTCATTAAACAATGCACTTCAGAGATAGTTTGATATGTGCACCTACAGATTTTATCTCATATTTATCAACAGGGGGATGTTATTCTGTTGAAAAGATATAATCTATTTAACTGACCTCTTATTGATGGGCATTTATATTATTTCCAGGCCTTAACATTCACAAACAATTCTGCAGTGAGTGAACTTATTTGAACATGCGTTTCTGCACACATGAGTATATCTGTGGAATACATTCCTAGAAGTAGATGAGCATGACTAAGGGGAACATGTGTTTAAACTGTTAATAGAGATTTCTATCTTGCTCTTCAAGGAGAATGTCCCAATTTACATCCTTGCCAATGGTATCTGAGAGTCTTGTTTCACCATTGTGTCTCTAACATGTTATTAGCAATCTTGCTTATTATTACTAATGTGACAGGGGTAAAGAAGAGACTCATTGCTTTAATATGTATTTGCTAATTAGACATTCAGTCAACAAATACTTTTCAACAAACATATTTTTCAATAAAAAAAATTGTGAGGGAGATTGTTCCAGGTATCTATTGCCATGAACAAACTCTCCCAAAACTTAGTAGCTTAAAACTTTTTATTCCTATTTTATCTCCTAATTCTGTGGTTTGGGAATTCTGACAGAACATTATGGGAACAACTTGTCTGTTTCATGGTATCTGTGGCCTCAGCTGGGTTGAGTCTAATGGCTAGAGTCTGGAATAGTGAGTTAGCCAGAAATTGTTCTCTCTCTTTCTCTCTTCTCTCTCATCTTTCTTCTTTCTTCCCTCTCCCTCTGCCTGTCTGTCTGTTCTGTTTCTTTCTCTCTTTCTCTCTCCCTCTTCTTCTCTCTGTGTACAAAAAGCTCTTCATTTGGCCAGCTTGGGCTTTTATACAAGACTGAAACAAACAAACAAACAAAAAAGCCTAGTCATTAGGAACTCTTTCAGTTGTGCCTCACAGACTATCTCTTTTAAAGACATACATTAAAAAAAATCCCTGTAATTGTATCAATTTCAAGACTTGTGAAACATTTTATTTATTGTATGAGGTCTTAAAATATAATTAGTTACTACAGGCATACCTCAGAGATATTGTGGGTTCAGTTCCAGACCATCACAATAAAGTGAATATCACAATTAAACAAGTCACACAAATTTTTGGTTTCCCATATAAAAGTTCTCTTTATACTCTACTGTAGTCTATTAAATGTTCAATAGCATTATGTCTAAAAAAACAATGTATATACCTTAATTAAAAGTACTTTATTGCTAAAAAAAAATGCTAACCATCATCAGAGCCTTCAGTGATTCAAAATCTTTTTGCTAGTGGCAGGTTTGAAATATTGTGAGAATTACCAAAATGTGACACAGAGACTTGAAGTGAGCAAATGTTGTTGGAAAAATGGCACCAATATACTTGTCTAATGCAGGGTTGTCACGAACCTTCAATTTGTAAAAAATGCAATAACTGAGAAGACAATAAAATAAAGCAAAATAAAACAAGGTATACTTGTATAGAAGACTATGACAGTTCACAAATGCAATCCTTTGTTATCCACTGAGGTTGTAATAAATTGAAGTGACAAGTTTTTCCCAGTTTCGACTGGGGTCTTCTTTCCCCAAACTCTACATATCTGTTAGTAATAGAGAAAGTCATTTTTTGATGAAATGCAAGCAACAGTTTATATAAAGCTTGAATTAAAAGTGAAATTTTTTCAGCAGATGCTAATATTTTACTTTCCAAAAAACCCATTTCTTATCTTCATTGGACTTGTGTTCTGATAGGATCACAGAGAGTAGTGAAATCATTACACAAAATACAATTACAAACTGTGCTGAATGCTATGAAATGTATTTAGATTCTTTTCCCATATAGGTTATTACAGAGTATTGAGTAGAGTTCCCTGTGCTATACAGTAGGTCCTTATTAGTTATATATTTTATATATAGTAGTGTGTATATGTCAATCCCAATCTCCCAATTTATCCTTCCACCCGCCCTTTCCCCCAGGTAACCACAAGTTTGTTTTTTAAGAGGTTCCTTAAAAGACTAAAAATAGAGCTACCATATGATCCAGCAATCCCATTCCTGGGCATACATCCAGAGAAAACCATAATTCAAAAAGATACTTGCACCCCAATGTTCATTGCAGCACTATTTACAATAGCTGGGACATAGAAGCTACCTGAATGTCCATCAACAGAGGGATGAATAAAGACATGGTACATATATACAATGGAATATTACTCAGCCATAAAAAAGAACAAAATAATGCCATCTGCAGCAATATGGATGGACGTAGAGATTGTCATACTGAGTGAAGTGAGTCACAGAGAAAGACAAATATCATACGATATAGCTTATATGTATAATCTAAAAAAATGGTACAAATGAACTTATTTACAAAACAGAAATAGAGTCACAGATGTAAAAAGCAATCTCATGGACCATATTAAGGACTTGGTTTTTTATCCTGAGATCAGTTGGTAGTAAATAACTAGAAGATGCCTCTTAACTCCAGGCCCTGAGTTCATTGCTGTGTCTACTTCCAGCCCCCAGACTTTCTACAAATTAAGCAGGAGACTGGAAAGAGGGGGAGAGAGACATTGTTCCAGGAGCTTGGACCCTGGATGGAGTCTGAATAGTCTGGGATTTTGAAGGAAAAGATCTTAGACCTGAAAGTTTTCACTTTCAAATGGTGACTATATTAGGAGTTATTGCAAGAAAGAGGAACAACTCTATGTTTTTCTAGAAGGAAGGGGTTTAACGTAAGAAACTATTTGCTTACAAAATAAGGATTTAAAGAAGTAGAAGTCAGGAGTTCTCCTACTGGACTACTGATTTCAAGATCCAACAAGTTGCAAGCCAGACGTTTGCTGCTATGCCCATAGTCACAACTACCTCACATCCATGCAGCTGGTGACTAGACACTAAAACAACGAATCCAGCTACCTTGAGCAGTGACATCTGTTGGAACTTGAGGAGAATGGCCTCCAACTCCTTTCCATTGGCCAAATCTTGAATGAGTGCATCTTATTGAAAGAAACCAAACTGCATATATATCTCTATCTGCAAGAGGGTTGGAGTTAAGTTGTTTTCAGGCTTGTAATTGCTGAAATACATAAAAAGGCAGGGGGAATGGATGCTGAGAGCCAATATATAATATCAGTATATTAACCAAACCTAACTTTCCTGAGAAACAGTGACAAATAAGCCAGGGATGAGAAATGAAGAATGACCTATAGCAAACTCTCAGTGATCTCCAGCAATAATTGATGGCTCTGTTCCAAGGAGATGAAAATTCAAAATGTCTGATACTGTGTTAGCCATTATATATATATACTTCTTGGATGGGTGTGCACAATAGACAGTGTTTTATTTTCCTAATCTGTTTATGGAGAAGTTGAAAAAAATTACAAAGGGTAAATATAGTGGTCAAAATGTTTCACTCATAGTTCACTAAAAGGTGAACTTTTATGTGTAAGATTTTTTTACAGGTGAAAGTATGTTATGTGTGATAGTTCTTTCAATTATGACCAGAGCTGTGATTCATTATCATACTAAAAGTAATGTATCTAACTGCCTTCCTTGGTTTAAAAACATAGTGTAAATTGTCTGCAACTGGGTATGTCATAGTGGAGAAAACATGGTACATGGTAATTAGCATTTAAAAATGTGTGTTCTAGTTCTTGCCATTTCCTTGGAAAGGTTACAACTTCTTGGTATCTCAGTTTCCTCATATGCAAAGTTAGGAGCTTGAGATTAAAAAATTTTGCAAGCTCCTTCTGCTTTAGAATTTGACTTTGTTATTTTATAATGTTATACATGGACTAGAGTTGTATGCAGGCATAACCACACTGACACTCAAAAAGATGATGTGTCAAATGACTTAAATGCTCTTCTGTTCATTTTGAGGTCTAGAGATTGCTTAGAAACTTTGATCTATTCTTCTCTTGTTGCTTTAAAGAAAACAAGCCTTTATGGGGCTGCTTTTCTCTCCACATCTCTCTCCACAGTTTCCGTTTTGTTCCTGAGGTAAAAAAACAATCAGCACAATGTACCTATTTTTCAAGAAGAAAGTTTGCAGTCATGGAACATCCCTTTAAATCAGCCTATGTGACCTTCCCCGATGAGCAGAATGTCCAACAGTTCGGCATCCATAAGCACAGTGTATTTAAAATCTGACACTGGTAGTTTGCAAATAACATGGGAGCTGCTGGGGGCCAGGTCCTCATTCGAGACAGTGTAACCATTTTGACCTAGAGAGGAATCCATCCACCTGCATTCATTCAGCTCTCTCAGAAGCCTCTTGTGCTGCTGCCAAACATGCAAACTCTTCTCAGAGATGGGAGACTTCTTATTTGAAAAACCAATTTCATAAACAATAAAATTTCACATTTTTTCATTCTTATCGATTGCAATTGCTTGAGACTGATGCTCGGTTTTCACGGGCTGCTTTTTGAAATGTGAAGAACAAAAGCCTCCCAGGCTTTGCCAGAGGTGCCAGCTGTGGCTGTGCTATGAGGACTTGTATAATGCTTCTTGTTCCATAAAAGAAAATGGGAAATTTGAATTTGTATTGGGCATTTTCCCCTTCCAGCTGCAGAGTTATCTTATTTTTTTTCCTAATTCAAAGTTATTTTACTTATGCTGATGCTTATTCTATCCTTATTTGGCCATTGGAGCAATTTATTGAATGCCATCCTTCTAGAAAGATCTCAGTCTCTCCAGAATTAACAGTCAGAAGCTGCCCCATAAATCCACCAAATGAAAGCATCAAGACTTCTGATTATATCAAGCTTACCCTATAAGAGGAAGATATGGACCCAGAATGTCTACCGATATTCTTAATTCCCTTCAAAGAAACTAATTGGCTATCCTAGTTTTCTCCTTGACATAGCATTACTGAAGTAAGGAAGCACAAGAGGATTCAGGGACAGACTTAGAAGGATTGAAGAGAGAGTGCTTCAATTAAAGGGGGAGTAAAAATGATAGGAGGGAGCGGTAATCAGAGGCCACAGGACAAAGAGAGTTCCCTGTAGCAAGGTCTGAAAGGATGCATGCTTTCCCTTCACGTTCCTCCTCATACCTCCTCCTAACTCAATCTATATTTTGCTCAGTACTTCTACCATTCCCCTTCTCAGATATTTAAAGTTGTACGCCATTGATAATCTTAACTTTAAAAATGGTTCAAAAGAAGAAGAACCATATAGACTGATGTTTACTGAAAATATTCCCTAGAGCTTGTTAATTTATTGAGCGCATGCTCCATACACACTATACCAGAAGCTGGGATACAAAGATAAAGTCTTACTGGAAGGAACTCACCCTGTAGTAGGCAAGAGAACAGGGTGTTTCAGTAGAATAAGGGCTAAATTTGAGGGAGATATTAGGTGTTAAGGAATAAGGAATGGTTGGCTTAAAGAATAAATTAAAGGTGACATTTGTGCTGAATATTTAAAGGAGTAGTGGTGGTTTATCAAGAGGTCAAATGCATAACAAAGGGAAGATGTGATGAGGTCAGAGGTAGAGAATTCTACCTGGGGAAATAACATATGCAAAACTATGAAGAAACACATCCTTAGAAAACTATTATCAGTTTGGCATGGTAGGATATTCAGTTGAAGAGATGAGTGACGGTTATAGGATGAGTTATAGATAAAATAAATACATATCAGAACAGTGGAATTTTCCCTCGTTGCTTCAGTACCTATACTGTTTTTTATTTTTTCTAATTGAAGTCTTTCTCTTTCATCTTCCATTTATTCTCCTTATCAAATCATTGATACAATCATTAGGTTCTTAGAACTCCTCATGTTTAACTTTCGTTTTCAAGTCGATCTTCAAAACCTTGGTTTCTTAAGGTGAGGGCAGTGATGATACCTGCTTTTTAGGGAAATACAACATGTGCAATTGTGACAGGCTGTGAGGAGAAAGGCCTAGGGGGAGTGGGGGTAAGGTGGGGTGGGTGTTGAGAAACAGTGGCTCAGAAGCTGCCAGAATTCTTCATGGAGATTGTGGAGCTGCCTAAAACGAGTATAGGAAGTAATAGGAAAACAAACTGAGATCTTCTCTTTTTACTGGAATGATGATATTCTGCAATTGGAGCTGTAGAGACAAAATAGGAAAAGTATGTGAGATTTGAAAGTTGGTGGATTTGTGGACTAAAGCATAAGTTCATGCCTTCATGGAAACAGGGACCAGGACAAATGGGGTAGGATTAAGGCCAGAGGAATGGGTAAGGCTTAAGGAGAGGTTGAAGCTCAGGAGGAGATAAAGGTTGAAGTAAAGCTCAAATGGTTAAGAGCTCAGAATGGGAGTAAAGAATTGAAATAATAATCAGGGATGTGTGTCTCCTATCTTGGTAGTAATGTGGCTATTGTGATGAATCCATATCAAAATTGCTACCTCCAAACATTGCATTGGAATGTTCTTCTTTTAGCCAAGAAATACCAGTGCTGAGGCAGGGCACAGTGTTGGGATCAGAGAGGATTTTCTGCCTGCAATCAAAATTCAGTATATGTTTTCTATGGGAAAAGTATACATCTGTTACCCGAGAAATCTGGCAAAAGAAAGAATTTAGCATTTGACCTAAAGCCCTAAGAAACTAAAGGAGGTAGATCCCAAATTTCCATCCCAAGAAAGCATAAGTATTTTCAGGTTAGGTGGTTAGTTTTACAGTCTGTGGATCATAAGGAATTCTCAACGTCTGAATACAATCTACATACTGTGTTGATAAATGTGGTCTATTGCATTTCTGTTAATCATACTTTTTTTTTTTTTTTCTTTTGCGGTACACGGGCCTCTCACTGTTGTGGCCTCTCCCATTGCGGAGCACAGGCTCCGGACGCACAGGCTCAGCAGCCATGGCTCATGGGCCCAGCCGCTCCGCAGCATGTGGGATCTTCCCGGACCGGGGCATGAACCTGTGTCCCCTGCGTCGGCAGGCGGACTCTCAACCACTGTGCCACCAGGGAAGCCCAATCATACTTCTTAATATAAATGTATGTTAAGAGTGCTTAAATAATAGTTCAGATATTCTCAGGAGTTCTGCAAATGATGAGGTGGAATGCCATCTCCACTTATTCATGAAAATACTTGCATAGAGAATCCATGAAGAGTTTCATTGTTGAAAATGCTATATAATTTTAGTTCCATTGTGAGAAAAGTATACCATGTTGATATGGTTGTGAGAAGACAAGCATTTTGTATAAGCAGAAAATCATGCAATAAGAGTTACAAAAAATTTATGTTCTAGTACTAAGAGATTTAGCAGAGTTCAAGAGTAATGGGTCGGTAATAGAAAATCTAAAGAGCAGTTAAAAAAAAAAAAAAAAAAAAAAAAAAAAATAAAGAGCAGTTAGCACAATGGGTTACAAGAGGGTAACAGAGTTTTGGGCAGGACTGCTCATAATCCAGCAGGGTAAGAAAATATCTGAGATTAAGGGAAGGAAACTTGGGCAGAAATCTGAAAGCTGTTGGCATGGTTGTTGACCATATTTAATACTCAAAGATAATAAAATTGAAGCCATAAGCCAAGTCATTGCAGAGAAGTGCAAGACAAGAGGAAGGAGGAACTCCAATGCTTTCCTGAAAAATTGCTATGATTCTAGCTTGATTTTAATGGCTCTGAGAGCAACTGAGATATAGTATGGAGCTTTGTACCCTAAACTATTCACTCCTTTATGCAACCTTCTTGGAGGATCCATTCAACAAAGAGAACCAACCTCAGGCAGGTTCCCCTTGGATACTCCTCCAGGTACATCCATGGGTAACATGGAGACAAGGCAAATGATCCCTTGGTCATAAGGCTGTGAATGACCAGTCAAATGGGCATGGTGGCCTGTGGCATGGAGAGAAACTAGAGAGAATGGACACCTTGATTCTTACTGCAACCTTCAATGATGGATGAGCACGATGCATGGAGAATTTTCATTTAAAATTTCACAGAGAACATAATGTGCGGCAATTCACATTTTATCTATTTTTGAAATGTTATTCCATCACATATTTATAAGGAGGAAAAATATTTAAAATGTAGTAAACAGTGAAAGCATGACAGGCTCTTGAAGATGAAAACCAGTCTCATATAGCAATAACTCTTAAACGCTAACACTGAAAATGCCTGGCCAGAAAGTACTTCATCACCTGGAGGATTTTAAGCTCAGCATCTCCACTGACATTTTGCCTTGATTAGGGCTCCTGCCAATAGATTTGATCAATGTTCTGCTTGCCTAGTGGAACCTCCTGCTAAATTCTCATTTGCAGCTGTCACTTTGCAGGGACTTGCAAACTCTCAGATCATTAAAGTGTCATGCCACGTGACTCAGATTTGACAGACAATCGCTTACTAAAAATATGTCCCGATCAGTGCTGATGTTCTAAAGGGATATTTTCAGCTTCTTGTTCTCTCTTCCTCTCTGTGATGACACTGTACCTGGTGAGTTGAAAGCAGCAGAGAAATAGCATTATTAAAGGCAGCAGGTTATTGCGGTTCACATCCTGCCAATGGGGCTTTGGGTCAGAAGCAGGGACCTACGCAGTCCTCTGACACTCTAAGGTCTGCTGATCCTTGTAGCCCATGGACATGTCATTGTACACTCCCATGCTTCTAGGACAGTCATGACTCTTCTCTCCAAATGGCCCTTAATTAGAACTGCTGTCACTGTTGCTTGGTTGGGTAGGTTTGATCTGACTTTATTCGAGGCCATTATAATCTCTCCTGGTTCATGCTCAATTGGTGTACCAGAGATTAAGGCCTTGCATGATTTCTCAAACTGACAAGTAGTGATGGTTATGAGCTGGGAAGGCTGTTCACGTTCTGAGAAATGGATCTCAAAAGATGTCATCACAAGATGAATCTGTGGTCTCCTCAACTCCTCTAGCGCATATGTTCAGAGTTTTTAAACAGGGTAACACAGTAAGGTAGAAACTCACCTTTTAAAGTGTCTTTTTTGTGAGTTCTACTTACATGGTCTGCCCACTCTGGGTTTTGGAATTTTAACTGCAATTGCCATTGGGATTTATCCCTTCCAGTGTATATCTTTTACTATTCCTGAAGGGATTGCTTTACAAATGTTCTTGACATTTCTGTTGAAAAATACCTCTTTCCAAACTGAGTACCACCTCAATAAAGACTCCCCCAGCTGAATAGAAATAAGTTGTTAGTTCTCCCTTTGTCTTATTTTCAGTCTTCCTTTTAATTCAAATCTAGAAACCCAAGGTTGTGCTGTTTAAAATTTTCACCCACGTTATACGCATGTTATATTTGCTGACAGTTGGTTTTAGCAAATACTTTATTGTAATTGAACACAATGAAAATGTGACTGTTATTTTTTTTCATTATGCCTATGACTTCTCCAGTACTCAAATTGGATTAAACAATGAGGTCTATCAATAAGCTAAGGCCCACTGACTACCAGGTCCCACAGATTTCTGAGCTAATGGAGGCAGGGACAGAAAGTTAATGGTATCCTTTTCACAGTATGATTGGGTTTGGATTAAAGGTTTGTTTTTAACTGACCCACTATCTGATGGGTTGCAGGTAAGGCCTGTGAATAACCTCTTGAGTTAAAGAATCCTACTTGTACTCTCTCTCTTCTGGCTCAGGTCATAGTGTAATTTTAAATTGGATTCTTTGCCCAGCACTCCACATGAACTGGAACACTTGCTGAAATCTCATGTCTTTTTTTTTTTTTTTAATTGAATGAAGGATTCTGTAAATTCTGTAGTGCTTTACAATTTTCAGAAGTTTCACACACATGATTTTATATAATCCTATAATAACTGTTTTTCCCCCACCCCTATCTTGCCCCTCCTCCCTTCCCTCTCTCCAGTGGTAACCACTAGTTTGTTCTCTGTATCTGTGAGTCTGCTCTTTTGTTTTATTCACTAGTTTGTTGTATTTTTTAGATTTTTTAGATTTCACATATAAGTTACATCATACATTATTTTTTATTTTTTATGGCTGAGTAGTATTCCATGATACACACACATATGTATATATACATAAATATATATGTATGTGTGTGTATATATATATATATATATATATATATATATATATATATATATCACATCTTTTTTATCCATTTATCTGTTGATGGACCCTTAGGTTGCTTCCATACCTTGGCATTTGTAAATAGTGCTGCTATGAACATTGAGTGCATATATCTTTTCAAATTAGTGTTTTTGTTTTTCTCAGATATATACTCAGGAGTGGAATTGCTGGGTCATATGGTAGTTCTACTTTTAGATTTTTGAGACACCTCCAATCTGTTTTCACAGTGGCTGCCTTAATTTACATGTATTTGCATGGGAACTCTGACCCTTCTGTGTCTTCTGTCTACTCCTTCCCTTCAGGATCTGTATTCTGCTCTTGATTACTCTGTGACTAGCTGGAATCCTTCCACAAATAGTCTGGAAGTTCTGCTCTTAGTATGTTCTGAGGAAATTAAGTTCCTCTAACTCTCTCCTGCCATTGATGAAGGTCCGACCACTCGCAGGTTTGTGAAGTTGCTGTTCCTTCACAGCCTGTTTTCCCTAATGCATCCAATAATCTGTAGTGGCTAAGGCTGCACCTAGTCCTAGAGTCCTCTGCTTCCCATTGGCTAGTTGTGCTAAGGTCCTAGGAGACTTCACACTCACTCAAGCCTTCTCTCACTAAAATCCATTACTGGTAAGTAACATCAACAAGTGCTATAGGATTTGGGGAAAAGGAAAGGGTAATTTAGTAACCCTGAAAAGGCTGTTCAACATTTTTCTGCAGAGCTGAATTAAAATCGCAATGTATTTTTTCTTTTTTGCTGGTTTATCAAAGTTTTTAATTCTTTTCTAAGTAATGCATGTATATTCATTTTATTTTATTTTTTAAGTTTTTACTTGAAGTATAGATGATTTACAATGACATGTTACTTTCAGGTGTACAGCACAGTGATTCAGTTTTCAGACTCTTTTCCCTTAAACATTATTATAAAATATTGAGTATGTTCCCTGTGCTATACAGTAGGTTCTTGCTGTTTATTCTATATGCAGTAGTGTGTATATGTTAATCCCAAGCTCCTAATTTATCTCCATCCCCTGCCCCGGTTTTCCTCTTTGGTAACAGTAAGTTTGTTTTCAATGTCTGTTAGTCTACTTCTGTTTTGTAAGTAAGTTCATTTGTATCATTTTTTTTAGATTCCACATATAAGTGATATCATATGATATTTATCTTTCTCTGGCTTACTTCACTTAGTATGATAATCTCTAGGCCCATCCATGTTGCTGCAAATGGCATTATTTCATTCTTTTTTATAGCTGAGTAATATTCCATTGTATATATACATACACCACATCTTCTTTATCCATTCATCTGTTGATGGACCTTTAGGTTGTTTCCCTTTCTTGGCTATTGTAAATAGTACTGCAATGAACATTGGGATGCATGAATCTTTTTGTATTATAGCTTTCTCTAGATATATGCCCAGGAGTGGGATTGCAGGATCATATGGTAACACTGATTTTAGTTTTTTAAGGAACCTCCATGTTGTATATTATTAAAATATCAGTTAATACTTGAAGGCTTATAATGGAAAGTCAGGAGCTTCTTTCCCCAATTTTCCTTTGCCTGATTCTCATTCCACCGGGACAATCTCTTTAAGGGCATTAAACTGTTCTGGTATTTAATAGTATATTTTTAAAATATTGTTATTTCTTGAGTTATTGTTTCAGCTTTTGACATTATCTTTGCATTTCAAACTTATGGAAGATGAGGCTCACCATCCTCACTCCTCTTGCCCTACAGCCATGCAAGTTTCCTTCTAGCCATCCTCTGAATATACTATATCACAATTTAGAATGAATAAAAATGTAGTATTTATATTATTCTGACCACTGATTCTGTTCATAGATATGCAACTATGAACAAAACGTGCTATGATTACATTTTCTTTCCTTAACTTTTAATTTTTCCTGGAGTTATTAATTGTCCTATTTTTTGTTTGCTCAGTTTTCTATTTATATATCACTACTTAATCTGCAAACTCTCCAACACAGCTATGAAACTCCTCTCAATACTGTTAAATGGCTGAGCAATCCATTGTTTTATATATATATATTGTGATGATATCTCCCTGGGAGCCCTCTCTTCTCCTCTTCCCATCTAGACCATTTTCTCTGTATTTGCTGCACAGCTGTCACCCCAAGGTTTCCTTTCACCCTCTTTCCATGATTACCCTAACTTATCTCCTATTTCCAGGAGTCTATATTTTCATCTTTCTTTGTTTACTCCAGTTTAGGGCAACATATCTGTGGCACAGAGATTCTAAGATTACTGCTATGATCCCCATATCCTGGTATACATGTCTCTATGTGGGGAGACCTAGTGAATTATTTCTAGATAATAGAATATGGCAGGGGTGATGAGTTGTTTGTTCCATGATTGTATTACATAAGATTGTAATGCTTGTCTTGCAAGAAAGCTCTCTCCTTTATTGGCTTTAAAAAAGACAAGCTGCCATATTGTGAGCTGTACTATGAGAGGGCCACATGGAAAAGAACTGAAGCAGCTTATGGCTGACAGTCAGCAAGAAATTGAGGTCCTCAGTCTGGCATCGTGCAAGGAGCTGAATGCTGCCAACAAACAAGTAAGCTTGGAAGGAAACCCTTCCCTAGCTAAACCTTTAGGTGAGAGCCCAGTTTTAGGTGGCTACCTTGGTCATAGCCTTGCAGAGGACCAGCTAAGTCATACCCCCCAGATTCCTGACACACAGAACATATGAGATAATAAATGTGTGTAGTTTTAAGCCACTACTTTTTGATACTATTATGGTATAGCAATAGAAATGGAATATAGGTTTTAGTATCTGGAAATGTTATGGCAAATACTTAAAGATGTGGGATCAACCTTGCAACTAGGCAGTGGGTGATGCCGAGTAGAGTTTTAAGGAGAATAATAGAGAAAGCTTAAATTGCCTTGACGGACAGTAGAAATCTAGACTTTAAGGAGCATGCTGTCAGTGGGGACTCAAAGGTAGTGAGTAGCATGTTATTGGAAACTGGATGAAGGGGCATCCCTATTAGGAAGGGCAGAAATCTTAGTGAAATTCTCACCTGCAGTTACGTGCAGAGCAGAATATGTAAGAGATGAATGTATTTTGTGAAGGAGACTGCCAACCAAAGTTTTGAAGGTTTAACCTAGTTTCTTCTTGTTGTTTATGGTAAAATGTAAGGAGAGAGACATATAAGGGAAGAACTGTTAAACAAGAAGGAACTGAAAATTGATGATTTTGAAAAATTTTAGCCTCTCCAAATGGCAAAATACAGAAAAATTAGATGTCTTCTGAGTACTATCAGAAAAGTGTATGGTTTAGAGAAAAGCCAAGAGTATGACTATACAACCTTTTGTTACAACTTCAGAAATATCAGGAGATTAGAATAGTATTCAGTCACACAGGGAACCATTGGAACAGATTAAGAGTATGTTTTGTGGAATCTCTCAAACCTTGGGGCCTCTAGGAAGATTAAAGCTGTTGTCCCTCAGCAACTTAGCAGGAGCCCAAGACAGACAAAAATTTATCTCAGAAAAAGTTGCTTTTGCCTAATGGGATGAACCATGGAAGAGCCACAAGTTTTTGAGAAAGTTATTCAGCAAAAGCACTGTCAGCTTGAATTGAAAGGTATAGTGATTGTGTAAAATGAAAGAAGGCTGTCAGTCCCCAAAGTTAATGTCAGGAAGCAGACTGATATTACTACTCAGCAGCAAACACATATTACTCTTGATCACTCAGAGGGTAGAAGCAAGAACACAGAAGGTAGAGCCCAGAGTCAGGGGAAATTATTCCTAGATCTTGAAAGCTAATCAAAGAACTCCCAATATTTGCACAACTGGATTTTAGAATTTCAGTGGATCAGTGATACTTCTACACCTTTCATTTTTCCCATTTTTGAATGGAAATATCTATAGCTGATATCTTACACCTGTCCTACCTTTGTATGCTGGTTGTATATGGAACAGATAACTTGTCTCTTTAGTTTTATAGTTCAGTGCATCAGAGAACTTAATTATTATAGATGATAAGATTCTGGACTTTGAAAAGATGATGTAATAGGATGAGACTTTTGGAGACCTTGGGAGGGGTTGAATGTATTTTGCATGTGGAAGGGGCATGAATCAATGATGGCCAGAAAATGGATGGAGGCAGGCAGACTCTAAGATGGCCCAATGATTCCCACTTATCTGTATCCAAGCCTTTTGTAATCCCCTTCCCTTATCCAATAGAATACAACAAAAAGGACAAGATGCCACTTTTGTGATTATATTACATAAAATTGTAATGCCTGCCTTGGTAGGAGACTCTATCCTTTGCTAACTTTAAAGAAAAGAGCTGTCTGTTGTGAACTGACCCATGAAGAAAGCTCTGTGATAATGAACTGAGGGCAGCTGCTGGCCAAAGGTCAATAAGAAACTAAGGCCCTCAGTCTGGCATCTTGCAAGAAATTGAATGCTGCCAACAAAAATGTGAGCTTGGAAGTAGATCCATCTCCAGCAAGCCTCCAGAGGAGAAACCGTTTAATCTTGGCCAAGCCCTTGATTGCAGCCATGCAGAGGACCCAACTAAGCTATGCCTCAACTGCTGACTCACAAATTGTGGGATAATAAATGTATGTTGTTTAAAGCCACTAAGTTTGTGGTAATATATTTATGCAGCAAAAATTAACTAATGCATTATCTTTCTATACCACCCTGAGAAAGGGAGCACATTTCATCTGTATGTAAGTGCTTTCCTTCTACCCTCACCCTTGATTGATAATTTTGTTCTGTGTAAAATTGCAGATTGTAAGTAAATTTTTTTTTTACTCAGAATTTTGAAGGCTACATTGTCTTCTAACCCATAATACTGCTATTTAGAAATCTGATGTGTTACAATTTTTGAACCCCTGTATTTGACCTGTGTTGATGGGCATTGGGTGGCTTCTGCCAATTTGAAAATGGTATCCATCAATTCTGGGAAATTGCTTGAGATTTTTGATGCTAATTTCTTCTGTTTTTTTTCCAGTTTTCTTTTTTGGACTTCCTATTAACCACACTCTTGAATTGATCTTCTAAATTTCTTATTTTTTCTCTATTATTTCCCAAGACTTTTAATCTTTTTATTTTCTTGGACATTTTCTGTTGTCTATGAAACATTGTATTTCTATCATACTGTTAATTCCCAAGTGTTATCTCTTTTTCCTTTTCTTTTTTACAGAATTTTTATTTGTTTGATTGTTTTCATGTCTTAAGACCACTGGTTTCTGTTGTTGAAGTTGTCTTTTGTTTTCTGAATTGCCTGTATTACCTCTAAGCTACTTGCTTGTTTGTTTAGGTCTCTGTCTTTCATGTTAGAGACATTCCTTAAACATCTGGTACTATTTGGCTGTCCACTCATATTTCACAGTGAGGCACTAAAAGAAAGGATAAAAACTGTGGATAGTGGTGGATAGGTGCTTGTATTCTTTTGGGTTTCACTGTAGGGTGATATGTTTCTCCAAAATCAATATCTATGGATCTTTTCTCTTGGCCTATTTTGTTTTCCAAGATAGAAACCCTATAGAAATCTCCTATTTGGGGGTCATAAGCCCATCTGCTCACATTCAGAGGTCTGAGTGAGTGAAGGAGAGTCAGATTCTATTATTTATGTCAATATGGTTTCTTACTCTTGGCCTCAGCTGTGCCTGCTGTTTCCAAGTTCTTCTGCTAGAACAGAGAAGCAGTATTTGGCTACCCAGTATACTTTGAGACAATTTCTGATAACATGTGTGGAAAAAAAGTTTGGACAAGCAAAAATGATTGCCAGAGGATAACTTGTTATCATTTGAATGGCATTCAAGTTCCTCTGCTTCCCAACAGGTGTGAAGTGACACATAAGTTTGCTATCAATGGGTTACAGGTATGTGAGCTACCCAACCACCTCAGTCCTTGGAGAGCCACTGGGCCACCGGCCATGAGCACATAGTGCATTTACCCCTGTGAAACATATACACATGATAATTTCCTATATGTGTCATTACATGAAAAACATTGGAAAGCACCATCCTCTACAATCTCACCCAATCTACATTTCTAGTCTTGCTTCTCACAACTTCCCAGAATAAACTTATTTTTTCTAGTTAATACCTGGAAAATCCCATTGCCATCCTTTTTTCCCCTCCTCTCTCACTTTTTGCTTACTCACCTGGTCTGCTCACCTGTATTTTCCACTTATTTACCCTTAAGTCTAATCTCAAGTTTCAGCCACTATATAAAGCTTTCCTAGATTATTCTAGCTGTTTGTGATGTTTTTTCCTCTGAATTCTCATAGTATTAATTTTTCATAATACTCATTTCCTTTTTCTTGATCTATTTTATATTGCACTTATAGTCATATATATTTTCTGTCCAACTAGATTGTGAGCTTACTAGAGGATCAAACCCTGTCTTATTCATTGTTTTGACCCCTTTACTGTACTATCTCATTCCCTCTACAATCTTTGTTGGAATGTATGAATGAGTGAATGAATGAATCAATCAATAAAAATTAATGCAGCTAATACACTAACACACTCTCTGACAACTTGTATTGCTAAACTTTAAGGTCAAATCTCTTCACAAATCCAAGTGAAGTTTCTATGGGAACATGCTTGGTAGTGATTTTTTTTAATTTCTATTTTGTTGGAATAGTAATGTACTGTCTAGATATGGGGTGTGATTTGCCCTTTAGTGAAACTTCTATCAGCAGCACAAGTGTTTTTTCTTTCACTGTCCTCAGAATATAAAAATCAACATGATTCTGTCAACAGTGTTTATAATTTCTTTAGAAACACTTTTTATTTCTTTTAAAGTGATATGTAAGAAAAGGAAAACCATAGAATTAAACAGAACATAAATCTGCCATGCAGAATTTCACCTTTTGTCTTCTCCTTCATCAGTTAGATTTGCATGTATAATGCATTTTGAAAATACCAACTCACTTATGTTTTCCTCTGAAGCTAGCCTAAGGGGTTGCTGCTGTTGTTTTCCACAAGATAGCAACTTTATTAGCTCTTTTTCCAAACTTGTCCATTTGAACGTGTTTATTTGCTTTGTTTCTTAGTTTACAGAGTGTTACATTTCCACAGCTTTCATTCCAGAGTTCTTTGTGCAACTTCTCTTTTTCCCCTACTTTCTAACATCTGTTCTCATCTGGCTCTGACCTTTGACCTGTGTGCTGGTAAGGGAGAGCGGTAAGTTCTGTACTCATTCTTTCGCTACAAGTCATTTATTAAAGTAATTCAAGGTTCTTAGAAAAGTAGGATGTAGGGTTAAAAGCCCTAAGTGTGAATTTTAATTCTACCAGTATTCAGTCAGTAACCTCTGGCAAATTATGGCCTCTCTCTGGGCATTTTCTTTCATTAGAAAGTGAATAGGTTGGAATAAACTAGTGGTTTTCAAATTAAAATCCTTAATGACCCAGGAAAACAGGAGGATATATCCCGGACCAGGGGAATAGAAAAGACCAAGCCACACACACATCCACAAAACAGTTGTTCTAGCTAAAGCTACAGTGGGGAAATCAGGCTGGCAACAGGATGAAATCGCATCACTGCATCCCATACCCACATCCCTAACGTACAGAAGAGTAAAGGAGTTACCGCCGAGAGGAAAAGTCATTTAAATTTGTGGTGAGATATTGCTTTACAGTTTGGCAGTAGAAGTCATCAAAGAACGTGATATGATCTTGTCAGCTTTCAGTTTTGTTTTATACATTGGAAATCTTTGCAAAAGTTTATTTAAAATAAGTACTTCATGGCTAAAAATTAAAGTTTATAATAAACTGCTGGACTATCTAATGCTATGGTTCCTTTCAACTCTAGATGTTGTGCTTGACTCACCAGGCAATGCAGTAATGACTGATCCAGTGGGGTCTGTATTTGGTGTTTTCTGGTTGAAAGTGTCAGACGGGCATTGGAGGGTGCAAATTAAGGGACAGTATATGACATCACTGATCCTCTGCACTATAAGTTCTGTGATGGTCTCACATGCTTTCTCATCTCTGACCTCATTTGATCATAACAAGTGTTCTTTCAAGTCACTGAGGATAAATCCCCTTGGTTACGGGAATGGCGTTTATAGTCATTAAATCTGGGCTTAAGTCCTGGTTTTGTAACTTAATAACTGTGTTGCCTTGGGCAAGTTCTTTTACCTCCTTAATGCTCTAATTTTTTTCATTTATAAGATGGGACCAATAATATCTTCTTTAATTCGTTAGCATTAAGTTGAAACTATATAATTAATATCAAGTTCTTAATATAGTGCTTGGTAAATAATCCACAAATGTACCTATTGTTTTTGTTGGTGGTGGTGTTACAAGCCTCTTTAGAGTCAGCTGGAAGAATACTTCTGTAAAGCCCTCTTTGACTACCTTTGCTGTACACTTAGGTGTCTGTTTTCCTGTGTTTGTACTTCACTAGTCCAACTCCCATTAAATAACTATGTTTTTGTATTCTAATTTCATACTTGAAGCTCCGTGAGGGAAAGCTGTATGTGTTTTTATTCATGTATTTCAGTGCCTAATACAGTATCTGTATTACATTAATGCTCAATAGTTTTTGAATGAATCCTCAAAAGAAGTTTACATTGTGTGAACTGAAATTTGTCTTTAGTCAGTTTTTCCTTTGTGTTTCATCCACAGTTGCATCTGAGGCAGCAGAGACATTGTTGTTAAAAATAGCTTTTAGCAGCTTAATATGCTATAAGCCACAAGGAAGATAACTCTGAAGCTGAATCATGTACAAGCACAAATTTCCCTGAAAAATGTGTTCAATTCAAGGACATAATTTCTTTCTATTTTTTGGATATACAAAGATGTAGATGCAGCACTAAAATAGCTGTTTATATTAAAAATAATCATTTTTTAGACCTAACTAAATCCCACCTCTCCTGAAAGGACTTTCTTGTCTAAGCTGACACAAACAGATTTCCTTTCCTCCTATCCCTCTCTCCCTCCCTTGCTTATATTCATCTTTCATGTGTATTTATTGTGCCTTTACCCACAGGATGCCAGGCATTATGACAGGTGCTAGATATTAAGTCATACACTTAAGAGAGACATTATCCCTTCCGCTTGTGGAACTCACCTTCTATTGGAGGATCAGATGAGAGTCTTCATGTGGGTCAGATTGAACTCTGACAGACAACCACGTAGACAGACCATTATGCTCACTAGAGTTGTCGTGTGTTCTGGGAAGGCCAGGTTCCTAACTGGCAGAGAGTATTTGTGGACACTGAGAAAGATGTCCATCCTGTGGTTTGCATAGTATCCTAAAGACCTGAGAGACAGAACATGAGTCTGGCCAGCGTTGGGGCACAGGCATATAGAAGGAGAGAACGGTAAGGGAAAAATCCCATGAGGAAAATGGCCTCTTGGACAGGATCTTCCCTGTGCCCCCATATCCTCCCCTTGCTAAAGATATTAAACGGCAAGGCCTGGGTGCAACTGTGTGAGGCTGGTGGTCTTCTGAAACTCTCCTCTCCAGTGTCCAGTGTTCTGTGAAGGGCCAGGGCAGTGGTATAAATCGAGCACCATATCACTTGGTCTCCAGAAGCAGAGGAGATTTGCTGCTTGCTGGCACAGAAGAGCGCCAGAGACCAGCAGTTCCAAGAAAGCCTGCAGGGGGCCAGCTATAGCCACTTGTC
Organism: Mesoplodon bidens; assembly: GCF_964165515.1. Lineage (NCBI taxonomy): Eukaryota > Metazoa > Chordata > Mammalia > Artiodactyla > Ziphiidae > Mesoplodon > Mesoplodon bidens. Next base: position 127,012,118 of record NC_138177.1, on the reverse strand, counting down.
ACTAGTCAGCCTAGAGGGACCATGGAAGCAGCGGCCATTGGGACAGAAGGGCCACAAAACCACTAGCAACAATTCTGATTATTTGTGGAGAAACACATCTCTCCCCAGGCCCAGAGATTCCTGGTGAGAATGATTAGGGAGAGAGATTCTGGAAAAGGCAAGACTTATTAGTTCAGAGAGTGAGGTCCCAGACCATTGTGATTTGGAGTATTGCTGTAATTTTCACACACTTACACTTGCTGGCAAGCGAGACAAAGTGAGTCTCACTATTTACTATTGACTTACAATAGTAAATGCATAATTGCAGTAAAATGTAAGTGCAACAACACCTAATATTTGATGAATGCTTATGATATGGAAGACACTTTTGTAAGCATAGTACATGAATTATTTCATTTAATACTTCAAACATGCAAAGTAGGTACTGTTATGTCCAATTTACAAATGAGGAAATTGAGACTCAGGGGAGTTAAATAACATGCCCAAGGTCACACACATGGGTTGTGGCACAACTAGGACGGGAACCTAAGTGGTCTGATCACAGAGTGTATGCTTATGTCTTACGCATTCACCACTTCTTTGATTATTATGTCTATAAAGCCTTGTCTCCTGACTAGATATAAGTTCTTTAAGGGCTGAGTGCCTTCTGCTCATTTTATAGCAACCTCCAAGGCACTGGGCATGGGGTGCCCCTCTGGGCAAGACTTTCAATAAGAAACTGGTACTATGTAACCCTAATGTGCTACCTGCTATCCTCCCTCTTCACCCCGTAGCTACTCTTACTCACACATCTCAGATACCTGGTGATTATGTTGCCTAGCACTTCTTCAAACTACTTGTCTTGGGTAATTATCTACCCAACTTCATCCCAATTGTCTCATATTCTAGTGTGTTCCTTCTTTCCCTCAAAGAAGGTTCTATTTCTTTACTACAACAGATGTGGGTCAAGTGAATGGAGGAAAGTGATTCAATTAAGATAATTCAAGTGAGCCTGAAATCATTCAGCAATCATTTATTGAATGTTTCTTTTGTTTCAAGCACTATCATGGATAATGGGTAAGACACGGTTTCTACCTTAATAACTTCATAAACTAGTCTAGGAGAGGAAACATTTGTAGTAACAACTATAAAATTAGGCAGAATGGATTAAGTATACAATTTGGGGTATGGCAGGAGAATTCAGAAAAGGGAGAAATCAGTTTGGATGTGGGATACCAAGGCTACATGAAAGTAGCATTTGGTATGGTCCTTGAAGAGTTGAAATAGAAAATGTTTATGTCTTGTCTTAAGGGTAGGGTCATTCCAATATGGAAGTCCTTTTACTCTTCCCAGGATTCCTTTAACTTTTTTAATGAATGTCTTTTAACTTAAATGGATCCCTAATGGGTGAAACTCCTGCCAGTAAAAAAGGTTATGAGCTCTATGTACATGCTGTTATTATCTGCATTTATTGATGAGGATATTAAAGCTCAGAAGTTAAATAACTTAACCAGTGTTCTAAGCTAATAGATGGGTAAGCTGGGAAGAAGATTCAGACCTGCTGGTTATAGAACTGGACTTTCCTCTGCCTATTTTAAAGTCTATACTATGAAGAATTACTTAAAAATAAGGGGAAGGAAAAAAAAAACTTTATTGGAGAGGAAGAGTTCTATGCTCAATTAAGACTGGAAAATGGCACTAAAGTTAAGCAGATACCATTACTATATGTGTTTTCAGAGTCTTACGGTTAAAACACATTAAGAATCTCTAAGAAGTGGGTATAGACTGCATTATTTCTCCAACTGGACCGTGAAACTGGATATTTGTGAAGCACCCCTGGGATGAGTGTTCATCAAATGTATCTTGGAGAGTGCTGCATTGTAGCCCAGAAGACTGAGCAGAGTTTCAGGTGATATGGAGGAAGAGGGATATGGGGAGGTGGCTATTTAGGACCCAGGAACCTTCCTTGTTCTACTTGAAGCATAGCATGTAGGCAGTCACTTTCTTCAGTTTCAAGTCAGGGCAACCTTGGCTGAGCACATCTTAGGAGCTCAATCAATACTTAGAGAATTGACTTGAATTAGAGAATACAACACTTCCTCCCATTTCAGTGGAGGCTCTCCCAATAACAGAACTATTTGGAGAGAATAGCTGTGTAAAGAGCTGCCCTGCCAACAGTTTTGATTTGGCTTCTCTGGAGGCAGCAGTCAAATCATGGGGCTCTTCCCTCTCTGCACAATCCAATAGAACATTTCAGAGTTTCTCTTCCTACTCATGATCATCCCCTCTCCTTACACCCAGCCCCAAACTGTAACTTAAAGCCTTATGGTTTGTTTTCATAGTGTTTCAAATGGAGACTCTTTTGCAGCTCTTTTTAATCAAACATTTATATGGTGGTTCACTTTGAAGACAAAATATTGTACTTTAAATTCACCCTGAGATAATTACAACATCATGGTCTTTATTTGAGCTGCAAAACCCATAGTATTTTTGTAGAAAATGAAGCCATCAAAAATTTGAGTCTGTATAATTTCCTGAATTATCAGATGGAGAGAAAATAGGATTTTAAGAAAAAAGAGAGAAGATATCTGACCTATATGACTCAAATTTTATCCAGTTGCCCTTTCAGTTTTAAAGGAATGGTGGCTTTTTATTTCACAAGGTATGTGGTAGAGAAGAATAACAATATCTTCATTTATGTGGCACTTTTAGCTTATTAAAAGTTTTTTTTTAATATCCATGATCTCACTAGACTTGACTGTTACCACAATCCTGTAAAGAAAAAAGGTCAATTAATGATTGACCTCCATGTCGTAGAGGAGAAAACTGCGACCTGAGGGGATAGTGACTCTTAATTCCCACAACCCTATTTAACTTATTCAAACATATATTTTGTGCCACTAATATGTGCTAAGCACTGTACTAGGATATGGGAATCTGAGGATGAAGAGGAATAAGATACTGTACCTATCCTCAAAGTTCGAGCCATCCAGGAAGAAAGACCAGCATGAAAATGATAAATTGGCATGTGTGGTGATAAGGTCTGTTCACAGTGCTGAAAGAGCATCTGCTTTCTCAGTGAGACATGATAGACAAGTGTTGAGAGTGATTCAGAGCAATGGTTCTCAAACTTCAGTGTGCACCCAAATCACTGGAGAGTATTGGGTCCCTCTTCGAGAGCTCCTGACTTAATAGTTCTGGGGTGGAAAATTTGCTTTTCAACACATAGTGCTGATGCTGCTGGTCTGAGGACCACACTTTAAAACCATTGATATAGGGACTGATTGATGCAGGCCCTGGGAAGTGTAGCAAAAATTGGATCATTAAAGGACAAGGAAAGACTCCCAATAAGACTCAGCAAGAAGGCTGTCAAATTGTTTTAACAACCCAGTGAGATGGGAAATTATAAATTTTTAATAGGATAAATTAATGCCTCGTCAATGTTGTTACCAAGGCTTGGGAAGGTGAGAAGGGAAGTAGAAAATTGTAAATATGGGTAGATCCTTGTTTAAGACTGACCTAGGAGTGGAAAAATTATAGATGCTAGTAGCATGGTTTTTGGACACGAGGTCGAGGGAAATGAAGATAGGGTAAAGGCGACAGGCCCACCAGAGTTGTTTTCATACTGTGAAGCAATGGGACCAATTCTTACAGTTGCATATTATGGAAGTTTCTTGAGAGGAAGAGGCAGGCTTTGTGCCCACCACCATTGCCTCAAACAGAGCAGCTGTGCTTTTATTTATGTTGAATCTACTGGAATTCCTTGTGATAATTTATTTCCATAAAATGTTTTATAACCAAATGGAGTTTGGTCACAATTGAACTACTATAAAAGAAAGAGGTCAAGGGTTTGGGGGTGTTGATGGGTTTTGCTGAAATGGGGATTTGTTGTAGTTCCAGTCACAGCTTGTGCTCCTTCTGGCTGCCAAGGTAAAATCTCCTATGTGCAACAGTGATTCTGGAATAATGTTTTCACAGAATAAACCCAAGTGAGACAGAAACACAGCTGTCTGCTAGTGAAAAGGTTATACACAGTTACTCCCAAGGGCCCTGGGAAGACAAGAAATGTGTAGCCCTTTTAGCTGTATACTGTGTCCAGGGGTCATTTGCTTATTGGGAACATAGGGTAATTAGTAAATTTTCAGGCCCTTTTGGCATTTGTCTTATTGATCTCCTGATATTTTATAAATGTTTTCATTCATGTAATGCTATTTGCTCTCCTTATATAACCCTTTCTGGTGTCCTTCTATAGAAAGTATTTGGGGAAAGATGAGACAATTATATACAAAGATATTTATATATTAATGCACTCAGCAAAACAAGGACGAAGTGGAGGCAATATATAAGCCATGTTGTAATTTAAGCCAGTATTTCTGAAATATGTCTGGATAACAAAATTCTTGTTAAAAATAAAATGACTAGGTTTGAAACTACTGAATCAAAATTTTTAGTGGAACATCTTGAATCTGTACTTTTAACATGTTCCCAGGTGATTAATATGCAGTCAACTCATTGTTGGGTATTTAAAAATCATAGCTTGAGGCCATCAGGGCACCTATATGTGGCCCTATATGATATATTCAACCAGGGCCAGTCTACAATGTAAGAAGTTATGCATAACCTGTGGGGCAACCTAACTTTATTGTCCACTACTCTTCACAGCAACCATGTTTATTTGCCTCTATGAGTCTTGTTTCCCCACACATATTATGTTCAAAATAAATATTCTCTAATGATCCTCTGGGGAACAGGCAGCAAAAACTGAAAAGTATATAACTTACAGAACTACCCTAAAAGAAAAATGTAAACCAATTCCAGACTTATAAATGTTGCCTGATTCTTAAATATTTAAGAATTGGGTTTCATCATTTGGTGTCACTGAAATGATGCAGTGCTACAGCATATGCAGATAATGTGGGAAGAAGGACTAATTTAATAACATTATCTTTTTAGATCCTCAAAACAATTTTGCATTGTAGCATTATTACCCCTCATATATAGTTGGGGGAACTGAGGCTCTGCAAAAATAACTACCTCATTGTCATACAGCTAATAAGTGACAATGGCAGGACTAAAACCCAGATCTTTGTGGTTTCAAAGCCTGTGTTTTTTCACTCTGTCATGTAATGCTTATGCAGTTTATCTGCTACCATTAACACTGATGAATACCAAGATGCATTCTGAGGAAAGAGCCGTGTATCTGGGATTGCTTGACTAAGGCTCCTAGGAAGGAGAGCTGTTGTGTGCGTGGAAGCTATGGTACACTGGAGATATGAACATGTGCTCTAGATTCAAGCTTAAATTTAAATACTCCCAATAAACGTTTGTGTGACCTTAGGCAAGTTAGTTTAGGATAGGAAGCCTCAGTTTTCTCTTCAGTAAAATGGACATAATTATTCTGTCTACTCAGAGGGTTGTCATAAGAATTGCATGCTATATTGTACGTAAAGTACTCAACACAGGAGAGTAGTAAGTATTGAATACATTGAACAAGTTGGAGTCATTATAATCCCCAGGTGACCACACAGCCCCACCTGATCCAAGTCCAGTACACTGAGAGATCATATTGTGGTTTCTTTTTATTAAAGTATTTTTTAAATAAAACAAGAGGACTTCCGGGTAAGATGGCGGAAGAGTAAGACGCGGAGATCACCTTCCTCCCCACGGATACACCAGAAATACAGCTACACGTGGAACAACTCCTACAGAACACCTACTGAATGCTGGCAGAAGACCCCAGACCTCCCAAAAGGCAAGAAACTCCCCACATACCTGGGTAGGGCAAAGCGGAGAGATTCCCGCACAGAGGATCGGTGCCGAGCGGCACTCACCAGCCCGAGAGGCTTGTCTGCTCGCCCGCCGTGGCGGGCGGCTCTGGAAGCTGAGGCTCGGGCTTCGGTCAGAGCGCAGGGAGAGGACTGGGGCTGGCGGCGAGAACTCAGCCTGAAGGGGGCTAATGTGCCACAGCTAGCCGGCAGGGAGTCCGGGAAAACTCTGGAGCTGCCAAAGAGGCAAGAGACTTTTTCTTCCCTCTTGGTTTCCTGGTGCGCGAGAAGAAGGGATTAAGAGCGCTGCTTAAAGGGGCTCAACAGACGGGCGCGAGTCACGACTGAAAGCGCGGAGCCCAGTGACGGGTGTGGGACGCTGGGGCTGCTGCTGCCGCCGCCAAGAAGCCTGTGTGCGAGCGCAGGTCACTGTCCACACCGCCCTTCCGGGAGCCTGTGCAGCCCGGCACTGCCGGGGTCCCGGGATCCAGGGGCGGCTTCCCTGGGAGAACGCACGGCGCGCCTCGGGCTGGTGCAACGTCACACCGACCTCTGCCGCTGCAGGCTCGCCCCGCACACCGTGCCCCTCCCTCCCGCACGGCCGGAGTGAGCCAGAGTCCCCGAAGAGGCTGCTCCTTTAACCCTGTCCTGTCTGAGCGAAGAACAGACGCCCTCCGGCGACCTACACGCAGAGGCGGGGCCAAATCCAAAGCTGAGACCCAGGAGCTGTGAGAACAAAGAAGAGAAAGGGAAACCTCTCCCAGCAGCCTCAGAAGCAGCGGATTAAAGCTCCACAATCAACTTGATGTACCCTGCATCTGTGGAATACATGAATAGACAACAAATCATCCCAAATTGAGGAGCCCGGAGTCAGTGCTGTGCCTCTGAGGTGGGAGAGCCAACTTCAGGACACTGGTCCACAAGAGACCTCCCAGCTCCACATAATATCAAACGGCGAAAATCTTCCAGAGACCTCCATCACAACACCAGCACCCAGCTTCACTCAACGACCAGCAAGCTACAGTGCAGGACACCCTATGCCAAACAACCAGCAAGACAGGAACACAACGCCACCCATTAGCAGAGAGGTGGCCGAAAATCATAAAAAGTCTGCAGACACCCCAAAACACACCACCAGACGTGGACCTGCCCACCAGAAAGACAAGATCCAGCCTCATCCACCAGAACACAGGCACTAGTCCCCTCCACCAGGAAGCCTACACAACCCACTAAACCAACCTTAGCCACTGGGGACAGACACCAAAAACAACGGGAACTACGAACCTGCAGCCTGCAAAAAGGAGACCCCAAACACAGTAACATAAGCAAAATGAGAAGACAGAAAAACACACAGCAGGTGAAGGAGCAAGATAAAAACCTACCAGACCTAACAAATGAAGAGGTAATAGGCAGTCTACCTGAAAAAGAATTCAGAATAATGATAGTAAAGCTGATCCAAGATTCCATTTCCAAGATCCCAAATCTTGGAAATAGAATAGACAAAATGCAAGAAACAGTTAACAAGGACCTAGAAGAACTAAAGATGAATCAAGCATCGATTAAGAACACAATAAATGAAATGAAAAATACTCTAGATGGGATCAATAGCAGAATAACTGAGGCAGAAGAACGGATAAGTGAGGTGGAAGATAAAATAGTGGAAATAACTGCTGCAGAGTGAAATAAAGAAAAAAGAATGAAAAGAACAGAGGACAGTCTCAGAGACCTCTGGGACAACATTAAACGCACCAACATTCGAATTATAGGGGTTCCAGAAGAAGAAGAGAAAAAGAAAGGGACTGAGAAAATATTTGAAGAGATTATAGTTGAAAACTTCCCTAATATGGGAAAGGAAATAGTTAATCAAGTCCAGGAGGCACAGAGAGTCCCATACAGAATCAATCCAAGGAGAAATATGCCAAGACGCATATTAATCAAACTGTCAAAAATTAAACACAAAGAAATCATATTAAAAGCAGCAAGGGAAAACCAACAAATAACACACAAGGGAATCCCCATCAGGATAACAGCTGATCTCTCAGCAGAAACTCTACAAGCCAGAAGGGAGTGGCAGGACATAATTAAAGTGATGAAAGAGAGAAACCTGCAGCCAAGATTACTCTACCCAGCAAGGATCTCATTCAGATTGATGGAGAAATTAAAACGTTTACAGACAAGCAAAAGCTGAGAGAGTTCAGCACCACAAAACCAGCTTTACAACAAATGCTAAAGGAACTTCTCTAGGCAAGAAACACAACAGAAGGAAAAGGCCTACAATAACGAACCCAAAACAATTAAGAAAATGGGAATAGGAACATACATATCGATAATTACCTTAAATGTAAATGGACTAAATGCTCCCACTAAAAGACACAGATTGGCTGAATGGATACAAAAACAAGACCCATATATATGCTGTCTACAAGAGACCCACTTCAGACCTAGAGACACATACGGACTGAAAGTAAGGGGATGGAAAAAGATATTCCATGCAAATGGAAACCAAAAGAAAGCTGGAGTAGCAATTCTCATATCAGACAAAATAGACTTTAAAATAAAGACTACTAGAAGAGACAAAGAAGGACACTACATAATGATCAAGGGATCGATCCAAGAAGAAGATATAACAATTGTAAATATTTATGCACCCAACATAGGAGCACCTCAATACATAAGGCAAATACTAACAGCCATAAAAGGAGAAATCGACAGTAACACAATCATAGTAGTGGACTTTAACACCCCACTTTCACCAATGGACAGATCTTCCAAAATGAAAATAAATAAGGAAACACAAGCTTTAAATGATACATTAAACAAGATGGACTTAATTGATATTTATAGGACATTCCATCCAAAAACAACAGAATACACATTTTTCTCAAGTGCTCATGGAACATTCTCCAGGATAGATCATATCTTGGGTCACAAATCAAGCCTTGGTAAATTTAAGAAAATTGAAATTCTATCAAGTATCTTTTCTGACCACAATGCTATGAGACTAGATATCAATTACAGGAAAAGAGCTGTAAAAAATACAAACACATGGAGGCTAAACAATACACTACTTAATAACGAAGTGATAACTGAAGAAATCAAACAGGAAATTTAAAAATACCTAGAAACAAATGACAATGGAGACACGATGGCCCAAAACCTATGGGATGCAGCAAAAGCAGTTCTAAGAGGGAAGTTTATAGCAATACAATCCCACCTTAAGAAACAGGAAACATCTCGAATAAACAACCTAACCTTGCACCTAAAGCAATTAGAGAAAGAAGAACAAAAACATCCCAAAGTTAGCAGAAGGAAAGAAATCATAAAAATCAGATCAGAAATAAATGAAAAAGAAATGAAGGAAACGATAGCAAAGATCAATAAAACTAAAAGCTGGTTCTTTGAGGAGATAAAATTGATAAACCATTAGCCAGACTCATCAAGAAAAAAAGGGAGAAGACTCAAATCAATAGAATTAGAAATGAAAAAGGAGAAGTAACAACTGACACTGCAGAAATACAAAAGATCATGAGAGATTACTACAAGCAACTCTATGCCAATAAAATGGACAACCTGGAAGAAATGGGCAAATTCTTAGAAATGCACAACCTGCCAAGACTGAATCAGGAAGAAATAGAAAATATGAACAGACCAATCACAAGCACTGAAATTGAAACTGTGATAAAAAATCTTCCAACAAACAAAAGCCCAGGACCAGATGGCTTCACAGGTGAATTCTATCAAGCATTTAGAGAAGAGCTAACACCTATCCTTCTCAAACTCTTCCAAAATATAGCAGAGGGGGGAACACTCCTAAACTCATTCTACGAGACCACCATCACCTTGATACCAAAACCAGACAAGGATGTCACAAAGAAAGAAAACTACAGGCCAATATCACTGATGAACATAGATGCAAAAATCCTCAACAAAATACTAGCAAACAGAATCCAACAGCACATTAAAAGGATCATACACCATGATCAAGTGGGGTTTATTCCAGGAATGCAAGGATTCTTCAATATACGCAAATCAATCAACGTGATACACCATATTAACAAATTGAAGGAGAAAAACCATATGATCATCTCAATAGATGCAGAGAAAGCTTTCGACAAAATTCAACACCCATTTATGATAAAAACCCTGCAGAAAGTAGGCATAGAGGGAACTTTCCTCAACATAATAAAGGCCATATAGGACAAACCCACAGCCAGCATCGTCCTCAATGGTGAAAAACTGAAACCATTTCCACTAAGATCAGGAACAAGACAAGGTTGCCCACTCTCACCACTCTTATTCAACATAGTTTTGGAAGTTTTAGCCACAGCAATCAGAGAAGAAAAGGAAATAAAACGAATCCAAATCGGAAAAGAAGAAGTAAAGCTGTCACTGTTTGCAGATGACATGATACTATACATAGAGAATGCTAAAGATGCTACCCGAAAACTACTAGAGCTAATCAGTGAATTTGGTAAAGTTGCAGGATACAAAATTAATGCAGAGAAATCTCTGGCATTCCTATATACTAATGATGAAAAATCTGAAAGTGAAATCAAGGAAACACTCCCATTTACCATTGCAACAAAAAGAATAAAATATCTAGGAATAAACCTACCTAAGGAGACAAAAGACCTGTACGCAGAAAATTATAAGACACTGATGAAAGAAATTAAAGATGATACAAATAGATAGAGAGATGTACCATGTTCTTGGATTGGAAGAATCAACATTGTGAAAATGACTCTACTACCCAAAGCAATCTACAGATTCAATGCAATCCCTATCAAACTACCACTGGCATTTTTCACAGAACTAGAGCCAAAAATTTCACAATTTGTATGGAAACACAAAAGACCCCGAATAGCCAAAGCAATCTTGAGAACGAAAAATGGAGCTGGAGGAATCAGGCTCCCTGACTTCAGACTATACTCCAAAGGTACAGTAATCAAGACAGTATGGTACTGGCACAAAAACAGAAAGATAGATCAATGGAACAGGATAGAAAGCCCAGAGATAAACCCACGGACATATGGTCACCTTATCTTTGATAAAGGAAGCAGGAATGTACAGTGGAGAAAGGACAGCCTCTTCAATAAGTGGTGCTGGGAAAACTGGATAGGGACATGTAAAAGTATGAGATTTGATCACTCCCTAACACCATACACAAAAATAAGCTCAAAATGGATTAAAGACCTAAATGTAAGGCCAGAAACTATCAAACTCTTAGAGGAAAACATAGGCAGAACACTCTATGACATAAATCACAGCAAGATCCTTTTTGACCCACTTCCTAGAGAAATGGAAATAAAGACAAAAATAAACACATGGGACCTAATGAAACTTCAAAGCTTTTGCACAACAAAGGAAACCATGAACAAGACCAAAAGACAACCCTCAGAATGGGAGAAAATATTTGCAAATGAAGCAACTGACAAAGGATTAATCTCCAAAATTTATAAGCAGCTCAGGCAGGTCTATAACAAAAAAAGAAACAACCCAATCCAAAAATGGGCAGAAGACCTAAATAGACATTTCTCCAAAGAAGATATACAGACTGCCAACAAACACATGAAAGGATGCTCAACATCTTTACTCATTAGAGAAATGCAAATCAAAACTACAATGAGATATCATCTCACACCAGTCAGAATGGCCATCATCAAAAAATCTAGAAACAATAAATGGTGGAGAGGGTGTGGAAAAAAGGGAACACTCTTGCACTGCTGGTGGGAATGTGAATTGGTACAGCCACTATGGAGCACAGCATGGAGGTTCCTTAAAAAACTAAAAATAGAACTACCATATGACCCAGCAATCCCACTACTGGGCATATACCCTGAGAAAACCATAATTCAAAAAGAGACATGTACCAAAATGTTCATAGCAGCCCTATTTACAATAGCCCGGAGATGGAAACAACCTAAGTGTCTATCATTGTTTGAATGGGTGAAGAAGATGTGGCACATATATACAATGGAATATTACTCAGCCATAAAAAGAAATGAAATTGAGCTATTTGTAATGAGGTGGATAGACCTAGAGTCTGTCATACAGAGTGAAGTAAGTCAGAAAGAGAAAGACAAATACTGTATGCTGACACATATATATGGAATTTAAGAAAAAAAAATGTCATGAAGAACATAGGGGTAAGACAGGAATAAAGACACAGACCTACTAGAGAATGGACTTGAGGATATGGGGAGGGGGAAGGGTAAGCTGTGACAAAGTGAAAGAGCGGCATGGACATATATACACTACCAAACGTAAGGTAGATAGCTAGTGGGAAGCAGCTGCATAACACAGGGAGATCAGCTCGGTGCTTTGTGACCTCCTGGAGGGGTGGGATAGGGAGGGTGGGAGGGAGACGCAAAAGGGAGGGGATATGGGAACATATGTATAGGTATAACTGATTTAATTTGTTATAAAGCAAAAAAAATAAAAAAAGTAAAAAAGTAAATAAAACAAGAGCTTGCACTAATTGTATTAATGAAATCATTTTTTCAGTATAATTCTACTTCCATATAATTAAATGATTCTTGATAAATGGGATTTTTAACTATATAATTAAAATAGATTGACTTTGTACTGTCATAAAGCAGAGTTTGTAATGGGAAGGGCTTGGATTTTGAATTCATAGAGGATTGAGTCCAGATGTCTCTACCATCATTCTCTAGTTGTGTGAACTTGGGCAGTTCCTCTGACACTCAGTTCTCATCTGTAAAATGAAGATAATAATGTCTATGTCAACTGGTTACTGTGAGGATTAAATGTTGAAAGGATCTAACAACATACAAAATAGCTGGCAGTTAATCAAAGTATATTTAAGAATGTTTTCAGCAGCAAGTAACATAAACCCAACACACACTCAAGTGGTTTAAACAGATAGGGTTCTATCTTTTTCTGATAGCAAAATATCAGAAAGAGATAATTATTGACATTGGATGAGATGCTCAGTAATGATGACATAAATCCTCTATTCTTTTCACTGTTCTTAGAATATTGCCTTTCATCCTAAAGCTGTTACCTCATGATCACAAGATGACTTTCACAACTCTGATTTCAGTTTCAAGAGGGAAAAAGAAAAAAAAAAAGAATTAAAAAGTCTTCTCTTTGGGAAGCTTGGGCTTTGTATTCAGAAATAGAATCCTCCCCTACCAGAGTACCCTTTTATAGATCATTGGCCAGAACTGGGTTCAATGAATGGCCATGGGTAATAAAATTATCATTATTCAACACCTGGGCTGGAGCAAGTAAGGGTCTGCTATATATGACATAAAAGGGTGTCAGCTGGATCCCTGAAACAGTAGGGTTCTATCAGTCAACTAGAAAGAGATGAGGTGGGCAAAGGAGATGCTGGGTAACCATAGAAAGTATCTGCTGCTGGAGTCATTCAACAAAGCCTAAATTTACTCTCCCCTTACCTAATAAAAATGAATAAATGTACAAATAGAAAGTCCTTGGCTAGTTTAGGAATCCTCATATATAGTTTATGAAAATATGACTTCTGAACACAAATATACTGTAGGATCCAAAAAGTTGCCCTTAAAAAGAGTCAAACTTTCAAGAAATAACCTTAATCATTTGGGTCAGATTTTTTAGCACGGATTCCAAAGAATGGATTTTAATCTAAATATTGGAGGAGATTAATAGTGACCATTTGGCTGCTTTCAAAGAATGGTGGTCTTAGCTAAACACTTAGGTAACAGGACTATCTGGGAAGGTAAATTTGCACTGGACCTTTTCCCAGAATTGCATTAGTTGGGCACTGTCAAAGGAGGGGGAAAGACCTGGACACATAGCTAAGTGACAAGAACTGCCTCTTCTCATGTGAGAAGGTATGACGTAAAACGTCTGGACACTATTTCATTATAGGTATATCCCAAGCCAAAATCTGACTCCTACTTTCATTTCTAGCCTCAGATCTCAGCAATCCCCCCGTACCACCTCTCCCTCTGCACCACAGCTCCTTGACTCTCCTGACATGATCAAATAGTCTAGGTCTCCCTGTTACAAATTGCCTGAGTGCCTGGTACTTTCCTTTGGAATACATGCAACGCTTATAAATAAGTGACTGGCTACTTGTGTAATTATGATTTACTGTCGCTCACCCAGAAGAATATAAGCTCCTTGAAGTGCTACATCCTCAGCATCAGAAAATGTTTGGTATGTGGTAAGCAATCCATAAATATTTATTTTTGAACATGTATATTTAGGATGTATCAATTAAGAAGGTTATCTGAAAATCCAAATATACTGATTGGGAAGGAGGGAGTGAATTTTCACTTCATAAAATAATTTCCCAGAGGAGCCCTTTAAACATGGAGCTCCTTTCAGGCATTTAAAATAGGATATGATTTACCGGAATTTGATTCATATTACTTTTCAGGAACACACACACAAACACACACACACACACACCTAGTACAGAGCCATATGCTATAAACATATCCTCTAAATTCCTCATTGTCAGGCATGATCTAAAACCAATTATGAAAAAAATTGAAAAAGAAGGGGAAAAAACAAACTAGCTCTAGAATACCAGCCCCATGATTAACAGGATAAAATAATGATGAGAAAGATCAGATGCCTACTAGGGAAATTAGGATAGGAGTATGTGGCCCTAAATAAATCATCTCCCACCCTTTCTCCTAATAGTGGGTTTGATTTTGAATCAGTTCTTGGGCATGAATCTGCTCTGTGGAGGACTAGAATAATTGTTCCTCTCGAAACAAGCCATGTAGGCTGCTGGCCGAGTGCATTAGTGTCAGTGGGGGATAGGTGGTAGGGTGGTGATGGAATACCAAGACCTGAGTAATAATAATGATGAAGGCAGCTACCTTCCCTGTGAGCTACCAGTCCCTGTGTGCTCATCGTGTACCACACACTGTGCTAGGCACTGGACTTGGATCATCTCTTTTAAACTTTGAACTCCTATCTGCCACTTACTTCATAATTTTCAGAAAGTCATTTAAACTCTTATAATTCAGGTACTGAAACAAATGATGCCTGCTTTAACTTTCTCCCAAAATAAGGCTCAAAGGAGATCATGGATGTGAATACACCCTGTCACGTGCGAAGCATTATAGAAATATAAGACATTTAACCATGCCTTATATTTGTATTTACTTAAATATTTTTGTAGTTATATATGTTTTGTGTATATATATAATATATTTTATATTTGATATATATTTATTTTGTTTCAACGAATGTTTAATTAGATCTATGCTTGGGATGTAATTGTAGCTGAGAGGCCGTCTAATTCATGAAGCCTTGAGATAAAAAGAAGTCTTCTTGGAGAGAGTCCAAATTTGCCTTTTAAAGGATAAAGAAGAGTTGCCCAAGTGAAGTGGGGCAGAGGAGTCCAGGACATGCCAGACAGAGGCAACAGAATGGGAAAAACTAGAAAGGCACCCAACAGTTGGCACTGGGAAGAAAATCAGTTCAGTATTACTAGATGTAGACTGTGTAGGAGTGTCAAACAATGAGGCTGGAGAATTACACAAGAGCCAGGTTATATAGGGCATTCCAAGCCCTACTAATGTGTTTGATCTGTGTTTTTGGAGAACAAATGAACTGCTTTAAGCAGAAAGATGACATGGTCATATTTGTATTTTAAAAGGATCAATCTGGAGGTATCATGAAGGATAGATTTAAGGAGAACAAAACTGGAAAGGGAAAATTAAGTTAGGAGGCTAAAACAGTAACTCTAGCCTGATGACAAGGACTTAACTGGAGTAATAGTTGTTGGTAGGAGAGGAGAGAATGGATTCCCTAAATATATGTGTATGGGGGAGGAGTTTCACATTGGAAAATCTGGTTATTGATTAAATATGGCAATAAAGAAGAAAAAAGTAAAAGTCCATGGTGAATCCAAGATCCATAAATCTTTTTCTGGATGAATGGATGGATAGATGGATAATTTGGGTATGTAAGCACTGAAAGAGTTTGATTTGATTCTGGACCTCATGAGGTGCCAGAGATTTGATTTTGATTTTAATCCTATAAGTCTAATTACTCAACTTACTCAACCACTCAAACACCGAAATCCCCTTAATTCTACCATGTACCAAACACTGTGCTCTGTTGGGATGCAAAAATGAATGATACTGGCTATTCGCTTTAAAAGGTTTACATTCTTGGTAGGGAAACAAGACTTACAGATAATAATCTAAGGCATCCTGGAGGCAAATGATGTGTGCAGAAGATCAATGGTTCAAGTTCTCAATGTGAAAGAGACAGGGTAGAGTAGCATCTATGGCTTCCTGTTTCAGGTGCAAACTTTATTTGGGCCTTGAAGGAGGACAACACAGGTCAAAGGATAAGGGAAGGAATTAATAGCAGAGAGAATGGAAGCAGTTGAAGGGTAAGGTGATTGGCAGAGCTGTGTCTGAAGGTTGTAAGTAGGCTAGTGTGTTTGGAGAAACCCTCCCTCTTGTCTAGTCACATGTGGGATGTTTTTAAAGTTGCCATTGCCTAAGAAAATCCAAAAACTCTGCAAAAGCCCCACCTGGTTTCTAATGAGGGTGGTCAGAGGCCACTCAGTAGACTTCCCGTTTGAAAACTATGGCCAGAATGAGGGAATATTTGCTTTTGGCAGTGAGCACAGTCATGGTGTGCCTTGTATTGCCTTAGAGAAGAGCTAATTTCCCCTGCTCTGTGTTCTGAGGAAAATATCCCCACTTTTGACAGATGTTCTAATTCAACAATTAGCAGTGACTATGACATACAGAAATTACCAGTTGCTAAAGCCTCACTTAGCCAAATGGGAGACATGGAGTATTTTTATACCCGGCAGCCTTGGGCTGTGTAGCTTGAAGCACACACTTGCCCAGCATTTCTCTAACTTATGAGTTTCACCACTAACTGTAATTTACTTTTAAATATTCTAAAAATGTGCCCATCGCAACAGTTTCTGGGTGGTGGGAGGAGAAAAGAAAAGGATGCAATGCTGTATGAAATGGCATCCACTAAACAGCTTCCTTTCCAGCCTTTCATACCATTATATCACAGGAAAGACTGGCAATGCTTCAGCCAAAGGGCAGCTTAGTTATGAGAGCCCTAATGGGACATTTCTGCTCCAGCAAATGATTAGTCCCTTCCTTGCCACTCAGGTATTCTGGGTAAAATTAAAACAGGAGATTTAGTTGGTTTCGATGGTCCTAGCTCCTCTCTCTGCATTTTTTTCCCTTCTCATATCAATAATAGTATTCTTCTTCCATTTGTCCATTTTACACCGCATCTCCATTTTTTGCCCCAACAAAGTCTTCTCAGAAAAAATTCAGTCTCAGTATATTGAAATAAACACAGGGCCTCAGGATTAGAAAATCAGTGATAACTGTGATTTCCAAACCTTTTGTACTAAACCTGTTTTAGGAAAATAAATACATATATACCTATATTTACATGCATACAAATGAGCAGACAGTCACAATATAAGTGTATTAATAAAATAAAAGCACAGCATACATTTAAGTAAATATTAATAACTAATTATGGTGGATACAAATAGTCAATAATTTCAATAATTTTAACCAACTTGTTGTCAAATCTGATTTGAATGTCAACCTTTACTTTTTGGTGTGGTTAATGAAGACCTCATACCAGGGATAGAAGTCTTAATGGAACCATTTTCCTGTAGTGAGATACTACATAAATTATTTGTATTGTCTTCACTCTGCAGTTCCTCCATGGGGATTATTATATATCAGAAGTGTATTTTGTGAGGGTTAGCTTGTTAAATATCAGACACTCTGCTCTGTAAAACTACTTTATGTAAGTGATAATATGTAGCAATATGTCAGAAACAATCCCACAATTCAGGTGCCACTGCCAACCTCTCCACCTGTGAAGTCCCACTCTTCCGACAGGAATTTCTTTCACTGACGTACGTACTCTAGTCAAGAGGCTGGTCTCAATCTGGATATTAAATATGAGTATTTTTAAATCTGTGGTTATCTTTATATTAAAAAATAAAAGTTCTAAATTCATTTCCCATCCCTTAGTTGTTCATCCTGAACATTCCACTTTGGAGGCTGTAAATGGGCCTGGGTGGATGAGCTCCTCTGTCTTCTCTAGAAGTCATCTACACTCCTGGCTTTCTGAATGGTCTTTGTTAGTTGTGAGATGTCAGAGAGAGGCAGTGTGTAATGGGAGCAAATTCTCAGTGGTCAGAAACATGGTTTCTAGGAGGTGAAGGTTATATGCAGTCCAGTTCAAGTTCTTCAAATCCACATTTTCAGGTGACCCTGTGTACAGCCCAGGAATGTATGGCTGGCCTGATCTGTCCTCATAGGGGCTATCTTCTAAAGGTCAGTGGGACTCTCTTTCTGACTTGGTCCCAAATTCCCTTCTAACAATCTCTCTCTCTCTCTAATGATGTGATTCTCTTACCTCTTTCTGGCAATCAAGCTGTCTGCTGTTTTCTTCTGCTTACCATTCAGGGCAGCCATAGTACTTCCAAATAGGGCATGTCTTTCTCCCCACATCCAACTCCTTACATATTCCTGTGGATTCTATTCTACAGTCTCTCTCACATTTGTCTGCTGTTCTCTGTCTTCACTGTTAGCACCCTCATTCAGGCCTCATTATCTCTTGCCTGAACTGGAATTACAGCCTCTCATCAACACCCCTGCCACCTGTCTCCCCTCACTCAGATCTCTTCCCCACATTACTGCCATCTCCAAATGTTGCTCTTTTTTTGTCAGAAATTTCCAATGGCTCCTCTGCTGTCTGTACCATTAATTAACCCACTCAGGATGGCATTCACGTTCACAACTCTATGTGCCCGATCTGCCTTTTCTGACTCCCTGCATTCTTCTGCAATTCTTTATTTTCCAGACAAATTAATTCTTCTTCTACTTCATCAACAAATCCCACATTTTCACTCCTTTGTGCCATTGTTACCAGTTTCCTCTGCCTGAAAAATAATCCTCCCCATTCATATTTTAATCCATTCGTTCAACTGCAACTTTTTATGCACTACTAAGATTTTCAGAGGCTCTCACCTGTAAAATGTCTACCTGTTTTTTCAGGCCCATGTCATATACAACTTCCTCCACTAAGCCTTTTTTGCCTTCACAAAGCAATGCCATTCTATGTCTTCTAAACTTTCTTAGTATTTTATTTGTGCTTTTCTTATGGCACTGTTTTTGTTTGTTTGTTTAGTCTTACATTTTGGCTAAAACCACGTAACAAATACCTAGTCTATACCAAGCACTGTGATAGGTCATATGAGATTGTATTTAATACTCTCTATACCCTTACTAGGTCCATAATATTATCCCCCTTTTAAAGAGTGGGAAAATGCCCAAGGTCAAATCGCTAATGAGTTTTAGTCAGGAATAGGCCAAGCCTGTTCTCTTTCCTGATTATATGATGGCTTGATTATAATTATCATTGTACTTTTTCATCACCAATAGTACACCACGAACTCCTTGAAGACATGGGCTCTGTCTTATTAACCTCAGTCCTAGCCACACCATATTTATTAAGAACTAAATTGATTGAGTTTCGTTCAGTTGAACTGTAGCTGAGGGACCTTGGGAAAGGGAGCAAGTCAAAGGAGTAAGTGGATTCAACATGCCTTTAGATTAGCCAACCCCACTAGTGTGAGCCTTTCCACACACAGGTCAGAAAAGGGCCTAAATAATTCAGTCAGCCTCAGTCCACATAGGTCTTCATTTTCTAGCTTTCTAGAAGTCACTGCTGCCTAACTCCTGTCTGCCACAGTCTGCTGTAGCTTTAAATATTCACTGCGTTAATGCTGATTACTGAATAAAGTGGCAATTAAGCTTTCATGACATAATTTCTATGTTTCACTGGAACAGTGCTAATAGTACAATTTGTCTTTCCCTTCAAAGAACCCACCTGTTTGTGGGGGGAGACTGCAGCAGGCTGGTGCTGAGGGCTGCTCCTTGAAGGGCTGGTGTTAGTTATGGGATTCAATCCCTACATCTAGAGCCACAGAAGGTTTTAACCATGGAGAGGGGAAAGATGTGAACCTTCCTTCAACTCTGCCCTGACCAGAGTCAAATGTTTTTAGACTCAAAGGAAACCTTCATCTATGTCCTTTGCCACTTTGTATTTCCTGGTATTTCAAAAGGCCAACTGGGGCCATATTTTACAGGCTGGCTTCCTCCTCACCAACAGGCAAGACCACAAGTCTTCTCTAAGATTGTACCTGTGCCACAAGGAATTTCTGTGTCTTGTCTGAACAGTTACACTTGAGGTCTCAACCTTCATTTCCCAGGCAGCTTCTTAACTGTTAGCCTGTTTTCTCACACCTGCTTCCATCCCTCTGGGACTAAATCTTCATTTCCCCAGCCCACAACTACTATTCAGGAAGCTGACTTCTGCTCCTCTCTGCCCTGGCTTTAGGTCCCACAGCCAAGGGCCAGCCCCAGCTCTTAGACTCCAGCCCAGTTCAAGGTCCTGAACACACCCTTCTAGCAAGCCCTGCTGTGAGATGAGCTGGGAGCTGAGGGGCAAGCAGGCTGGGACGGAGTTGAAAAAGGGAAAAAGAAGGACTACAGCTGGAGGACTAGCTCAGCTACAGAGATGACCACTGAAGAGGAAGGCCATCAAGCCAAATTTTACTTTCTTAAAAGCCTGGGGGAGGGAGCCACCATATGGCCCGAATGGTTCTATCTGGTGGGCAGGGCATGGAGATTAGAACCCTAGTTAGTGGCCCTATGCAAAGTTTGACTGGTGGCAGCTTTGTTGATCTGAGTTGTTTACATTAATTGGAGAAGTCTACTCTAGCCAAAGGTAAATTAGGAATAATGCAAAGACTTTGGAACTAAAAGGAGTTGGGTTCTAATTCCCGGCAGTCCCTAACTAGCTCTGTAAGTTTGGGCAGCTTAATTAATCTCTGTGAGCCTTGGGTTTCTCACATAAAATTGGGGACATAATAATTATCTTTTAAAGCTGTGATGAGATTTAAATATGGTAATACATGTCATATACCCCACATAGGAGCTGACAATAAAAGATATTTATTCATATTAGATAGGAGGGTTGAGACCTCAGGAAAAGTGAAAGGATACAGACAGATAGTAGATAGCAACTTGTGTCCAGGGTCTCAGCAGTGGAAATGAAGTGCATATCAAGAAGCAAGGTCAGGGCTTCCCTGGTGGCGCAGTGGTTCATAGTCTGCCTGCCGATGCAGGGGACGCGGGTTCGTGCCCCGGTCCGGGAAGATCCCACATGCTGCAGAACGGCTGGGCCCGTGAGCCAAGGCCACTGGGCCTGCGTGTCCGGAGACTGTGCTCCGCAACGGGAGAGGCCACAACAGTGAGAGGCCCGCGTACCGAAAAAAAAAAAAAAAGAATCAAGGTCAAAAGATCAGGAATGCAGATGGGCACACTGAGCCAGAGCCAGGGGAAAACAGTGTCAGGGCTCCCTGGTACACTTGACTCACACAAGATAAATTTTAGCCCTCACCAGCTGGTCAGAGGCTATTCGTGTCCTCCCTGCCTTCAGCAGGTCAGGTCCAGGAATTGGGCAGGGGACCCTTGTGCCTATGAATGAACAGGCAGGGACACTGGAGAGCAGGCCAACTGTTCAGGTAGATGATGAGAGCAGCTGCCTGAGAAATAATGAGAAGGGCACTGCCAGCAGTCCCGCCTACCTCACCTCTGCCAGGAGCTGGTGCAGCCACCTGGAATCCTGTCCCTGGAGCCAGGGACACAGGTTGCGATGGCACTGTACTTGGTTCTTATGTTATAGGACCTGAGTAGGGCAGGAGATAACTGGTGTTCAGAAACAGCTTGGAACAGAGTAGGGTCATCCCCCAAGGTGGAAGCAGATTAGAAGTCAGGTACTGAGATAAGCCCACTGACAACGTCTGGCTGGCCGTTCTCTGTTGCTTTTGCTGGCTCTTGGCTAATTTCCCTGCACCTGACTTTCTGAGCTACTGTCACAGTCATGATAGATGCATATGTGTGCGTGCACACACACATGTGTAAAAATAAGACAAGAGTGAGTATTGGAAAATCAGTGGGTATGGTAATCAAGTTGCCTACATATTTTAAGGGCCCCATGATTTCAGTCTTTCTTCTTATAGTAAATCACTGTCTCTATAAACATCTCTACCTCAAACTTTAAACTCTGTGAGGGCAGGGAAATTCCTAGTGTCTGCCTAGCACAGAGTAAGTGTCTGGGAAATACCAATTGAATGGAACATCTGTATTTTAGTCCCTGTATGAGACACTTTAATATATTATTTCTAATTTTTGTCACAACCCTGTGAAGCATCACTGACCTAATTTTATAAATGACAAAACTGAGATACATAGAAAGTCCGTACAAAATTTGTAAGTGGCAGAGTTGGGAAATAACCTTTACTCTAGCTCATTTATCATATAACATGTCTATGTTTGTGATTTGGAAACATGGTTACTCATCACTGTAGCTTTAAAGTATGAGGGAGAACACTTAGGTATTCTGGGGTCAAATGGAGAAAATGAAGGGTTGGAGAAGGGAGGAACAGGTGTCTGACATTTCCAGAGTGACAATTAACATTAGCACGCTTGGCCTGGTGTAGTATTGGCCTGATTTAGCAAATAAAAATACAGGATTCCCAGGTAAATTTGAATGTCACATAAACAACAGATAATTTTTTAGTGTGAGTGTGTCTCAAGGAATTCTGGGGTCAAATGGAGAAAATGAAGGGTTGGAGAAGGGAGGAACAGGCGTCTGACATTTCCAGAGTGACAATTAACATTAGCACGCTTGGCCTGGTGTAGTATTGGCCTGATTTAGCAAATAAAAATACAGGATTCCCAGGTAAACTTGAATGTCACATAAACAACAGATAATTTTTTAGTGTGAGTGTGTCTCAACAATTGCATGGGACATACTTAAACTAAAAAATAATTTGTTGTCTATCTAAAATTTAAATTTAATTGCACATCCTGTATTGTATCTCCCAAGCCTACTCTGGTTTGATCTATAGGACAGTTCCAAGAGACATTGGTTAAGCTCGACAGGAAGGGAGTTCTGGTTAAGGAGGTCATCTACAGGTGGAACAAGTTTGTGTGATTGTCTCTTCCTTTCAGTCATTCAACAAACATTTGGGGGCCATTGTCTCATGCAAGGTATTGTGAGGAAGGGAGAGGTGTGTGGGCGCCAGTTAATACTCCTTCAGTTCTTTGAGCCCAGTAGAGGAGCGGAGGAATATACATCAGTTACTGTGATATTAGTCTATGGGAGGCATGTGACACATTGCTGGAGGAGATTTGGCATGGCCTGGGTGCAGGGAAGGCTTCTTAGGGAAGAAGTTACTACAGTTAGGCGTGACCCAGTTTCATTAAGCTCCTCCACAATCTAAGCTCCGTGATCCTGCTGAAATGATCTCCCCAAGTGCAAGTCTGTATACATCCCCACCCTTGCTTAAAATCTATTATTGGCCCCTGTAACCTTTTTTTTTGTGTGTGTGGTACACTGGCCTCTCACTGCTGTGGCCTCTCCCGTTGTGGAGCACAGGCTCCTGATGCGCAGGCTCAGCGGCCACGGCTCACAGGCCCAGCCTCTCCGTGGCATGTGGGATCTTCCCAGACCGGGGCACGAACCCATGTCCCCTGCATCGGCAGGCAGACTCTCAACCACTGCACCACCAGGGAAGCCCCCCATAACCTTTTAAATTAAATGACCAAACACTTCTGTTGAGATAAAAGCCCCTGTCTGACAGAGTCTGTGTAGTGGCCCAGCCTCATCTTCACTTTGCCTTGGCTGTAAAGAAATGTCCTGCAGGATCAGACATGCTGTCCTTGTGCCCTCAAGCTGGTCATCTTCCTGATACGGCTTCAGCTTCACCTCACCTGCCTAACTCCTACTCTCTTATATGTGGCTACTAGGTGTGAAACACCTTCTATACGGCCAACTCTTTATTAGATAGTTAAATTATTTAATCCTCCAAGACTCCGTTGCAGAGTCACACCTTACTGAAACACACCTCTCCCTGACTGCAATCTTATGGGCTCTTCCTATTAGCTTTCCTTTGTCAACGCACCTGCACCAGGTATGGCCATAGTCAGTTTGCTGTCTTTACTACAATGTAAGCTTTTTGAACAGAAAGGTAGCATATTACTTTTGTCTATAATCTTCAGGATCTAACACCATGCCAGACAGGTAGGAAGGACCCAGACATTTGCTGTATGAATGAATACATATTTTAAGGCTTGGGTCCCCAGCCCCCAGGCCGCAGACCAGTTACGGGTCCGTGGCCTGTTGGGAAGCAGGCCGCACAGCAGGAGGTGAGCAGTGGACAAGCGAGCGAAGCTTCGTCAGCTGCTCCCCATCGCTCCCCATCTCCCACATTACTGCCTGAACCATGCCCAGCCTGCCCGGCCTCGACCAAAGAAAATTGTCTTCCACAAAACCGATCCCTGATGCCAAAAAGGTCGGGGACCACTGTTTTAAGGGAGTTAGAAACTCCTTGCAATAATAACATTGCTACTAATAGTAGCTATCGTTTACTGAGCCTGTGTTAAGTGTTTTATATCCATGATTTTATTTAATACTTTCAGTGACTACATGAGGTATAACTTTTTATAATTGCCATTTCACAGATGAGGAAACAGAGGTTAAAAATGTTAGTTAACTTGGGCTTCCCTGGTGGCGCAGTGGTTGAGAGTCCACCTGCCGATGCAGGGGGCACGGGTTCGTGCCCCGGTCTGGGAGGATCCCACATGCCGCGGAGCGGCTGGGCCCGTGAGCCATGGCCGCTGAGCCTGTGCATCCAGAGCCTGTGCTCCGCAACGGGAGAGGCTAAGACAGTGAGAGGCCCGCGTACCGCAAAAAAAAAAAAAAAAAAAAAAAATGTTAGTTAACTTGGCCAAGCTGGTGGTGGAGCTGGCATTCAAACCTAGGTGTGACCGACTACAGAGCCCATAGTCTTAATCACTAGGCAGTCCTGCCTCTTAAATGTCCCTTAAGACTGTCATCATCTTCCCTTAGTCCCTTACTCTTTCCTTAGTGGGTTAAATGCACTTGTCACATCTGACTACTGAGGAAAACCCAGCTGGGTCAAAGAAAATATCTCCGTGGGAGAACCAAGGCTTGTGCAAATATCCAGACTGTGAGGAAGGCCTGCGGTTTTTTCGTTTGTGCCCTGTTTGTAATAAATAAGCCACAGCAGCATGCTTAGGTCGTTAGCAGAGATAGATGGAGCCAGGCAAGCCATTGCTCTACACTTGACAGAATGGAAATGCTGCTTCTCCATTTGTGGAGCAGGGTAGTGAAGGAATTCCCCAGCCTTTATGTGCTTTAAGAGGATGATTGCATATGGGAGGAGAAATAGGAGGTAGGAGATGACTCCAAAGGGATTTATTGGGTGAGTCGTTACAGGAGAAGGCAAATGAAGGGGCTGGCTAGTGATGTACCTGAATAGTAGAGTCTAGTTTGTACTTGACTGTGTACAAATCCCTGCACCCCTGTGACCTCAGTGTCCTCTATAAAGTGGGGTTGGGGGCGGTCACATTAGATTAGGACTTTCCACAGTATGTCCTGATATATACTAGTTCCGTGTGTGTTAAAAGGCATTATATGGTGAAAGTCACTTTATATTTAAAACAAAAAGTGAAATACTGTTTAAAAAGGGTTCGTTTGTTTTTTCTAATTTAATTTAATCTAATTTTTTAAACATCTTTATTGGAGTATAATTGCTTTACAATGGTGTGTTAGTTTCTGCTTTATAACAAAGTGAATCAGTTATACATATACATATGTTACCATATCTCTTCCCTCTTGCGTCTCCCTCCCTCCCACCCTCCCTAAAAAAGGTTTTTTGTTTGTTATTTACTGCAGGATTTCTCAGGACCTTTATATGCTAATGTAAATTACCAATCTCCCTGTGGTCACATACTTGGTGGCATTTCCTAAACTTGATTGATCAAACCACATTTTCAAAGAGCTATCATGTGATAGAGTTTCCAGGACCAAGCTCAGGGGAACGCTATACGAGATGGTGTCTGGGGGTCACTTATCTGAAGGAGAGCTGTGCTACCACTTACGTTAGCTAGGGAACACCTTGGACAGGGTGGCAGAGCTGTTTTATCTTCTAGAGGGAGAGAGGATACACACAAATGTACTTTCTTGGTTTAAAGGCTCTGTGCCCAGCTGTGTTCCCAAAACTTCCCCATGTATTTAGTGCCTAAACTCCTATGAGAGGCAAATTGAACTTTATAGTATGCTTTGAAAGATGGAGTTTATGCCTGTATTGGACCATACATTTAATATAAATTTTATATAAATTATCTCATTTAATTTTCACAAAATACCCCAGCGCAATGGTTGTGCATATTTTGTAGGAGATAACATTCACAGCCCTGCCTGAAATATACATATCATTGTTCCTATTAGATAATTAAACTGAGGTCCAGGGAGCTCAAGTACTAGAATAGCTAATAAGTATTGGAACCAGGATACACACCCAAGTCTCTTTCTATTGAAGTGACAAGGAAAGTTTCAGTTCTTTCCCAGTTTTTTTTTTTTTTTTTCTTTTTTTTTTTTTGCGGTACGTGGGCCTCTCACTGTTGTGGCCTCTCCCGTTGCAGAGCACAGGCTCCGGACGCGCAGGCTCAGCAGCCATGGCTCACGGGCCTAGCTGCTCCGCGGCATGTGGGATCTTCCCGGACCGCGGCACGAACCCGCGTCCCCTGCATCAGCAGGCGGACTCTCAACCACTGCACCACCAGGGAAGCCCTCTTTCCCAGTTTATTGATTTGTTTTCAATCAGGTCGACCTAGATAAATAGTCAATATATGAATGAAAGCCTTGGTGCCAATTCAGTATTCTACTTTAGTACCTTCTTTGTCAGCTGAAGAACAAGTAAAGTTACTAAAATTTATGAACATTTACATCAGTTAACCATTTCTGCATAATAAACCACCCTAAAACATAGAAGCTTAAAACATGGACCATTTTATTTGCTTACAGTACTTCCCTTGATCTCATCCGAGGTCACTCACATGGCAGCAGTCATCTGTTAGCTTAACCAGGGCTGGGCAGTCTAACACAGCCTCGTTTTCATATCTGGTGGTTAGTGCTGGCTCACAGTAGGAGCCTCTGTATCCAACGGCAAACATGGGATTCTTCAACTGGTGGTGGCAGTGTGCTCAGTCTTCTTGAGAATCAGGCTTAGGGACTCTCACACCATCAATTCCCCCATATTCTGCTACTCAAAGCAGATCATAAAACCAGCCCAGAACCAAGGGCGGGAAATGCACCCTGATTCTTGATGGGAGAAGCAGCAAAGTCAGCAGAGGGGCCTGTGCACAGGGGTTATTGTAACCATCTTTGCAAACACTCGACCACTGTTTCAGTGGATATTTCTTTGAAAACCTGCTCAGGCAATGCCTCCTTTTCTGAACATCTGCCTCACTTTTAGTGGGATAGGGCTCCCTAGTAAGAGCTGATTAGACAAAAGATAGACCCTTACCCAAGAAGGAGTTAATTCATTGCCAAGTTGAGTCAGTAGATTCTTTTCCTAAGAATTTCAAATTGCAAAAAGAGATACAAGTTAGTCAGCAATGCTGGAATCAAAAGCAATTCTGTGCAGCCATTTCTTCTCAATATTCATGAAGAAGCAGAGATATACCATTCATTCATTCATTTAAATATATTAACAACACACTCATTGCATGCTTGGCACTGTGATAGGCACTGGGCCCACTCGACTGGGAAAGAACAATGAAAGCGTATCCACAGGGATAACGGAACAAACACTCCCTGTTTCCAAAGAGACAGAGGCTCTGGCTCCAGAACCTGGAGATCCCTGGTTATACATCTTGCCCTTATCTGCTCTATGTAGCCTCTAGAACTGTGCAGTAAAAACCGTTACTTTCCTTAAGCTGGTAGAAATGAGTTCTGTCACTTGCATCTAAATGAGTCTGAATATAGTATTCTACTGAGAGAAGCTGCCAGTTACTTTCTGTATTGGCAGAGAGAATATAACATTGGAACAAATTGTCTACTATTCTGGGACTTTTAAGAATTAGTACCTGGGTGACATGGTCATTTGAATTTGGTAACAGCAGGACCTCAAGATGTCAAGTAGATTTTTCTTTATTTTTATGCAGCAAGACACTTCCAAATATAGTAAATCTCTGACTTGCTTACTGGGCAAGAATTGACTCAGGAGGAAATAAGCCTACCTTTCTGATAATAATTATTTATTCAACTTTCCACTGATTATTTTTTGAGTGCCAGACACTATTCTAGGAACTTAAGAAACATCAACAAACCCAGCTGACAAAGGTTTTCGCCCTTACAGAGCTTGCAGGCCAGCATGTTGTTCCCAAGTTATGAAAAGTGAGGAACATGTAGAGATCATTTTGGTATGTTTAGAATTAGGTATTTTCTAAAATAAGTATTTTCTAGAATAGGTATTTTTCTCATTGAGAAATCTAATGGCCAATAATATATCAATAAACATTGCTGAATGTGTAAGTGCAATAGAAAGTGAAAAACAAAGGGCAACAGAAATATTAAAAACTCAGTAGTGTTGATGTAATTTTTTCTGTGAAATAATTCACTGACTTACTCTCTTGCAAGATTGGCTCTATGGTGAAGTGCTGAGCTGTATTCTGCACTGGGATAGAACTGGTAAGGTTGGGGATAATATATGCCATAGCTGGATTTGGGGTATTGTAGCTCATCTAATGTATGACTGCAAAGAGTCTGATTTCATTCTCATTAGTCCTGGGCAGTATTTGTTTCTCCTCTGGCAGTTATCATTGTTGAGACAGGTTTAAATCATTTGTATTGCCTATCTTGTACATAAACCTTGTGAAAAGAAACCTGTTTAGTTTTTTAAAGTTCTATTAAAAATGAAGAATCAAATCTTTTCTGAGTTGTTTTACTTGGAAGAAGCTTTGACTTTTTAAAAAATGTAGCTCCTTTTACAATAGTCAAATGGCTGTGTTTGATTCTCAATTCTGGGAGTTCAAACATAAATGTCTTTTCCAAATATTCTACATAGGTTCATGTAAGAATATTTATTAAATCAGTTGTCATAAGAAACTCTCCAGGATATTGCAGACACTTCAACATAAGGATAAGGGAAACAGATAGATGGATATAGATGAATGGATGGATGGATGGATGGATGGATGGATGGATGGATGGATGGTTAGAGATAGATATAGATAGAAGATAGGTAGATATGGATAGATATATAGATA